>NC_051138.1:10300467-11045000 GCF_014839805.1 Manduca sexta
TTGGTAAAATTTATGACATTTGCGCAAAACGTTGAGTAACTTTTAATTAGGATTAAAAATAAAGGGAAACTATCCGTTGCTTTAATATACTGTTAGTACTATGTTACACACACGTTTTGTGATCCTTTTATATTAATGCATTCTGCAGGCAGAATTTTTATTAGAAGTATTTTTATTCGTGTTGTTTTTAGTTTGAAAGTTATATTTGAATTTATTTTAATTGCTACTAGCGGTTCAAACAGATGTCCTGCCCTAAACGGAAGCTATTTTGTTTAATACCTTGTTTAAGCGTTCATAGGGTATTATTTCAAGTATTTTTGAAGGACCGGCAATACTGCAATTAACCGTTAGTTCACCAGGGGTTTGTCTTATCGCCTCCTTTGAAAATAGGCATAATTATATAATTTTGAGTTTATCTGGAAAAGTTTGGCTTTATACAACTTACCAGTTTGGGAACAAGACACAGGTACATATAAAATCTAGAGATAGAAATAGTTAACAGTTCAGAAAAAAACTCTTTAATTATTATTTTAATTACAAATAATTACTTAACAATGCATACCACTATTTGTATTAACGCTTGTAAAAAGTTTGCGCAAATGTCATAAATTTAACCAAGAACACAGAGCAATGACGCGTAAAAGTAATAAAAATATAAATAATTTTTGTAACCTTAATTAATAACCTTTTGTTTTATTATACCTTAAAGTCACTAAAAATTGGGTATAGAAGCGCACGTGTTTTATGCCACTCATTATAAATATTATTTCAGTTGATTTTTTGTCTATTGCCTAGTTATTGGGTTTTATGGTATCGTAAAATTTTTTAAATTCCCAAAGGAATACATATTAAGATCAGTTGACCCTTGCATTCGCACTAGGATAAAACAAAAATATAAAATTTCAACGTATTTCGTGGATTTCCTTCGTTTTTACTCCTTATTTGAAATTGTAGTATATTTAAGAGGAATTGTACCTATGAAGAATGTTTGCCTATCATATTCAGCTATTAAATTATCATAATGATGATTCATTAGAAAATGGCTCTACCTTTTCAAAAATTATAAATTTGATCGAATTTCGTGGATTTCCATCGTTTGTACTCCTTGTTTCGGATTGTACTATATTAGAGGGATTGTACCTCTGAGGACGTATTCTTCCATCATATTCAGCTATAAAATCATCACAATGATGATTCATTTAAAAATGGCTGTACTTTGAAAAAATAATAATTTTCTACGAATTTCGTGGATTTCCATCGTTTGTACTCCCTTGTTTCGGATTGTACGATGTTACAGAGGGATGATACAGGGACGTATTCTTCCATCATATTCAGCTATAAAATCATCACATTAATGATTCATTTGAAAATGGCCGTACTTGGAAGAAAATAATCATTTTCGTATTTCGTGGATTTCCATCGTTTGTACTCCCTCGTTTCGGATTGTACTATGTTACAGAGGATTGCACCTCTGAGGTACTTATTCTTCCATCTTATTCAGCTATAAAATCATCACAATGATTATTCTATTTTTAAAATGGCCGTACTTGGAAGAAAATAATCATTTTCTACGTATTTCGTGGATTTCCATCGTTTGTACTCCCTTGTTACGGATTGTATTATATTACAGAGGGATTGTACCTCTGAGTGACATCTTCTTCCATAGTATTCAGCAATACAATCATCATATTAATTATTTATTTTTAAAGGGCTGTACTTTTTTAAAACATAATAATTTTCTTCGTATTTCGTGGATTTCCATCGTTTGTACTCCCTCGTTTCGGATTGTACTATGTTACAGAGGGATTGTACCTCTGAGGGACATATTCATCCATCAAATTCAGCTATAAAATCATCACAATGATGATTTTTTAAAAACCGTACTTGGAAGAAAATAATCATTTTCTACGTATTTCGTGGATTTCCATCGTTTGTACTCCCTTGTTTCGGATTGTGTTATATTACAGAGGGATAGTACCTCTGAGTGACATATTCTTCCATGATATTCAGCAATAAAATCATCATATTAATTATTCATTTGAAAATGGCCGTACTTGGAAGAAAATAATCATTTTCTACGTATTTCGTGGATTTCCATCGTTTGTACTCCCATGTTACGGATTGTATTATATTACAGAGGGATAGTACCTCTGAGTGACATATTCTTCCATGATATTCAGCAATAAAATCATCACATTAATTATTCATTTGAAAATGGCTGTAATTTTAAAAAAAAATCATTTTCTACGTATTTCGTGGATTTCCATCGTTAGTACTCTCGTTTCGGATTGTACTATATTACAGAGGATAGTACCTCTGAGTGACGTATTAATCCATGAAATTCAGCTATAAAATCATCACAATGATTATTCATTTGAAAATAGCCGTACTTGGAAGAAAATAATAATTTTCTACAAATTTCGTGCATTTCCGTCATTTGTACTCCCTCGTTTCGGATTGAACTATGTTAGAGAGGGATTGTACCTCTGAGGGACGTATTCGTCCATCATATTCAGGTATAAAATCATCACAATGATGATTTCTTTAAAGAGCCGTAATTGGAAGAACATAATCATTTTCTACGGATTTCGTGGATTTCCATCGTTTGTACTCCCTTGTTTCGGATTGTATTATATTACAGAGGGATAGTACCTCTGAGTGACATATTCTTCCATGATATTCAGCAATAAAATCATCATATTAATTATTCATTTGAAAATGGCTGTAATTTTTAAAAATAATCATTTTCTACGTATTTCGCGGATTTCCATCGTTTGTACTCCTTGTTTCGGATTGTACCATGTTAGAGAGGGATTGTACCTCTGAGGGGCGTCTTCCGTCTTCAGTCGTCTTTTTTCAGCTATAAAATCATTAAAATGATGGTTGATTTGAAAATGCCGCGAGTTTATGTTACTACACAAGGCGGTGATTGACAAAACTCTTAGTACACCATATCTCTTGTCCCTATAAGGTACAAACAAAATAAAAACGGTACAATCCGGTACTGACCTAGTATAATTTTAAACTCACTTGCCAACTTCAAACAGGTCAAAAACAATTTATATAGGTAATAAAGTTAATGAAAAGTATAGTAAACAAAGAAGCCAGCTCGGGCTGGCGGGAAGAAATAAAATGATGTATATATGTTATTTTAAATAAATAATAAGGGAGAAACGCGTCGTGATCCTCATGGGTGAGGACAATAAAAGCCTAACCTAGCTAACCTACCAGCCTTTCACTAGCTACCTAAGCGATAACTACCCGAAGAAGAAAGGCAGAAAGAAACTCCGGGCTTTATTTTTGTCATCAATTGTCCATTGAATCTTTTATAATATTATTTTTAAATTTATATTTTTTTTTAATAAGTCTTTTGTATACAAAGTCTGATTAATTATATAAGCTTATATACGCTCATCACCGTAAAAGTGCGGAGAAAATCCACCTAAAAGTATTTAACAACAACTAAAAATTAACGAAAAAACAATAATACTAAAACATTTATAAAAATTGTGGAAACGGTGTACAGCGTGCATACGCCTACATTTACAAACATAATTTTGTTGTTTTACATTTCATATTTTGACATAGATGATACATACATACATGCATAATATATATTATAGCATCACACCTTTATCCTTTTTAAGGGATAGACAGAAGTGTAACACCACAGCGCGATAGCTGTACTGTGATTGAAATATTATCAGTTGTGTTTTTGATTTAAGTTTGCTTGAATCTACTTCTTACATACATATGTATAGCATCACACCTTTTCCCTTTTCAGGGGTAGGCAAAGGTGTAACATTTCAGCGCGATAGTCGTATTGTAAGCGAAACATAACTACGCCATCGAGACAGTATATTTTATAGTACAAGTCCATCTAGCTTAACCAGCAATTTCAATTAGACACCGACTCCAAAATTCGTATCCAGTATATACCTGTTATGTGAAATTATTTTTTGGTTTTGAGTGGTTTTGAAGGCCGTTTATTTATTTTTATATTATTAAATTATTTTTATTTTCAAAACAGCTCGAGCAACATAATCCTTATTGTGGTAACTAATTAGCAACAAATTCCTACATTACGACTTATCAAATAAGTATAAGTTTCGTGAGTGTCCATGCTAGCTTGATATCAAGATAGCAGTGGTAGCTTTTTTTTCTAAACGGCTTGAGCAAAAAAATCGAAATAATGGTAACTAATTAGCAACAAATTCCTACATTACGACTTATGAAATAAGTATAAGTTTCGTGAGTGTCGATGCTAGCTTGATATCAAGATAACAGTGGTAGCTTTTTTTTCTAAACGGCTTGAGCAAAAAAATCGAAATAGTGGTAACTAATTAGCAACAAATTAGCAACAAATTCCTACATTACGTCTGATCAAATAAGTATAAGTTTCGTTAGGGTCCATGCTAGCTTGATATAAAGATAGCAGTGGTATCTTTTTCTAAACGGCTTGAGCAAAAAAATCGAAATAGTGGTAACTAATTAGCAACAAATTCCTACATTACGTCTGATCATATAAGTATAAGTTTCGTTATGGTCCATGCTAGCTTGATATCAAGATAGCAGTGACCGGTTTTTCTAAACGGCTTGAGCAACAAAATCGAAATAGTGGTAACTAATTAGCAACAAATTAGCAACAAATTCCTACATTACGTCTGATCAAATAAGTATAAGTTTCGTGAGGGTCCATGCTAGCTTGATATCAAGATAGCAGTGGTAGCTTTTTCTAAACGGCTTGAGCAAAAAATCGAAATAGTGGTAACTAATTAGCAACAAATTAGCAACAAATTCCTACATTACGTCTGATCAAATAAGTATAAGTTTCGTTAGGGTCCATGCTAGCTTGATATCAAGATAGCAGTGGTAGCATTTTTCTAAACGGCTGGAGCAAAATAATCGAAATAGTGGTAACTAATTAGCAACAAATTAGCAACAAATTCCTACATTACGTCTGATCATATAAGTATAAGTTTCGTTATGGTCCATGCTAGCTTGATATCATGATAGCAGTGACCGGTTTTTTTCTAAACGGCTTGAGCAACAAAATCGAAATAGTGGTAACTAATTAGCAACAAATTAGCAACAAATTCCTACATTACGTCTGATCAAATAAGTATAAGTTTCGTGAGGGTCCATGCTAGCTTGATATCAAGATAGCAGTGGTAGCTTTTTTCTAAACGGCTTGAGCAAAAAATCGAAATAGTGGTAACTAATTAGCAACAAATTAGCAACAAATTCCTACATTACGTCTGATCAAATAAGTATAAGTTTCGTTAGGGTCCATGCTAGCTTGATATCAAGATAGCAGTGGTAGCATTTTTTTAAACGGCTGGAGCAAAATAATCGAAATAGTGGTAACTAATTAGCAACAAATTAGCAACAAATTCCTACATTACGTCTGATCATATAAGTATAAGTTTCGTTATGGTCCATGCTAGCTTGATATCATGATAGCAGTGACCGGTTTTTTTTTCTAAAAGGCTGGAGCAACAAAATCGAAATAGTGGTAACAAAGCAACAAATTAGCAACAAATTCCTACATTACGTCTGATCAAATAAGTATAAGTTTCGTGAGGGTCCATGCTAGCTTGATATCAAGATAGCAGTGGTAGCTTTTTCTAAACGGCTTGAGCAAAAAATCGAAATAGTGGTAACTAATGAGCAACAAATTAGCAACAAATTCCTACATTACGTCTGATCATATAAGTATAAGTTTCGTTATGGTCCATGCTAGCTTGATATCATGATAGCAGTGACCGGTTTTTTTTCTAAACGGCTGGAGCAACAAAATCGAAATAGTGGTAACTAATTAGCAACAAATTAGCAACAAATTCCTACATTACGTCTGATCATATAAGTATAAGTTTCGTTATGGTCCATGCTAGCTTGATATCATGATAGCAGTGACCGGTTTTTTCTAAACGGCTTGAGCAACAAAATCGAAATAGTGGTAACTAATTAGCAACAAATTAGCAACAAATTCCTACATTACGTCTGATCAAATAAGTATAAGTTTCGTGAGGGTCCATGCTAGCTTGATATCAAGATAGCAGTGGTAGCTTTTTCTAAACGGCTTGAGCAAAAAATCGAAATAGTGGTAACTAATTAGCAACAAATTAGCAACAAATTCCTACATTACGTCTGATCAAATAAGTATAAGTTTCGTTAGGGTCCATGCTAGCTTGATATAAAGATAGCAGTGGTAGCTTTTTTTTCTAAACGGCTTGAGCAAAAAAATCTAAATAGTGGTAACTAATTAGCAACAAATTCCTACATTACGTCTGATCAAATAAGTATAAGTTTCGTTATGGTCCATGCTAGCTTGATATCAAGATAGCAGTGACCGGTTTTTTTTCTAAACGGCTTGAGCAACAAAATCGAAATAGTGGTAACTAATTAGCAACAAATTCCTACATTACGTCTGATCAAATAAGTATAAGTTTCGTTAGGGTCCATGCTAGCTTGATATCAAGATAGCAATGGTAGCTTTTTCTAAACGGCTGGAGCAAAATAATCGAAATAGTGGTAACTAATTAGCAACAAATTAGCAACAAATTCCTACATTACGTCTGATCATATAAGTATAAGTTTCGTTATGGTCCATGCTAGCTTGATATCATGATAGCAGTGACCGGTTTTTTTTCTAAACGGCTTGAGCAACAAAATCGAAATAGTGGTAACTAATTAGCAACAAATTAGCAACAAATTCCTACATTACGTCTGATCAAATAAGTATAAGTTTCGTGAGGGTCCATGCTAGCTTGATATCAAGATAGCAGTGGTAGCTTTTTTTCTAAACGGCTTGAGCAAAAAAATCGAAATAGTGGTAACTAATTAGCAACAAATTAGCAACAAATTCCTACATTACGTCTGATCAAATAAGTATAAGTTTCGTTAGGGTCCATGCTAGCTTGATATCAAGATAGCAGTGGTAGCTTTTTCTAAACGGCTGGAGCAAAATAATCGAAATAGTGGTAACTAATTAGCAACAAATTAGCAACAAATTCCTACATTACGTCTGATCATATAAGTATAAGTTTCGTTATGGTCCATGCTAGCTTGATATCATGATAGCAGTGACCGGTTATTTTTCTAAACGGCTGGAGCAACAAAATCGAAATAGTGGTAACTAATTAGCAACAAATTAGCAACAAATTCCTACATTACGTCTGATCAAATAAGTATAAGTTTCGTGAGGGTCCATGCTAGCTTGATATCAAGATAGCAGTGGTAGCTTTTTCTAAACGGCTTGAGCAAAAAATCGAAATAGTGGTAACTAATGAGCAACAAATTAGCAACAAATTCCTACATTACGTCTGATCATATAAGTATAAGTTTCGTTATGGTCCATGCTAGCTTGATATCATTATAGCAGTGACCGGTTTTTTTTCTAAACGGCTGGAGCAACAAAATCGAAATAGTGGTAACTAATTAGCAACAAATTAGCAACAAATTCTAAAATATATTTGGTTTAATTCTGCTAAGTTACTACTGCTACCTTGACAGAGCTCTCGCTGATCCGTATGACAACCGCATCTTCTGGGTGTGGGTGGTGAAGTCAAGTTTTGGTTTTGGTACGCTTTAATGCCTTTCGGCTTAAATAGTTTAATACCTTGTTAGAATTGATGTCAATAATGCATACTTATTATTGTGTTATGGTAGTATGACTATTAAAATGATTGCATTTTTAGACATATAGGAATCTGATAAATAGGTCTTGGTTCATCTTAAGATTTGGTGTTAATTGGCTGATAGTAACGGTTTTATATGGTTGGCAAAGTTGCCTCAGTCAATGTATTTAACCCCGAAACGAGCTACTATATCGGGTTTATCAACATCTATATTTTGGTTACTTTACAATTTAATTTTACTGCAAGCATTCCCGAAACAAAAACTTATATTACACTAACAAAAACAAGTAAATCTCTAGCTAAAATCCGTTAAGATTCAGAGCAGACTTATTTATAATAAAAAATAGCTCAGTTAATTCGCCTTTATTAGGCGAGCATTAAACTACAACCTGAATGTTGACGACATGAAAATAAGCCGAGCTTACATAATAATGTATTATGTTGCTGGTGGGTCCATATTATACGGCGTAATGGCACGCGGCCAACATCTATACTTCTAAGTGACAATAAAGGGACCAAAGTAAACACGATAAGATAAGGAATGCATCTGTCAAAGCCAAACCAATAATCGTCGTCGCATTCAGGTACCCAGATTGACTAATGGTTTGTGAAGCTCACGCTAACACAACCGAACGAAATATGATGGTAAACCAATCATTAATAACGAAATAGGACCAATAAGCAATACATTGGTAAAAATGGTTTGATAAATAATAGCAGTTGGTACCTTGCTGTAGGAATATTTTCAAACTGGAATTGGCAAGTTAATATTGTTTATACTGGAAAGAAACGTGCAATGTTTATGATTTAGATCGTCGACGCCAACGATAGACTAGAAATTGCAGGAACACTATGGCTATCTAAAGTTTCAATTAATCTCATGTTTGCGCCACGTAAGAACATCAAACCTGCTTTGTAGGCGTTAATGAGGCTACAGAATTAACTGCGTTTGTGAACAGTGACAGCCAGGAAGCTTTTAGGTAGGCGTATTCGGAATTAAAGCAGTATACAGTTTTAAAGCCATGTAGAATGTTTGCTTTGTGGACACTACAGTGCAAACAGCTTCACGCTCCACGCTCCAAATTCGTGCATTTTGATGGAAATTGCCTTTGTGTTGATAAAAATTGCGCTTGGCCAGACGAAAGGGGACGCGTTCGGAAATGAGTTCATACATTTTATTTCACAATCAATTTTGTTTGATTTAATTTTATGGCTCAATACAGTTGGAATCAGTAAATGAGATTATGTAAATGCATTTTGTGTTCAACGATAAACGATTGTACTGGAATGGGTTTGTTAATTTATTTGTTAATTATTAGCGAAGTGAAGTGTTGATCATCGTGTAATTAAAGTAATCATTGCTTTGTATATTTAACATAAAGTAAGATAATTTAAGTTATTTAATTAATTTCATGTTTATACGCGTGGGAATAAATAAGTTGGGACAGCACAAATAATTCGACTGTTATACTTAGATTAATGCGTACGCGTAAATGTTACGCTAAAATTCTAGAAAACTGCTTCGTTATCCATTTCCATTGAGGCGCTTTGTCAATTATTTAACTACATTTTTTGATGGATCACCAATTATTGTGAACTCCACATTATCTTTGCTATTCTTTCAACGAAAACAAATATCTTTACTTATTTCCACGGAAGTCGGCAATTGTTCCAATGATACTGTTCTGAACTGGAAGTCTGCAACCTCCTTTTATGAAATTGACATGATTAAGAAGAGTCTGACTGCCTCGGGCTGAGGTATATTGCGTAAGCAGTACAATGCTCAGGTCTTGGGTTTGAAGCAAGGGTTGAACAGATCGAACAAAATTATATTTAGTATATGTGCTCAGTGTCACCCGGGAAACTGTAATAATGCTCCGTAAATGGGAACAAGGTCTCTCCTTATTAAATGTGATTCAAAATTGCTGGCAAAATGTATGTTACCCCTCTGCTTATAAAAAGAGAAAAAGACGTGATATATCTATGTAAGGCAACTGCGGATTAATGTCAATAAATACTCTACTTAATTATACGACATGTAGCCATCAATGATACCTTTAGCTTTAATACCCGTTCCTAGTGTCTATTACACAAGTATTTGTCGAAGAAATTCTTGTCTTCTTTGTTTTAACATTTAAGTATTTAAAGATTTATTCTGTGAAATAAAGCTACATAAAGTTGCTTGTGAGACTAAAGTAGAGAATAATTTTCAATTTACATATAAAATGTAGCAGAGTGAGACACGATGACGTAAATGGAATACTGTATTAGTCATAAGCGATCTTTCAAAACATGTAATGATACGTAGGTACATTCAGCTAACATTAAAACTATATAAGTCGAGATGGATTCTACTTTTGGTGACAAAAAGCAATAAATGACAGGGCTTTTTAAATTTCCTATCGTAATAACGTTAACAATAACTCTAAAGGTTCATAAGGGTACAAACGTTACTTCGTTATGTACGTTGTATAACAAATATCAATTTTCTGCTTGGCTAGCGCTAGATAATACGTGCGGATGGAGTTCGCCGTCGAGCGGCCACGGCGCGTCCGCTTAAACACACTTTTGAAGCGGATTAAAAACCCTATATTGTAACTTAAATGTGGGCTAAAATGCGTGTTCTTTGAAGCCTGGCGTCATAGTTCTATATCTACTGCTGCGCTCAGGTCTTAGATCTAGTTTTCGAGTTAGAAACATGAATTGTGCCTGATGTGGCGGCAGGCTCGCCTCCTATCACAACATGGGATAGGAGACGGAATAAATATTTCGAAAAGAGTGCCTTTAGATGCGTCTTTGCCTACCCCATCAAGAATAAAAGGCGTGGGTTGGTTTGCTTTGAAATTTTAAATGCATTTATGTAATAAGTAAGTAAGAATGTAGATATTTTAGATTATTGAATTCAGTGAAATATTATGACGTTTTAACGTTGAAAGCTAACACGATATCTGCTAACGCCCGAAATTAATAATCAATACAACCACACGAGGTAGACTGGGATAGATGAACAATTCCCAGATATTCACGCGTAGAATATTCAATAAATGGGAATAAGCCGATCTTTGGAAAACAATACATTAGATGTTGAAGAGGAGTGTGCTAGAGAAACAGTCTACGCTCCAATATTTTGGCGTACATATAAAATAGTTTGTTTCAGTCTGATTTTGGAACAAAACCTTTTTCTGATCTTATACAATTGTAAGCACACCTTGTTTCAATGTTTTATTTGCAACACTGTTGGTTAGATTAATTTTGAAAATAGTTGACTATGGCTATTTCAATGGGACTTTGATTAATGGGTGGATTTTTTAAAGAGTAATTGAGGTTATAATATTTTATAACAGAAAATAATGATTCCTTGACATAGCTGCATCTAAAAACAAGCACTTAATTAAATAAAATAAAATGTTTAACAAATTTACCTAGACTTATGTGCCGAGAACGATACTAATTATAGAGAGCTTTATAAAATCTTAAAAGTTAAATATGTTGGATTGATAAACTAAATTACTAAGTAGGTTTACTAGTTTTTTGATTACATGTTTATTGTCACTGCAACATGGTATATATACTGTTATTTTCAAGTAGATATTAACCTGATTAATACAATGTGATTAAGACAATGGATTAAAATAATTATACATATATAAGTAACTAGCGTTTGCCCGCGGCTCCGCCCGCGTTATAAAGTTTTTCGGGCTAAAGTTTTCCGTTATAAAAGTCACGCTATATATTTTCCCGGGAGCCTATGTTCTTCCCAGGGTCTCAAACTGTCTCCATACCAAATTTTATCCTAATACGTTGGGTAGTTTTTGAGTCTAACACGTTCGGGTAGACCGATGCAGCGGGGACTTTGTTTTATGATATATTTTTGTAGAACTTTTAAGAGGAACAATCCCGTCATACATTATTGTTGCATAACTTTAACCGTTTACGCAGCGCACGCAACAGAAGCTCTCAAAACTAATAAATTGTCCCCGTTTTTGCATCATGTTTCATTACTGCTCTGCTCCTATTGGTCATAGCGTGACGATATATAACCTATAGCACTCCAGGAACAAAGGGCTATCTAACACAAAACTATTTTTTCAGTTTGGACCGGCAGTTCCTGAGATTAGCCATTACTGCTCCACTCCTATTGGGTATAGCGTGATGATATATAGCCTATAGCACTCCACAAACAAAGGGCTATCCAACGCAAAAAGAATTTTTCAGTTCGGACCGATAGTTCCTGAGATTAGGCATTACTGCTCCGCTCCTATTGGGTATAGCGTGATGATATATAGCCTATAGCACTCCACAATCAAAGGGCTATCCATCGCAAAAGATTTTTTCAGTTCGGACCGATAGTTCCTGAGATTAGGCATTACTGCTCCGCTCCTATTGGGTATAGCGTAATGATATATAGCCTATAGTACTCCACGAACATAGGGCTATCCAACGCAAAAAGATTTTTTCAGTTTGGACCGGTAGTTCCTGAGATTAGCCATTACTGCTCCGCTCCTATTGGGTATAGCGTGATGATATATAGCCTATAGCACTCCACGAACATAGGGCTATCCAACGCAAAAAGAATTTTTCAGTTTGGACCAGTAGTTCCTGAGATTAGCGCGTTCAAACAAACAAACAAACAAACAAACAAACAAACAAACAAACAAACTCTTCAGCTTTATATAATAGTATAGATATGGCGAAAATATAATTCGCCATAATACTTAGCACATGACAATTTTAAGTATATACATAATCTAGGATGTTTAAAGTCTCTTTTTTATTGTCTTTGACGGCACACAAGCTAACGGTCCATCTGATGGTGAGTAGTCGCCGTCAGCCAGAGATAGCGTTGCCAGGCGTCTGGATAAAGCCGGATATAGGTAGGCTGTTTGAATGTGTGTCTGGCCGAATTAAATGGTGTCCGGTTAGTCCAGCTTCGTAAGGCTTTTAAATTCAACCAGTCATATGATCGTTCAAGTGAGCGGCGGCGCAGTTTCTGCCCTGCAAGCATCACCTCGCGTCTCGGAAGCGTGACTCGAGTGAGTGAGCGCCGAGCTCCGTGTGCGAGATCCGTAAATAACACAAAATCCTTAATCATTTTGGGTGTTAGGCCTTTTTATTCAAATGTGCAGCCAAATTAGCTGTTTTGCTCGGCTTGATTAGGTTTGACGACCTTGCAAACCAATCAGAGACAGCGGTTATGCCCGGAGCAGAACCAACCCGCTACCTACCATAAAATCGTAATACACCTTAGTAATTTATCTATATTACTTAATTATTATTATATTTATGGAAGTATTGGACGTACGCGTGCAAGGTGGATGGGTCTGATAAAGGTTGCAGGAAGTCGCTTAATGTAGGTATGCCGCTTCCAAGAGGTTGGCCTGGAAATATGTGGGAGTCCTATTTGCAGTAATGGACATCCTGCAGCTGATGATAATGAAATAAAAGTAACAGTAGAAGCTACCAAGACTTATAACTATCATAATCACGATTCACAGATTAGAAATTAAATATACATAGCATTCTAATTATGGTAATTTCCTTCAAACTGCAATATATGGTAGTGTAACGTCCATTTACATTTATATTCTCGTGCAGGTTAGTAATTAGATACTTTTTGGTATTAGATTACCGAGAACTTTATTCCGTTTTATTATAGGTTGATTAAAGGAGTCGGGAAACATGATTGTGATATAAATAACGCCGGCGGACTAAATTGGTCCCTTATTGTTATTGCATTTTTTGAGTTCGTTTTACAAAATTATCTTAATGGCGCGAAACATGCTGCTGTGACGACCCAAAGGGAGCAGGCGGATATCATAAAAAAGGATGTTCATGGGTTAAACCTTTATTATAATATGTATACTAATTTTGGCTCGCGGTTTTGGTTGTGTGAAATTCGGTTTGTGATACATTTAACGAAACCCATGACTTAAAATCGGTTTAATAATTTAGAGATAGGGTAACAGATAGCCAGACAGAGTTACTTGTGGATTTATAATGTTGGTAGAGGTAATTGAATCTTACTTGCGGCTTCGTTCAGGATAATAATATCCTTTCCGGGAAAAAGTAGTCTATGAGTACTACTCAGGAATATTATGGTTCTTATGATTCTATTAATTAAGGAATTCTCAGAATTCAAGTTCCAGAGATTATTGCAGTAATAAACCTCGTCAGTTTATATAGGAGTATAAATATGAAATTATATATTTTCTATGATCATCTGTTAGTTCTCTTACTAAGTATAAGAATAAAAGTATACAGATACTCATATAGGTAAATAGCAGTGGCGAACGGTGAAATTTTTCAAAAGGTAACCCGGTGTAAAAAAATTGGCTTCAGTTAAGATATCGGGGGCAATTTATCGAAAAACAAAAACTAAGACAACGAATTAATCTTGATTCGAAATCGACAAACGTTGACATACCTACTAAATTACCTATTATGCGTAAATAATTGAAACATTCATAAAATCGAACAATAAATGTAGATAATTCTCCTTCCATTAATCACAAATATAAGTATTAATTTGTTATAACAGCAACAAAAGTAAGTATTAAAATTATATCCACCTGAATATTCGTCTAATAATACACCTTGTATTTAGTTCCCCAGAAATTTTAGCGCCATCTAGCGTTATTTAAAATAAGTAATCGATATCGATTAAATTAACAAACAACAGGCTAATGGCCGATGGATATCATTATTAAGTGATCATTAATTAATAAGTTAAGCTATTATAATTTATTGTCCATAGTCTGATATGTTGTAAATTTAAATTTGCCTATTAAATATATTGTTTAGTATCACCGAAATCTAAAAGGGAAGCCGGTGGGAATCCGCTTGTATGGACGCTTCGCCACTGGTAAATAGTGACTCCTTCAAGTATATACTTGAAGGAGTCAAAAGATATCATAGTTTTTGTTTAATTAGAATGCCCGTAATTGCAAAAAAATGGATTTGCCCCTATAGACGGAATAGGGCTACCTGACTAAAGTTAATTTAGGTATCACTTAAGTCCAATAAAGGTGATGGTTTACTTATGATCTTTATAATAGATCAAATAAATAAACAAAAATAAAGGTATAGTAGGCGATAGCTTTTCACTAGCCCCAACCAAAAATAGATTCAACAAATCCCGTCGTTCGTATTGGAAGCTTGTGAGTTTATGTCATAAATCCATGACTTTGTTTCTAGCCTGGCGACACATCGGTCGTATTAGGCCACAAGTTAGTACAGGTTACTACCTAATAGGAAATACCTTAAACTTCAAATTATAATGTCTAGTGACCATCCAGTGTTTATAAGTTTAAACGTTATTTAGGTTCTTTTTTCTAAGAGTTTACATCGCACCGCAACGCATTATAATACGGTATTTTAGTGTAAGTGAGAAAAAATCCAAAAATACATAAATACGATAGTTTAACCAAAAAGCAATCGGAAAATAGTAGTTTCAGTTCATAAAATTATAGAATATTTTTTTAAATTCAATTCAAAGTTTTAACTTTATGAATCTGTTTTACAAATATGCGAAACGAGTGTAGTGTGTCAAGGCAGTAAACTATTTGAAGTGTCAATACGTGTTCACTATTTCTAATTTATCGAAATAGACAAATTTTTCGGACAATAAATTTGTATTTTTTCCCGCAAGTTTTTTATTTATTTATTTATTTATACATGTATTATAACACCATAACAGTGAATACTAATGTGATGTTAGTATTAATAGTTGTAACCAAGGCACTTGAATCCACATTTTTAGGCGTTTTTACACTAGTATGCTTACATTCAGATTCAACACACCAATGATAAGGATAGTAGTTCATTTTGATTGTAATAATTTCCTCTTTCTCTATGCACAGCGTTGTTACCATCGACTTGTATTCTATAGACACGAAAGTCCATAAAAACTATTTGTAATAATCCGAACTAAAATGGCAACCAAAATTTTACTGTCATAATCTATTTATTCAATTAAATAACAAATAATTTTACTTATTTCACTAATATTTTTTATCCACATCCAAGTTTGCAGTTAGACTAGCGTCTTTATATTATGAGTTTACTCCGTAATTCGTACACATTGACAAGCATCAATATTGACACAATAATAAAATCAGTTCGACTAAATAACAGTTCAATTCAGTTGAACACGGTGAATGTTAGGAACGCTAAATCTACTACGTAGTACAAATGTATCGATGGTCGTTACTCGATGTTTACTGTCGAGATGACGTAAGCAACGTGGCCTCTAGCGTTTTCGTTTATTTACATGGGAAAATTTGTAATGTTATATTTAAATGTATTTTAATGGCACTTATTGATTGATTTTTTTTTTCAGTGACAACATACTGCTGCTTAGCGGCAGAAATAGACATTGTGGGGGTACCTACCCAGGCGGACTTCACATATGAAAGTCCTTTCATCAGTGTTTTGCAGTTTACGTTCTTTAATATGAACAATAATAATTCAATCATATCATGTAATACGGTATACGACAGCAAGGCATTTGCAGACATAATAAAATACGTGTGAATGTTCAAATTCGGGTAGATATAAATTGGGTTAAAATGCGAGAATAATTACTCGTAACTCTACCTTGTTCTAGCTTCAATGTGGAGAGCAGATAATACATTCAAATAACCGTAACAGCCCATGACTTAATTTTCGTAACTTTCATAATACAGATTGTTTAATTAAGCTGGTGGCATAAAGAACCGATATTACGTTTTTAATAAAACTAATGTTTCCTTACCTTAGAAAAGAATTCTCCTTTATTTACGAACTAGATATTTTTTTCGAGATTAAACTACAAAGTCTTACCAAGCAATGCGTGTTAAAAATATACCATACCTATGCTAAGACTTTACCGGCAGCCATTATCGTTATATATGCGTACATTCATACCCAAATGCATAACAACATAAAGGAGAATGCCCATTTTTGTATGAAAGTTGGGCTACGCTTGCGTCTGTACAAAACCTTTACTAAACTATAGGGAATATATTCTAATTCTTATACAAATTGAAAACAATTGGATATTCGATGGGAGTTCGGAGTAATCAGAACTTTTATAACGCAGTTATTTTGAGGTTAAGTATGGACTGCAATAATGTACGGCAGAAAGTAACTACGTGCCTAATTAAGGTCAATATTGCAGAACCTACTTGTTATTGCTATAAGTAATTATTGGACATTCTTTTCACTTAGCTTTAATTGCCATCATAAGATGATAGGTACTAACATATCTGATAAGACGAAACTCCAATAAAACTTAAAAAGATAATATGACGGAATATAAGTTTTTCCGCGTATTATGTTACCTGACCTTTTGTGTACTTATATATTTTTGTGACTTACGACTTATTCTATTACATGGATTACCAAAACTTTAATTCCACCTACCATTATCTCACTCCAATATGGCGTCAATGCATATTGTAGAATAGATTCAGATTAGTGTTTATGACCGGCCTATGCCTGACGCCAACCCTCTTTGGAGGATTCCGATCTCAGGCAACTCATGTTAGAAACACCGAGATAAAATGTTGCTTGGCCTGGAAATCGAACCCAGGAACTCACTTCACAGCCTGATTACGCTAATAGTTAATTACCATAGGGAAAGAAAAATAAAACGAGAAATAGGAAATCGGATGCATATTTTTATATTATAGATGTATATTTTTAATAGAGGTATAATATATTTTTAGCATCCTAAAATAAAAACAAGAATTTGATATAGCTGCAGCACGTTTAAATATACTCCTGAAGTGAGTGCATGACTTCTTGCAGCGCTGGTCGGGGCATGTCATGTTGTTGTTGTCTGTGAAGCTCTCTATTAGCTGATCTCCAACAAGCAGCACAAACTCATTCCCGCCTTGAAACCTAAAATATAATGTAGAAGTTGAATAAACATGTTCAGATTATTATTATTGTTAAATGTTTTCTTTAACTTTGGCAAGATTTTTCCCACATTGTGGGTATGTTAATAATAATCTACAAAACTTACAAACTGGACAGCTCGTCCAAGAAATATACTTGTTGTTGCTGTGGCACCGCAAAGGTGCAGTCAATACACCGCCGGAATATGCCGTCTCGATTAACTGTCCTGGGTCTAGGTTCTAGACGACATTGTGTTGCTTACTAAATGCCTTCCGTCTCAAAGTTCGAAACATACACTATACACGGTGTTTTTTAACAGAGGATTTCTCGGCTCAACATTAAAATACATAAGAAAAACACTCCGATCTTGAATAAGATAAATATTATAATATTTTAATGATTTAACATTCAAACAAATCTGAAATGTCAAAATGTCAGTAATTTCAGTTGCCAGTGGAATAAAAATCTCTACCCATATATTCATAATTTAAAAATAAAGTCCAGACATGTTTTAGCTGACTTTAGTATTTCTGTCAATGCAAGTACAAGTCGCCATTTGTTTGTTTTTGGAACGATTAATATTTTCTCTTTTTTTCCAGCTATTTGGAGCTTGGCCATAATTATTAAGTAAAATATATTATTTTATAACAATATATTTGAGATGAATAAATATATTGTTATAAAATAATATACATATATTATAAATTCAAGTACAAGCTCATTTTTTTGTACATAATTACTTTTTTATTCCATCTAAGAAGGGAATTTGTTATAAGTTGGTATCATTTCGCCATATTGGCAGTAAATTATCGGATGTTTTATTTGCAACAATTAAACAACTTTTTTTTTCATATCTTTTAAACCCCCATTCGCTTATGACTGAAAGAAATACAAATAAAGTAATAATTAAAATGGTGATTTTTTGTGGATATTTGGTTGAGACGCATGACTGACGCAAAAAGAGCCTGGTATTGGGCATTGTCCTTTACCCGTGATTAAAAAACACATTTTTAATGAAGATCGCATTTCTACGTAGTTGTTTAAGCGGAGTTACGGGTAAAGTTAGCAACATTTATCCACACATTTTCACACCAATATAAACACACAGAGTAGTAAACAGTTGCATTGAAAATGGGATCAGGCTTAATTTGACGCAGATTATAATAGGAGATCTGCACAGATTATGCTGGGAATTTTATTAACACACATTGTGGTTAATGTTTATTTTACTAATAAACATAACATATGATTATGTTTTAGTTATTATTTAAACAAAATTAACTGTACTGTTCGCGCATGAATACTAGAATTTGGAAAGTAAAACTGTTTTTACATGTGCATAATTTTATTTGTATGACACGTTTGTGCCCTTGCAATACATTACTTATTAATTTATTTTATTGCGGTTTTCATTATTACATTTTATTTACCATTTCTTACGAATTAAGATTAGACAAGGTAGACTAAAATCAAACTTATGAATGTATAATATGGCGGTGTAATTATAATTATATTATGAGAAATAACTTTATTTCTTATCCCATCTTACTTCTTAATATTATAATGCGAAAGTTTGTGCAAATGTAAGAATGTTTGTATGTTTGTTAGAAGTAAGTAAAAAACAAGTAGGATTTGGATGAAATTTGGCGCACGGGTAGACTACTTCCTGGATTAATAGGTATTTATCTCGGTAGTTTGCTCCCTTAGGAACTTGTAGATTTTTTTAATTAGATGGCTGATGATGGATCGTGAAGTGTTTCATGAACTTTTGTACGGGAAAAAACATTAAACGCAGGCGAAGCAGCGAGCAAATCGTAGTATTTTATAAAAACTATGTATTTATTATAGGAAATTTATCTTGTAAGATAAAGAATATTTTATAAATACATAACTATGCATCGATATTCTGTGACTGATTTTTTAAATTTAATAAATAAATATACGTGCATTGCCCTGAGCGCAGCGTTAACACCTGCAACTTTTTAAAGGAATTATTCCTTTGCCTTGGGGAAGGCAAGTCAGTCGGTCTCCGGATATTAGACGCAAACAAGATTTTATTCTTATTGCATAATACTAAAGACAGAAAATTCCTTGTTACCAAATCAATACATTTAATGTATTAGAATATTTAATTAACAAAACTTAAGTCGTACTTTAAGGGCTTGTTCTCAGCTGAATAGGTGCTGTTTTATAAATAACATTCGGCTGTCAAAATCCATCACAAACTGTGACTGAAAAGATCATTAGAGCTGATGTGTATATGAGTTGGTTATACTACGATTATCTTAAGATTGGCCTTTATTTGTCAGTGACTCGGCTAATTTCGCACTCTAGAGCGAAAATATGTTGGATTCATAAAGACGACCCTAAAAAAACATTATATATATTGAGTTACAATTATACGCTAACAACTTTGCAATCGCCGGTTAGTTCGTAGTTTGATTAGTTTTTTCAAAAAAATGTGCAACAAACATTTCCCAATTAAAATACAAAGTACATTAACGGTTACCAGCTTATTACTGCGCTTTAAATCACTTTCCTCCGAATAATGACCGTTACTTGCTTTAAAGAAGTCTCAATTGTGTTGAATAAAATTAAAAATGAATAACGCTGCTGGTTAAATTGTTGCACCGGACACATGATACTAAATTGCATCAACGAGCAGTTACTATTTCGGTTTTCATTCAATCATTGTAAAATTGAAAGATACTTCGATTAAATCGCATAACTAATCATTAGTTTATTAGTTGATGATTGCTTTAACTAAATTGATAAAATAAAAATAGTTGTTAGTTAACGTGTCGTTATAATAAATTGATTTGTTTCTTATGTCTGATGTCACAAGTCGACTGTCGAAGTCATAGGGTTTTTATTGTTTAACTAGCTAACCCGGCGAACTTCGTACCGCCTAACAATCGATTCTTTACTTTTTTATTTTTTTTATTACTTATTCTGCTATTTGGGCCACCGGGTCAGCTAGTAAGATAAAAAAAGAAAGTTGATGAGTCAACAATTACATTATGTCAAAAATAAAAAAAATAAAACACTTTAAATTCTTTCCATCATACAAATATTGACATTAATATTCTTACGATACTAATGTCACTCAATTGTTTGTCCTTCCTGGAACCCCTTCATTAACACTTAAACTTTACGATATGGTAATATAGTTCAAATTGAATTAAGTTATTACGAATCTTTTGTATGGGAATATAGAAAAGTGTTGTTTATAGACTTTTAAAAACCATTTTCGTACTTCAAGAAATATTATAAAAAAAGAATTAACGAAATCGGTTCAGTTGTTCTTGCGATTTGCGTTTAGCAACACATTACGCGATTCATTTTTAGGGTTCCGTACCTCAAAAAGAAAAATCCGACCCCTTATAGGATCACTTTATTGTCAAGACCCTTTTTTTCAAGAACGCGTGGAGGCATTAAGCTGAAATTTACATCAAATACCCAGGTCTACTGTTCCTTAAGCTGTGAAAAAATCAAACTTCTAAACCAATGCAATCAAAAGATACGGCCGTTTATGCCGTAAATTTTCGAAACTCGCAAAAGAATCGAAACCTTCCTAGGTACTTCCTGTGAACTTAGAATCTTCAAATTTAGTACAAAACAACGTCTTATAATACAGATAAAGGAAAAATTGCGAAAACCGTAAAATTTTAGTTTCATCATAAAATAAAAATATTTGTAATAATTTTAAAGTTACTACCCCTTTCCTCATGAACGCGTAGAGGTATTCAATAGAAATTCATATCAAATACTCAAGTCTATAATACCTTTAAGCTGTGACAAAATCAAACTTCTATCTCAACGCAATCAAAAGCAACAGCAATTTAAGCCGCATATTTTCAAACTCGCAATTACTCGCAAGGGAATCAAAACCTAAAGGGTACTTCCAATCGACCTAGAATCATGAAATTTGTTATGAAGCAGTGTCTTATAGCACATACAAAGGGAAAATTCCGAAAACTTTATTTTTTTAGACCTTTGTCTTCAATTTATGCTCCTCCAGCTTTCCATATTGTAATGTTACAGACTTCATTTTGCAATAAAAATACCATAATTATGACTCGATTGTCGTGATTGGTGAACTTTTACTGAAATACCTACAGGTTTGTACGGAACCCTCAGTGCGCGAGTCCGACTCGCACTTGGCCGGTTTTTATATTATAGATATGACATGGAGTTTCGTGATTAAAATTTCCTACTTTGTTATGTGTGTCTTTTCAAAAATAATATTTTTAATTATTGGCAAGCAGGAAATCATTCTCTTTGATGATTTTTAAAATAAAGAGCTTTGCAATTTTTCCAGTTTATTGTATGCATACAAAAAAACATTTTTTTTGGGCACTAAAGTACATACATAAATAAACCCTGTCCAGGAAAATAATAAACTTCGCCTTGGTAAAATGTGAAACTAATATGTAATGTTGTATTGACAACGTTTACTTTAAAACAAAAGTGTCGCTTACTAAGCAGGTTTAATCTTATCAAAGAATATCGTATAACTATTAATGGTGTAATTAGTGTAACAAGTTTTAATCTGTAGCTTTTTCATAACAACATTGTTTCCAATTGAATTTCGTTTCCGGAAAGCAGAAGAATATTGGACTTTTTTTATATGGATCATTGAATTTGCTAGCGGCAATGCAATTGAAATGTGAATAAGCTGGTGCGGCAACAGGAGGGTGGAATTCAGCTGTATGGGCGGTGACGGACGGCCCGCGGGTCCGCATGCCGCTCATTCTCGCGCAGTCCACCGCCGCTCTAGCACGGAGCTTTGCACGAGCTTACGCGCCCACGCGGTGTCGCGGTACACGAAAACTTTGCCGAACTTCCGAACTCAGCGAAAGTGCGTTGTGATATTGAGTGCTTGTGAATGTACGGTGATAGTGTTGAAAAATATTGTGTTACAGTTGAAAACTATATAATTAAGGATTTATGGACATGGAAATCTGAGCTGTGTATTGGTAAGTTATTTCATTTACACGCATGGTAAAAATATTATTCGTTATTATTGGCACTAAAATATCTAAATTTTGTTATTTGTTTTTATTTTGGAATCAAACAAAGTAAGTATAAACATATTTATTATGAACATTATACTTAGCTACTAATTAGCAATACCTTATGCGTATTATAAATATTTTCATTCTTAATAATAAAATTCGTATACATTACTGGTTTTTACTTTTTTAAATTACTTTACATTTTATTAATACGCCGGTTTGATTTAATTATTTGTACACTACCTATAATAGCACGTTTATATCCATTGAACATTGAACATAACAAAGAAGTTATGAAAACGATGTCGATATAATCAATATTCGCTTTTAAATCATGAAATCCCTTAGAATTATGATTTGACCGTTTGTATTATATCGCGGCATATGCAGCTACCCGGTTAAAAACTAAATGATAATGGTTATTTGAAGGTAAAATGAAGTATTTTGCTAAAGCTGATTTTCTTTACTCTCTTAAAAGAAGACGTACTTAATGGGAGCGGGACAATTTAAATATTTAATTTTGTAGAATGCGAATGGCGACTACGAGCTCCCCTGGCGCTCCGACTGACAGATTACAGCCAGGTAAATCAGATGTTTCACTGACGTCTTTTAATATTCTATAAATGGTAGAATACTTCATTGTTAGTTATTTAAGGTTTTGCTATGTGAATATAGAACGTTTAGGTTCACCTTTGTAGTACAGCAATATAAAGTAAGGTAGAGAGAAATACTAACGAGAGTGAATTAACTAAATGAAATGAACGTTTCTAAAAGGTGCTTCGAAGTGCTTTTAATGACACCTACACATTTAAAAAGTTCTCTTAGTTTATAAATAAAGAGAGCAATTTTAAATCTCATTGCCATGTTTGATTATAAGCGGTAACTATGTCAAATACCCACTTATGTCAAATGGTTCATGAGAAAAACATATTCAACACACAGAAGATGAATAACAGAGATTCCATTATTACGTATTTGAATACTAAACACAAAAATATTAAATGCTGCCTGGACGATTTTATTCTGCTATAGAATTTATGTTTCATCGTATTATAAATATCATTATTACCCTAGGGAAAGGAGAAATTATTTATATTTAAAGCAAATTACTCGGCTTCCGATCGATTCCGAAATTTATTTTGGCATGTTTGTAACTAAAGAGATGCAGATATATTTACGTCATGAGGGTCCAATCAATATTACCTTGGACTGTAGCTATCGTCATCTTCCCAGTAGTAAAAGATATATATATATATATATATATATGCCCTGTTGACAGCTAATGCAATGTGTGTAAGGCCACTATAATTGTATCAGTAGTATTTTATATTCTTTAGATCCATTAAAACGAAACCTAAAAACTACTAGATTTGGAGCCTTGTGATGATACTTTAAACACATCCATCATCAATAAATACACTAAATGTAAAAAGCCTAGTGCGTCGGAGGTGTGGAGGATGTACTTTTGCGATTCAATTGCCGTGCTGTGGTTCCGATCCAAAATTAGATCAAGAGATATTGAGCTTTTGGATCAATATCATCTTGTAGTCTGCAATAGTGAGTGGTAAACAGTAATAGGCTAGTTTCCTATTACATAGGAGTTAATACAGCTGGCGAATATACATGTCTGCCTTCCCTTGAGATCGGGATGAAGCGTGGCGTTATAGGAGGCCGTCTGACTGTAGGATAATAAATAAGTTATTTAATAATAACTAGATTTTCACGAATTCTATCGTCACAAAACAAGTTGTTATGTTTGGAGTGATTTGTTATTGACCTTGTTGTTAATTAGGGATTATACTTTGTTGTGTGTATGTCGTCTCGCTTTGAGTGGAGTTTATAAGTTCGTTATTATTTTTTATAATATGACGCAGGAGCTGCGGGCTTTGTCAAGAGAAATGGTTCGTATGAACAGACACTCAATGTTAGGCAACTTAAAGAAAAGGGTTATGAAGTTAACGTATAATCCATTATATGTTTCACCACCTATAACAAAGCTTTCGTCTGTATGTACTTAACTGGATAATTACTGGGCTTAAGACATTTTGGGATAAGGAAAGTAGTGGGACTGTTTCGGGGTCTATTTTACGATAAGGGATGGTGTTAATCGTCAAGAAGTCTATGAGGCCCTTCAGCTTTGCTAAAGATGTTTGTGAAGGATGCGTCGTGTCCAACATACGGAGGATATATCATACGATAGACCTTTGATATTGGGAAGGTGGAATTACTATAAAAATACTAAAATTCCTAATCCACGTTACGCCAATGATACTATTCACTTCCTGAATGAGTTGGAGTAACATAGCTTGGAAAAGGGACTGGCTATAAATCGCTCGAAAACCAAAATCGTGATAGTGGACCATGTTTCTAAAACTCTACAGGATACTTAATTTAGAAACCGTTCATCACTTCCTTTACTGGGATTTTAGAAGCTCAAGTGCAAAGGAGTAGTAGAATAACTAAATTTGCAATGTTTCAATTCGATTAGCTATAGAAGGATCGTAGAATCACTAATAAGAAAAGAATGACACTCGTCAATGCTTTAGTCTTCTCTCTTTGAAGAAACGTGGAGATTAAAAGATAGAGGCAGTCAATACAAAGATGGCTATAAATGTGGTGCTGAAGAAAGAAGCTCCAAATCCCGTAGACGGCCTTTAGGTTATCTTTTGAAGTCTTTGGTCTCATCACCCGGTAAACCGAGGTAATCCCCAAAAACGTGCACCTGGAAAATTAATGGAAAAAGACCGACAGGAAGGAATCCACAGCTCTAGGCTGGTCAGATCCGTACTACACTAAACATACACGTTGCTGAAGCTGTTTACATTGCCGAAAGCTGGAGTAGATGGCACAACATCGACGACTCACCTCCAGCATTGGGGAATCGAGGCAACCAGATAGAATCTTATTACACAAAATGGCACTTATGCGATAGTTATGTGCAATTTAATACGTTTTATTCATATACTTCTCTACAACCTTGTAATAGTCATATACGTGTATTTAATTATTGTGTAGACTTGATAGCACGCTATCATGTCTTGTTTGATTCTTTCGACATCACAAATATATAACGAGATAAGGTTAAAGTGATTTCAAGTCTATTGTCTAATATGAAATGAGATACGTTGCGTGCGTTACCAAATACCAAAGGCTAACATAATTAAATATAATAATATTATTACTAGCTGTATCAATAAAAACTTCCACGTGGAAGAAAGGTTATATAAGAGTCGCAAAAAATGCTTTATTACATTATTATAATTGTTTTACACGTAGGTTGTATGTGTAGTTACTATGTATTCAGGACCTTTTAGTCCCATTAAGAATGAGGTCCGAAACAATTGCATATATTAGCAAACCACAATTTAATACGGTTGAAATTAAATATCGTTTGTACGTAGTACGGGCTTTTCGCATTATACTATCCCCAATTTAAATTCTAAATCCGTAGGCAAGTTATGTAGACTTTCCCCGAGTTCTGTGGTATTATTTTACGTGGTTAGAAGCGAATAAACTTTTCATTCCGTAAATGCGGTTTATTTGATTTAAACAGCTTCGGGTTCAAGGTGGTACCTACATAATTTTAATCAGCAGCTAACCGAAATGTTAAACTAAATTGCGGGAGTGGCGAACAACTACTCAGCTCCTGTTTGTTTTGTTTTGCAATAAAACCTTTCTGGATTCACCCACGTAGCGGGCTGACCACGTGGCTACATCTACGTTAAGTAGTTTCCTACGTAAGCAAATTAACTACTGCTATCCATTTTTAATTGTCTTTTTCTGCATGAATGACTCATGAGTATTTTAGTTTATGGCGAGGAATAGGCTAACTCAATTTTATATGTTGTTTAGTGGTTACTATTTGTACTATGTTAAGGAGTATGTACATGACAACATAGTTGAGAAAATGTGACTGTAGGTAGAGCAACAATTTCAAATATTATTTTTTGAACCAGTATTCATAAGCATAAACAACAGAGAAAATCTTAGGATTTTCAACAGCGAAACTGTGTGCATAGCATTCATTATGGACACTGCATTGAACGTTGCGATGATATAGTATATACCAGAACTTACATTATACATTCAAATTAGTGATATAACCCTGAAACCAAAACCTTCTAGGTTGCCGGTGCCGGTTACACCCAATCCCCAAAAAGGTGGATCGGTGGGACCCTTTGAGCTACAGACCGATTGCTGTCACATCATTACTTTTCAGAGTCTTCGAGCAAGTTATAAACACTCAGCTCCTGAGGTATGTTGAGGTGCACCAACAGATAATTGACCGTCAGTACAGTAACCGTCACGGTCTTTCGGCTGGTGATCTCGTATACATCATGCACCGTTGGACGGAGGTTTTGGATGGTGGGGGTGAGGCTATTGCGGTCGGCCTTGACAGTAGCATGGCGCTCTTCTGGCGAAGCTTCCAGCCTACGGTATCTCTCAGGGACTCCGCAAGTGGATCGCCAGCTTTTTGGATTGTCGGAGTATACAAGTCATAGTGGACGCCTGTTGCTCCAAGACCAAGATCATTAATGCTGGCTTTCCACAAAGCTTGGCATCTCTCTGGGGCCAGCCTCCAAATGGGGTCAAATGAACTTAGTTCAATTTAACCCCTTAAAGAAACAAGTTTGCGTGTTCACTGTGCAGAAGGAGTCTTTTGTAATAGCACCATAACTAGAAGGAGTCACTCTCCAAATGTCAGAGTGTATTGGGGTCCTCGGCGTCGAAATCTCGAGCAAAATGCAGTATAGGAGTCATTTTGAAAACAAAGCTAAAAAAAATGTAGGCATCCTGAACAGAGCCAAGCGGTACTTTACGTCATAGGTTAACGCTGTACAAAGCGCAAATCCGGCCCCAGGTGGAGTACTCTCATTTCTGGACAGGTGTCCCAAAATATCAGCTCAGCCCACTTGACTCTTTACAGCGCCGAACTGCTTGAATCATCGATGCCAATCTCACGGACAAACTGGAGCCGTTAGGACTGCAGAGACTTTGTGTGTTCTATCCTTTGTTCCACGGGGAGTGCTCCGGGGAACTATTTAAGATTGTACTATCTTCACCTTTCTACGATCGCACCACTAGTCACTGCAGTAGAGTTCATTCCTACCACCTGGAGACGTACCGTTCTCGAATGGAATGGTTCCTGCGTTCTTTTTTGTCAAGTAGGTATGTATTAGCTCTGGAATGAACTGCCTGTGTCGGTGTTCCCTGAGCGCTATGACTTGTCATTTAAACGGGGGTTAAAAAGAATATTGTGCCTACGGTAGGCAACGGCTTGTCTGTGTCCCTGGCATCGCCGAGTCCATGAGCTGTGGTGGCCGCTTACTCGCTTACTTTCAGGCGGGCCGCTAGCTCGTCTGCCTATACTGGCACATAAAAAAAAACCTCGATGCAGATACGAAGCTAGTCACCAATTAGATGGGATCAGCGACGCTACAAATAAATGTAGACAACTCAACAAACATTCGTCGGATGCGAGCATTTAGATCGCATTAGCGGTACATGCATGTTTTGTTGAGTTAACTAGATTAAGTTAATTTGAGTTGTGCTTGCCTACCACACCGAAATATGTGGGCATAAATATATCCATGAATTTAGTAATAAGGCACAGAATGCCAATTTGAAATGTATTCGATGGCGTTAGAAATTTGTTGGTCGAAATTATCAATTGTTATTTTGGTTGAAATTTGCATAAATTGCTATCTGTATACGAAATATTCATAGTTACCATTGTTTATTTCATTGGTTGCAATATAGGTCTAATTTAATTTATATTTAATTAATCTTATGCCTAATTGCAAATAAATTAAACTCAATCAAGAAGTGTGAAGATTAAATAAAAATAAGTAATAATAATTTGTTATTTTCTAAGTCAATGTAATGATTTTTTTTTTTTTTTTTATTCTTGTTTATTTAAAGAAAAGGGGTTTAATCACTACATTCGATGTGATTATGTCACCCCTGTATAGCCAACAGAGTACAATGTTACATTTAAATTACTGCTAAAATATATATTGACATATAAATGTGTAACTTATAAACTATTCCATATTAAGGCGCACAAATAACAAAGTACATAGCTTCCAAGCCTCATCTGATAAAGGGAAAGCTAATATGCTATTACAAATTCCAACATCCAAACTTCCGCGAAACATATCTTGTCTTTCGGGTGCGCTCCGTTCACACTCCACCAGCACATGGTGTAAGTCTTCTCTAACCTTGCAGACTGAACAATTTGGAGTATTGGATTTTCCCACCAAATGTGCAAATGTGTTGGTTGGGATATGACCGGCACGCATTCTCAACAGAGCAACTACATGTTTTCTATCAATCCTTCTTTTCTCAAACCATGGGTATCGAAGCGGCTCAGCTTGCATGGTTTTGTACCATATTCCCTTAGTTTTCGATTGTTCCTCATAATACTCATTCCATCTTTGTCTGCATAGATTTTTAACACACCCAAGTACATCAGAGTACACCGGTACAGCTATGTAATTTATACCTTCATAGGCCGCTTGTCGAGCCCCTAAATCTGCCATTTCGTTTCCCATAATGCCCGAATGTGACGGTATCCACTGAATCGTAACATTCTTATTCATTGCACGAATTTTGCATAAAGTATTTAAAATTACTACGGCTATCGGGAGCCCTCGAAGAGTCGAGGGTACACGAGCCAGATGTTGAAGACTGCTCTTTGAGTCAGAAAAAATCACAAAATTCTCTTGATCAATGTGTAGTATATATGAAAGGGCTTCAGAAATAGCTATAAGTTCACAGTTTATAATGGAAATGTTTGCTTTAATTTTAAATTTTGTTATAATGTTGAGTTGAGGATCAAAGAAAGCAGCGCCCGAATCCTGACTATCCTTTGACCCATCTGTATATAATACATAATGACAGCTAAAATGATTGCTTACCATTTTTAAAAAGTTAGCTTTAAGTTCTACTGAACTGGTAAATCTTTTGGCCTTATTAACACCTTCAATTTCAGTGGACACTACGTCTGTTATATCAATACTGTTGATCCATGTGTCCATAGAAAAAATATCTGGTGTATGACTTGAATAAATGCGTAGGTCTTTGTATATTCTGTGAATAATTATCAAAAGAGGTAATTTTTGTTTTCCAGTACGACCCGTGACATTGGATGGACAGCTCTTCTAGTTCTTTTTAAAACAATATTATCACAGACCGATTTTGAGCGTATATAGTATTTACCAGTTAAATATAGTCTACGTATGAATAACGGTTGGAGACATAATTCACTTTCCATTATATGGATTGGGGTAGTTTTAACAAAGCCCCCGATAATTCTCATAGCATAGTTTTGTACTCTATCTAGTTTGATAAGGTTGCTATTTGCACTGTTTCCATATAAACAAGAACCATAATCAATCCTACTTCGAATAATGGCTATATACATTTTGCGCAGGTGTTTAGGATGTAGACCCCATTTCGCCCCAGCCAGAACCTTAAAGATGTTTAAAAACTGGGTGCACTTGTTATATGTCTCAGATATATGTTTACCCCATTTTAAAGAGCTGTCCAACCATATGCCAAGGTATTTGAAATTGTTGACTTGTTCTATAGCGTTATTATTAACTATCAGTTGAATGTTTATCCTGTTTCTGCCTCTATTAAAAATGCAGACCTTAGTTTTTTTTTGAGAAATGTTTAGTCCTAATTCTGTAATCATATATTGGAAGTGGTTTAATGAACTTTGAATGTGGGATACGGAGTCTGAAAGCTTTTTCTGACTTTCGTACAATATAAAATCATCCGCATATTGCAGTATGCGAACATCCTTTATGTTTTACAAATTTTGATTGTAGCTATGTTGAACAATAAAGGGGACAAAGGATCTCCTTGAGCAATACCTGAACCGGTAGTTCTACTCAGGTGCCTGGAATCTCCTAGTTGAATACTCAGTTGTCTCTGATGAAGATATTGCCACAGATAGTTACACAGTACATAGCCTACCCCGAGGTTATCTAAGACATTTAAGAGAGCTATTAGATTGATATTATTGTAGGCATTTTCAATATCTATAAAACAGGCTACTGTTGGGCAGCTTTTAGTGAAGGCTATCTGTATCCGAGACACTAACCTAGCGAGACCATCGCAACATGATCTGGATCTTCTGAAGCCAATGGTATCTTGTGAAAGATATTTATTCTTCTCTAGGAACCATTCGAGCCTGTGTGTTATAATTGTGTGGAGTATTTTACAAAGACAAGATATGAGTGCAACAGGTCTGAATCCTACATTTGAATTGGACTCCCCGCCTCGTTTTGGAATAGGTACAATTTTCACCTGCCTCCATTGTTGCGGTACAAAACTTGAAGATAGAAGTCTATTGTAGATGGACGTCAATATGATTTTACCTTTGGGAGGAAGATGTTTTACCATAGAGTACGATATGTTGTCTTGGCCTGGAGCGGTATCAGTTTTCTTTTTAACAGAGTTTATAACTTCCTCAACGGTAATGGGCTTAGAAAGAAAACTTGTTCACGGAGAATATATATGGGTTTAGATGGATAAACATAATCTGGGGCAAGATCTTTCAACAGGTGTAATGCCTTTTCATGATCAATAGGACTTGTCTGTGTTTTATATCCTTTGACCCATTTCATTTTTCTCCACATTTTGCTTTGGAGAAATGGAGCTGTCTATGTTGCTACAGAACTCTTGAAATGATTTGCGCTTGCTTTGGCGTATTAACCTTTGAGCTTCACATACTTTCCTTTGCAAATCTTCCAAGTTTTCAGGAGTAGGGTTGCGCCTGAATTTAGATAGTGCGAGTCGTCTCTGTGCCACTATGTGGGATAGGTTTGAGTTCCAGTATGGTTTTGGTACAAAATTCTTTGTTTGAAGAGGATTTTCACATACTTTAATTGGCGGAATACACTCATCAGCTACACTGTTCATAATATTTAAAAAGACATCATATGCAGATTGATGGTCTAAAGGAAGTTCTAAATTTGATAATTTAGAGTTTATTTTCTGGGAATATTCTTTCCAGTTAGCTTTCTTAAAGTTCCTTCGGTATTTCGTTGAAGTTAAATGAATCGCCTCTAGTTCCATTCTAATTATCAGATGATCACTCCCCAGGTTTTCATTCATGATACTCCATTTGAATTTAAACGCTAAATCTGTGGACGCGATAGTAACATCTGGGGAGGTTCTTTGTATATGTCCATCGATTAATTTAATACGCGTATTCATATTTCCATTGAGTATGAAGAGGTTATTGTCCATAATGGCATCAAATATTTGGATGCCCCTTGCATCTGTTTTAGTGGACCAGTTGGGATGATGGCCATTTAAGTCTCCGGCTATGAGAACTTTTCTTTTGATATTGAGAAAATTTCGTCCCAATCACCTTTTGTTGTGTATACTGATGAAGGACAATAAATGGAAATTATGTCTCTAAGGTGAGGACAGTTAAGTAATTTTATGTGTATTATTTGTATTTGTGAATTTGAAATGTTATCTGTGCATATCAAAGCTTTTATAGAACAATGTGTCATGATTGCTGTACCGCCGTATCCATCGTCTCGATCTGCTCTGAATACGGTGTATCCCGATAATCTGAAGGGGCTATCAGGATTAAACCAAGTTTCGCTAAGAATGGCTATGTGCATCTTTTTTCTTGATTCATTAGTGCTTCAAATTCAGTACTTTTAGGTCGTAGGCTCTGAGAGTTCCATTGTATTATGTTGAGCGTCTCCTTGTTAGAGGTTGTGCTATCCATTTTCACAGGTTATAAAATCTAGGATCGTTTGCAGTATAGGCCACTCAGGAATATAATTAGCAACTAGTAATACCACCCATTCCACGCAAGCTTTAATAACCATCTTCAACTTTGACTGAATTGTTACACCTCTAATAAATAGTATATCTTTTATTTTTTTGAGTAGTTCCTGAATATGGACTGTTTTTTCTTTTCTTTCTTCAGTGGGCACATCATTCGCATATTGTTCAACTGGACTATCTGTGTCGTTTTCTTCCAAGCCATCAGACCACACATAAGGTGAAGAAGGTCTACGTTGTGCTTTTTTAGATGATGTAGGCTTCTTGATGTTACCGGTTTTAGTTTTGGCTACCTCCGCAAAAGTTTTTTCGATTATAGGTGTTGAACTTCCAGGTTGAACGTCGTCTGTTGAAAAGTACTTATTGTTAACTTGATCGCCTTCGGTTTCCTTCCGTCGTGCTGTATGAGAAGCTGGCGGCACGTACATTGTTAAAGCCATTCTATAGGTGCAGTTAAATTCCGCCATAATTTCTCTTAACTTTTTTTCCCTACAGAACGCCGGGCACGATGTTTTTGCTAATGCCATATGATTGCCGTTGCAATTCCACACATCTGAAGTTTTGGTGTCGCAGTTTGTGTGTCCACCACCACACTTAGGACATGTAATTTTATTCGACGGACATCGTTTAGAGATATGGCCAAATTTCCAGCATCTTCCACACTGTGAAACTGGGAAGATGTACGGCTCAACTCTGATTCTTAGTTCATTTACGGTGACGTAACCTGGTAGGAACGAGCCCTTGAAACATAATCGAACACACTCACTGGGTTTCCACCCGCCCTCTTCACTATTGCGACAATTAAGACGATGCACAGAGATTATTTCGGCATTGCTAGGGCAGATTATGTTTGCCAAGATTTCGGTATCGTTTAATCCTACCTCTACGTTTTTTATAACGCCGTAGGACATCTTTATCTCCATAGCCCGATAGATTCGCCATCCCCTGTTTATCAGTTCTTGGCTATTTTCTAGCTTTAAGGCATTATCTTCATTGTTAAAGTCAACGCGGATCTTATAGGGAGATAAAAACTTAACTCGTTCAATGCCATTGATATTAAGAGATTTTAATATTTTTGCCATTGCAAACAGTTTTGGCATCTTTTCTTTGGATGAAATGTATATTTCAATTTCGTTAGATTTTGATTTGAGTTTTTTCTCTTTAGTTTGTACTATTCTCCATTCTTGTTCTTCTTCCTCTCTTTTCTCTCTTGCTTCGTCTTGAAGAGCCATCTATATATTCTTCCAGATTTGAATAGTGACTTTCTTGATATGTTTCCATTTCCGATTCTTTTAAACACTCAGCACTGTCCAACACAGAATTCTCACTTGTACTATTATTCATTATGGAGGTAGAAATGAAAAAAATCTCATTGTTATACGAAGCCCGGCCGCCAGGTAGTAATCCGGCGGAGCGAGCGCTGCGCGCGTTTGCTTGTGAGACGTAAACAACTGATAACGCTTAGTGACACGACTTTCTCGCACAAATGTCGGTACGATAATGAATGTAATGATTAGCTTCAACTTATTCCAGTCAATTGGTTTCTTTTGTTATTTACTTTTATTATTATTTCTCTCTGAGATCAACAGAGGATATTCAATTTGCCGCATGATGATAAATGTAAACATACTAAGAAATAATAATATTTTAAATTCTTACAATTGTTCTTTGAGATTGTACTTCACATTCTCTTTTTTCATTTAATTTTTACACTTATATTAGATATCAATAATACACACGCAGAGAACCCTCATCGTTACGTTTAAAGTGGTGTTATAGAAGCATAACAATTTAATATGAAGTGGGTAATTTGTTTATTTATAAAGATTATTTTAAAGAAGATAATCAGTCCAGGTTAATTTGGATATAAGTGAATGAAAACAGAACCATAGATTGTTTTATACTTGTAGCATGATTCTTCATTTCAGTCAAACACACAGAAATTGCAAATGTTCCCTATAGCGTAAATAGAACGACTACAGTCTAAACCGAAGCAACCGCACTGTTGTCCGGGTAGCCATTGTTAGTCAGACTGTCGGAGTATCAATTCTGTTTTATCCAATCTTCATTTTCCATCCTTTCTTAATAGATCGGTAACACAACGCTTATTCTGGTACCCGTTGTGCGTAATCGACAATAATAAGTCGAGCCATTCGTTCGTTCCTCGGTTTTATGATGGTACTAGGTCTCATTTAAACGAGAATTCGTCTTGCTAGGTTGATACCTGAGGCAGAACGGATGCTCTTTGTCTATTTTTATCGATAAGTAATTATCTATCTATGCTTAGCATGTATACAGAATCGGAAAACGTGTTAGTTAGTTCAGCGGAATTGATTGGAATAATGGAGATTGGCTAAACAGGAAATTTCCGGCTAGCGATTGCTATACAAAATGATAATGATGATAATAGCCAATGCGCATAATTGTGTAGCTCTTTGTATTACAATCGAAACGTCGTCTTTAGATTTATTTATATTACATTTTAGTTGTGGAATAAATAACATTTTGCACTTATCGGGATAAAAAACCTAGCGCAAAAACACAAAAAGAAAGAGTTATATAAATGCAAAATTCGCAATTTCAATTAGTTGGATGACTTACATAATCCAGTTATTTCAGTTTAAAAACGAAACCACTGAACCGATTTTGAAAAAAAAAACTATAGGCCTTATTTGGAAATATATTTCAAATAATATTTTTCCAAATCCGGTAATAATGATTCGGTTGTGAGGTAACAAACATGAAAAGTACACGTCGAATAGATAATCTCTTTTTTTTAAGTCCATTAAAAACCCGTAATTTTGTGGTAATGCACAATTTCGTTTTTGGTGTAATGTAAAAATCTGTGTGGTATCTATAACACTCAATATCTTCACATACGTAATATGAATAGGTTTTATTCGTCCTTACATGTATATGAAATTGGCGTTTTGTGTGGGAGGAAGACAATGTTGCATAGTTTGATTAATTCATTATATTTTTGTAAAATATAATGAATTAATCAAACTATGCAACATTGTCATTTCCTAAGGAGTTCACTGATCATTTTACAAAAACAACACAATAACATAAAGATTTATCACTCACACTAGAGCCTGCAGCTAACTCTTAAGTGGTTTGCGTAGATCTACTTCCACAATAGACTTTAATTCCTCATTATCTACCTCGGTCTCCGGCCCACCGCTGGGGCTTGTTCTGAAAGTCACAATTTCCAAAACGAAAACGTTAGAAGAAAACACCTAGCGTATTTTCATTTGCGACATCAGCTCCATACACATATTTACTCCTTGGAGCTGTTTCTACAGCACTGATGCCATGGCAAAACTCATACTCGTAATAGCGATATTTCATGTTTTCCATTGCTCGATATGAAAGACGCCAAAAAACGAACCAGGAAAAAAACAAATAAATTAGTGTTTTTTTTTTTTTTTCTATTATATGGCTACAAGCACTGAGTTGCTGTGCTACGCCAATGTCAATAAAGCTAGGGAAACATAATATTACAGAAAGAAAATAGGATTCGGAATTTGGATTAAGTCAGGAAAGTTGGTTAAGCGAAAATATATTAATATCTACTAAGTAAATAATGATAATACACGTAAATATAATATATTAGGTATATACAAACTATATTTTAATATTATTATGTACAATAAATGAGGAAATAGCTTTATAAATATTTACATTAAATAAGAGGAGGGAAGAAATACAACAAGGAAAAGGAACACCAAAGGAAGTGAGTTGACTAATAAAATTAGCATTGTCAAAAAGTGGACAAGCGAAGAAGATGTGATTGAGGTCACCCTCTTCTTCACCGCATTCACAAGCTGTACTAGCATTAATACCAAGTCTAGCAAGGTGAGTTGGCGAACACACATGACCCAAGCGCATTCTCATTAATATACTAGTAGATCGCTTGCCAAGTTTCAATTTGCAAAACCATGGCTTCTCCGGTATATCCAATTGGACTTTCGAATATAATTTGCCTTTTATCTGACTGCTTTCTTCCCAGCACTTTTCCCAGGATTCCCTGAGAAAAGTACTTGGAAGTGCAGCCAGATCGGTGCAATAATTTATATAGGGATATACATCACCACTTGTTATCGCCTCATTAGCCAAACGGTCCGCTTTAACATTTCCTTTTATATTAGCGTGACCAGGGACCCAACATAAAACTACCATTAAGTTTTTGGAAAGACATTCTACGAGCTTTTCTCTTATATTCAATATCACAATTGAGTGGGATTTTGATTTAAAAGGAAATTTTTCAACGGCCTGAAGGGCACTATATGAATCTGAAAAAATAACAGTTTTACTAAGTCTAGCAATAAGAATAAATTCTAACGCTTTATATATTCCATAACATTCCCCTGTAAAGACTGAAGTTTCTGGAGGAAGCTTTATTTATTGTGTAATGTTATATTGTGTATGGTAAACGCCCACGCCAGTATAATCTGACAAGGAGTGTTTTGATGCGTCAGTGAATAAGTGGTGAAAATCAGGCCATTTAATGCTTACTAATTCATTAAACTGGGTATTAGTGTTAGGGTGGTCTCTATCAACGCCTAATGAATAACATATCACCGGCGAAAGCAGAAGTGATTTAAACCTAACCATAAAAATTGGGAGAGAAACTGATCTATAAGTAGGCGCCTGAAAACTTATAAATTTACGAAAACTTATAACCAAACAAGGAAGTGATTTTTCTTTACACGATGAAGACGTTGCAATATATTGAGAAAGAGATTGAAGTTTTGGAAAAAGAGCATGATTAGAAAATTGCAAAGCTTTAAACAAAAATCTGTCTGACAAGTACTGTCTTCGCAATTTAAGAGGAGGTTCTACACACTCAACTTCCAGGGCGTTAATTGGACTGGATTTCATCGCACCAGCAATTATTCTAAGAGCTTTGTTCTGAATTAAGTCAAGTTTTTTAAACGCTGCTGAATTAGCCGGTTCCAAGATAAATGTACCATAGTCTAAAAGACTTCTAATTAATGCATTATATATGAGCCGTAAAGAAAATGGGTGCGCCCCCCACCAAACACCTGAAAGACAACGTAAAATATTCAAGTTCCGTTCACATTTAGCTACTAAATAATCACTATGTTGCGAACCCGTAAGTTTTGAGTCTAATAAAACACCAAGAAATTTCACTTCGGTCTTTACCGGAATCATCACATTTTTATATTTTACTTCAATTAAAGGAAATACACGTTTTCTGGTAAACAAAACTAAACAGCTTTTAGAGGGTGAAAGATCTAATCCATTTAGAGTCATCCAGGACTCTAAATATCTCATAACTGATGACATAGAGGAACAAGAATTAGAAGTAATTTTTTCTGATGTATAAAGAAGGAGGTCATCTGCATATTGTAGGATTTTTACGGAACTATTTAAAGCTGATTCCAGGTCATATGTGTAAATATTGTATAGTAAGGGACTTAGCACTGACCCCCTGGGGGTAGACCCCTACATACGGTTCTAGATAATTTGGTAGCATCATCTGGACAAATATGAATATATCGTTCTCTTATTAAATTTGTAATAAAATTAGATAGTATACCGGGGATGTTAAGATCATGCATTTTTTTGCTTAGAATGGAGGGAACGACATTGTCGTATGCTGAATTGATATCTAAAAATGTGGCAACCACTGATTTGCTCTCAGAAAAAGCTAGGCGGATATCGGACACAAAAATACTAATACTATCTATCGTGCTTTTGCCTTTTCGGAATCCATATTGGCTATCTGACAGAAGGCGGTTACTCTCGATGTACCATTCCAATCGGTTTTTAACCATATGTTCAGCGAGTTTCAACAGTACGGAGGATAAAACTATTGGACGATAAGATGAGGCCTGGCACGCAATTTTACCAGGTTTCAGAATAGGCAATACAATTTGTGATCGCCATGAGGCAGGTATGTTACCAGTTATCATAATGGAATTAACAATGTTTAAAAATAAAGTAATGCTGTGTCACTAAGATTACAAAAAAAAGAGTAGGTAATACCATCTTCACCCGGGGAAGAATCTTTAACACTAGTTAAAACACCTTTGAGCTCTGATAGTGAAAATGGGGAGTTTAAGTCATCGTCTATTTTCAGGACTGCGGATGGACAAAGTTGTAGTGGAACAGTAGGAGGAGCCAAATGATCTAAAATATCTTCTGTTAGGGAGGGCGAGAGTGAACAGACGGAATTATCACTAAAGGCTGATCGAAATCTACGAATATTTCGCCAAACCATAGATGGACGAGTATCTGGGGAAATAGAATGACAAAATGATTTCCAACCTTCAGATTTTTCTTTTGAAATAAATTTTTCGTCTGTTTAGAAATCAGTATGTAGTAATCAAAATTATCGGAAGTCATATTTTGGCAGTAAGCCCTTTCGGCTTCTTTCCTTTTCTTTACAGCTTCTGTACACTCTCGGTCCCACCATGGTGGAGAAGAAATTCTACTGTTCTTGGTGCTTTTAATGGGAAATATCTCATCCGCAACCTCCGTCATTACTTTAGCGAGAGCCACAGAACATACTGTTTCGTTATTATTTTCTATGTCAGGAAGATTTGAAACTTTTTGATCAAGTCGTTTTTTATATTCATTCCAATCTACATCTTTTAATATATATTTTAAACGTGGTGACCGCGAAACAGAAGGCTTTTTGGTATGAGGAAAGCTAATCAGAATTGGTAGGTGATCGCTCCCATAAGAATAAGAGAGAGTTTCCCAAGTAAGAGAAGAAGCTAGGCTCGGTGAACTAATGGCTAAATCTACGGCACTGTGACCTTCATCAGGGTTGGTACGGCGGGTTGGAGAACCTGAGTTTATAATACAAAGATTATGAGAATCGATAATATCAACAAGGTCTCTTCCACAAGTTTTGTTGTAGAACAACCCCATGACTCATGATGAGAATTAAAATCTCCTACAATAAAAAAGGTTTAGGTAAAATACAAATAATGTTGTTTATTTCTCTAAATATAGAAGGACACGGACGCGGGATATAAATAGATACAAAACAAATATTATTAACAATGGATGCTATTATGGAAAAATCATTATGGTGAGATGGTAAGTCAAACTGGGAAAAATTAAGGGACTTTTTGATGAGTATGGCAACACCGCCATACCCATCGGCTCTATCTTCCCTGAGACAGGAATAACCAGGAATTTTAAAACAAAATTCCGGTTTTAACCACGTCTCACATAGAGCTATAATACAAGGGTTAAATTTGTTAATAAGATAAATTAAATCAGATTTGTTCTTCACTACGCTTCTGCAGTTCCATTGTAGTACTTTGCCTAAGTGAGCCATTGTTAAATATGTCAGTTATTATTTTCAATAAAGGGGCAACGTTTGACGGTAAAATTGTTTGTGACAGTGATGAAACTAAAGCAATAATAATATCAGCCACCGATTGTGGTTCTGGCAGGGTACCAGTCTTAGGTAGTGCACACCCATCGGCATAATTGGGAGAGTTGAAATCACCTACAATAGCTTGGTGGGCTGCACGATCATAACCTTGTATCGATTTAGGCGGAGAACGGGGCTTCTGAAAAACAGTTTTTATAAGAATTACTACTGTGCAATGATTGAGTGGCTGGAATTTTGACATCTTGGCTGTTTGCTATAAAAGAAGATGAGGATGTAAACTTTAATGTGTCTGCATATGATTTAGTCACCGGAGGATATATCTTTGATGCTTCTGAGTATGAAACGCAATTTTGAGCCATATATTTTTTTATATTTGTCTGCCTACTTGCTTCTGGACAATCCTTGCTGATTGCAATATGGTGGCCGCCACAAAGACAACAATAACTATTATCTTGGTCGCAGTCACAAGATGTACCAGTATGCCCTTGTCCACATTTATAGCACCTTGGTTTAGATCTGCATGTATCTTTAGTATGTCCATACCGACAACAATTGTAGCATTGAATTGAAGGATAAATGTATAGTTCTACTTTGAGGGAATTGAAACACATAAATACTCTTGTGGGGAGGACCTGACCATCAAATGTTAGCACTACAGTCTGGGATGGTTTCCAACTGGCAGAGCCATCCACTATTGTTTTATAATTTAGGCGTCTTACTTTTATTATGTCACCACAACCTAAAGGAACCCTAATATTTTCTTTTATTTCTTCCACAGACATGTCCACTGGTACACCTCTTACAAGCCCCATTCTGGTAACATTAAATGATGGAATAAAGGCTTCATAGCCTTTTTCCAATAAGGCATGATGCTTTATAAAAGAATTTGCAGCTGAGTGACTGGAGAATGCCATCGAAATTTTGTTGCGACCGATACGTTTCAAACTGCCTTGTACTATGTTTGGCACCTGGTTTTATATAAAAATCTGCCAAAGCATATTGGATGCAAGTTGAGATCCTGTGTTACCTCACCAGTACTAGACCTAGCAACATGAATAATGAATGGTGAAGCATCCAATGCAGAATATTCTTTTCTAATACCATCTGTTATATTGGGAGGTACCTGAGAGGCCTGAGATGGAAGAGCTTGTGTATGCGGTGCTTTGAGAGGTGATGGATTTTCAGTGATTTTTTCGTCACTGTCTTCGCAACGACATCCAGTTCTACCCGAGTCTACAGCCATTGCATTTTTGCGTTTTTTTTTATTACATATTTTGCACACCTTACTTAATCGTATGCGTTTTCTTTTATTAGTGTTGGAAACTGAACAGTCAGTGTCTAAGCTTGAAGCAGTTTCTATTGTTATAAAATGTGATGGTTGGGGAACATCACCCCAGGATCTGGGGCTCGTCCATCCCAACTCCCAACTAAATATTAATTAAATACTCACTTACCAATAGATGTTTTCTATATACACTACACTAAAATTAAATAAATAATGAAAAATATATACAATTTACAACTTATCTGACTAAATTTTTGAATAAAAACAATTATTTTTAATTTAACATGAAAAAAAGACACCCGCCAAATTCAAAGGTTTCCCGCGCTTTTCAATTAGTGTTTTACAAACACAAATGTACCCGTTGAATGTATTTATAAATTTGAATTTGGAATTCTGAACCAAAGAGGAGATACTTCTAATTATAGGCCAGTACGGCAAAATACCAATTCCCTATGTAAGGACCAAATATTAGATAAATACTTACAATTCATATCTTACTATAAACTGTTTTATATTATATTTACATGATTCAGAACATACTTGATTAACTGTGCCTGTCTACGTTTAATCATAACTTTTACTGGAGGGAGTGTACCACGCTCATGTACCCGATTGAAAAGCGACCGTTGTACACATACTTACTAGTTGGAATAACTGATTAAACGCCTAGAAGGGCCAACCGGTGTATGTAATAATATTATCGACATCATTGTGATGGTCATGAGAAAAGTAATTTATTCTTAGTCGAAATTTTATTGGAATTCACTTCTTAAAATAAACTTCTTCGGATGATGATGGGTGTTTTAATAGCTTAGTTTTTATATTTTTCTTATGAGTATACAGAGATTATAGTCTATAATTCATAATTGTAATTATTTTTCAATGACACCTTGGTTTTAATCGATTGCGTCGTGATATCATTACTTCATACTTCTTGGCCTTTTGACGTTTAATTGATAAATTATACCCGCATTCAGGCTCATTAAGAATAGAACTTTATATCCTTTACATTCGATTTCGTTACTTTTTTTTATCTAAAAGTGTAATCTATAGTCTTTGATACAATATATTACAATTGCTTTCTATCGACTATTAATAATAATATATATATAATTTCGTGGCGTAAATTATCACTGTTCACTGGAAAATTTGACCCGCTGACTACGTCTAAGATCTTGTAGACGCTTAGACTTTCGCGTGCATTAAAGCTTATAGTTGTATTAATATTCGTAAAGATAATATTTTGAAGCTTCATATATCACTATTTACACAAATGCAATTCAAGTGCGATTATCTCGTACTTACCTATAATTCGTAGGAATATTTACAGATCTAGAAGTCTTCCAAACCTTTCCCGAATATGAAGCCTTAATTCTAGGTCTAGACTTAAAACTGTTCTTAAACAGTCCCTAAAACATTTTAAGTAAAAATATCAATGAAGCTGATAGTAAATACGAGCATACGAGTGTTCGATGAAGAACGTTATCGATATATAGACACGTACCAGTAATATTGTTGCTGATGCAAGTTGGTATTAATCTAAGCTAGACCGAGTGTTAGAACCGATATAGCATTTAACTTTAGTCAGGTCAGTGTTATAAATAACCTCGCCTGTGAACAGTACACATCGAAAGGTGCAATCAGATGCAGGATCTACGCTTCGGCTGTTATTTATTTTTTAAATAATTAACTACATCCATTAATTGTTTATTGTTGTCACGCTATTGTTTGTCAAACGATTTGGGTCGTATTAGTATTATAACATGTAGTGATTCTTATTGATTCTTGATGTAGGTAATAGTATTTAGTACTGGTAAAGTATTTGCAAAATTATAAAAAATGTTGACGCAGTCGTGACGTTATCCATGAAGGATTTGTGTGCGCTAAACGTAAATACTTCTTACTAAGAAATAATATGAAATTGGTAGTTATTAAAGTTGCTGCAGTAACTATCAGTTCCATGGTAATGCAGCGTTTCTGGGTAACAAGAAGAGCGTTTGCGCAGGACCTTCCTGTCTTTTGTTTTTTTGTGTAACTCCTCTAATATTGTCGAATAGGAACTCCGTTTCATAAGCTTTCCTCATTTTGTATTTTTAACCCAGCTGTATTTTTATTACCATAGCTGACATAAAAAACAAACTGCAAAACTAACTACGTCCGTTATAAAAGTTTTACACGATCTGCGGTCCGACGCGGGCGCGGCTCTTATAGTTTTTTACTACTTGAACTTTGCCTAAATCTCGTTCTATATCAGTTCAATGAGTCAGTACATAAAATTATTTCAATTAAATTATCCGTTTGGTGCGCACATGTGTTAAGGAATTAATAAAATCGTCCTCAGCGGGTGGATTTATTGACCCGAAGGAGTTTACCAGTAACTCGGTGGCGTCCGACGAAGCGGGCGTGCGTTTCTCAACCGGTCAATTGATTAAACGAAGCAATTAAGCAATCAGTCCTCAATGGCAGCGGCCGATTGTCGCAAATGAGTGCGGGTTCGACATCTGCGCTCTGTAGCTCGTTAGTTCCTATAGTGTGTTGACATGAGCGACTGAATTAACAACTACTCTGTTTTTACTGATTATATGGGGGTTGTGTTAGTTTCTGTCGATTTATTGTCGCAGTTTTACGTTATTGTTAAGATATTTAGCAACGCTTCGCTGAGTTATTATTAAGGTTAGTTTAACTGCTGCGATCCTGGGTTTGATAAAAAATTTAAGAAACTTATTTGTTATTTATCTATTTCTATACCTATGTATAACACATATTTATTAATTTATTTTTATATGTGAATACAGAGTATTTACCTACTTACCTATAATTGGCGAAAATTTTGTATGTATGTATGTTTATAGCCGCTTTACATCTGCCAACCCTTTCGGTAGCACAAGGATGAGTTTAATAATATGTATACAGATATCTTACGAGGTTGCCATGCCCTTCCTTATCCTCCAGAGAATTTCATACAAAAAAATGCACCAAAAATATATTTCATTGCATTATGTTAGCTGGGGTTAGAACTAAAAAATAAGCATGAACCCATCGTGCGTGCCGCGGTTGCGATCGGCACTGTCCAATGTTTATATTATTTTTGCAACAAAAAATCTATAGAAACTTAACAAAGTTAGCATAGCGACAGTGTCTCTAGTTTTATGAATATATACCATGTTTTCATTCGTCGATGTTAAATTTAAAAGATATGATTTGATAGATTTAGGTACAAATCTAAAAATATGATTCATCTTGCATAAGTTTCATTATAAAGCGTCGCGCCGATACTGTCAATTTGCAGCCACCTAGTAGTGTAGGTAGAGGCTTCTTGGCGATAACTTAGTAGCGTTTGCGTGACGATTATTTTTGTATAATATAACAAACACATAATACATGTTAATATTATTATGCGCACGATAAAATATTAAATATTAATAAGAGAGTCAACACGGTGTAGATAAAATGTGGGAGAGATAATAGAATATTTTAAAATCTGAAATACATTCACTGTAGCAATTAACACGTTATGGCTTGCCATTACTTAAGAAATGTAGCTCCGTTACATTTTAGTATCTTTTTTAAGCTTTTAAAATCTTACTGTCTTTAATAATTTTGTAATTGCGGTGTTTTTTGCCTTTATTGTCCCTGCTTTTGACCAACATTACTATGTATTTCGTAGATTATAAATCTCGTTTTCACACGGGCTTGGGAAAGTGCCTATAATTGATAGTATGCGGATTGGGGTCTAGATAGATGTCGATTGATGAGAGATGATTACCCTCGCCAGTCGACATAATTATACCGGCCTGTTTCAACCAGGTATACATACGATGATCCTGGAATGCGACACACTTATGTACGCTACCATGACGGGATTTAGCATCTTATGTACCGTGGTCCTTATTCGGGCGGATACAAAATATATCCTATTGCCAGCAATTGTATAATCTATGTCCGTTGCAACATGCACAGATATTTTTTTCTTGCACTTATAGTACATTGAACAATTTACACTTGGCTTTTATGCATAGGGTTTCTATGACGCATCTCTAAATAAATTTGAACTAAATTAATATCTCTAAGTTGAAACTAATACACACCCTCTGGTTAACTACTACATCAAAACTAATACGTGAAACTATGCTAGAACAAATGTTACTAAACAATCCTTTCAAAAGTTGAAGTGAAAGCCCAAACAGATAAAAGACAAAAGCAATAAAACTCAGACTAGAGTTTACGTCACGTAACATTTTGTACAAATTAATAGCCCCAATAAAAGTAATTGCTGGTCAAGATTTCTAAGAAACAATAAAACTTAGTTGATACTCTGATGCATGAAACAAAAATATCTCAAATATCTATGTTGTTAGGCATTTTTATTATATAAAAAAGTTATTTTTTTTATATTAAGAAGTATGTTTTTATTTATCTAGGTACATTTAATTATTGAAAATAAGAAAGATGCTGGTGGTAGGATGCTGTAACCGTCTGGATAGCAACCACTGTTCACAAAACGTAAAATCTAATGGCTAATGTAATTGTGTCTGGGTATACCTGATTTCGAATAGGCTAGCATGATTGTATTGACTGACTGAATCATATTTTGCGTATTAATATTCGAAACTCTGGACACTCCACTTACCATCGGGTGCTGAGTATCACTTTGCCGTCCCCGAAAAAAAAACATGCTCCAGTAAATTTTGTAACGAATCACTCATATTCCAACTACAGTGGGAATATAAATTTTTCACTAGAATGCATGTTATTCCGTGTCCTCTAAAAACACAAAAAGTTGGAGACAAGCATATCGCTTGTAGTAAAAGCAAAAGCCGAAACATTGTTGCCACACGAAGAACAACATACTGCACTAACTAGCCCCACGCTATAGGATGACATATTATTATGTTTTATATAATGTCTGCAGTCAACTTCGTGCAATCGTGACAACTTGTAATTTCGGAAACCGAATACGACGATTAAATTGTTGTGTTCATAAGTATTTGAAGGCTTTCCATTAATCGAATTACCTTTTGTTAGATTATTTAAATATGCGAAATATTATATAGCTTAGATCACTAGTTATTAGATGCGTATATTATCAGTGATTTAAAAAGTAAATCTTATTTTCCAACAAGAACGAAATATTAATTGTTGTTCTATAATAAAATTAACGTTTATCAATAACTGCTCGCAGTTCTGTATCTTTAAAGAATTGCAACCAATCATCTCACTCCTGAGCCACGTCTATAAATTGTTCTCCAGGGTTATCACGAATCGCCTCGCTAGGAGACTCGACGAGTTTCAGCCCCCGGAGCAGGCTGGGTTTCGCGGAGGATACAGTACCATAGACCACATACACACAGTGAGGCAGATTATACAGAAATCCGAGGAGTATAATCGGCCCCTGTGTTTGGCATTTGTGGACTATGAGAAGGCCTTCGACTCTGTCGAAACCTGGGCTGTCCTGGAATCCTTACAGCGTTGTCAAGTAGATTATCGCTATGTCGAAGTGCTGAGATGTCTATATAAATCTGCCACTATGTGTGTCCAAGTACAGAACCAGCAGTCGGGACCCATTCAGCTGCGCAGAGGGGTGAGACAGGGGGATGTTATTTCCCCAAAACTGTTCACAAGCGCACTGGAGGATTTGTTCAAGACTCTGGACTGGAAAGGTATGGGCATTAACATAAATGGTGAGTACATCTCGCATTTGCGATTCGCAGACGACATAGTGATAATGGCAGAAACACTGGAGGAACTGCAACAGATGCTAAACAGCCTAGCTTCGGCCTCATAGCGAATAGGTCTAACAATGAATCTGGATAAGACAAAACTTATGATCAATGACCACCTAGATCCAAGACCTATCGTTGTCAATGGCCACCTTCTCGAAGTTGTTTCGGAATACACCTACCTTGGGCAGATTCTGCAATTAGGAAGAAACAGCCTTGAGAGGGAGGTTAAAAAGAGAATCCAGCTGGGCTGGGCCGCATTTGGCAAACTGTGTCGGGTTTTCTCGTCACTTCTACAACAATGTCTGAAAACGAAGGTTTTCAACCAGTGCGTCCTACCTGTCATGACCTACGGTGCCGAGACGTGGACGCTCACAGTACGGCTGGTCCACCAGCTCAAAGTCGCTCAGCGAGCTATGGAACGTGCTATGCTCGGAGTTTCTCTGGAGGATAAACTTCGTAACGAGGTCATTCGTCAGAGAACCAATGTCACCGACATAGCATACAGGATTAGCAAACTGAAGTGGCAGTGGGCAGGGCATATCTGTCGAAGAACCGATAACCGATGGGGTAAACGAGTTCTTGAGTGGAGACCACGGCTCGGCAAACGTAGTGTAGGACGCCCTCCAGCTAGTTGGAGTGACGATCTGCGAAAGGTCGCTGGTAAGAACTGGATGCGACAGGCCGAAGACAGGGTAAAATGGCGTATATTGGAGGAGGCCTATGTCCAGCAGTGGACAAAGATATAGGCTGATGATGATGATGAACCAATCAGTGTACTGAATTATTAAACGGTCGGCTCTGTTTGCGTTCTGTCTTTGCACTTGGGTCGCCGGAGACCATCATTTGCGTTTCATAATTGTACGCATTTCGCGCAAAGTAATTGACTTTTAATTGCGTGAATCCATTATTAATCGTATTTTAACCAGTTATTTTGTATGATTACATATTATGGTTATGTCCGTGCCAATATTTATTACGAAGTAAGATTATAGGACAAAATTAACAGGAGGTTTTTTAAAGCAAAAGCACGTTTTTTTAGCATCCAAGGTCCCGTTCAAATTATAATATTTTCATTTATAGTTCCCCTTCTATAAATTATCATGGCTAGCTGCTACATTAATGACATGTAGTATTCAATAGGTTTCTTTGTGTTACTACTTCTTAGGGTTTAGTCTCCGACCTAGGTTGGATGCAATTTTAGCTTCGATTAATTAATCACATGCGAGTTTGCTGCAATAGGATTTGGTGTAGAACTGCACATAATTTATAAACAGGAAAATGATATTATTTTTCTTTCGGTAAATAACCTTCTGGTAGATTTAGATTTTGAAACTATAAACAAGCCGCCGGCTTTCATTATGGGTGCATAAATTGCAGGACTCGGATGGCGAATTTCTAAAATTAAATGATATTTATCGATGGAAGTGTTCGAAACTGCTGTGACATCCGGACCGCTCAAAGTGATAGAGAACCGTCGTGGACGCGTGCGGCGTTTTATTGCGCTCGATGTTATGGGGCATGCCATATTGTATAATTGACTCCATATAGCGTGCACGGAGCCGAAAATAAGTGCATTTTGCAGGAACACATTTTATTCCTCGCACATCGCACGGCAGAATAGTCTTTTTATAAATAAACGTGAAGTGCAATCGATGTATTTTTACCAGTGTCGACGCTCGGAAATGCGATAAATAAACGCGTCAAGTTTTTATTGCACAGCTCGGAAGGAATGCATTTGTGATAAAGCGAAATGGGAAAGTAGATTTTTTTTATGTATCATGTTCGATGAGTAAACTCAGTGTCACTACGTTAAATTTCTATATTATTCGCAATTTCTCGGTGTTAATAAGTAATGAATCATTTTCCATATTCGAGTGGATTTTACTATGGTTAAAACAGAAGTGAGAATTATTTTCGATAAAATAAGTCAGTCTAAAAGCAATGCTTGGATTCTATTAATTCTATGTTTTATTGTGTAAAGCGCAATTTAATTTAATAATAATTTTCAGCTGGTCTCGTTCATGCAAGCGTGTCGTAATTGTGTCTAATATTTTGTTTAATATGAGTTTATCTAGTGCTGCTAATAGAAAGCGACTGCGTCGGTGGCGTGGTTGTACTCCATGCGCGGTACGTCCAGGACTCAGAGATATTGGGTTTGATTCCCGGGTCGAGCAAACCGATATTTGGGTTTTTCTGCTCAATATCAGCTCGGAGTCTGGAATTTATGTCCGATATGGCGACATACTCGCCCCCTATCACATCATGGGACGGAATACACTTGGCAAAAAGTAGTTGCCCTTGCATACATCTTCGGGGATAAATGCGTATTGACGTGTATGCGTGTGTAATAAGAAGATACATATAGTGAGCTGGAAGGTTTTTGTTACACTGCATTCAATTCATAGTATTCCTTTTCGAGAAATAATATAAGTATAAAATAACAATTTCATAATAATTCATTTAAATTTTATAATTATTGCATGTATCCCAGTTAATGTAATTAATCTTCAATTACATTAACTGGGATAATGTAATTGAAGATTAATTACATTAACTGGGATAAAGTTTAAAAATGTTTAGTAGGCAGATTGCTCTAAATTGTAATTTGCATATTTTAGGTTTTGTTTTTTTTTTTATAAAAAACAATATTGAGTGTAATTTGGGAATGCTGTGTACTCGTTTATTAGTACACACATAAGAATGTGATACGAGCCGTTTGTATTAGAAATAGGAAATGTGTTGGAGAGATTTATATATAAAATAAATAAATAAAATAAGAATAACAATTTAAGGATAACGTATCTTAACATTTGTAACATTAGAATGCTATTGATCTTTATTGAATACTCTTTTATTCAATAAACATCTGAAGAACTGTTGTTGAACTGTTGGTATCTACATACTTATGTATATATCAATATTTACCCAACAGTTCAATTCAACAATTTCAATAGGAGGATAATGGTTTCCTCGGGAATATATTTTATCACGATAAATCACATATAAATTTCCAAATCCTGAAACAATTTGCATCTCCATCTTTAAAGCCCAGCGCGCCCAAAGAAGTTTCAATTTAAAAGTAATGTTTGAATTTTGGGATGTCAATAAAATTCAAGACCATTGTATACTCAGATTGTATACGTCCATTGTAGTCGTCGGTCAGACGCTGTCGTTTTTGGCTTTCAACATGCGACAAAAAACGATAGCTTATCTGTCAATATTTAGTTTTCGTACAGTTATTTGTAGCAAACTCAAAGTAGCAAATATCAAGTATATACCTATAATAAATTTATGTAAATAAAATATTGTCAGCTTATTATACCTATTTTATGTAGCGGATTTGAACCCATCGCCATATCGGGCACAAATTCCAGACTCCGGGCTGATACTGAGCAGAAAAACCCAAATATCACTTTGCCCGACCCGGGATTCGAACCCAGGACCTCAGAGCGCTATTGTACCGGACATGCAATACAACTACGCCACCGAGGCAGTCGAGGCAGTGCAAATATGATACTGAAGTAATTTAGTTAATGTAATGGTTAATGTACAAATAGACTGATATTATTTGTTCAGAATGTTTTGAAACTTAGAAATACAACATACAAAAAAGCCTGACTCGGGAAACAACTTGTCCTTTAATAATCGTGACAATATATATAATAATAATTCTTAAATAGAGATTTCTCACGATTTCCTTCACCGTTACAGCAAAAGTCCCATTAGTTGCGAACTAAATACTTTAACCAAATAAAACTATGTAATATAACGGAAATATTGAATATTATATTATAAACGAATTGAATCTTTTAATAACCAGCTATGGTTAATTTTGAATTTTTGTAAACAGCAATTACCTAATAAAACATAATTTAAAAGGTCGAGAATCAATTACGAAGGCGGTGTGAACGCGTCCCGTATTCCATATGTTCTGGGCTGTATAACAGCTAATCCCTTTGCCGACCCGCCCTACCGCGACCACATGTCGCCGGCCCATTAAATTCAACACCCCTACAAAAATAATTACTTCGCCATATACCAGGCATATTGTTTTTAAATACTTCAATAATTACAGTTTGTTTTAATAAGTCAAAGCGCGAATATTTTTATTTTTATTTTAATTATTTTTAAACATTGTTGATGGTGGTGAAATACATAATTATCGATAATTATAATCGAATCAGACAGTCGTATCAGCACTAATTACGTTTTATTATTGTTTGTGCTAACGCCTTCGAGCCCTTGTCTAGTGATATATGAATAAACGTTCTTGTTTATCTTTTTTAAAAGTGTAAACTCTGCATCGTGAGGGAACTCAAACTTAGGTTCTCCAAAATGTTGGAGTTATGGTCTCAACCCGCACGGGGTCAACGTCAATAGGAGACCATACTCTTCTACGTGGAATATGTGTTCTGTGCTCATCAATGGGGCGGTGACATCATGACAATTTCGTTAGGTATAATAAATTAGTCTATTTATTACTATAAATAACTAGCATTTGCTCGCAGCTTTGCCCGCGGGAAGTAGTATTCCGGGATAAAAGTCCCGCTATACATTTTCCCGGGATAGAGAGTAGTCTGTAACCTTCCCAGGGTGTTACCAAATTTCTTAAAAATCCGTACAGTAGATTTTGAGAAAATCAATACATACAGGCAGACAGAAAATGGGACTTTGTTTTATAATATGTATACATATACTTATTTTGATGAATATAATCAGTGGCTGATTTAGGTGATGGTGTTTGGTTAGGCATAAAAAAACAATTTCAAGTCATATTATATTCTAAGCCACATTGCAGGAATACATAAACAATTGCTTGGAATAAATAAACACTGCATTGTGTGCTAAGTTGTCCTTTATTACTTGCGTGTTTGATGCAGTGATAGAGTTAAGGCTGGCACGGGTAGATAAGGAAGTGATGTAGAGGACAGAGAGACAAAGAAATTCGATTAAAGCTGGACAAAGTTGCAGGCTATATGTATACAATTAATTTTATAGTTATGTACCTGCAGTTACTTTTTTGAAATTTCGGAAAGTGTACAGAAAAAGTACTGTCTTGGTGGTGTATTCCGTACAATTGCTACGTTGAGGTTTCGGGTTTGGTCCCGGCTCGGCCTGTGTTATTTGGCTTTCTGTGCAATATTAGTTCGCAGTCACAAATTACAGTCAATGACAATAAGGTCGTCCTTTGTTATTTGTGATTTTACATAGCGGGCGAAATTTAATTAATTTACAACCGTGCCCATCCCTAAAAAAAGGAAATGTCGTGATAATTCATATATTATGTATGTATAACGAATTATATTAAGTACTATAAGAAAGTCATTAAAATTTCAAACATCTATTAATACAGACCAGGGTTATACACGTCTTATTATCCTACTAAATTATAAATGCGAAAGTTTGTGAGGATGGATGTAAGGATGTATGTATGTATGTTTATTCCTCTTTCACGAAAAAGCAACTGAATGCGACATAATATGACAAAAGGGCACACACAGCTAACAGTTATTTTATGAATATCGTTTACTAGTAAATGCGAGTTGTATCGACAGTTCTATGTATTTACTTTACGATTTTTAGGTCATCGCAGTTGTTTTTTTTTAATTTTTACTTATAATTTTATTCACGATTTCAATTTGTGTAAAATAACGAGACGGGCTTGGTACTAGTCATATACCGCTGTGGTTACAGATTATTACACATGCTTTGCACAATCCTTCTCAGTTTATTCACGATATTTTCCTCATCGTGAGTCGTATAATGCTTGATATCGAAAATACGTGAGTACAAATTCAGTGATGTATTCCTAAATCTACGTAAAAATATTAGATTCTTGCATATTTAATGATGTACAAGTAGACATATTGTTCAGGAACAACATTAACTATTTTCTTAATCTAGTTTTAAGCTAATAGATCTGATTGTATGTTATATTATATCTTTAATAACTGCTATAAAAAATGGTTTCCGATAGTGATCGTAATTTAACTTTCATGTACTTGTTTGTTAAGAAGGCAAGTAATTGATAAATCTATTCAGCTGGTGTAAAAAAAATATAGGAACACCAGACGATTGATTGAATTTTTATCCTAGTATATCCTATATAAGTGTTAACAATGGGTCAATTACATTAAAATCAATATTGTCTAAACCTATGATTATCTACTCGTTACTCTCTCTCAGTGACTTTTTTTTAACTTATAGAGTGGTAGGTTATATTTCCAAAGACATTGACTGTAATATTTAATATGATCAATATTCTCTAAAGTGTAACGCTCATGCTCAAATCACCGGGCGATGCTCCGCTTATTTAAAATATATTTAGGTAATGTAATTCAACGAACTTTTTATTTCATTCTTACTGAGCTAGGATCTGTGAAAATTTTAGAATTATAGTTTTTATGTCTTGTTCTCATTTTTAAGCGAACAGAATGAACAATGCGCTTTCTATTTTAATAGCTTGATAAAAAAAATAATCAATGGCTTTATCATGCAATCTAATTGACTTATGCTACGTTGATTTTTGGTATTCAATAACTTAGTAGTTTTATTCTTACCGTTGGATAATAAGTTCATTAATATGTATCGATTTTGTTAGCCGTTGTGTCAGGACATTTGGAATCGAAAGGTTCGGAAATAAAATATCAATAAATAACGGTAAGAATATATATGACTCTTTTTTTATTTTCTTATTTCTATGAACAATGCTTGATTTATTTATTGACAGACTGAAAAGCAGCGTAGAATATTTCGGAAAGAAATCCCAAATGATATATTATGTTCTTCCAAATGTAATTGCATTAGCTGTATAGTGAGACGTTTAAACAATATCGGACTAAATATAAATTAATTACGATAGCATCTGGTCAGTAGTTGGGAGCTGAGGCGTTTGCGGCGTGAAGAGCTGTTGTGAGCGAGGATGTCTCGATAGCGCCTACTCTAAAGTTCGGTGTAGTGCAATGAACGTGCGTTGGGCCGTGACGGCCTCCGCCACGTTACAATTTTATAATTAATAAAAAAATATTTTCTCGTGTATTCAGTTTTTAATTTGAATCTGGGTAGGCGGTATCTATTTGCCAGTTCCGGAAAGTTGTTCCTTTTATAACAAATTAAAATTGGCTCCACACATAAACAGTACGAAATGGGTGGACGGAAGTTTAAGTAAACGACGCCGGTGGAAAAGCACTCGGAACATCATGGACGCAATCGGCGTCGTTGGCGGCACAGGCACTTCGACTACCCACCACGCCGACTCTGCGGTCGCCGCGGCCCGGCTGTTTGCTTTGAATTCGTAACTCGGGGGAACGAACGAAAATAACATAACGAGTCGGAATTGTAATAACATTTGTCCTAATATATTACTATTGTGACGGCTCCCAGCGTTCCGGATTTACTTACTACCATGCGAACCGTCACCTTATTATTTATTAATATTAATGCGCCCTATCTGCACACAAATAATTTTTCATTAGGTATGCGAGCGGGAACTGCCTTGAGATGTTAATATCGCGTGTGAGCTAAATTTTGATGCATTTTTTATTCATATTATTGGTCTATGATGAAAGTGAACGTCATGAGTGTTAATAGTTTAGATTTGTATTTGTTATTTATGTTATGAATGTACCTATTCGTTGTACACTGAACAGCGTGTGCATCGGTGCGACGTGCCTTCTGTCATCAATGCTCAGCTTTACAATGTATGAAAATATTTTAAAATTGTGTCAGAATACATATTTCATGATACAGACCAACATGAATAACTTGGTAGTGACAGGTGGTGTATTTATCAGATGCCGGGTGGTCGATTTTAAACTTTATATTGTTGTATGTATTGTCCCTATGTCCTTAATTTCAGTTTCAAGCTAATATTTGTGTTATTTTTTTATATCTGCAGGTATGCAAATGATCAGATAAGTTACCTGATTGTATATGATCATCATCATCGAATACCCACACTGCTAGAGATATTGTGAATACTTTGCCAAAATTTGAGGAGAATACATTATTGGAAGCGAGTGGATTTGGATTTATTGGAGTTCCAAAAAAAGCATGGACCTGCGGATGGAACGCTATAAATGTATAATTTCAAGATAATTTGAATTCTATCGTGATCGAGCCGGTCAATTCTGCAGATAGAAATGGTTAAGACGTGGTTCTTCCAATTATCATGTCTGACTCTTCTCATGTAAAGCACAAATTTCCTTATATGGCGACTTACATTAACAGCCCCCACCGACGTTGGTAGCGGTCATAAAACTTACTTATGTAAATAAGAATTAGGCATATAATTCTACGAGCAAATAATGCTAAAATACGGCATTAAGAACATAATTTACGATTAGCATTTTAAAAATATTTATACACAAAGTTTTCTTCATTTTAAATGTTTTAATACACAAATCAGGTTATTAGTGAGAATACTGATATAAAATTATTTATTAACTAAAACATTTATTGTTTTATAAATATATTTTTATGAAAAGTTACAAGTTACCTATTAGGCTAATCAAACATCAAAAATTATTTTAACGTAGAACAATGTAACAATTCCTAACAAATGTGTTCTAAATAATTGCTCAACAAAATTTCCCGCACAATAATTGTTAGTCGTAATGTTTATTCGCGGAACATGGATATAACCGTTTCAAATAGTGCGGTTATTACTGACCTGTATTTTTAACAGTTTTTGGCGCGCTCTATCCGCTTTCATTGCATGTGTTTACCACAGGCAGGCATATGAAATTTTTGTGAATTATTACGCTTAGCATTGTTATTTTACCTCACAGCGTAACTTAAGTATTAATTTCAACGCGCTGTACATGGCCTACAATTTAGTGACCAAGCGACTATGAAAAAACTTGAATTATATTAGCTAAATCTTGACATAAATGCTTCTTATACTATCATTGTATCCTCGTAAAGTTTATAGAGTGATAAATAATATTCGGAGTACAGAAGAAGTCCAGGCAAGCCGTCTAAACAGTCCGCCTAAAGGTTTGAATGTAGGCGGTAGGTAACTATATCTATTGAGCCTTTTTCGAAAATTCATTCGCTAAAAGCAAAGTATATTAAACCTTATTGCATAACCTTATTCCATAATGTTATAACTAATATTTATATGGAGAATAGACTTTGTCGTAAACGGAGTCATCTGTAGAATCTATTTATAGCTTAAAAGCTTTTATAGCCTAATTTAGGTATCTAGATTTTGCCAATTCAATACCAAATAATACTGAATGAATCTTAGAAAAATTATATATCTCTAAAGATTCACCAGGGCGCGTCTTTCTATTAAGCATCTCTGTCAGCTATAAAATGATGAAACTCCAAAGCGCAAAATACAGTAATCGAAATTTTCTATCTTCGCATGTCGTGTTAGTAAGTAAACGGACGAGTAAGTATTAGGGCTCACGTTACTGTTTGTTTTCGTGCGTCGAACGTGCGCGTTCTTGTAAACACGCTGCCGACTGCACATCAAAGGGCGTGCTGAGGGTTTCAATAACCGATAACGTTACCTTCAAACTTCTGTAAGTCCTGTCTGACGCAGAAGCTATAGCTTATGATAATTTTTATAGCTTAAATTACCCAGATTTTGTAAATACTTAGAAACAAAAATCAAAAATGTGTTCATCGATTTTTTAGTTTCACGAGTTGTAAATTTGTGAGTGGTTCTCACGTTACTGTTTGTTTTCATGCGTTGGACGGTCGTTTCCACACACGCTGCTGACTGCACATCAAAAGGCGTGCTGAGGGTTTCGTCAGCCGATAAGTTTGCGTTCAAACTTCTGATAGTCATATTTGACAGTATAATAAGAGCATAATACTTACATATTAATATGTTTATATTATTATGGTTTCAGGCAGTATGATGTGCTCGTTTGTGTTTGATTCGTTTAAAAGTCTATTATAATCAATATTGTCAAAGACAATACATGTAATACTTATCTATATATTATAATAAAAGTGTCGCAACGTCAACGCCATCGCAGTTATATTTTCGGATAGTAGCCAGTATACATTTATATGTTTCTAAATTTGTGACAGTAACAATGCTTAAGGAATAAATCAAATATACCAACAAAAATATATAATATCAACTGTAGCTGTTTAACAAACCTTTTGTAGATGTTATAGGTATCTTAATTGAGTGTTGAATGTTTAATTCTGATGATGTAACGAAAAAATCTTCGTACCGAAAGTAAACTTTGTACGAATGATTAAATCTTTAATGTATTAATAATATTATGCTTGTAAATAGCTAGGTCTAGCTTGCGGCTCCCCACCCGTCTGAAAAGCCTTTCTTGATACAAAGGTTTCTAAAATTTGTAGTAATTTATATCGGCACCTGTGATGATGATGTCACCTAGCCGATTTCGACCACGGTGACTGTATAAACTGGACAGGCATATTTACCTTGAGCTAAGACTGGGTATCCTCTAGGCGCGCTGCTGCCCTTTGATGCGCTCTTACGTGACTTGTATAGCTAATTTTATTTATGAATGTTCGAGCGCACTTTTGGCACGTCAATAACCCGCCGACGTAATTATAATTAATGGCCACTGATGGACGGATCTTTAGTTGTTCTCTGTTCGATTTCCATACGACGCTCAGTTCCGAAGGCGTCCACATGTAGTTGTATGAGACGTCTCCATTCTGGACCTCGTCTTACCATTATCAACCATTCAGAGGGCTCTATATTGCATTTCATATATCTTTATATGTCCATATGTCTTTTCAGAGAATCCCTGTATCTTAAACACTGACCATCGCTTTTAGGCAACTATACTACACCAGGGTCAACTATTTAAAAATGCCATAAAAGAAATCCATAATTGCGACCTACGTGTTTTTTCAGGACTTGGTCTATGCGTGTGCCAACATTAATTTAAATCCGTTTAGCTATTTCTGCGTTAACATTTTACAAAAATAAAAACGTTTTCGCAAATGTTCACATTTACAGTATTAGTTAGATGTTTTCTAAACTAAACGATATACCCTTATATGCAGTAGACGGGACTAGTTATACGAAATTCTTATTCTATTTTATCCTGGTACTGGAATGGACTTATAAGCACGTTTTGACTGCAGTGAACTCAAAATATACGTAAATGATCGCATATTTCAAACCTATTTGCAGTCGTTAGTCGATCATTCAATATTATAGAGGAAAAAGAGATACACAAAAAAACATAGTTCTTCTAAAAATACATTCAATAGTAATATTATAATAATAAACAGAATCTTAATTAATTGGAAAGTCGGAATTAGAACTCTAAAAGGTAAAACCGTAAAACTATATGCGGTACTAGATAAACAAATAAATAATGTTCATATTGGTTTACATACCGTTGCTAGCATAAAGAGAAAATTTTATTTATTTATTTATTTATTTAAATATGGTTCTCCAGCAGTACACACATTTCTTGTTAATAACATAAAGGTAGTAAAGTCACATTCTGATGTGTGTACCAATTATAGGAGTACACAACACTCACAAATTAGTAGGTACGCAATGTTGATATTTTTACAAAAAAACAAATTAAAACTAAAATCTACCAAACTAATAATTACAAAGCAAACATAACTAGGATATAAATCCTTTTATAAATTTGTACTTACTGCTGATTTATTATGTTTCGATAATTGAGGGTACGCAATGATAGTGGGATTAGTTTAAGTTTTGTTTAAGGTGTTCTAATATTTTTTTCTTGTAAATGTTTTGTGAATCATGAAATATGTCTATATTAGGGTTGATTTTATTAACAGAGTTATAAGAATTGCATATTCTGGATATGGGCGCTTGTGAACCTAGATTGGTTCTAGACTATTTTAATGACAATAAAGTTCCTGACCTCATAATCTGAGCGAAGTATTGCATAATGACTAATTAGACTCCGTTAGCCAATGCCAGAAGAAGCAAGAAAGGACAACTATGTCCGATCGTTTTTAACCGACTTCCTATCAATATATATTTTTCGTTTGACATTATTCTAACATGCGTCTTTGAGATTCAGCGTTCTATGAGATGATGATAAAAATTTTACACAAATAATAATAAATGTTAATTATTAAAAGGTAAGTAAGTATTGTTGATATCAGAATACTGCGAGTCTTAAACTAAGCTTAGCTTGTATTTCGAGAATCTTACAATGAATACAAGTTTATCATTATACATATTGTCTAGGTTCTTTACATTATATAGTTTATTACATTATTTTATATGTAGCTCTTAGGATTTGTATATCAGTGTTATCAATGAGAATATGTGCGTGTGTGAGTATTTGCGTGCGTGCATGTGAGTATTATTTTATTCGAATTTAAAGTATTATGCTTTTGGTTTCATGGGTGAAAAGTTCTTGATAATTAAAGTGCATTGCGAAGCATTCTTCTCGGCATCATCTCAGTAAATTATGTGCCTATTTTCAACGCTCTAGATATGATGTTAACTTCCTTCGATTGCTTTTTACTAGCAGAAAATATTGCTGCTATTAACGTAATTTCTGCTAATCGATCTGATAGTATAGATGTAAAAGGGGAAGGAAAACTTTAATATTTTACTCTGAAAGGTCATTAGATAGCTTCCCTACATCGGAACAACTTCTCTTAAACATAAGTATACACGAAATATATTTGCGCTAAGGAACCGTATCCGGATTAAAATGGCTGTGAGTATTTACAAAATCCTTTAAGATTTTTAACTAGATTAGGTAACCACAGAGAAACGCTTAATGAAGATGAATTGAGTTTGTTCGTTACCTTCAAATTGAATATCAGAACCAAAGTTTTGTTAATTCAAAATTCAATACTTTCTAATAAAAATAGACCGTGATATTTTATAACAAAGTAATTAAAAGGGACCTTTAAACTTAGTACTTAGGCCGTGTTCACGTCCTGTATATCAGTTTATATCCAAATAAATCCCGCGTCATCTATTGTTCTGTATTAAGCGTGGTGTTGACTTATTTGGCAGATTTTGCCTTTGTTTCGAACCTTTCCATTCGCCGTACAAGGTGGCGTTATATTGGCCGCTTTAAATGTTACCGGTGAACAGTAAAATTCTACCGCCTTTGGTCTTATGACTAAGTTTGTGAATAAGTGCTTTACTAGTCGACTAGTGTTCGTAAGCCTTGTATTTTGCATTGCCGTTATTTGTTCAGCTCAGGGCGGGTTTCGTCAAATTACTTTACTACCCAGGTTATTACATTCGGCATGCTTAATACCTAGTAGACGCAAAACATGGTCGTGACTCCGGGCACTTATTCATGTAACAGCATTTACATTTCAACAATAATTCAGTGTTACACTTTGACGTAACAATACAAGAATCAAGGAAACGTGTCGCTTTATTAGTTAAGTTTGGTACGTTTATAGCGCTCGACATTCGTTTCTGTTGAGATTAATGACTAATGTTTATAGCAAATCTAAGTTTACTTGTTATTAGGATTTTCGGATAACTAAAATAATTAAATAAATGTGGACACTGATATAATAGATTTATAGTAGTGTAGAAGTATTTCATGGTAAAGTTAAAGTCTGCGCGGCCCCTAAAAGTGCCATATACGAGTATTAGCCGACAGTGACTCGACAGTAACTACTAGTCGGAAGTCCACGCGTCACGGATGCAATGTTTACTCTTGGAACCGCACCGCTGCGTCTGACGCCCCACCAATGTTATTATTATTTATTTTTAAATTGTACGCACGCACTACACAGACTTGATTATAAAACCGTTCATTCGTTATGATGATTATGTGTTATATTCATTACGTATCATGTTATTTGGTTCAAATACATTATAAAGGCTGAGATTTCAACCATCAGACATTCACATGAATAAAACAGTAGGTATGTAAATAAATATAAAATACAGTTTTAGGGTTTTTATATTTATTTAATATTCACTATTTTAGTTCTGTGTTAGAACAATTAACACAGAACTAAAATAGTGAATATTAAACTTATGACAAACACTTTACTAATTTACAAAAGAGAATAATTTTAATTAAATTAACAATTAATAATTAAGGAACACAAAAATAGAGCTAACGAAAATGATTGTGAAATTCCGTCCGATCCAACAATTAATGACAACCAAAATGTATCGGCGACGCAGTGGCCCGCGCGAACTGGCCATTTAAACCAAAGAGGCTATAATTATCCTACGTTATAGTTTTCAGCTAAGCCACGCCTCCCAGTTTTCTAGTAATATTTTGCTAATTATATTATAAAACAAAGTCCCCGCCGCATCGGTTTGCCTGCCTGAACGCATTAAACTTAAATATTACTCAATGGTTTGCGATGAACTTTGGTATGGGGATGGTTTGGTCCCTGAGAAGGACTAAGTCTACTTTCCAGCCCGGGAAATATAGCGGGAACTTTATCCCGGAAAACTCTTTCACGCAGGCAAAGTCGCGAGCAAAAGCTGTAATTTATATGCGGTACAAGTTAGATCCGACGTTTAAAAGCTAGTTTCATGAAAACACAAAATGGGTGAGTAGGGGTACCTGGTATATCATTAATTTCTTCTACATATCGTTGTTTAATTCGAAACGATTGTTATATGAACACTCGAAACTTTCTTTGGGGATTTGTTAATAGTACAACCTATTAACTAAGTACGTATTATAAAACGAAAGAGTCAGTTTAATGAATAGATAACTATTTACCAAACACCTATTACTTACATAGTAATTTCTTGCATGAAGATACATCAAGAAGGTATAACTCGCTCTTAAAAGTATATAATTTACACTGTATCATTGGGTTGGTACCATTTGTTTTTTTACATTAGGCCACCCAAACTCAAAGTACGGATCGATAAGAATTTACTTGGCGGTGGCCGCTGTTTATTTTAACATGCTTACGCGGAGGGGCACAAAGAATCACTCACATCTGGATAATTTCCTTTATTCCCACTAAGTATGCAATGTAAACGTGTTAAATAAATAGTTGTATATGCTTTAACGATCGTAAAATATCCCTCGTTAAGAAAATAATTTCCACGGTTTGTATTACAAAAGATTTAGTAGCTTACTTTGATGTATTGTTAAAACAAAATGGCCGTGTGGGCGTTTTGCAAATATATTCCGCGTAAAACTAAAACGAATGCATTGATATATATCCATTGATCTTTATTGATGTGGCATTAGTTTTTTCGTGATTTGAGAATATTAAATGTTTTATTTAGAACAATTAAATATACGTCGAGAATCTAAATGTTTATTTAAGTAATTATTTACTATTTTGAAACTTATAATATACTAGGATTTAGACATTTACCGAGATAAAACTGTGCACTTATCCGGAATAAAAGTTAAATTTGTCACCCGATGGTAAATATTCACCACCGAACATAAACATCCTCAATTATGTTAATACCATTTATCGTAATAACAAGCGATTTTGTTAATAGTAATATATGTACATAGTTATATAAAAGGTGAGCCAGTAGCACACTACAGTATTTTATTCGCAAATAAAATCCACTAATAAGGTGATAAGTGAACTAGATGTGTAAAGGCGAATTGAAAATGTCCAGAGCATGTTGATTGACGTGTCTGTATTTATTCCTATAGGATGGACGCGGATAAATTTGGATTGTTTCTCTTGATCTATACAGATGCGATAGACAGGTAAATGTTACTGTATTTATTTTAAATGTATGGTCAATTAAAACTGACTTAATAATGTAAGCCCCGCGCAGACGCTGTTAACTTGTTACCGAGAAATATTACTAATTGAATACATAAGCCATCTGAAGTGTTTATTGGTGAAAACCAATCAATGTCTACCAAACTAATTTCGAACATTTATTTATTTTAATAGCACTGCCAAACTACACATATTATTATATATATTACCTTATTGCTAAATTTAAACTAAGGAACAATTGATTATATAGGCAGATATGCCGGCAATTTTGTTGTGCATAACATCTACAATTTAGTGTGTGCTTTAAAAATGGATATGATTGTGAAAATATAACTAAAGTCGAATAGGAATTTCACTGGTGAAAATTTTCGAAACGGAACCCAACACAACACATAGATAAGGACTTATATGTTTGAATGCTATTTGCGAATCGTTCTAATGATAATTAAATTTTAAATAAACTAAAAAGGGAAGCCGACGAGAATTGGGTTATGTGGCACCTCCGCCACTGATGTATTTTTCGATACATATTGCGTTCAAAGTGATTAATAATTACGTCATACTATTGGAAGCTGTAATAAATGCTTAAAAATAATTTACGGAAAGCGCATCGACGACAGTCTATAGTCACTTATAATAAGCCCTGTATTATATACTTGCCCACTGCTGAGCACGGGCCTCCTCTACTACTGAGAGGGATTAGGCCTTAGTCCACCACGCTGGCCTAGTGCGGATTGGTAGACTTCACACACCCTCGAAATTCCTATAGAGAACTTCTCAGGTATGCAGGTTTCCTCACGATGTTTTCCTTCACCGTTAAAGCAAGCGATAATTTACAAAGAATACACACGTAATTATTTAGAAAAATCAGAGGTGTGTGCCCTTGGGATTTGAACCTGCGGACATTCGTCTCGGCAGTCCGTTCCACAACCAACTAGGCCATAGTCACTTATTGTCACCTAATGTTACCCTAATGTCATCCAACCAAAAATCCTCAAGATGCTTAGGGTAGTTTGAACCTGTGTTCACTATGCCAGTAAAAAAAAATATCAAATATAAAACACCTTTTCGTACATTTAATATTGGATTACAAGTCTTAAAAGGAATGGAAGGGAATTATTGATAATAACCGACAAAAATGAGACGTATTTATCAATATTTACCAAATAACATACGTATACTTATTTCCCCAATAAATGTTGTATAACACTCTCATAGTTGTGCAGTGTTTTCAAACGTCTTGCTACGTTGAATGACCTCTACTGTGATAGGAGGCGAGACAAAACCCTGTACAACTACGACAGACGTATTCTTACAGCTTTTATCAGTTAGGCCCCTACAATATGAAGCAGACATTTCATACTGGAGACTCGAAAGGGGAATTTGCATCACAAAACGTAATTATAAGGAAATCCTGTACTCAGTGGCAGTTGATAAGTTGTTGAGGTAGACCCAACAAATGATATCTATCTCTTTGATCTACTGCAGTACCAATGTAAATTAGCAACGAGATGTAGGGTATTACATCTTGAATAGATATATTCAATCCGAAACGGAGTAAGAATACAGTAAACCGTGTAACAATTTTAATAGCAGTGTGATTCGAATGTATCGGAATACAAAAAGTCTATCCAATTAAGTATGTTATGAATAAAATTACTCATCGCATGACTTACATCAATTTTATAGCAAATTGAGGTAAAAAACATTTAAGCTTGGAATAGCATTGAAATAACCGAAAATTGATGTTGAAAGCCAGAACGGTATTTAAAATTAAAAAAGAGTTTCCACTTTAAAAAATACATTCTAACCATAAATAAACGCATAACTTATAGTATCAAATATAACGCGGATCGATCACATGCGAGATAGCGTTTTAAAAGGTAATCCGGCACGTTGGAGGCGGGCGAAGGCGATCCTCTTTGCCGGGACGTGACGCCCAGTTTGGAAGTGCTCAAATCCTCGGCTGATGAATGCATCCGACCCGGAGGCCGCACGTCATCTGTCACTACTATCGCGCCACGCCGCCGCCGCGCCGCGCCCGCCGCGACGTAAAAATTCTCCCCCGACACACAACTTGATTAATGTTTCAAAAAAGCCCAATTAAGGGCATTACCGAATTTACTAGTAACAGCTGTACGATGAATTGTATTGAACTTGTGAAGGGTCTACTAGCTATTGATGATTATCGATTTTAATTTGAATGTACTTCAATCTCTACAATTGAGAGTAATATTAATTATTTAGGATTCTCTGATTTGCTTTATATGGAATAATTGATGAAAGATTTTGTCAGGTTTTGTCTTGGAGTTTTGATAACCATCCAATGGTAATTTCTTTATGTAAAAAATAGTTAATCTTTTAAAGTTTTAATTTTCTAAGTGCGACTGTAATGATCGTGTTGGACTATGACCCATGCAATTACACAAATACGGATCCATTTAAATGATTACATTTTATAACCATTCTTGTCATGGCCGCACTCAGGGTGTCAAGGGAGGTAAAACTTTAATTTAGTTTTGCGGAAGAATATTTCGGGTGGGACGGGGTACGGGCATTTAAGAAATCCCTGTTTATTCCAGTCATGTCGGATTGTGTTCCATAAAGTCTTGGGAGGTCCTCCCTGACGTCCAGGGAAAATTCAATTATCTAGTTTATTCGGACAAAAGTCGAACTAATATCTCGAGTGAAGGCAGGCTAGAGTGACTGTTAATTATATACTCGGATGAGCGCCGACAAATACAGATACTTCGATAATCGATGACAATCCAATCATTTCATCAATTCATATTGCCTCCTCGAGATAGAATTAATAAGAATGGAAATTTGGTAACGAACGTGTTGCGATATCGATTATAAACCGAATATTACCTATTTGTGTCGGGTCAAGGGCGATGACATTTCGTGTAACACCAATAAATGTTTGTTTATCCCTTTAAATTACCGATGGTTAACAGAGATTGCGTTGGCTATTCACGATTTCAGGATTATGCTTAATTTTGGAACAATAAATCACAATATCATTCAAAATTGTTATCGGCTTTTTGATACATTGTGTTTTTTTAAAATCAAATGACGCAAATAGTAACTTGTTTTACGTAAATGACCCGAAACTTTGAATTATACAATATTGCATGGAGTTGGAGTCACTCTGAGACAGAATATATATTTTATAATTAAAAAAATATTATATCTGCCCGCAAATGCTTTTCAGATTGTATTTATTCTAATTATATTCATCGAAACGTATTTTTTTTTTAATAAGTACACAATATTAAGCTTTTTCAGACACAACTACAGGATTGTAGCAAAAGCCCAATCAACTATCAGAATCTTGAAATTTAGCGACCGCGATGTAAGCTCAAACTACCGGTGAATCGACTTGTATAAATGCTGCGCACCTGAAGGCCCCCACTGGAACATTTTGATACTGGCTCTATTTAGTGCAGGCTATTTAATTGACTGCATAATTACTGCCGTGTTAACTGTTAAAAAAAGTACGCAAATACGGGTGGTATAGCGGATGCGAAGATCCGATTCATGAACCTTACAATTATTTTACCCCGAGAAACCTCAATATCACTTCTGAAATAATAATGAATTTGGCGCGTGCCGAATTTAATTCGGTCCCCGATTCGGCGTTCGTTTCGCACGACTTGGCGACTTTTTTTTTTTTTTTTTTTTTTTTTTTTTTTTTTTTTTTTTTTTTACGTAGGTAAATCGTCAGTTGACTATCTCCCGCCTTGGGATGGGCGGGAGGGCGTGTCAGACTTTTACCGACTAAGAACCTACGGTGTTCCCATCCTTTGCCTATGTGCCTAGGTCCAAGATCCGGTGGCATTGAGACCTAGGCAGGCACCGGCCCTAAAGGGCCCCGCAAATTACTCTGACACTGCTCTTCGAGGCGCGCGTGGAACACTACGCGCCGAACACACGGAAGCCGTTGGGGTGTTTCGGGCGACGGGCTACCCAATGCTCGTCACCCGACGGTCCGCGCCTACGGAGGCCGACGATCCTCAGCAGACGTTCGACGCCCGCGTCTTGTGCGTCTGCCGTGGCGGATGGGACGTTGGGCGCTTTGGCGCCGTATCCGCTCCGCCACCTCCTTTGCGAGCATCACGTCCTCGCAGAAGGAGGTGACTGCGTCCCACTCTCTCTCGCCCCGGAGCATGGCTTCTACCAGGCCCCGACGCGAGAGGTCTCCGCCACCGATGGCCGTTGAGAGAACACGGCGGGGCTCAGCCCAAGCTGGGCACACCTCCACCGTATGCTCCACCGTGTCCTCCGGCCGATCCGCACAGTAAAAACACGCGGGCGTATCCTCCACCCGGATCCGATACAGGTACCTGCCGAAGCAGCCGTGACCGGTCAGTACCTGCGTCGTCCGGAATGAGAGGACGCCGTGACGTCTCGTCAGCCACACCTCGAAGAGGGACTTACCGCCGCTATCGTGGCGTGCCCAGCCAAGGGTTGCGACAGTCGTTGTCGCCATTCCGCCATGAGGTTCTGCCGGAGCTCCGTCCGCCGCGCGGCAATTTGTCGCGGTAGCGGAGCTACGCCCCGGCTATGCGCCTCCCCGCGCCACACATATAGTGACGCAAGGACCTTCGCCTCGAGACCCCATGGCGGTAGTCCGGCAAGGAGGCCCGCCGCCTCGCAGGAGATCGTGCGGTATCCCCGTATCAGCCGTATGGCCATCGCTCTTTGTGGCGCGTTCAGAAAGCGGCCTTGCCGCCGCGCCACAGCTGCGGACCATACGGGGGCACCGTACAGGGCCATGGACCGCACGACTCCTGCGTAGAGCCGCCGGCAGGGAGCATTTGGCCCCCCCAGGTTTGGCAAAAGACGCCGCATTATGCAGGTGAATTTTACCAACCTGGGAGCCAAAAGGCGGATGTGCTCCTTGAAGTTCCACCGGCTGTCGAGGACGAGTCCCAGGTACTTCATCGTCGACCCGACGCCGATGTGAACCCCTCCTGCCGTGATCTGGAGACCCGGAGGTGGCGCGTTCCCCCGGCCATGAAAGCACATGGCCACGACTTGGCGACTTGCTTGCTTTTCAGGTAGATAATAATTCAGGATTAATGCGAAAGGAGTTAGGTTAATATGCTAGGTAAATTTCTTTGGCTCGGGAGTTAATGTGTGAATTACACGATCCTGTAACTTTATTACCATTTTAATGTTAATTCTGACGAAGTAATAGAATGCTTGTAATACTAAGGAATTAAATGGTATTTTCGGTATTTTCTCAGGAAGTGCGTAATTTTTTATATTCAGTACGAAATTTTTATTTAATTTAATCATGAGACCAAACATATCACTTAGTATAGCTACTTATACTCGTTTTTTTTTTATTATTGTGGCGTCACAGTTTTAGCGCTTATTTTCCCTCACTATACTTCCTTAAGGTCTGATTTGAAGTGTCCTATGGAAATTAATATGTACGTTTTTTTTAGATGGTATTATATTTCAAACGTTGTTCTTATTACACCACAGCCTCTGTTATTATCAACTAAAATAATCGCGATAAGACTGTCATACAAACGACAATTTTATAGAATATATAATTAAATCTAAAAATCACCTATAGATGGAACATTATAAATTAGTATTGGGCACCAAAATTGTAGCTTAAACAAATAGGTTAACATTTTAGTTAATGTAATAAAAGTGTACAATTATATGTATTTAATGTTAAAAAGGTTGTTCATAGAATAAATCATTTTCATTTTATAGAATCTAATACATTAATTACAAAATTTAGTATTGTTTTGTTAATTATTTACGGATGTTTGCGTTCGATACAAACGGCTTTAAGTATTAAATTAACTGTGATAGAAATTTTAGTTTTATAATTATTTTGATTTTTAAAGGTCTAGTAGTTAGATTGTTTTTAACTGGCTACGTCAGGTTAGAAGTACATTTTTTAACCGATTTAATAAAAGGAAGTTTTGTATTCCACTCGTTCTGTATGTATATATTTTCCAAAAAACCTACTGATCCGATTTGGTTCATTATTTAAATGTATATTTTCAATTAAAGTTTATATAATGTTGTTTGGAACTTAGCGATTCTGATTTAAATAAAAAGTACTAGCACTGACTTTACAGAAATACTTCCACAAGGATATTTCCAAACAACGGACCGGTACTAGTGCCAATGACCAGCCTCGATTTTTTTTTTTTACCTGACTTTCATTCGTTAACCCTATATGTGTTGGCTTATACAAATACACCGGACTTTTGGGTAAGTGCTTCAGGCGTTCGATACCCTTGGAAATGAAGTGATCATGTTGAGACCAATCCACTGACGGATTACGAACCTCGGCTCAGGTCGGCCACTGGGCGAGCATGAGACATTAACGATTAAAGAAGAGCATACTAAACAATGTATCCATTACCGTGTTCGCCGGTACGCGGGCCGGAACTATTAGAAAGGTCGGGGGGACGGGGATCGTGGCTACGACGAAAATGCGGTCTTGTGGAGGCCTCAGTTTGTGAAACGCTCAGTGTTTTATAGCAGAAGTGTCAGAAATACCACCGACATTCCGTCAAATGTGTTCCATATCATGGTATAATAGGGAGCATAGTTGTTTCTTTATCGGGCACAAATCCCAAATTCTAGGCAGACGGTGAGCAGAACAATCCAAAAATCATTTTGCCCGACCCGGGATTCGAACCCGGGACCTCAGAGCAATGATCGTACCGCGCACGCAAAACCAGTACGCCACCACAGATATCATCATAATTCTTCTAAGTATTGAATCATGAATGTAACTTATTCTGTGAACAATTTTTTTTTACGTTAAATACTAATAATTGTATAGGTACTACATTAACCAAAACGTTTACCTATTCGTTCAAGTTATAATTTTGGCGTCCACTTTCAATTTATAATGTGCCATTTTATTCGAAAACATCTCATTTGACCTGCAATTAACAACGAACGTTCATCGATCACGCAACATTAAACCTTTGAAACAAACAAACCGATTGAAAATGCAATTGGACAGTCGCCTGCGGCAATAATACAAGCATCATACAGTCTAATTAAACAATCTGGACTATTGCAGTAGTTGGATATATTTAGTGCTTCGGGTGAACAGTCTCATATAACTATTGGCAGACCGGCGATATTATTGTATGAAAACTTTATGTTACTTATTAGCTGTATAATAGTATAGAGTTGAAGGTGACTTATTATCGAAGAACAAAAATTATTACCTTGGACACAAAAAACCCCTCCACATAAAAACAATAAAAAAAATATTTCTGAGTTTATAGTACTATTTTGACTCAACCGTTTCCAAGTCAGGGAACCACTGAAGTAGAATTTTCATCCTCTTAGGTCTGGGGTCAGTCCCCGGTAGATGCGTTTTTATGACGGTGTTTAAATTTTGAAATTAATTTTAAGTTAAACTTTTTAATTGGTTATTTTATTACCATGATACCACCCTAGACCATGATCTAAGTACTTACTAATAGAGATAAATTTATGAGCTAAAACACGATCAAATAAAAACAAATCTCGCATTAAAATTAGTGCATTCGCTTGGGAGCTACGATGCCACATAAACGTACAAATACACGAATACACATTTTAAAGTTATAACCTTCTTTTTGCGTTGGGTGTCAAAAATTCTTCCATATTAAATTCATAAGTTTATATATATTTAAAATATTATTGTTATTATAATCTAGACACGCTTCTAATAATTTTACTTTTGCTCATGTAGTAACACTTTTTAATATAAACTGTCTAAATTGCCCGCTGTAAGCTTCTTTTTCGAATATGAGCCTCATTAAAACTCAGACTTGTCGTAGGTGCGAGTAATTTTATGAGTGTTAAAATTGAAAATTGGTAATGATTATTTTGTCCGCCACGAAGTTGCATACGAAGTTCGTCAGATTATATCAAAACTGATGTTTTTTTGTCCGATTAAGCCGACGCGTAACTTTGAAACTATAAGAACGTCGCCATATTAGGACGTAGCGAGGGTCGTCAGTCTTCAATTGCGTAGTTCTGGTACACACTTAGGATACACAACGTAATATGGCTTCTATAAATCACATTTGATCGAAGTTTCCTCGCCTAATTTACATATTGTACCTCGGTTAGGCGACTGATTTGTAGCGACGTGATAATATTATGTGACCAATATTTAATATGTCACATATGTAATCAGCTCAATACACGATCTAACTATGATTGATATCATATTGATCATGTTGTGTATGGATTATTGGATTGATAAGCAAAATCAGAATACATTTGATGGTTTTTCAATTCCAACGAAATCATGGAATAAATGTGGTATAATTCACCATTATAATTATGCACCACTAGTTATAATTACAAAAAAGCGTTATACTGCCGTTACTGAATACATATTTGACAAAAAAGAAAAACGACAAAAATATGATGTCAAAAAATTATCCCTAAACAAGGTAATTTTTTGTCAAAGTTACATTGATTTATAATTCTATTTTTCTAGGATCCATCAGGTAAATCATAAAATATGATAGTTTTTATTATTTTTTATTGTCACCCGTTAAATAATCGCCTCTTTGAACTCTTTCGCCGGTATTCAGAGGTTTTTTATCTGGGGACGGAGTAAAGCTGTGATAAGGAGTCTATTTCTCAGTGCTGATGGCATGGCAGCCTTCGCAGTGCGTAGATATAGGGCCGTTATGATTGGCTAATATTGAGGTACAACATAAGTCTATGAGTAAGGGGGTTAGTATTCACTGATGAACGTTTATGACATGACGTGTGATCTACATACTATAACGTTATTTACTTCGTGTTGTGTCGATAATTTTGTGTAGGAGTTAATACAATTGTAACTGTTCATAGCTTTGTCGTTTACATATAAAATATAATCCTGAATGCACATTTATACATTGCTTCTTCTACATACGCCATAACTTTTTTTTATTAACACCTATTGACGTATATCTACGTGTCAATAATATATCAAAACTTACTACTTACAATATTCATGATGAATAAATGTCGGTCGAAATGCCAAAAAAGTTGGAGCGATGTAAATAGTGCGGAACAATTACTTATTTTGATGTTTGTTGTTCAAATGTGCACTACGCTTTACATGTTCCGTGCGTGATCTGGTTGAGTAAAACATAACAACAGATTGGATCCAATTTAAACTCAAAACCGCTTGGTCAAGTTGTCGTTTTCTTTGTGGATTCATCGTAATAAATTTGTGTCCTAGTTTCAATATTTGTGTGTACATAACAATGTCCATGTCCATTTCCATGGGATAAAGTTATGCAATCAAATTATATGCATTACGTCAACATAGGTTACTATAATTCTGCCGTCCTAATAAAAAAAAGGCGGATCTGAGAATTTTTACCAAAGTCGAGATAAATAAGTAAGTACATATTCGAAATCAGTAGAAAAAATCGAAAAAAAATTTTCCTTTTCATAAAATGTTATGTTGAGACGTCGTTTTTTTCTATGGCGGCAAAAATCTATAATATTGGTATATTAATGACTAATATATTATGCATACATACATATTAGAAAATATTACAAGAAGTGATAACTGGCTAGCTCATGGCCTTATTTAGTTTCTTAAGGAAGAAATATTTGAACTAACTTGTAATAGTGTTAAGGTAGTCTCGTTTATAATTAATAGGTTAATTAATCAATTCAAATTACCTAATAACTCTCCCGCCTAAGAACATTTTTTATACAGGCTAGGCACTGTTTTAAGTGGATTTACTACTTTTTAGCGATGAATTAAATTTTGTATTACGGGCCTGCTTTTTAAATATCTTCGTAGCCCTAAAATAAAAAGTGGATTAATACAGTATTGGGGTATATTTTATTTAAAAATTGTTTTTGATTCTTTTTCGTAGGTTTTTTTTTATATTTAAAGCTGACGTACTTCCTTTCATCTATTAACCTCATACAAAGCTGATTGCTACAAGTATGTAATAGAGGATCAGTAGAAATGACGACGCCTGACGAAATTATTTTAGAAAATCAATAATTAAGTAACATTGAATTTACAAATTACTTTAAAGTCTTAATTGTATTAGTCAATTGTAACAGCGCGGCGTTACAATTTCCGTTGGCTATCGCTGCGAAATAATTGTTTCTCTGTTTGCAGATAAGTGAACAATGATGGTGGCAACGGTTCGTCGCGGAAGGCAGCAGTGTTTTCTTGTGCATTGATGAGAAACGCTGGAAGCATGGCATTGATACGCACCACTACCAGGGTTTGTCTACTGGTCGTCATGCTACTTTGTAAAGGTATGATTTAAAAATAAGTTAATTAGGCGATTCATCGTTTCATAGATATTTTACACTATAAAAATGGTAGTAAATGCGTAAAATGAGTGTGCCTCAAACAATGTTTTTGAACGGGGTGGCGAGACGTCGGGAGCTTGATAATAATTGGCAAGCTTGATGATTATCCACGAACTCATACTATATATACTAGGCAGCAATTATAGGTATCTGCTGTTCAAATAGTTGATTAACTGTAATGTTTTTTTTTTAATGATTTAAGCCTAAAATATATGTAGACTGTTTTGCGGCAAAATAAATTATCAGAATACGACCAATTAATTTGAACATTTCTAAAGATTTCCATTTCATATCAATGTCACAGCAGACGGGTGACATGTTACCTTTACTTTCAAACTTCTTAGAAGTACGCAAAATAAATGAGTCAACTCGTCCTACGAATATTATAAATTTAGAACAGCTTATTAAGGCGTAAGTATTCCATTTACACGTGCGTCTACATGTTAAATTGCTTTTTGGCCATTTAAAAAATTGTAATTGCGTAGAAAAGTTATAGCTTATAAAAATAATTAGTTTTATTAAAAGTTATAAATTACAAATTGTAATTTTAATCTACAATTTAAAACGACGAAATGGTAATTAAATAATGTCATGTCGCATGTTTACACAATATTTACTATTTTATTTTTACTATATACCTACATTAAAAATGATTATATTTTATAGCCTTTCCTTTTCTTTTTTGATACTACCTGATATAAGGTTTTATTAAAATATTTATACCTTTGTACTATCTGAAGTGTTTCAATGTTAGCACTATTGCCCATCATATATATCTACATCCTAAATTGCTTTTCCCAGAAACTCTATACTTAAAGAATCTTGTGACTTATTAATGTGTTCAACTCATATTTTTTTTCTACGGCAGATTATTGACCTGAGATCAGAATTGCTCATGAGAATAATACATAAAATATCGGACAAGTGTTAATTGAACTTGCGCACAAGGTGTTCCATAGAAAATCTGTTTATCTAAGCACATGTTACGGTTTTCACATTTTTTCTTTACATGAGCTGAAAAATATTGCTGCTTCCTAAATTTAATGATTCTAGATCAATCGGACGTCTCTACAGGTTTGGATATTCGCAAAATATGCGACAGTTAAACATTGGTTCTTTATTACAGTTTTCTTCCGACCTTTGGAAGACTTTCGAGATTACGTAGTTACTGGGTGGACATTTTATTTCGATTAAAAGTTTATTTTTTCACAGCTGAAAGAGACTGCGGACTACTAGATATAAATTTCAACTTGATACCTTTACGTCTTATTGACAAAAAGCGTTTTCAGACAGACTGACGAACATCAAATTCATTCTAACGGTTCTTTTTGTGGAGCGGAACTTGAAGAACTTCACTTGTTGGCTTTCATTTATAAATGTGCCTTGGGCTAAAATTCGATAACCTATTCAAAAATTGATTATTTCCTTTGTGAATAAGAGTGGGGCGTGGGGAGTATCGCTTCAGGACATTGTAACTCGATTTTTCATTTATAAAATATCACAGGATCGGAGGATAAATCTAGATCGGTGATTCGCAATCAGTTTTTACCAAGTAGCATTCAAAGAGAAAGATCTCCTCCCGTTCTTGTTATAAGTGAAACAGTAAAATAAATATTAAATCGGTGTTTCGAAATTACTTAATTAAATATTACCACAGTCTAATAGTAATTACGTGATTAATTTTCAAATTATTTATTTTATTTATTAATGATTACTTTGAAAACTTACAGCCTAACATACATATAGCCTAAAGCATTATAGATATACAATAACGCCAACGTACATATATTATCTTTGTCTAGACTAACGCTCGTACTCCAAGCCAAATCAAATATGCATTCCAATAATTCTAAATCACTGATCCCGATGATATGCATATAATATTATCTGAAATAGCCGCATTTTCTTACTCTATTCCTCGACAACATTCATGACTTGTTAGTAAATATAAACAAATTATGGAAGCCAACGGCGCAATATCGCGCCGAAGCTATTCTCACAATACCGTCGATTAAAGGTGTGTAAAAGTCTTTACCATGCAATTACGCGGGTTAATATTTCTCGCAAAACTAGCACGTAATAAATCGATTTTAAATCGTATCTTTATTTTAGCATCTATCCACTTCTTTGAAGAAGCTAGTGACGCGTTATAAATGCAACAAAACACGCTATTAGTGCGACGGAGTTGGTAATTTGTTTCTTTACATAATACGAGTATGAACTATGTGCGTGCCGTAAACCTGATGAGAGCTCGCGAAAACGCGCATCGTTGACGCGGCCCGTATAATATAAAACCTTCAGTCTGTATAGGTACTTTAAATATGGTTTAATAAACCGTTAAAATAATTATTTACGTAAATCTTAAAAAGAGCGCAGCATGCGTCGACGTGGCTCTTATGTCTGGGGATTGAATCCCGGGACGGGTTTCTTCCCCAAAGTTTGTGCGTGATGTGGCCATAGGCTCGCCCCTTATCTCATCATGGGACGAATAGATATAGCGAAAAGTGGATGCCCAGGTTGAACTTCTGCCTAGTCCTTCACAGTTAATAGACTTGATATGCTTAATTTAAATTACAACCTATATGGATGACTCTACTCGCAATTCACAGGTGTGAAACAGCATTTGTATAAGAATAACAACCATAAATTTAAAAGAAATTGAACAAAATTAAATCCAAACAAAAAAATAATAATAAAACAAACAACCGTAACATACATAAACAACGTAACCACTGAATAATACTGAGATATACAATAAAAACAGTATAAAAAAACTACATAAAACACATACAACACCTCTAGCTACAAGTTACAAAACTTCAGATACGATTTGCGCAACATTCTCCAGCATCACATTTCAAATGCGTCGATCTTACTCATTGCACTCTTGGCCATCTGAGTTCGCCATCGTATCTCTTTGCCGCGTCCCCCCTGATCTAGTGATCCAGTGATTGGTCAATACCAAGGAGTCCAGATAAACAAAATCCGTCACAATCTTCAAGTTAGACAGTAATCCTGCCTGTCGAAACTGGCCCATTCTATTCACGCACATTACTTTAGTCTTTACGCTATTAATTGAGAGACCAACCAGTTCGCTTAATAATTATATTCGACTGTTATACTCTAGTTAAATTCATAATTAGGTATTTGGTAGGCAAAAAGTAATTCCTACAAACAACTCAATAAAACTTAAGTCGCAAAGGCAATCGCGTAGGCAGAGACAGGACTAAAACATAATGCGTATTACACAGTCTGGTTGTCATTTAGAGAGTAGTAACACCACGTTTTTTTTTCATGCAGGCATAGCATGTGACGCCACTGCACCTGACGGTAAGTAGAGTGGGGTACAATAGAATGTTGGCTGACGAGAGACGATAACCCCTCGACAGTGGGCACAATAGGGGACCGGCCTATGCTTGATTTTGTACATTATTCTATATGTAATGGTTAATAATACGAAAATGAAGCATAGCTGCGAAAACTGCATAAAAATTGGTTAAAAAATGAGCGAGTAATTCACATTTAAAATATTGTAATGTGCAGAAGTGGGCGCGATGTGGGGATATCGCTTCATCTCTTTCTTTCGCACGCGTCTTAATTCCCGATGACGTCACATGTGGGTATTTCGTCTCTTTTCTGTTTCTTGATAATTACCCCTTCCACCGAAATTCAAAGACTTATAACTTGTTGATTTTTAACCGGATTTTAATAATTCCTTCTGTGTTATAATTTATATTATGTAAATATTTGATAATAGTAAAGAACAAAAATGAGTCCGGTACCCTATTATGCTGGCCTGTTAGTATTGGATATACACAGGCTGATCCCGGAACTTACATGAGCCACAATTGTGGGTTTTAGTGCCTTGCGGGGTTGCCGCTTTCCGAGCGGTTACAAAATACATCCTGTCACCAGCACCTCTACTGAATTTCAATATAATAATATCATATTATAAGACAGAATTGTCGTCTGTTTCTTTATATGCAATATTTACGAATCTCTTGAGCAATGTTTGTTGAATGATTATATAATATGTTGTGCTTACCTATAATAAAACTATAAAAACGAGTCGGATTCCCACACCGTGGGTACCAAAATTCCAAAAGTCCCAAATAAAACATAGCAAGTTTTCTATTTTAACTTCCTTGTTTGCATGAATAGCTTCTTAAATGTTAACTTTACCGATGTAATTATATTGCTTGTTAATTATTTCCGAGTTCTGTTAAAGATGAACTCTGTCTAACACAGTTCAAAATTGTATAAGTCGCGTAAAATTACAAATCAAGGAAGAGATTTGATAAGATATAAATACCCCATTAGACAGCATTGAATCAAGGTTAAAAATTGTTTGCTGATTGGCAACAATACTTTGAAACTGCTCTTAAAATAACCATTTGTGCACATTTCATAATTTGTGCAATTAGCGTAGCGCAGGATTACAGCGAAATGCACTTTGAGTCGTTACTACCTACAGCGGTCCAAATAAGAATTCGTTTTTTTCTCCTCGTGCAGAATATCTATAGACTTCGCATTTTATTGAAATTGCCCTCTTGGTCGCGGGAAGAACGAATTAAAATCGCATTAGGAAATCCCGTTTCCGTCTAACTTTTTCAGTCCCGGTGTATCGGAATAAATGGTCCAAACTTTGTTTATTTATATAGTCTTGCTGAATATTTATGTTTTTGTTCTTAATTTTGAATTCGCGTCACTTCAAATTCAAGTTAAGAAAAACTCGCTAATGTGTTTCCAGGAAGATATTCAGGTTTGTTTGAATTTCAATGGCATTGTCGGAGAATGACTGATTTAAATTGATTTGTTTGTTCCGGCTATTTTCAATTCAATTATGTGTTACGAATTTTCTAAATATTATGAAAATATCTTAAATAGGTGCTTAGTCATAAGTAAATAGACATAAAAATAAATAATATAAAATATAAGTTTATTCAGTAACAACACAAAACAATTTATAAAGCATAACTGTACTGCAAAAGGTATCAACAGTATTAACTAAACCAGATGCTGATTATGAACAATAAATTCTCAGTCATTCTAATCTTAGGTTTAACTTGGGAAAAATTAGACTCAATTTTGGCCACTAATACAGACGTCGTAACAACTAAAATTGACTACTTAATGCCGAACTCGTTTCGTATAAAAAATGTGAATGGAGTCACGCCTGTTCGTTGTTGCTCGCCGGAATGGGATAATCGCGTAGTTATTGGCCATGTCGGAATAGACACTAGCCACGCTAACCGCTCGTTTATTTACCTGCCATAATCCACGACGTAACTCGTTTATGTGGAAATGTCTTCCTACCGCGCGGCTCCTCGTGATGGATTCGCCCTCGATACCTATTTATTCCATTAACTTTTTGGTTCCAGCTTTGCTTGTGCATATTTTGGAGAGATCAGGTCGCATTCTATCGCTTTGAGGAGAAAAATATGCATAACTAATATGCACACGCAAAAAATAAGGTCATTATATTTGCATGATATGACAGTGAATTTTCTGTAAAAAATTGAATTACAGTCAACTAATTAATAAAATAGTAACCCCTTTTCCGAAATACTGAAATATCTGAATGTTTCTAACATGTTCGTACTTGATGGATTCACTGCTATAATCAAATACAAATGAGTTCCTGATGGCGTAACGTGTACAGACCATCGTTTGAGTACAAAGAAGGAATTAATATAAGCAGTTATTAGGTTGGTATTTTGCGAAATAATATGGCATGTTGTTGTTTTACCTTACATTTTGCCTGCAATTTCTAAATTAATAAAAACTTTGTATATTGAAATAAAACTAAAAACTATTTAACGGATTTTATCGCGGATTTTTATATTATTATTTTCTCCCGACGTTTCGAAGACTTTGCAGCCTTCATGGTCACGGGGGGACTGAGGTGTTGTTCATCCGTAAAGTCAAAGTTACAATATCTACCTACATTTTTCAAATATACAACTTTTTAAAATTTTAGCTGTTGACGGTCCGATCTACCCAGAATGAGCTCACAGTGTCTTGAGGTCTGGCAGCCGGTCTTTTGGGATCCGATTTAATTAATTGTAGAACAGGATCCCAGGCTTGTGCAAGCTTCCAACTATCTTTCTTATTGAAATTTGGGTGTTTTTTAATTTCAATAGCCTCGCGAATGATCCTAGGCAGGAATCGGTGTTCTTTGGCAAGGATTTGTGACTTGTCTAATCGCAAATAATGATTGGAGACAGCCCTGACAACATCACCGGTCTCTCCAAGGTTTTACAAACGGTACGTAGATGACACTATCACAATTTTACCATCGGACAAAGTATCTGCATTTTTAAATCACCTTAACTCCATCAATAATAAAATCCAATTCACTATGGAGTTAGAACACAACAAATCTCTTGCTTTCTTGGATGTTTTAGTCATTCGTAATCCTGATCAGACCTTAAGTCATACTGTGTATCGGAAACAAACCCATACTGATAAATATCTGAACGGTGAATCTCACCACCATCCAAAACAGTTAGCTACCGTGGGCAAATCATTGTTTCAGAGAGCACGAGGAATCTGTGACGAGAAACACCTGGCCGCTGAGCTGCAACATGTCAAGCAAGTACTGCGAGACAACAAGCTCCAAATTCCACGCCGCCGTCACAGAAAGCGAGTGAAATCAGCCACAGTTGAACGTGTTCCGTTTGTACTACCATATGTGAGAGGAGTCACCGACAAGATTGGCTACATCCTGAAGCGTGCTTCAATAAAAACCTATTTCAAGCCGCCTAAGAAGATTAGTCAATTTTTACCACCTGTCACGTGCCATATACCTCTGCAAGAACCGGGTGTATACAAGATAGACTGCAACTGTGGCCTCTCTTATATAGGACAAACAAAAAGAAATATAGGGACCCGCGTAAGAGAACATATAGCTGACGTGAAACACCGACGCTCTACGAAGTCTGCAGTCGCTGAACATTCTGAAGGAGGCTCCAATCATTATTTGCGATTAGACAAGCCACAAATCCTTGCCAAAGAACACCGATTCCTGCCTAGGATCATTCGCGAGGCTATTGAAATTAAAAAACACCCAAATTTCAATAAGGAAGATAGTTGGAAGCTTGCACAAGCCTGGGATCCTGTTCTACATTTAATTAAATCGGATCCCAAAAGACCGGCTGCCAGACCTCAAGACACTGTGAGCTCATTCTGCGTAGATCGGACCGTCAACAGCTAAAATTTTAAAAAGTTGTATATTTGAAAAATGTAGGTAGATATTGTAACTTTGAGTTTGCGTATGAACAACACCTCAGTCCCCCCCGTGACCTTGAAGGCTGCAAAGTCTTCGAAACGTCGGGAGAAAATAATAATATAAAAAATCGCGATAAAATCCGTTAAATAGTTTTTAGTTTTATTTCAATGTCTAACATTCGCGTAAACATAAGAAATCATTAACTTTGATATGTCATGCAATAAAATTATAAACAAAGGTTTTCCTTTTACAGATATTTCTGTATTTTTTACGCGGATACAAATTTATTTTATGTAAACGCTATTTTTGTACATTCATACATTCATTGTACGTGTATTATAAAACATGATGTGTACAATTTATTCTACAATTTAAAGGAGTTTTATAAAATAAAAACTATAAATATCCGTTAATTCTGGCACTTCTTCCAACATGTTAGAGAAAAAAAGACGAAAAAAATAACACAAAAGCTTTAGTAAATTGCGCAAAACCCCACACACAGATTACAGTGGCCACAGCGGGTACTAAGAACAAATAACTGAAGTCGTTACCTTAAAAATATACAGCGATATTTTAGACGCGTGTATTCCGTATCGGGCGGTATCTCCATACTTTTCACATTACTTATGCATAGAGTACAGATTGAAACGAGTCGCGGAGCAGAGTCGCATGATCGGTATTCAAAGCCAAACGCGTCCGGCTTAACCGCAACCTGTCTTCACCCTGATTGTCTACTAACAAAAGCGTATTGTGTCACCTTAACTATAGAATCTATCGATATTAGTCAGGAATCGACTAAGTGTTTGAAAATCGAATGTCTCGTTTAAGGTTCACGATTATTTATTGTAAAACTGAACTCTTATTCGGTCTGTTTTGTTTTTCTCAAGAAATGATTCAGGGAATCATTGTTAGCACTATATATATATAATAATATATAATCCCATCATATATATATATATATATATATATATATATATATATATATATATATATATATATATATATATATATGTGTGGATACTATATGTATACTACCGCATACAAAAATCTTCAAAAGGCTTCACAAAAATCGTTACTACTATTTATCGTAATGTTCAAGACACCCTAGAATAACACAATATTAATATATGGCGCTTTCACATTATTTCAACAGATTGTTGAATCTTTTAATCTTATTGGGTAATTTCCGTCAAACTACACTTTAGATCCAAATTTGTCAGAAGAAGTGTACGACAACCTAGCAGGGAACAGGACAGTCTGCCGAGACGGATATTCGCAATTTCAAAAGCCAAGGCACACACATATTATGTATTTATTGATTGTAAATTCACAGAAGGAAAACATCGTGACAAACTTTACATACTTGTGATTTTTTTACGTGTTTGAGGTTTGTGAAGTCTCTCAACCCAAACTAGGCCAGCGTGGTGGACTAAGGACAACAAACCCAAAGTAGTAGAAAATGCCCCTACTCAGTAGTGAGCAGCAGTTTATAATACAGTACTCATATAATTGTATTTATTATATTATTACTGGAGTGGTAGTTTTCGGGATAAAAAGAAAGAATAAATAAAAAAAAAACAACAACAAACACAGTACTCATATAATTACATTTATTATATTATTACTGGAATGGTAGTTTTCGGGAAAAAAAGAAAGAATAAATAAAAAAACAACAACAAACAGTATAATTACTACACTTACACGTAAATAAAAGCTTGTCGCAATATAGGTATACATTATAATTATAAATTATAAACAATGACTAAAATATGTACACTTAGAACCCTTTAAAGCTTCGTCATTTTTTGTTTGCTTGTATATAAAGGGAACAAAATGCTGATGCAATGTCTACGTAGCTTTCTATCCATTTTTGCCACCGCGCAGTAAGTAACACGCACAGTTGAGTTCCTTATTAAAGATCAATGTAATCAGTTTCGTTGCTGGGCATTATGAGAGGCGGACCGAGACTTCGTGTCATTTTTGTTTTAGTTTGATTAATTAGTTAGGCCTAATTAATCAACTACTTAATTACATCTTGTTAAAAACGATTTCCGATAAAGATGTAGATATACGATAGCGAACAAAAAAGAGTATATAGCACATATTCACAGACATATAACTGTAAACATAAGTAATTATTGCAAAAGAAACGAACAGCTTAGGTCGTTAACATTAAACAATTTTTCGAATTTTTAACGCGTTTTTAATATTTTAGATTTCTTGCGACGTTTTGAAGACTAAGCAGCCTTCATGGTCACGGAGGGGATTGAGGTGTTGGTCATCCGCTAAGTCAAAGTTACAATATCTACTTACAATTATAAAACTTTTAAAAATTTTAATCGTCGTCGAATATTTTCGAAACACTCAAACATCTCATAGTATCTTGAAATCTTTAGCGTAGGTCATATTGTGTTAACTACTTAATTACACTCTTATAACCTTTTTTTTTAAATAAAAGTTTTTACGCAGTTTTGTCATTATACTTACAAAGTCATTTGACATCGCGTTAATTAATAAAACCATATATTTATTTCTTTATAAACAACACTTTATCTTAAGTTATTCTAATCATAGAGGTAAAATGAAAAAGTGAATGTTTCGAACAAAATAAATATTAGTAAAACATAATTTAAATTGTACATTCCCAAAGCCACTGCTACTACACGAAAAGAATTAATCGAGGCAGCTAAATTATAATTAAAATTAGAAATACGCTTATACACATTTTGTACTACAGTACAAAATGATGAAAATTTCAGAATTCTAAAACCGAGATTTTCGATGAAAATATTTGTTATTCATGGACAATTTTAGGCACAATGTAGCAGAAATACAGACAAATATGTATGTGGTGTAATTACTTAACAACATAACAAGAGAGATAGAAACCCGCCCGTAAGAGTAGCTATTATCTAAAGTCGCTTTATACAGTTCGAGCGAGATATAGTCTATTGATCGGATTGTTCGAGCGAACAAAAAGTCCATACAAACTTATTAATTAATGCGTCGCGTTTATATTTACATTGTATGAAACGTTTTCTAATGGAAAATAATTAATTTTAAGTCGTGTCGATGGTGTTGTCGTAACGATTTTACTGTTATATATTTAGTTTCGATCAGGAATAAAGGAAGTGTAAGTATTCAGAGTTAGTCTCTATTAATAAATGTCTTTATTAACAAATTGGTCAAGTGCTATCGGTCTTTGGTGATAAATGGATTAACCATTATGTCGGCCGTTCAACCAATTAAATTTAAGTTAACGCATAATATAATGGTCGTAGTGGCTGTATCATTTTCATACTTACATTTTGAAAATAATGAAGCCGAGACCTGGTTTCAGTCACTGACCTTACCCAGTTCTGTTGAATAACATTAGAAGTTAATCGAGTGAAACCTCTGTCTACGTCGTCTGGGTACTGCAAAGGAAATTGTGAGAACCACTCAACATAATATTAACAATTGTGTAATGAAATTACCTGGTATTTCATGCAATGAAAATATTTGGAAATATTTTTTTATAACTATTGTAACAGCTGCATAATTTCTAACAACTATTAATATTATCCTTACACAATATAATGCAAAGTCCCTGCCCGCGTCTATCTGTCTAATGCTATAAACTCAACACGTACTGAACGGAATTCATTAAAATTTGTTATAGAAAGAGTTTAAGACATTGGGAAGGATGTAGGCTTTTTTATCCGGGAGAAATATAAAGCCAGAATTTTATGTCGGGAAAACTCTTACATGAGAGCCAAGCCCCGAGGAAAACCTAGACAACTAAATATCTGTTGCACTGTGCTTACGGCTCATTATCTTGAGATACAATATTAAGCCATTAATTAAAATCTCAGCGCAAGACGCCTTTCTAAAATCCTTTATGACAGAAAACAAAAACATGTATGCGCTTGGATGTCATTATTAGCGCAAATAATTATTGTAGAAAGGCTTCTTGACTGCGGCCCTAGATTTTATTAACGAACATTCTAAATTCAAATATTTGTCAAAGCAAACTACATGTTTTAGAAACGCAATATTGCGAGTTGATTACTTGCATAATAATTTAATCGACACGAAGCACCAGCGACTGAGGTTCGTTTGATGTTCATTGAATATGCAAAACAATTAATTGTTCCTATTTCGATAAACAACATAATCATGGGTGTGATAAGACGGAACAAAACATCGAATTATATTATAATTAATTAATAAGTTTTTTTAATCCGATTATGAGTGTAGTACTATGAAAGCTTTTTTAATGTTGCTATAGGTTTATTATTTCCATTTTATTATTAATAAAGCCTTACCAACTAGAAATATATACAAAGGTTTAACGTTGTCTGGATAATCAATTAATCATTGAAGTGTATGCTTCTACGTTACATGTAAATTTAACTTAAAATCTTTTATACCTGATGATAATTATTTAATGCTATCAACATCTACACAGTTAGATAGGATGAACCGTGAATGCGTTTGCCACTGATGATCTTTAAGAAAGTGACGATTATGAAATCTGAACAATTTATTAACCTTGCGGCAATCGACTGAATATATAGCTGGTGGAAGAATATATGAGATCAACCTGTTCACCTATATCCACACAGTCTCTTGTCAATCGACACTTTATCTAGATTCCACTCCGTTTTCCATCGGATGCAGTGGTGTCCTGTGTATCCACATAAAAAAGTATTGAAAAACAACACCAACGCTGCCAAATAAGCAGTTTTCTATGACCTAGAGCGACCATTGACCAACCCGACCATACATACTGGAGACAAGAATGTCAACAGCACCTATCACTAAAAAGAATTATAACTAGTAAATTGTAACGAAGCATTTAATACAATAAGGCGCGAGTCAAACCACGGATGCGAGGCTGCTTGTGGTAATGTTAAAATGAGCCCCGTCACGTCCGTGTTTAGCTCATGGTTTAGGCGGAACACGGTCTGTATTGATGTTATTATGCTGTTTTTTATAATCGGTGTTATGGTAAATTCAAAGAGAATTTCTCACTGATTTCGAATTATACACATGGATAATAGGCGTCAGTGAGTGTGTATATTTAACTTCTTAATATACAGAATTAAAGAAAAACATAATAAAAATGTCCCCGGGGACGACGTTAATACATACTTGTTACATTCGGTTAATTCTAATCGAATAAGTAAAATAATAATTTTAGTGCTGAATTATCAACAATTAACTGCTTAATATTTTTTGTAAGAGCTAATTTCTAAGCAGCTAAGACAGGATGATAATCATTTGCCCTCCTTACTTGCCATCCGTAATGCGCCCCAAATTTGTAATGCTCGGCAATAATTCGATTTTTTTGCTCGGGTGCGTGGTACGCGCGGGCGCCCATACTCTCGCTCCCGCTCCGCTATATGTGAAACAATTTTCGCCTTATGAATAAAATTTTAAGGTGCGTATACAAATTATCATTACCGAGGGCTGTCTTCTACAATGGTGTCGTATGGGTAGACATTTTCTTACCATATAGACTGCGTAAAGCGACGTTTAATATAGAAACCGCCAAGTCGAACTTCTGGGTGATTGTCTGTTATTTAAGATATTCTTACACGTAGGTGTGAATAAATAAAAATTACATCAGTGAATTATAGGCTAAGTGTGTAAACACGGGGCCATAATATTTGAGGGTCTTATTAAAATTTCATTAGCTATAATTTTTGCATGCGTGCTACGCCAATGAAATATGACTTATCTCTTTTTAACTCGATTAAAAGCTTCGCGTTATTCACAATTATAACATAAAGGCTTCACAAATATTATCTTAGGTCTACAGTAATTATACTTAAAATCGTTTAGGTGCTTAACTGAGCTAAATGCTTGCTTATGTCCACATAATATTACATGTTTAATTAATTTCAAAAATGTAATATGTATTTTTTACTTCACTGTTATGTTAATAAGTCAAATAAAATGAAAAAACCAACAAGTCGCCGCCATGCAATGTCAATTATTCATCTATCAGTTAACAAAAGCCTTTCCCGCCATATAATTATGTGGAGTATTTTTATTTTACCTGTACATGACATAATTATAAATTAACTTCTACTCATGGCGCCGCACTTTTAATAATAGTTTTAAACTAAAAATGTATTTTAAATTACTGTATTTCCAAAAAATCACGACGAAATCAGTTTCGGGAACTACCACAAAAATATATACAATATATATACACACACACACACATATCTATAAATATTGCTACAACTCTTTTATTTTGTAAATATCGGACACACAACTATATTTAAACGATATATTTGTATAAGCTTGTCATGGCGGCAGTCTACCTATAATAGTTACAATGCCTCGCTCTTGTTTGGTTTTACTTTAAATTACAAGTAATTAAGTGACTAAAATGATTTGCGATTAACTGAAGCTCACTATGCACAGTAAAAGGAGACTGCAGAATTAAAACTTATTTTAAACACGACCGGTATATAAATTTGTAAAATGTTTCGATATGCAAGCCGCAGGGATTCAAACTAAAAAAAATACCTCCGAGTTTCGATTAGGAGTAAAACACGAAAAATTTAATTAGTAAACTTTTTTCAATCGCGGCAGTTGTTGGCCAGGGATTGGCTTTAGGCAGCCACAGACATGGCCAGGCGGGTGCCCCTACCACGAACAAAACATTGAGTCCTACGCTCTACATTTTTAAATAGTTGCAAATTTAAATTCATTGCAAAGACTGTTCCAGATAAAAAACTAAATTCGACAAAAGTCTTGCGGAAATGTAAGTATGAGTTTTTGTTATATCCTCATGTTAGTTTTACATGAATTTTGTACAGTATATAGTTATTTAAAAGTAGTATTTTGGATAGTATTATATACTTGCCCACTGCTGAGCACGGGCCTCCTCTACTACTGAGAGGGATTAGGCCTTAGTCCACCGCGCTGGCCTAGTGCGGATTGGTAGACTTCACACACCTTCGAAATTCTTATAGAGAACTTCTCAGATGTGCAGGTTTCCTCACAATGTTTTCCTTCACCGTTAAAGCGAACGATAAATTCACATTCATTATAAGTATAGACACTTCGCTATTCTTTTAATTAAATACAATAAGATTTACAATAATACAGTGTAAGTATTAGCTTATTCAGCATAAGCTGTGCTCTAATAGGTATAATGTCTACTGTTGAGAGACGTGGACATTTGTTGATAGTCCGTGTAATTATGTCGGCCTGCTTAATTGCTTATTCACGTTTCCCTGTATTGTCGGACGATTACCAGCACAGCTTTTGATGACTCATCAAAGGATTAAAGGGGACTGAGTAATAATTTAATAAAGTACTTGTAATAAGTAAGTAAGCAATAGCCTAGTTGGTTATAGAACAGACTGCCAAGACTAATGCACGCAAGTTCAAAAGCCAAGGGCACACATGTCGGATTTTTTTAAAATGATGTGTCTTGGCAAATATAGCGTGGGAGGCCCTCTGGCCAGATCGCGGGACGACTTACACAAGAAGACCGGCAACGACTGGATGAATAAAGCAGCTGATCGGGCTCTGTGGCGTAGCTTGGGAGAGGCCTATGTCTAGCAGTGGACTGCAACGGGCTGATGATGATGTGTGTATTCTTTGAAAATTATCGTTGGCTTTAACGGCGAAGGAAAACCACCGTGAGGAAACCTGCATACCGGAGAAGTTCTCTATAGGAATTTTGAGGACGTGTGAAGTCTTCTAATCCGCACTAGGCCAGCGTGGTGGACCAAGGCCTAATCCCTCTCAGTCGTTGAGGAGGCCCGTGCTCTGCAGTGGGAGACTATATAATACAGGGGTCAGCGTTGATATGTTTATATATAATTATCTTTAAATAATTATTATATTTTTATTTATTTAAAGGCTTTGTCGCAACTATATAGCCTTCACTTACTCACGTACTTCACCTTATGATTACCTTATATATTGCTTTAGCTCTATCGGACAATGAATCGGCGAGAATGGTGTTGCATAATCCAATATCGTATGATTTGATTAGTACATTATCCCTATTGACTTCGTTTAGGACGCACTCCATCAAGATCTGATATAGGACATCGTCTATTACTCCACAGTCATTAAATTTCGGAGATAAAACGTTTTTAATTCAAATAGAAAACTTATTCCATGGAATGTGCCCGGAACGCAGGCTTAGAGCTATGGTAATCGAGTACTTTTTAAATCGCAATTAATCCACAGAACTAAACATTTCTAGTTGCTTGGTTCGATACCAAATTCCCTTTTCTTTTGACCCTTTATCAAAATACTTTTACCACAATTAAAAACATCGTCTTTTAGCAATCTTAAAATATTCCGAGTAAAGTGGCATAACACCAAAGGGAATTCCATCAACACAAGTTTGTTTAGCTGTGTGTGTCTACAGTATGTGTGTCTTCCAACTGAAAATGAGACGAAATCCATTGGAAGTACTTACTTTCACAATAAGTACAATACTATTTACCGCTGTTTGAACTATCGTTAAGTTAGCATAGCTATTTGGGCTACCGTTAGTTTGTCACATGTTATTCATTGGTGTAATTCCATTGATTAATACATTAACTAATCAATCAAAAAATACTTTAAACTTGCCAATATTTCATCTATATACGCATAATGTCAATAAAACACCGACATTTGAAATTGGAAGGTAGAACTGGCAGATGTGTACGATAACCCCTTGCGGTTTGTGGTCGAAATAGGTGGCGGCAGTCGACTAAGTGTCAAACAAAGTGAACGAAAAAACGGAACCCTTATAGGATCACTTTGTTGTTCGTCCACCCGTTCGTCCGTCCATTCATCCGTCCGTCCGTTCGTCCGTCCGTCCGTCTGTCAAAACACTTTTTCTCAGGAACACGTGGAGATATTAAGCTGAAATTTATACCAAATATTCAGGTTTACTGTCTCTTGGAGCTGTGAAAAAATCAAACTTCTAAACCAACGCAATCAAAAGATACAGCCGTTTATATCGCAAATTTTTGAAACTCGCAAAGGAATCGAAATTTACAGAGTACTTCCCGTGAACTCAGAATCTTGAAATTTGGTACAAAGTAACGTCTTATAATACAGATAAAAGAAAAATTGCGAAAACCGTAAATTTTTAGTTATATCATAATATAATAAAAATATTTTTAATAATTTTAGAGTTACTGCCCCTTTCTTCATGAACGCGTAGAGGTATTAAATTGAAATTCATATCAAATACTCAGGTCTATAATACCTTTAAACTAACAAAATCAAACATTTATGTCAACGCAATCAAAAGAAACAGCAATTTAAGCCGCATATTTTCAAATTCGCAACTACTCGCAAGGGAATCAAAACCTAAAGGGTACTTCCAGTCGACTTAGAATCTTGAAATTTGCCATGAAGCACTGTTTTAAAACACATATGAAGGAAAGATTCCGAAAACCTTATTTCTTTAGATCTTTCTCTTTAATTTAAAACGGGAATACTTATTAGCTTAAAACGGGAATTTATGCTCCTCCAGCTTTCCATATTGTAATATTATGAATTCCATTTTGCAATATAAATACCATAACCATGACTCGATTGTTGCGGTGAGTAAACTTTTACTTACCTACAGGTTTGTACAGAACCCTCGGTGCATGAGTCCGACTCGCACTTGGCCGATTTTGTTATTATTATTTCTCGACAATTTGAAAGTGTCTGTACTGCACACACTCCCAATACATACAATACTACTAGGTGTTGCTCGACGCTTTGCTCGCGTGATCGAATTTATCCCGAATAAAATTCCATTTATATATTTTTCCGAGAATAAAAAGTAACCTATGTCCTTCTCAGGGTCTAAACGAAATTTTATTGAAATCTGTCAATTAGTTATTGCGTTCAGGCAAACAGTCGCAGCGGGGGACTTTGTTTTGAGGGATATATGTAAGAAGTAAGATTGACAATATGTACTTAAATTAGCATAATATGTCGTACTTATTACTAACACCATGGTCTTTAGTAACTCAATTAACTATAATAAATAGGTTTGAACCTGCGGACATTCGTCTTGGCAGTCCGTTCCACACCCAACTAGGCTATCGCCGCTACCATTTATTGTCCATGTACTCCTGTATAAAAAAGGATTTTATGGAAAAAATAGTAAAGTTGGAAAATTTTGGAGAAGGGCTAAAAATGCTTTGTTCCATGTCATTTTTGTGATATCTGCAGATCCCACGAATCCAACAAAGACTTTGCGTTATTTTATAACATATTTACTTCATCTGTTTATATTGAAATAATGATAACAAAGAAAATGTTTAGGAGAAAGAGTAATGAAGGCATTTTTTTTTTAATTTTCATTGTACTATGTTCACTCGGGGCCGAGTCCTCGTGAAAAAAGACCATTTATCTTTTAGTACGAAGCGGAACGTAAGTTTTCTATTTTACCAGTTCTTCGGTTACTTACTCCTCAACATATATTTGAATATGCTCAGTTTAAACAATTTTAAGTAATAAGGACAGAAATATCTAGGTACAGTCAGCAACAGAAGTCGTTGAACATAATATGTTTCCAATATTTCCTAATCATTATCATTTACCATAAGTTACTGATTAATTTAAATACAAAACAACTTGTCATAATTGGACTACAAAAGTAGCTGAAGTCGCTAGTAATGTTTAGCAGTCAAACCATTAACTGCTAAACATTACTAGCGACAATTTTTTATGTTCTGTAATAAATACAAATGTGGCTGAAATTTGCAAATTCTTTGTTTTATATACAAGCTTTTTTTCCTATTCGTTAAATTGAACCCATCAGGCTTCAAGACATTCATCTCGTGAAGCGCAGCGCACCGCGTTTTTTACTATCAAAACATTGCCGACTAAAATACAACAGTCCAGAATATGAATTTAATTGTTATTTTACTACTAAAAGTAAAATACGTATGTTATTTAACATACTAGCTTTGGCTCGCTACTCCGCCCGCGTGAAAAAGTTTTTCAAGGGCAAAAGTCCTGCTTTATATTTACCCGGGATAGAAAGTAGCGTATAACGCTTAAGAGTAATGTAGCTTTCTATTAGTAAAATATTTTTAAAATCGGTTAAGTAGTTCCTGAGTTTAGTGCATTCAAACAAACAAACTCTTCAGGTTTATATAATATACATTGTATATATTGAAGTTAATAACCAGAATTATAAATTTTTAAGTACGGACAAAACATCATACTATATTAGTAAGTAATATTATAACATTAATAGGAATAGGTTAGTTACATTTTAAACATCCTATTTTATAGAGCACTGGCCGGTTTAAAGAACAGATGTGTAAATTCAAAATTATTCTGGCAGGAGATTCTCTTCGAAGGATTCAACGTAAACGTCAGTTTCTTTTTCATATTTTTTTCAGCCAATCTACTCCATTGAAATGTTACATTTTTTAGGCCTTACCTTGCGTTTTTTAGAGGACGCAATTTTATTTTTTTGAAGTGTAGGGGGGGTCAGTCTAAAGCTAAAACCAAGTTTGTGGGGTCGCCACCCTTGTCCCACGGCCGCCATCTTGAAAATAGGGGTTGAAATGGTTTTACGATGTATCTCTTAAACTATTTATCTGACAAAAATGTATAAACACTTTTTGTTGCAAATTAAATTCTCTACAACTTTGGTTTAGTAACTTTTGTCGTAGAACTATAAATAAAAAAGTTATAAGCGAAAATGTTAAGAAATTCAATGTTAAGCAATGTCTATTGCAACGTCATCAGAACGTGTGTTTATAAGGTTCATAATACTCTTTTTTGTACTCATTAATACCCAAATACCAAAGGGACAATTAGGGAACAAAGAACATCTGCCTGCTATTATTATTATTATTTCTAACCTCTCTTATTGTAAGAATAGCTGATAATATTGTGTTGAAGTTGTCGTTCAACTTATATTTTTAGTTGTGCTACATATTTCTGTACGTGCGAATGTATTTTATTCTGTTTTTAATTCTGCAGACGATTTCGAATGATTTTAGACACGATTTTAACTTTAGTGAAAACTACTTTTTTTTTATTAGCATTTTGACTTTTAAAAGACTTTTAAAAGTCAAAATGCTAATGAAAAACTTACTTAGGACAACTTGCTAATAAAAAAAAAGTAGTTTTCACTAAAGTTAAAATCGTGTCTAAAATCATTCGAAATCGTCTGCAGAATTAAAAACAGAATAAAATACATTCGCACGTACAGAAATATGTAGCACAACTAAAAAATATAAGTTGAACGACAACTTCAACACAATATTATCAGCTATTCTTACAATAAGAGAGGTTAGAAATAATAATAATAATAGCAGGCAGATGTTCTTTTGTTCCCTAATTGTCCCTTTGGTATTTGGGTATTAATGAGTACAAAAAAGAGTATTATGAACCTTATAAACACACGTTCTGATGACGTTGCAATAGACATTGCTTAACATTGAATTTCTTAACATTTTCGCTTATAACTTTTTTATTTATAGTTCTACGACAAAAGTTACTAAACCAAAGTTGTAGAGAATTTAATTTGCTACAAAAGTGTTTATACATTTTTTGTCAGATAAATAGTTTAAGAGATACATCGTAAAACCATTTCAACCCCTATTTTCAAGATGGCGGCCGTGGGACAAGGTTGGCGACCCCACAAACTTGGTTTTAGCTTTAGACTGACCCCCCCTACACTTCAAAAAAATAAAATTGCGTCCTCTAAAAAACGCAACCCCAAATGTAACTTTTCAATGGACTAATCATTTACTTTTGGATACCATCCGTATTGAAATGTTAACCTTAATTTGTACTCTTGTTTGGTAAGTGATTTATGGTCCGTTTCAATGTTCAGGTGATTTGTAAATTAGTATCTGTTCATCGACTTTTGTTGCTGACCGTACTAATAACATTCACAAATCCCGAAGAATAATGGATGCGTTGTGAGCTACAAAACACATAAATGGAAAGTAATGAGTCTGTTTAGACCTCTCCAAACTTTACGTACTGTACCGAACACAACAGCACGCTCTTTCTATTGAATTCGTGCGTTACTATGATTCTATCGCAGACAAGCGCATTCACGTTTTCAAAATTGGTCTGCGGAGTAACCCCACCATTTGAAGCTTATCTACCGCATTCGTATATTCATTAAAGTGGTTACTTTCGATTGTCCCACATTCCGCACTAATTTAAGTCTATATAAAAGGAAGAGAAATGGTCACTAATGGATACTGTCGCGGCATTAACGCGATTACAACGCAAATAAAGTGCTGTAAATTAAAATTGAAACAAAAGTAGGTTTTGTAATTTAAAAAATAAATTATTGTTTATTCATGAATGCCTTATAATTAGTGTTTTCGTAATTGGTAATTACGCATTTATTTAAAAATCTTCTTTTTGTTTTCGTTTTACATATGTTCTGTTTTTTAATTGAGACCGTTGAAGCTGATATAAGATTGATTTTAGTGTTAGTATGTTGCAACGTTTGTTAAAGCCGATTCGAGAAACCGAATTTCAATTTAATTTGGCACTTAAATTGTATTTTATCTAAGATTTTCATTTGATAATATTCAAAGAAATACAATTACTAACGTATCGTCATAACATTAATAAAATTTATTAATTGACATAACATATTGTCGGCATGTTTCATCTCCTCTCTCCATCTCTCCCTTATCTCCTCTATGTATTATAATGTTGCTACAGACTCGATATATTTGACAATAGATAGCGTAAATGTTTGATGTCAATATTTATCGTGAGTTTGAATCTAGGTTCTGTATTTTCTTCATTACTTATGCATAGAACACAGATTGGATACAGTGAGGCCTTGTCATCAATATTCAGCTAGCGATTGCAATTCCTTCATGTTTAACTTAACTTCTTTTTAATATTCTGCTTATATTAGTATTATCATAATGCATTTTCTTTTACAACAACGATCACAATGGTTGATTCTAATTATGTATATTTTCACGTATGGTCATTAATTCGCAACATATACGTCAAGTACCTACTATATAAAAACATTGTTCATCTATAAAATTTTACTCCTACAATTTATTCATAAAATAACTTTAAGTATGGAATTAAAATTCTACGTAAATGAATAAAATTCGTAACAAACTGACAGCTGTAGATTTCGTAACAATTTCGGTTAGCGCAACAATTAATATTTGAGCAGGCAGTTTCTAATTTCAATTTAGAACAAGGATTACGACCATTAGACATTTTCTAAATATTCATAACCATCGTTGACTGTCTCAGAACGTTCGAGAAAAATTGTAAACCAGCTCAATATTGTAGTGTAATGGAGTTAGCATTATCAGTAATACAATCACATCTAATAAGAAGACTTGATACGGGTTCAATAGGTTCAGTTATTAGCAAAACCATTTTCATTGTACTGAAAATTGCTCGCTGTTTTCTGATTATTGCTTTAATTATTGCATGTTCTTTGTCTCGAACATATGTGAGGGTTATGTTTTTTCACGATAAGAATATGAACACATAATATTTTAATTAAAATATTAATAAATCTTACGGAACAAATTGGTAGTTCTGAAATCTAAATAATTGTTTTGGTAGGTTAGACCGAAGTAGTTTCTAATATTCTTGATAAACAGATATATTAATGTCATCATTGAAATATATCGTGCTATTGTTGAATGACACACAAATCCTGATTTAAAAGTATGAAAATTATATGAATAAAATGAATCATGCTATGAATCATGGCATAGGTATCCTCGACGTAACTAAATTCATTACACTAATATATTTAGTAATGCGAATATTTACATATCGAAATAAAATTTGTTTTCGTATTTTATAGTGATTTTTTGTATTTTATATTTCTTTAAAGACACTGTGAGCTCATTCTGCATTGATCAGACCGATATTTTTTTTAAATTTTGTGTAATTTAAAATCTTAAGTGTCGGTAGATATTGTAACTGATTTTCTGGACGTCGGACACCTCATTCTGCCACGTGAACATAATGGCTGCAGTCTTCGAAACGTAAAAAGAGAAAAATAAAATACAAAATAACCTGACATGAAATCCGAAAACTAGTTTCCAAATTTCAATGTCTAATATTCACGTAAAAATAAGAAATAATTATTTACATATTTAAGTTATTTCTTATTATATTGTTTACTCATTCACGTTGATACTGAAATTCTATCATAATAAAATCTCGATCTAAGACAGCGTGCTTATCAAAGCTATAAAATTGTTGTCTAAATAAATAGAAACGGAAAATTCAAGTAGTAATGTAAACATGTATTTAAATTGCCTAAGCATTATCATAATGAAATATAACGGAATCTAGTCACGTAAACCTTTTAGCCGATGATATTCAGATCGAGCACAAAGAAACATTTTACGATCAAACACAAGATGTAATGGTAAATTGAAAGTTAATATTATTGCTTTTAAGGACTAGGATACTGTCATTCTCATTACATGAGTAACTTTTGAAAAGGTCTCCGCTCGTCTTAATATTATTTCCCAGAATAAAAGTACTGTTGCGCACATTTTTAGTATAAAAGTAGCCTGTATGTAAATTCAGGACTGGGGCTATCTAAAGATGTTTCTTTTCGGCTTGTACAACTAACAAAAGTGGCAAGTTAACCTGGCTTCAAAGAAATGTAAGTAAGAACTATTTTGTAAGTTTGAGTATATTACTTGGGTACAAAAAAAATCAATATTGTTATTTGTTTATTACCATGGTAAAATGATAAATGGCGTCTTGATACTTTTCATGTTCCAAAATTATGTACAAGATATTCAAAGTGATCTAATATTTTGTTTTAAGCGTCCATCGTTGGCAGTTAGCATGTTTCAATATTCCTGAAATGTAGATACAGTTATGGATTTAGTTACACTCTAAAGTGAATTGCCGCTTTCAACCATATTTATCCAGCAATTTTTTTTGTTAAGTAGTAAATATTAAATAATATTCAGGCTACTATACCATAAGGTCCAGTGCTATACTCTTAAAACACCTACTATGCTCTTAAAATACACCCAAATTATTGAAACAAACTGAGCCACGGTAGATGACAACTGGGTCAGAAAAAAGGTAACTCTGTGATAACCATCCCATCTCCCTCGGGATTAAAAAGGTATAATTTGGATTTTAAATGTAGAATAAATACTTATTAACGTTTCCACATGACAAGTTAACAATTGAAACAATTACAGTCAACGATATTTGCAGAAGTCCCGTATTAAAAGAGTCAGTACCTACACCGAACCCTAAGTATTTGACGTTATTGTTACCCCAAACTCGATTTTGAAAGCAATTCTTGTGGACTGTACAAATATTTGAACTGATGGGAAATCGAAAGCGCTTCTCGTTTTCTATTCTTGTTTTATCGTGATGTCCTTGTCTGGAATTAGAAGCTATAATTTTTTTGTCATAATTTAATATTATGTAAGGGGCAAATTACATTAATAATTAGATTACAAAAAATATTTGTCACTCTAGTTTTAAAAGCAGCTTTGCCTAACGCTATGATATTGACATTTGTAAGTTGTTAAGAGTCAAGAGATGCTTGCGGTCAAATGATCAGTCACGTTAAATTAAACTTTGCAAAAATTAAAATTCGCCGACGTGTAAACGAGTCCAAATAGAATTTCGTCCAAATCGTCGAACATCGAACGCCAATATCAACTTGCTCACCGCTTTTATTTATCAATGAACTTCTTGTTGGTTTAAAATAGGTCAAAATATGCATGTGATTTCAGCTACATAAACCACGAAAATATCAGACATGGCGTTACATTTTCTAGCAAATATTTTGGTGTATGAATATAATAAAATTAAAGAAAAAAATATTTTGCTTGTGCCTTATAATTTCCGTTAATAACACTTACACCAATGATAACTGACATTAATTGTTTATTCTCTAAGGATGGTGTTGATTGATGTGAATTTAAATTAACATCGGTTTTGATGAAACTTCGCACTTCCAGTATCTTTGGCGGGACAAAAATATTACATTGATTTTCGTATCCTTTATTGGTTCGGTTTAATTGTGTTTATTGTTAAATTTCGGCTCTTTGGATCGTTTTCTGCGAACACCTCAATTTCTATATGAGACAGTACAATATTATTAATTTACGAATCTTTTGCTCTCGATGATTCCTGTGTAGAACACCTTTTCTTTTTTATTCCCTACTACCTGTTACTGGAAGTATCATTATCGGTCAGCTATGAAGTTTAGTCCGGGCAAACAGTACAGGAAATGTTAAAATAGATCTTTAGGTTTTTATAACGTAATAAGTTTAACACCTGAAGGAAAAGCTTTTTATTCGAAACTACAGACAGACGCTTCAATTCAAGATCAAGATCAATTAGCCTGTCTCCGTCCACTGCTGAACGTAGGCCTCCGCAAGGGAGCGCCATCCATCCCGGTCTTGAGCAGCCCGCATCTATCCACTACCCGCCGCCTTTTTCAAGTCGTCGGTCTATCGAGCAGTAGGGCGTCCCTCACTACGTCTACCTATTCGCGGTCTCCACTCCAGCACCTGTCTGTTCCAACGATCGTCCGTCCGTCTGCAGACATTATGCATTATACAGTCGCTTCAATTACATTCGTATTAATAAAGAAAGTTGTGTACAGTATTTATTTAAAAATATTACTAACAGCATTCACCATATATGCTTTTTATTGAGAAAAAAGTCGGGCAAAATGTTACCTTTCTAGTAAATCTACTTTAGTTTGGGTGATGGATGAGATATCGCGTGTAGCATGTAGGGTGTCGAAAATGTCAGGTCAGGAGTCGAAATTAATAGGCCAACGCCATTTATTCGGACCCAATGGACTGACCTTGTATATATTTCTTGTGTAGGTGGTTACTAAGAGGCTAGGTTTTTGTAAGTTACTTTTCGTTTTGAATATTTGGCCAGTCAATATTATAGTGCTTTTCATAATACCACTTTTACATTTAAGAAATAGTTAAGTATTCAATTCATAAAGTTCTTTAAAGTATCATCAAGTTCAAAGTATATAATCATAGGATTAAAAACAAAATGCACGAAGCCCATACCAAAAACGAAAGAAACGGAATTATGACAGATTGTGGTTATGTTACCAGATAGGAAAGAAAACTCAAATGAAATTATTCTTAACAAAATGATGTTAAAAATTGCAGCTCATCACATTCGTGACCATAATTTTGTACAAACTTTACAACAATTACATAGACGGTAAGACTTTGAATTTCTATATGCGAATATGGAGTAGGTACGTAAGTTGGTATAAGGGCGATGTTTTACCGCAGACACGTTTCCAACTCATGTAGTTATCTCAAGTTTATTCTTCGCGATTATTTTATCAGCGCTGTAAACGTTCATGGTTATATTTCCGCGGAACAGTCCCGGCACGGCAGCTCGGGAGGTCGGAGGTCGGGAGGTTTCATAACTCGCAACTACCCTCAAGGTATAATCTTGTTTACAAACGTGCCCTTCTAGATACATATAGATACAGGCTATAATATGTTAATTTAGCCCACGAGTGCTGCGCCAACCGACCTTATATTGAATATTTTGCGTTTACTGTATAATTTAATAAAATGAAACCGCAAAAAATGGTACGCTGTCATTTGTGTCGCGACTCGCGATACAAATGTGTTTGATTATAACAATTGGCATTATTATTATGTGTTATGTAAGTATAGATATTATTGTGGGTTTAAGGTGTACCCAAAATACATAAATTCAGCTTGAGTTGCTTCATTTGCTTGGGAACTCAGGAGATCCTAAAAGTGTTTCCTAAAGTATTAAGTAGTAACTATTCGTATAGTAAACGACTGACCGTTTTATTGGGGAACGACTATGTCGTGTCGACGTTAGTCTATGTCTTGGATTAATATATAGACAACTTTTTATCCCATTAATTAAATTCTGCATTTTTGCTTGCAATAGTCAATAAAATTATTATTATTATTTTTTAAAATTTTATAAATAATACGCAGAAAGCCAAGAGAAGCAAAACTGCAGGAATATGCCTAATCGGAAGCTTCTAATATTATATCCTATGCCTATTATTAGAAATAAAAAAAATTAATAATAATATCAGCCCTGTATTATATACTTGCCCACTGCTGAGCACGGGCCTCCTCTACTACTGAGAGGGATTAGGCCTTAGTCCACCACGCTGGCCTAGTGCGGATTGGTAGACTTCACACACCTTCGAAATTCCTATAGAGAACTTCTCAGATGAGCAGGTTTCCTCACGATGTTTTCCTTCACCGTTAAAGCGAACGATAAATTCACAAAGAATACACACATGATTTTTTAGAAAAGTCAGAGGTGTGTGCCCTTGGGATTTGAACCTGCGGACATTCGTCTCGGCAGTCCGTTCCACACCCAACTAGGCTATCGCCGCTATTATTAGAGGACTATTACCATTCATGTCCACGATATGCGATACGCTGTCCCATTTTTAGAACATATCTTTAGTTATACTATACATAGTATATACTAGTCTTAACATATACATATGTTAAGACTAGTAAATTCGTTCCAAGTAGTTACCCTATTCAAATAGAGAGACTGTCCACTTAACTATACGCTAACGGATTGAAACTCTATTGGATTTGAACATTTTGTTTAAGTTCGGTCCAATTTCAGAAGATCAATTCTCAAAAACATTGTAGTCAACATAATTATTAGAAGTTGTTAGACTTGTCGAATATTACAGCAAAAGCGCATTTGTATCCTACACAGTTCTTTATAATTTATATATGTCGAGGTTCCTGCAGTTTACGCTCGGTCATGATGTTTACCATCAGACAAGACGCTTAAGTAGACGTCGCAACATTACAAAAAAATATACATTAGGTATAATATTTCTCTTTTGCAACACATGTTCTCAATACGCCTTTATCCCTGAATGGCTAGGTAGAGATACAACCAGAGTACCTATTTTCGCCATGCGCATTCCGTTTCATATTAAAAAGTGAGCTCTGAACAGAAAAACTCAATATATCATCGTTCAAACCGATAATCGAGCCCGGACTTACGAAGCGATAGTCGTATGGCCCGAGCAATACAACTACACGACCAAAGCAGTAAAAAATATCACAGTGTTTAAAACCCCGCGGTGCACATAATGAAATTGTTGGTAAAACCTTTTTAATTATCGAATCCTAAACAAAAAAGAGCAATTCATTTCGAACACAAATTAGGTAGATATTTAATTCCGAAAAAAAAAAAAACATTAGAAAAAAAAAAACATATGAGAATTAATTAATTAATTCAATATTAAGTGCTACATTTATTATAATAAAACCTAATAAATTTTAATGAAGTAGAAATAAATTAGAAAGATAGTACATATTTTAATTTTATTGCATCGCGTAATTAATATAAGGTACTGGTGCCGGTCGGTTGGTTGGTGAGATATTTGCGAAAGTATTTCTGTAGTCAGTGATATTTCTTTTATTTTAATTAGAATCGTGACAGTTTTCTAACAACTAACAATACTTTACCTACTGCTGAGCACGGGCCTCCTCTACTACTGAGAGGGATTAGGCCTTAGTTCACCACGCTGGCCTAGTGCGGATTGGTAGACTTCACACACCTTCGAAATTCCTATAGAGAACTTCTCTGATGTGCAGGTTTCCTCACGATGTTTTCCTTCACCATTAAAGCGAACGATAAATTCACAAAGAATACACATATGATTTTTTAGAAAAGTCAGAGGTGTGTGCCCTTGGGGTTTGAACCTGCGGACATTCGTCTTGGCAGTCCGTTCCACACCCAACTAGGCTAATAAATAATAGTATTAGTACTATTTTATTAAAAAATCTTATATGAAATCATATTTAACAATGTGTCCCTGTATATGTACGTACAGTGAAAACGTTAGGAAGGACCGGTAAAGTAAAACTATAATATTATGTCAAGTATTTTTTATGGAATCGTAACTCTTGAAAAGAGCTGATTTTTTTTTCTCCAAATGTATGAAAACTCCTTATAGTACTCAGAAATAGGTTGAAGTAGGACTGAACTCAATCTGTGCATGCCAAACACGTCTTGGAGTCTAAATAAACATCTCGGGTCTCCAAGAAGGACATTGCGCAGATTATGTCGTTAAATTTGGTCTGTATAGTGGTTTCTAAAATAAACAAATTATGGTACGAAATAATTTCGTGGTAAAATTCTCGGAGCAAGTTTACGCCGCCAGATGTTGATAATAAAATGATGTAAACTTCATAATTATTGTTTGTTTATATTATGAAGATTAATATTTTTGCAAATACTACGTTTTAATAAAAATACTAGGAATGGATGAGTTAATTATTTTTCAATAATTTAATGTATTGAATTTAACGGTATAATATTTATGTTGTGAATTAAATTTATTTCTACTAAATATTTATCTTATTGTAATTAATAATATTGTCTTTTACTCAAGTTTGGGTATAGAGATAAATTATTCGACTGGTTATACTGCAACGATTCCTTGAACCAAAATTCATACCTGGATTTTATATTCTTAGCATTGTATTTTTCTCTAGGACGCAATTTTACAAATTATTACTGATAAAATAGCGTTAAAGCTAGTTAGAGGTTTGATCGTTAACCTTCTTTCGTTTCTTAGCATTGTATTATTCTCTAGGACGCAATCGTACAAATTATTACTGATAAAATAGCGTTAAAGCTAGTTAGAGGTTTGATCGTTAACCACGCGAAGTGTCGCCCAAAGGGGCGCGCAGTCAGTGGGATATTTGGTTGATTTTATCGTCATGCTTTGTTTATAACCTCCAAAAATATATTGTACTTTCGTGTATACGTGACTATACCTATCCTTCATCTTAATTCTTCTATCAAATAAACCGAGCTACGCCATCATTCTTGTGTCGTGTAAGCTAACGCGACAGATTAACTTAATGGTGTTCATTTTGACGAAATAATGTACACGCGTATACCGACGATTTATTTTTATAAAGTTCTAGAGTTCGTTATTTAAAGAACACTTTGTATATAACAACACCCTGAATAATGTGAATTAGATGATAAAGGACCAAATTTAGCAGTTACGATTTTAAATCTACTGATTCTAAGGTAACTTTAAGCACTAGTATCGGTTTAAATTACCGTTGGGGTCGCGTATTAAATTCCAATTTCTGGTAATCAATATTTCACTTGTTGTATTAATATAATAATTTGAATTGTAGACTAGTGAAGATTAGGGGTCGTGGACAAAAGCCTTTCTACAAATATTAATGTTACCATTGTGTATAGAAATGACATATCCGAGCGATAGACTTATCTTTAGGTTATGTCAATCCCATATATATTTCATGTTCTATTAGCGTAAACGATTGTAGAAATGCGTTTTCGCTACGGCCTCAGGGGCGATTCAATTAAATTTTATTAGTCATTGTTTAACCTCATTAATATTTTCTTATTCATATTTCGAAGTAGTGGACGTGGTTAATGATAAAAGAGTGGTTAGTTGTAAACTTGTGGAACTTATATATTACGGTAAGCATAAATGCTTTCGATAATTTAATAGAAATAGATGAAAGTTAAAAAAGCGGCGATAGCCTATTTGGATGTGGAACGGACTGCTGAGACGAATGTCCGCAGGTTCATATACCAAGGGCACACACTTTTCTAAGATTATGTGGGTATTCTTTGTGAATTTATCGTTTGCTTTAACGGTGAAGGAAAACATCGTGAGGAAACTTGTATACCTGAGAAATTCTCTACAGGAATTTTGAAGGTGTGTGAAGCCCATCAATCCGCACTAGGCCAGCGTGGTGGACTAAGGCCTAATGCCTCTCAGTAGTATAGGAGGCCCGTGACCAGCAGTGGGACAGTATATAATACACGGCTGATATTATATTATATTGTTATAGGTGAAAGTAATAGTAATAGTAAGTGGTTAGTTGTAAATCGTGTAGCTTGAGCAGTGAGCATATCGGAAATATAAGAACATAGCATAAAATATAATATTAACAGAAGCGAAACTAATACAAATTTAAGTAAAGTGGACGGGAACTTCTTAACTGGAATGAAATAAGATGAGGTTAAAAAATGAGTTATATTTTTGTGCCAAAATGCATAATCTCACCACAATAGACATGATAGAAAAAGAGACATCTAAAAATTAAGGAAGATTATATCGATTCTGCAATAGTCGATTAATTATCGATAAATTATAGATCAAATAAAATACAAATGACAATCACCAGACAAATTGTTCAATATAAAGTTTCTAATCAGTTTATTTAAAAAGAACCCATACTTTTTAAGTGGTAGAGAATGCGTACAGCATTAAGTCGAACGATATGCATTTGTAGGTTTATGAACTATGAAGTGCTACTAAATAAATAAATAAATAAATAAAATAGAAAGTGTCTTTTCATAAATTTGGAGATAAAGACACGGTAAAGTATGCATTGGTACCTCGCTTTTTCTAAATATCTTATGTCTTCGCTATCAAATTATCAAATAGACATAATATGCACTATATCTATATCTATCTTCTATCTATACTTATAACAAATCTGTAGAGAGGTCAATTCTGTACATGAAATATATTTCCAAAATAACTATCAGGGGGTGATTAGGGATCGATACTGATGCCAAAAATGCAATTAGTAAAATTTTTGTCTGTCTGTCTGTCTGTCTTTCTGTCTGTCTGTCTGTCTGTCTGTCTGTCTGTCTGTCTGTATAACCGTTATAGAAACAAAAACTACTCGACGGATTTTAACGAAACTTGGTACAATTATTTGTCATACTCCTATGCTGGTTATAGTATACTTTTCATCACGCTACAATTAATAGGAGCAGAGCAGTGAAGGGAAATGTTGGGAAAACGGGAGAAGTTACTCCATTTTTTAAGCTTCCGTCGCGTGTGCAACCTTAATGGTTATGGCTACACAGAAATCATGTATGACGGAAATGTTCTCTTTAAAATTATGTAAAAAATATCCCACGACAGCATGTGTCTATCTTTTATGGTTGACTCACAATAACACGTGTAACTCCCGATAGCTTAGCAGTTCGAAGCTTTCTCATTATATTTGTTTACTCTTACGTTTATAACACTCTCAGTCATCCCTCATTAAAAAAGTGAACATTATTAAATATTCCATAAAAAAGAATCATAGAAATCGGTATAGAAACACCAAAGTTATACATGAAATACGCTAATAATAAGCCATCACGCGTGAATACTGAATCATGCTATAAGCTTCCTTCGATTTCACCAGGATCCCATCATCAGACCCTGACAGGACAATCGGACCACCTGCATACCACCATACTTAAAAAAACATCCCGACAAATTGAGCACCTCCTCCATTTTTGAAGTCCGAAATCCACGCGGGCGAAGCTGCGAGCGGAAGCTAGTATTTAATAAAATTCTAGGTTTTGATTGATACAAATTTCATCTTTTACTTTACTTTCAGTCCCGACATTGTTGTATCAGTCGCCTTCTAGTAAAAAATATATATCTAGGCCCAACGAATGATAACATGTAAGCCTTTGATCGGCAAAAGCATGAATATTTCCTGGGGAGAAATTTAAAGGTTTCACTTTTTTTTTATTATTTTTAATACTTCCTTTATGTAAACACTTGATTTTTTCATCCGACTACATCCTAATATATTATTTTAAGAAGCGACCCATCTCAGACTCTATATTTTTAAATGGTCGGGCTGATGGTCAATGAACTAACTGGTAGAAAATTGAACTGTCGCAATGTTGAATAAATAATGATGGGTTTAGTAAGTCGTTTGAGCGCACAATGCGTGCAGTAATTGAAATGTGTTCCAACCGTGTCCGATGTCCGTACCTTAAACAATAATCCCATTATATTTTTTATAATCCAAACACTAATTTGGAGACAATGGCTTGATGAGTCACTATTTTAATGGTTATAACCTCTTTGTTTCGTGCAACTGTGTTTTCTCAGTAATGTACCCGTATACGTATTTTTGTTAAAATCTTGTTTCATATTGTTTTAACATGTTTATATGTAATTTCTTTATTGATTTTAAAACTAAGTTTATTTCTGCGACAAATATGAATAACATGTACAAGCATTTAGTCAAATTACATATGTATAAAAAGTGTAATTTAAAGCAAATAATTTAAATATCATTATTACTTATACGGAATCAACCGACTCGTTACTACTTTTTTTGGCTTCATTGCTTTGAATGACGAGACGAGCTTGTCGTGCGCCTGATGATTAACGATACGACCGCCCATAAATAGTAGAAACACCATCCAACACCTTGAATTGAGATGTTAGGTCTTATTCAAGTCAAGTAGTTACACTGGCTACAATGTCCTTCAAACCGGAACATAACAGTAACTAGACACTGCTGCTTGGCGGCAGAAATAGGCATTGCGGTGGTATCTACCCAGACGGACTCTCACATATATAAATCCTACCATCAGTAGAAGACGATGCTGACAATTCCAGCTACATATATGTAGCTGGAATTGTCTGCATCATGTAAAAGCTCCACTTTTGCGCGTTTGTGATATATATTTTCGTAAAATTCAGTTACAATAATTTCGCATAAATATAACATTAAATTTCCTTATTTGCTGAAAGAAGTTTATTAGTTTTCGAGATGTAGACATGAATGGGCAACGAGAGCAAACAAATCTCAGCCGTATTCAAAGTAAACATCGTACGTTATTAACATGTTAACTTGTTAAAAGTTGTATTTCTTTTGTTATTTTTATAATATATAATTTGTAAAGTTATGAAAGTACTCTGTGCGAAGTAACGCGTGAATGTATCGCACAATATCGAAAGATTAACTTTGTCATTTTATACCTTTGGTAAATTATAAGTTGTATCCTGTATGTATTGGAATATTTTGTGTCTGTACTTCTTTTTAACGTATTACTTATTTGTATTCTTTTATTTAGAAGTGAATTGTCCATTTGAAGATATTTTAAGTAAGTTTGGTTTGAGTTTGGCATTAACATAATTGTAAAACTCTACAGAGGATTAATAATATATACCTTCCTTGTTCTCAAAACAATAAAAAACTTCAAAATAAAACAATAACTTAAGCGGCTGAAATTGTTTGCAAAAAGACAACAGAAATGTGAATATAGTTTGTCCAAAGCACTGAAAGGCAGCGACAAATCACAGCATTACTCCAAATTTCATACTGTCAAACACCGCCCGTCGTCCGTGGACCATAAAGTTGGCGCTAGTCCATAAAACTGGCAAAAAACTAGCGAACAAATAAATGTCCGTCGTTTGTTTTGTCAAATCTGTGCAGTACGTGCGCCGCGCGGCGGGATACGGCACGCGGGGCGGCACACGGCGCCTGGGACCGAGAGAACTGATTTTATAGCGTTATAAAATCTCGTGAAACGCGCCCTTAAATCACAACGCTACGTCGTATTTCATCGTTCTGGTTGTCAATGTTTATTTTATATCATATTTTACAGATCCCCCCGTATAAATCATGTTAGGATTGATATACATTAAGGTCACGTACTCTTGGCAGGAACGCTTAGTCTCGCCGAGGGGGCGCGGGCGTTGACAAGTGATCGCCGGCTCGCTTCTCGTGTAGCGCATTGTTGCCTTCAAGATACTCAAGAATATAATTTCCAACTAGGTTGTAATTACGCCGTATACATTACCTAGTTTTAGTACGAGAAAGTTTTTATTATAGACCATTTGTAGGGGATGACGGTGTGAAAAGGTTCTTAATGTGACGTAATGTTACGAGAGATTGGCCACTTTACTGGGAGCCGAGGAGCCATTCATTGAATTTCATTCCCATTCAGGAGGCTGTCACTCGAAATCACAGCTAATCTCAGGGCGATTTTTAATTTGTCATGAGACTTTAGAAACTCTTATTTACCGGTTTTGTGGAAAAGTGGGATTTGAAAGGAAAGTATTTTTTTTTTTATTAAACTGCAGTTATTTGAGAACGATTCGTTTTGGTGCTTTAGATTAAGATTTAGATTTAAGTAACTATGAATACTATTTTACCGTCATGAATAATACAAAATATGCACGTATTAACTTAATTAAAGGTGGACTTATTCATTATACTATTATTGCTTATTAAAAAGAGCGCCCAAAGCGTCACACGGAAAACTATACAAGAACATTAGGCTCATAGAATATGTAGAGTAGCAATTTTGTTTAGAGTCGCGACAAGGCACTGGTACAAACATTTTGCAATTTGCGGCGACAAGGAGAGGACAAGGAAACGTGGTAGTTAGCAATGATGTTTTACAAATAGACGGATCGTACACTAACAAAATTGCACAAAAAACAGCGAAGTATTTACTTTAGTCACAGCCCTAGCGGCTCGCATTGATACGGCCCGAATGTGCCCGAATGAGTCCGAGCGTCGATCGCCTCGTCGTCATGACAGTCGAATAAAATGCATTTATTAGTTAAAAAAATAAGTTAAATAGTGTATACTTATTACTAACGTATGAAATGAAACGTTTTTTTCATTCACAGTTGGAGTATAATAATTTGTACATCGTCTAAAAGCACAGGAAAGCATTTTATTTATAAAAATACAAAAAGTTAGTAAGCCGACTAGCCGCAACAGTGGTTGGAGTTTGGCTAAGTGAATGTCGGGCATTTACCTTGCTTTTGTCCTGACAGTATTAAGCTCGGACAACGTATCTATGTAATAAAAACATCTTAGGTAGTTAGCACATAATTCGCTCTCTTAATAAAATAAGGACCCTTTAACAAATTAACAATTTTGAAATAGGCTATTATTTTATTAAGAGTGCGATATGTAATAAATTTAAACATTTTGAATTATTCGTCTCGGCAGTCCATTTCACTCCTAACAAGGCTATCACAATTTGATACATCATTATTATTATATTATTTTATGTCACCTTTATTAGTATTAACTAACAGACTAAGCATTAATTTGAATTCTTTGTTGAGAAACTGTTTTCAACAAAGATTTAAAATCAATGCTTTACAGATTTTGCGGTGTGTATCAACAGTTTTTTTTTTATGAAATTCTCAGTTAAAAGTTAATTATTTCAAGGTATTATGTTGTTGAATAATTTCTTGACTGCGTCGATAGTAAAGTTTTATTACGATACGGCTGATGAGACCTTGGGTTTGATTTCCGGATTGGGCTAAGTTATTTTGGATTTATCTACTTAGTGTGAATTCGTAGTTTAGAATTTGTGCCTGATATGGCGACAGTTTCGCTGCCTTTCATATCGGACGGATTACACTTTACGGAAACGGGTCACCAGTTGCTTCTCAGCCTACCTCTCCGGTTCTAAAAGGCGTGAATGTGTGTATATGTCATTTAATTCCGTTAAATTATTGTTGCACTAAAACTTAATTATGCCTTAAACTATGCCGTGTAAGCGGCGATAGCTTAGTTGGGTTTGGAACGGACTGCCGAAACGAATGTCCGCAGGTTCAAATCCCAAGGGCAAACACCTCTGACTTTTCTAAAAAATCATGTGTGTATTCTTTGTGAATTTATCGTTCGCTTTAACGGTGCAGGAAAACATCGTGAGGAAACCTGCACATCTGAGAAGTTCTCTATAGGAATTTCGAAGGTGTGTGAAGTCTACCAATCCGTACTAGGCCAGCGTGGTGGACTAAGGCCTAATCCCTCTCAGTAGTAGAGGAGGCCCGTGCTCAGCAGTGGGCAAGTATATAATACAGGGCTGATATTATTATTATTATTATATGCCGTGTTAAATCATATGAATAGCAGTATACTCGAATCATAATTCTCAACGAGGTATTAAAATTCATTACCGTTACTTTTCACGTTAACCGTAATGTATGGACATATTAGATTTACAAGTGAGGCCAGCAAAGGCAAGAAATATCACGTAACATCATAACTCTTATAAATTCTTCAGGATTGAGCACACATGCGTTGTTGTTGCAATGTGAATATGAATGACTTCCCTTGATATCGGCAGGCTAGAAACTTCTTCGAAATAATAACTGTACAACATTTTTATAAGTTTCTTGCTTTAATATTTACGAAATATTCTATAGTAATGCTCGTATTTTGAGTATCTGACAGATTAATGTTTACCTTTACTGTGCGAGGGTGGAATGATTTCACGTTCGTTATTCGATTTTTTTGGTTATTTCATATCCATTTAGGTTTAGACTTTATTTGCTAGATTGCTGTTCCTTATTTTTAGGTAATATGTATTACTTTTGAGTTTAGTGTGTGTATACACACATGCTCAATACATTATTAAATTATAGAACAGTAATAAATATCCGTAATATTTGATTTCATAAAAAATAATGTGTCACAATAAGTAAAACAATCATTACCCGAATTATTTTTATAAATGATGATAAACTTGGTAAATATTTTGAACGTAAAAATAAAAGTTGTTATTGTAGGTAATGAGTTATATTTAACTGTTTGTTCAATTTGTTTGTTTCCTGATAAGTGCTAAGAAATATTTGAAAACCAGCCTCTTTAAGGGTATTTTTCTTGTAGCGTCTCATTTTTTTTCCACTGTACATTCACTAAAGAATCGCCACAAACAACCACAACTTAGAAAGGAAATTCTCGACAACGTAAATTTGAGCAAGATTGCCGTAATTGTCGACGGATAACCTAACGTAGTCATGATTCACAGTGCATGTAAAGTAAGACTATAAACAAGGGCTAATCTCGTTCCGTACCCGTTACGTTTGTTTAACAAACAAGCCGTGTGTTTGCGCAGACAATAGCTAAGTACAATAATTGTGCATGAAGTGGCCGGGGAGCGCGGCGTTGTTGGCACAGCGGCCTCTCAGAGCCTTTCCGATGTGTGACTAATGTTTGTTCATGGTAATGAGATGGTAATAACGGCATACCAGTGCCACTAACTGGATCATTTAGCCTCTGTTTTCATCGGCCGGTCATTGGGCTTCGATTAGTTGAGACGCTGTACTTGTTTTCTAGGCAAATACATTTTTGTGTTCGAGTTCTGGAGTTTTGAAGATTGTGATTTGTGAAGTGTTACGGTATTATAGCTGCCGTTTGGCGTTTTTTATTTAGGTTTTATTTATAGATAACTTGGTTTTGTTTGTTATATCTAAAAAGTAGATTAAGTATTGATCATACTGTCGTTATAACTACTTGCATAAAGTCCATTTTAATCTTTAGTTTGTATTTGTGTTTAAAAAATGTTAGTATTGGCGGTAATCCTTTATAATCAAATTATTTTTTTATGTAAATTACTAAATAGGATACTTGTGTGAGTATACATTCCAAATATAGTGGAGCAGTTCATAAATAGCAATGCTACTAAATCTTCGTTACGTATAACTTTCACACGCTCGGCGATGGTTCTTGAAGTTAACTAAAGTATTTTCGGGCCAGCAACACACTACAGAGCGTTAACCCAAATAAATATCAATGTATTAAATCTCGAGCTAAATGCGTTAAATACGAGCACATGCCGCGCTACAACTTACAAGGGAAGAAAGGTGCGCTGATAACAATAAGTTTTCATGAATAATAAAATGCACAGCGGCTGCATTCAGAACGGGGACGTATGGTAACGGACGGTCCAATTTTGGCGCACAATTTACCTGCAGATGCAACAAACACAAAGAGGCTATATTTTCGCGGGAGTGCGGAGGAGCGGAGGGCAACGTGTGCCGCGCCGCGCCGGCTCGGATTACGGCGGCCATCTGCCCGGCGACACCGAACAATCAAGCTAACGAGTCGCGCTCGGCGCTTGCCGCTCGCGAGACCGGATTAAAGCCTAATGCCCTCTGCGAACAATGCCGTCAACGCCGTTTATCAGTTACACTTAGACGCTAACAGATCGCTCGTGTCGCGACAATGGTGTTTCTTGTTTATGGCTAAGCCTAAGTGGATTACTTCTGGCTTGTGATGACGTGACGCGCGGCCCAGGCGGTCCGTCCCACCCGCCCCTTGCTACCCTGCGACTCGTGTTTATTTAATAAGTTCCGCGCTGATTTTAACTTATATTTTTAAACTGCCATAAAGGGCCGGTGAAATGAAAATAATTGATTTTTAATTTAGAGCGAAATGAGAAGAGCATTCTTTGGGATCAATAAATAAATTACAAACTTGTGATTTTATTACAGTAACTGGGTGATTTTACTGAGAATTGCTTTTTGGCATAAATATTTTATATCGATAAAAAATATCTATAGGTCGCAAAATATTTAGTTCCCAAAATATAATAAAATTTTGCACAGAAATATAGTAATTATTTTATATTGATAATAAGTGAGAGGATGTGCAATATTTATTATTACAAAGTATTTACAGTAGTAACATTACCAAAACTACTTTGTCGGATATTATCGCGTTTTTCTATTATTTATTTGTCACGTCGGACGACCACGGACCTCGGACCGAGTTATTGTTCGTCCTCTTATTTTACAATTATACATAATTTTAAAATGAAATAAAATCCGAAAATTATTATAATTTCAATACCTAACATTCGTGTAAACATAAAAATCATAACACCACCAAAACTTTTCATTTCAAATCTCTGCTTAGCACTGAATTGCCCTGGTCTTCTTGAGCCATTAAATATAATAAGTCACATAATAGTGTTATTATTAACTGTCTGCCTAGGTGCTATGCAGACGGAGTCTTCATGCTAGGAAAGTTACAATTGATCTCTATGAATAATTTATACATGAATGAGTAAAAACATAACAATAATTTATTAAGGGATAGTGTATTTTAAAGTTTCTTCTAATACTATGGTAATATGTCCTTCCACTAGTGAAATAGTTTTATATCAATGATAAATCAGATATTGGTTAACCTTCATAGTTCTTATAGTTTGAGTTGTATAATATCCCATAAGTTACTATTTCAAACTTAAAGCCGTATTGTATATATATCACTTTTGTACTCTTTAAAACATTTCTAAGTTTAATGTATATCTATTTTACCGCGGTTGGGTCATTATTGGAGAAGGGCTAAGTATTCTTTCATTTGCAATCAGACTTTTACTTAGAATCTAAAGCATTGGCCAAAAAAAGGACGTGTTTAATTAGAATAGCATAATTGGATGTTTTACGGAGCTTCGGCTTTCAACTGTCGTTAGGTTTATAAATAAATAGTCATTGGTAATTTTTATTGTTGAAATACCCTCAAAAAAGTTATCTAAAATGTTAATTTATTTCTACTGGCACTTACACACAATAAAATTTTATATATTAATTAATATATCTACGCCTGGTTATTAAGGCAGGGTTTGGACTTTTATTTCATTTCACGGTTTTTAATATTTTAACTAACACTTCCCTTTTTCATGAAAGTAATTAGACGTTTTTCTTAAAAGTAAATCCCTTTGTTTTGAGGATTTATTGCATCATTATCAATAATATTAATATGAAAAAAAGGCATGCTTGATTGTTAACGATTTCAATGTTATTTAAGATAATCTAAATAAAGAATTTTAATCTGATCTTGATTATAGTACTAAATCCTCGCTTGTGTACGCAACATGGAACAACGAGGTGTAGGGTTATTAAAAAATATTTTAAAAAAGATAAAGTATAACAGTATAAGATATTTTATTCTTAGTTATTACGTATGCTATTGGTTTTCAAAGCTTTTAATATCCAGCCTAGTAAATGTATCAAAAGGCTTTGTTTTACGTGATGTTTGCAGTAAGAGAAATATTTGTACGATGCTCCATACTTTTGGCCATGACTGCAGACATTTGAATAACTCCATTATATTTGTTAAATTTAATTGAAATTCCAAGTTCCATACGAGTAAAAGGGAAGCACTACTTTGGTGGCCGTCGCTTGTGATGTGTGTTTGTACTCTTAATGATCGTCATTATTACTCCATTGCCAAAGGAGGAAATACATTTTCTTAGGATGCGTTGCTTATATAATGTAGTATTTTGCGCGTTTTAATAAAAAATGCAAACAATTTTGGAGCGTGCCCTAATCACAGAGCAGTAATTGTCATCTATAATTGGTTAATCGACCATTGGGCCAGAATCGATATTTTTTAACAATGCGTTTAAATACGAGAGTAATTGCGTAACGTAGGTATTATAAAAAACGAGCAATAATGAATATAGGTAGTCCACCATTTTCTTGGTTTTCATCAAAATTGACATTTTACTTAAGATACAAAAATCCTATTTTGGATGAAAAGTGTATGCAAAGCCAAAAGGTAAGCATTACCTGCAACTCAGACTCGCACATTCACAAGAATGATACATTTTATGAAAAGTGGCTTTTAACCGACTTCCGAAAAAAGGCGATTCACGATGTTTGTATTCGTTTCGTTTGTATGTTTCTAAAGAAAAAACGATAAAACTTTGACTTGTATGATCCCTTTTTTTTAAAAGTTCCTAATGTGGTCCTATTAATTAAGATATAAATCTTTGTTTTGCGTTCGTCTTTTTTGTATTGATTCGTATACTTACTTAAATATTACCTACTAAAAATATCAGTGAATTGTTGCGCAAAATTAATGTTCAATACAGTGCTAGCATATTTTACATAGCTAATTCCTTTTATTACTTATGGCCCTAAATAATTAATAATATCGAAGTTTGACAACACAATACAAATTTTGGTTATAATTGAAAACGGACCAAGTTCGGTTTATTCTTTGTAAATTTATCACTCGGGTGGTATGGCAGAGGTGCCGCGACGCGTTTCTCAGATAAAGTTTATTTTATGACTAAAGCGAGAACATTAATATTCATTACCGGGGCGAAATGAACTAACTTTATTATATAATAAAGATCAAAGAGTAAACGTGCTGCGGCAGCTTTCCGGGGTTTTTATTTTTGTTTTTTAACCTTCAATATCCCGCCCCTAACTCCGATGGTGTATTATTCTGTTGTGTGAGATCGAAACGATTCCGAGATATTTCAACGTGATTGTTTGTTGTCTAAAACTTGATCAATATGTGTAAATATTAAAATGACATATAAAGAATACGTGTACCTAATCTATAATATAGTATATTACGTTAAAAAAGATTGAATACCTTTTTAATGACATTGCACACGGAGGAATGAGATTTGGCATAAATCAAGTTCATATGAATAGTGTAAAAAAATAAAATTTAGGTATAATACTATATATATATAAATTTTATTCGACGGCCACTTTCGGCCGTTTGACGACCTCTAGTAAAAATAATGCTACGATATATATACTTATATAGAACAGTGAAAATTGTATAAGAATGTTACTATATGTCAAATTAATGCAACTGACAAGACTTTACTGATGGTAGATCTCTCATATGTGAGAGTCCGCCTGGGTAGGTACCCCCACAAAGTTATATCTGCGGCCAAGTTACACTGTGTAGTCACTGTTGTATTCCGGTTTGGACGAAATAGTAGCCAGTCTAATTACTGAACATAATTAGACTTACAGCTCATGTATCAGGATGGCAAGCGTAGTGGAGTACCAAAAAAATATTTTGTGTCAAGGTATTGGATGGGCGGTTGTATCGCTTACCGTCAGGCGAACGACAAAGTCGTCTCGTCATTCAAAGCAGTAATAAAAATATAAAATAAAATTAATCAGTTATGGTTACAGCTGCAGTTGTGTGAATACTGTCTAGAATCTCCATCTTTCGCTTTACTTTAGGTTTCCATCTACAAACTTCAATAGAATTTGTTCAGTATTTCGCCTATAACAAGATGGCAGACAGAAAGTAAATTTACTCTCGCGCATATGACAACAGTAAGAAATAAAAGTGAAGATTATTATTAATTTAATTATTCTGCCAAACTTTTAAAGAAACTCCATCTTTAAAATAAACTTTTATATGTTAAAACTTGCTCAAATTTACAATACTGTCTAGTCAATATATTTTTGCTCACAATGTATAGGAGTAGGAACGGGAAGTACCTTTTTTTTAATTTTTTTGGTTTGCGGAAAAAGTACTTTATTACTATCGTTTTAGTCTCCATGGGGGGCGACTGAATGGTTTTGTTAGGGTCAACTGTGCCTTACGACCTGATGTTGAGCCGCCCAGAGAGATAGTACACGCCGGGCGACGGCCGGGCCGAGTCCCTAACACTATATACACCCTACGCACAGCATACCGACTAAAACAACGTGGTGACCTTCTTTGGCGCATTAGGGGCGGTCGCAGGCTTCCTCCAACTAGTGTCTAAGTCGTCGTCCGCAACCGCCCCTGCGCAGTGCCGCTTAGTGCGGCCCATCTCCTTTTCTTGGGGGGCTCAGAAGCTCTCGCGTACCACAGGACGCCTTCGACGTCCATCTCGGGGGTCACGGCAATGTATAACGGCTGACAGCCCCTTGCCGCCCGCCCGCGACCCCCTGTGGGCTCCTACTAATCGGCTATTTCGACAGGCAGGGGATACCGTGGAGGAATTCTCTAAACGCCCTCAAGCCACAGGGCGGGAACAAGAAGAACCTGTATTCACTTTCATTATATTATAGAAGCAGTTATACAATTGTCGATATGTTACTATTATGTACTGTATTATATTTTAATTTGATTACTTGAACTTCTGATATGGGTTTTTTGCCTGAAAAAAAAAAATATTATTTGCCATCAAACTTTTTATAAATAAAGTAGACTTGAGACTGGCGTACTTATTAGACTATTTATAATTAACATTACATAAGATCAACTCATGTTTGTATTCCCGAAGGTGTAAGTAGAGATGTAATTAGTGCACGGTTCATCGAGCCCATTTCCACGCGTGAGCAATTAAAGTTAACGTGATATTGCGATCATTTTATTTAAAGTTACTTATAGCTTTACTCATGTAAATATTGAGTTTTTTCTGTTAACTTTTAACCTGTCTGGAAGTAGTGCTCGATATAGCGGTAGGCTCATCCCCTGTCACATCATGCGATAGAATACCCTCGGCGGAGCGAGTGCACTAGTTCAGCCGGTGCTTACCGCACTCGCACGACATTACAATAAATACGAAAAAGTCTAGAATTAATTAATGAATTATTATTTTCATGTGTGCCTACACCTCAAAATTTATAGGCATCTGGCATGAGCTAATGTACTTATAACTTTGCGGTTTTATCTTGGCAGCGCAAACCAGTCGGCGCAACTAGTGAATTACCGCTCATAGGGTTTACTTCCGCCTGTGATACTACATGAGTCTACATAGCATAACTTAGACAATAATTCTATTACTGGGCTTCGACTTTTTTAATGTAAATGGGCACATTATGACTTTATTGTCCGATTTGAAAATCGAATTTACTATCTCCCTGATAAAAATATAAATACTTCGCCGTCTTATACGCGGATCTGTACTTATTAAATATTTTAATACCTTTTGATAATCTTGGTAACTTATAATATTATCCAATATAAGAATTTAATTCCGGACCTATGCCAAGCCTATGTTGCCACTATAACCCAGTCATATTAGGGGTTTCACCTCGGAATGAAAGATAATAAGCTGGAAATTGGTAAGAACCTTTGTTTTGTCGCCCTAAATATTGTCTCAAAAGTCACAAATGCTATCGTGTCCGCGTCTTAAGATATTGAAGGTCAAAGGTCACAAAAAACGATTTTTCGCGAATATCTTGGTTCCTATTGCTTAAATGATATTTTCACCTATTATCAAAGTTGTAGAGTATAAAATTCTCTACAGCTTTTGTCTAAATTTTTTTTTATACGATCAACCGTTTTTGAAGTAGAGCGCGAAGAGTGCGCAGCGTACAGTCATATATGAGCTAATGCAGGGTCAAGCGTGAGTTTCGGTTATCAGTACGTTGTATAAAGTCAATTATTGACAAAAAAATTATAATTATCAAGCAATGCCCATTATTTCTGTACTTATTATTAATTATTTATATTTAATTATTCAACTATAGTATATTATTAATTCTGGATTATCTATTTTAATTATATTTTAAAATAAAAAGACAGCAAGGAAATATATTTTAGATATACCTTTATTTATCATTAAATATGGCATGTTATACATTTATTAAAATGTGAGTTTAAATATTAAAATAATTTGTGAATCGAATGAAATTGCGAATGGAAGCTAGTTATCTTCTTCTTCGTCGTCTTCTTCTTGTTGTCGCTCTAAAATATTCAATTCATTCTCATCATCCTCATTATCGGTCATATTCATTTCCAAACCTTCTAGAATTTCAGGATCGTATGTGCTTTCTTCATCGGGATTACTTGAATATAGTGGAGCGTTGAGGCAAGCTTGTCCATTGCACTGGCCACAAGCTAAAGAACATAGTAGCCCTGATTTTCTGCATCCACAGCGGGAACCACAACCATTTTTGCAATTGCAAAATATTGTGTTTAGTAGTTCGGCTGGTGCTGGAGGTAATAAAGTTGTTATGGCCTCCAGGATTTCATTTTCAAGCTTACAGCCCCATTCTTTAGGTTCTAAGTTCTTCCTTAGCCACGTTTGAATCTGGTAGTAGACACGATTGATATGTTGACGGGCTGCTACACTTGTTGGTGGAAGTGTTGACAATTGTACGGGTTTATTTAGTTTTGTTAATTTGATGAATTGCGTGTTGCGGAAATAATCAAGGTTGTCCTCAGATTTTGATGATTATTGATTATTATTTTTGATGATATTTGATGCCTACTCCATTATCAAATAAAGTTTGTACGGGGCAGTTTTCTTGTTGAAATACTTTCACCAGTTTATCCAAATTGGTAATTTTCTCCAATGCTCTAGTAACAGTATTTTTTCCTTTTTTAAATAGCGCAGAAGTCGTGTCACAGCCACTAAATGCGTGTAAAAATAAAATGTGTTTTTTAATACGAGGATATTGGTCAAAACTTTTAGAAGAGTATATTTGTGTCTTAACATTGCCTTTGCCAACTTTTTTAAAATAAATTTCTTGTTGATGTGATTGAGTACGTCCAATTAAAATAACGAGCAAATCAATATCTTCTCCTATGATGACGACAGTGTTTTGTTGTTCTGATAAGGCAATAGCTGTGTTGATGATGAGAACATCAGCATCATCTGTGGCTTGTTTTGATGTGATATTAACAGTTTTTAATTTTTCAGCAAGCATGTCGATAATTTTTTTTTATTCGACTTATTTGATAAAAATTTTGCTTGGCTGATTGGCACAATCATTGTTTCGTCAAAACAAACTTCATATGATTTTGAAAGTGCTGCAGTTCTGCTTTGTTGTTCCATTGCTTTAATATTTTTACTATAGTCCGAATATCCGTCAAATACAACAACGATTTTCGAGCCATAATGTGTTTGTAAATATTTAATGTATTTATCTAAAATAATGGAGAAAGTATCGTCTTTGCTCCACACGACGCGGTGCAGAAGAAATCCACCATCGAATCAACCTTGAATACAATACAATAGAATATCCGTCCCGGCTATAAATAGAAATGATCTTAGGACAAGTATTTCCAGTTATATAAGTATTTAAAAATTTACACGTTTTAAAGGAAACATATATAATGCCGTTTTAACTTAAAATATAACTATAATAGATAATCCAGAATTAATAATATACTATAGTTGAATAATTACATATAAATAATTAATAATAAGTACAGAAATAATGGGCATTGCTTAATAATTATAATTTTTTTGTCAATAATTGACTTTATACAACGTACTGATAACCGAAACTCACGCTTGACCCTGCATTAGCTCATATATGACTGTACGCTGCGCACTCTTCGCGCTCTACCTCAAAAACGGTTGATTGTATAAAAAAAAAAGTTTAGACAAAAGTTGTAGAGAATTTTCTACTCTACAACTTTGATAATAGGTGAAAATATCATTTAAGCAATAGGAACCGAGATATTCGCGAAAAATCGTTTTTTGTGACCTTTGACCTTCAATATCTTAAGACGCGGACACAATAGCATTTGTGACTTTTGAGACAATATTTAGGGCGACAAAACAAAGGTTCTTACCAATTTCCAGCTTATTATCTTTCATTCCGAGGTTGACCCCTTTTTTTACCTAATTTCACTGGGCTACTATATAAAGCGCGTTATATGAATTAATTTTATGAAAACCAATGAACAATGTCACAGGGATTTGTTTACTGACGTCTCGAATCGTCGATTTCCGAAAAAAGGCTCTAGTCTCCAGGTATATTGTATAACAGATTCGCAAGCACATGCTTGTTTACTAAATACTTAATCGAAAACGTTGGTTTGTTTTAGTTACATGCCAAATAAATGCCAGCGTAAAAGGCGCTGATGCAGATAACTTGTTGCTCGAACATACTTGCTGAAGCAAATTGCCTAAGGGTATACAGGGGCATTTTGACATTGCTTTAATAAATGAAACCACATACTCCTCTTCACCTTTGCTGACATTGTGCCAAAAATCATACATTAACAACGAATATTTTCATAAAAAATCGTGGTTTAAGTTTTCTGTTTTTTTTTTTATCATTTTGTGTGGGTATTAATATACCAACACAAAATAATTAATAATACTTTCAGTCAGAATTAATTCTGACCGCTGCCATGAATTCTCTTAGAGCAGTAATGGTGGCACTAGGGCGTGTAAAATTGAAGTTACTTTTTATAATATTTATCTTGTTCGAAACTTACACTTTTTTATTTTACATCTACGGCTCAAGTAACTTATTGCAAAGTATTATTTACAAGTAGATAAGTATGTGGTTTCATTTAGTAACGTAATGTCAAAATAACCGTGTATAAAACAAAAAGGAATAAAAACTTTTCTAAGAGTAAGGTAAGTGTGCTGTTTTATAATTTCTGAGTAAATGCCACCGGTCACATAAATGTATAAGCCTACCAAATAAAAAGTTATTACAATCCATACTTTTAATCTATACTTATAATAAATCTGTAGAGAGGTCAATTCTGTACATGAAATATATTTCCAAAATAACTATCAGGTGGTGATTAGGGATCGATACTGATGCCAAAAATGCAATTAGTAAAATTTTTGTCTGTCTGTCTGTCTGTCTGTCTGTCTGTATAACCGTTATAGAAACAAAAACTACTCGACGGATTTTAACGAAACTTGGTACAATTATTTGTCATACTCCTGTGCTGGTTATAGTATACTTTTCATCACGCTACAATTAATAGGAGCAGAGCAGTGAATGGAAATGTTGGGAAAACGGGAGAAGTTACTCCATTTTTTAAGCTTCCGTCGCGTGTGCAGCCTTAATGGTTAAAGCTACACAGAAATCATATATGACGGAAATGTTCTCCTTAAAATTATGTAAAAAATATCCCACGACAGCATATGTCTATCTTTTATGGTTGACTCACAATAACACGTGTAACTCCCGATAGCTTAGCAGTTCGAAGCTTTCTCATTATATTTGTCTACTCTTACGTTTATAACACTCTCAGTCATCCCTAATTAAAAAGTTAACATTATTAAATATTCCATAAAAAAGAATCATAGAAATCGGTATAGAAACACCAATGTTATACATGAAATACGCTAATAAGAAGCCATCACGCGTGAATACTGAATCATGCTATAAGGATTATTTTTGTATATATATAAGGTCGCGAACGCACAGGCAGGCGGCTTGCTTGGCACCTAGAGGCTAGCGAATCACGTAGCGAGTAGCTTCGTAAAACGAACATTCTCGAACGTTCGCGACCGGCTCCATTTTTGAAGTCCGAAATCCACGCGGGCGAAGCTGCGGACGGAAGCTAGTAAATAATAAAGAAATAAGTATATAATATCTACAGTTGTTTGTTACGATTACTGTCAAATAAAATTACTTAAAACTTATGACATAGGCCCTCTGTGTATTGCTTGTCATTGTTCTGAGGTGTATTGCTTTAGCTAATCCATATTCTACCACCTTCATTACGTCAAAATTTAAGTGACAAGAAGAAAACCAAAAATAACAATAAACTAGTAAAAATTAAAAAGTATTACAAAGTCAACGTTGTTTTAAATATCATTTTCAGAGGTTTAGTGAAACCGTAAGAGCTTAAAATAGCTTAAAATGTAAGCCAGCGTTAAGAAGTTTTATGAAATTCGTGCTGGAGTTAATATTTCCGTAATAATTATTTGCTCCCCTTAATCTATTAACGCTTCCTACCCGCGTTTTAAGTAAGAAATCTTCTTAATTAGTGTTTATAATGATCATATATTTGCTATTTTCTTTACTTTATAAATCTAGAGTAAAGGGCAATGAACCAATGAAATGTTTGCGTAGGTACATTTAGTTTTTCAAAATGTATCAGTTTTGAAAAACTACTTTTGCATATTATATAAGTAGTTTAGCATCGAAAAAATCCCAAAGATTTGTCTACAATGCTATGTTCTACATTGATATTCGTCGAGAATCAGTAAACACGGGGCACACATAAGCATTAGGTGCTGCCTATATTTCCACAGGCAACAATAGCTACATAGGTAACTGTAGTATAATTTATAACAATGACCATGTATTAAAATGATGACAGAAATCCCACCAATAGTGTTGTAGCCGGAGTTACTTAAGCTGAGTGGAATTTAATTTCCCTTATAATATCGGGTCTATTGCGATGAAGGACATAAGTTCTAATATTTTTTATAACAACGGTAATCGAACAAGTAGTCTAAATTCATGTTAAGGCGATACCTCAAGGTCCATTTTCATACATTTTGTTTCACCTTTAATCTGGGTAACTAAACAAGTATTGGCAAGTAAAGAATTTAAATTCACGTCTAGTTAGTGATTAGTTCTCGCAGTTGAAAGAAAAACGTAAAAATAATTAATAATCATGGATATTTCTGCCTTTAAAATTTCGTCATATTAAATTTCTTACTTGCCAATACTTGTTTAATTACCCAGATTAAAGGTGAAACAAAATGTATGAAAATGGACCTTGAGGTATCGCCTTAAGTGATTTCCAATGCCTATAAATACTTAAAAAACGCGGAGGATTTCGAATTTCCGGAAATGCCTCTGATCGGTTCATTATAGAAAACGCAACAGATTTTACCAGCCAACCATTAAATTTAATTTTCTGTGTACATAAGAGCCGACAAATATCTTGACCAACATAATAACGTGATTAATGTTTATTTTTTACTTTGTTATCATTATACTTACAACTAATTTGTGTTGTCTATACTCACTTACGGAGCTAAATGAAATATGGCTCCTCGCCATAACTCATGTGTATTAGACTCAAATGTAGTATACTGGGCAATGGAACAAGTCATGCAAGGTATCCTTGTTAGCTTACCATACTAGCAGCATTTGCTTGATCGTGTGCCAGACGTAGTACAAGTAATTCGGCGTCGCACCAAAGTTGAAGTCTATAACATCAAACGCCAAACTGAAGTCGAGATAGGCGGCACACTTGGCTAGATGGGATGACGGTAGGTAGACCAAGGCAACCACCGAATGGAACTTGAGGAACGGGGAAAGGACAATAAGCAGATTACCTATCCTATTGACAGATGACCTCGCGTAGTATGCCGGCAAACATGCAAGCAAGTAATTAAGACTTGCACAGGACAAAGAAGAGTGGCGTTACAAGGTATACAAGGTATACAATAGCCTCACGAATCATCCTAGGCAGGAATCAGTGTTCTTTCGCAGGGATTTGGGGCTCGTCTAGTCTATTTTTACCACATTAAAGATTCTACCATAGCTTTGTAAAGCAATAAAAGCGTTTTATATGGAATCTTTCTTTTTAGTTTGCAGTTTAGCCAGGAAAGCTCGTAGTTTAGCACAGACACTGTTTGAACGTGAAAGGGAAATGTGTTATCAGACGTTATACCGATGTACTTTTGAGACGTACACAAATCTATTTCAGAACAACGGTATTTGTTTCTTTTGTTGTTTGTGTGCTTTTGTGTAAACATAAATGGTTGTGACCTATTATTTTTTCGGTATGTTTGTTTTATTATAAGATTATAATAAGGTGTAAACTTTAAAAAGTCAATGTATGGTTTAAAATATTGTCGAAGGTATCGAGGTCAGACGACATCCCTTTGTTTGGGGCTGGTATCGATGCCAGCCTAATTACATTTTTAAAGTATGGTTTCGGACTAAGCTTTATAAATTCTTCAATAACTTAGCTTTTGAGTCTAATTTTTAAGGAATTGGTATGTGTGGTGAGATTTTATGTATATACCGACATATTCATACCATTACGGAATACATTTTAGTATATTACAATTTAAATTATAGTCCCTATTGTCAACGATTGCGGAACATTTAAAATTTTGCGCATTGTTTCAGAAGCTTCTACTTAAATGTACGCAATATCGAAACCGATTAAGACGGAAGAAACCAAATAAAAAAAATACTCAACAGTTGACACGTCTTCACGTCAAGAATACTTCAAAAGCGTAATGATGATAAACAGTGTTTGAATTTATTACCATCTGTCCTTTGAAGCACTAAGTGGCGAGCCAACGAACACCGCCACTAAACCCGATAATATTTTAAACAGATAGTGTTGTCCGCATGACTGCGACAAGTTTTCGTGTCCTCGGTAGATGTGCAATTCTTCATGCGACGTATCTAAACGAGCATCGTAACGACAACACGGTAATCTCACTTTGTGTTACGGGACATCGCCGTGTTCCCGCATTCGAAACTCAACTTTACACGCTCCTCTTATAGCCTCTTTTCCCCCAACATCTACCATACAAACAGAGATGAATAACTCTTTGAAAAATAACAGAAATTCAACTTCTGAATATACATTTTGTAAGGTTTTAAATCTTGATATTAACTGTAAAATAACATATTTGTCAAATAATAATTGTTCTGTAATTACAAGAATGACACTCTGCAGAAAGTGGTTGAGAATTTTAATTTAAATAAGTTTTTTTTTTTATTTGTTAGTATTTACAAATTGACCATGTTTATGTAATGTAGCTGGTTGACATAAAATTATGGATGCCATCCTGAGACCTTATATAGTTTAGTTTATAAATATTTCAAAAGACTATTAAACGGTAAAATTTTCGTAAAGCCACATCTTTAGCCTGTAACAATCCCGTACATACTATACGTATCTCTAATTGTCTACACGTAGTAAGGAACCTAATCTTATTAGCTGCTTAAGTTTGAAATCAGTATTCAGACACGTTTATTTTATTGTTTATTAATTAATTAAGTTCCGAGTTTATTCTTTATCTAGTTCATGTTATTTCAAAACCATTGTGGTAGAGTTGTATTGGACTAATATAGACTGATATTAGTGTATTGCAAATAAACGCGGGTAAAGAATAAAAAATGTTTGAGATAACAATTTGCCAACTATACCGTGCCATTCTCGTGAAAATAATGTGCTGGCCGTCGTTCTGTTGGTCGGATTTTCAACAAAGCTTAGAACATTGGTTACCAAGCTATTTGTTACCATTGTCAGCTTTATTGGAATACCCGTTTATGTACTTTGCTCTGACATATAATGTGGTTTAACAGAGGTATTGAATAATTAGTTGCCTAGTGTTATTTTTCAGTTCCTATTGCGGCGGCGCGACGGAGTGTGCTCAGCGCAGTAGCGCAGAACACATAGCCATACCGTATCGTGTATGCATATTTAAAGATAGCACGTCTATGAATTTACTTAGTTATAGCTTCATGTATCGGATTATGGTGATATTATTAAGGCGTGTCAGTAAAGGTTGAGGTTTTAGATCCGCTTTATTGCTTTTTATCAGTAGATCTCGATATGATTCCGTTGGCATTTAGATGGATATCCATCAATTTAACATTTTCACTATTTGATTGGCCATTTTGATGTCAATTTCTGAAACGATCTAACTAAATGAACACTACTAAGCAATCAATTTTTCTAATAATCTTCAGTATCATAATGTGTGGAGTGGAACGGACTGCCAAGACGAATATACTCAAGTTAAAGATCCAGGAGCACGTACCTCTGACTCTGTAAAGTTACGTGTGTATACTTTGTGTATTATTGCTTGTTTTAGAAGAAATTTTCTAAAAATTTTAAGGGTATGTGAAGTCAACCAATCCGCACTAGCCCTGCATGGTGGATTAAGGTCGAATCCCTCTCTATAGTACAGGAGGCCCAGTAGTGGGACAGTAGCAATGTATATATATTATAGGGCAGATGTTATTATTATATATTATGTTATAATCAGTTTTATTGTGTTAATTATCAGTGGTGTTATTAATCCTACATACGCGTACGACCCGTTACCTCTTTTTTCGTGGTGCAATACGTGCATAATTTCGTGGTGGTAAACCAACTCTATTGGTGGCTTTGGATGGATGAAATTTGCAATCGTATATCTTAAAATATTATTCAAGTGAGATTTAAGAATAGGTTTTTGGAAAATCGTTCCCTAAGGTTAAATCCATTGTGACATACAGCTAGTCTCACATTGTCTGCATAGAATATATTTGATGGAAGTTAAGATGCCAATTGAAAAAGGGGTTATATCTAACAGAATTAGCAAGGTCCTAGACCTATTCCACATTATTGCAGTATTAACTAGAATACTATAATAAATGCCAGATATCGATTTGCAAAATCTAAAATGCTGACAAGTTGTATTTAAAGATTTGAGCAGCTATAAGTAAATATACGTAAGGCAGATATTAGAGCGTCGTGTTGAGTAATCTTCGGTGTTGTCTAAGCACGAAGTGAATTATGGCCACTTAGTTACCGCTCGACGCTTAATTTCACATAATCCATCCAAGTGTCGCGCATCCCACATAATTGCGGTTTGAAATTTTACTATGCGTCGGTCGGATTTGCGAGGACGCGGCGGCGGGCGGCGCGGCATACAGCGCCGTTCGTTCGTGATCCCGCATCAAGTTGCGAATAATTGAGTGGCACCCTCGCACAGCGGGTATACTCTAAGTGTAACACTTAATTAGACCACGTGAGAACCGCTTAATGCCTCTCCGCCTGTACGAGTTTTGTTGCCATTGTTGCATAAGCGCAAACAATCAACGGGAATTTGTTACTTCATTGTAAATGTTCAGTTTTATGCGTTATGTTTTAATGTTCCTCCTATGTTTAATGTCTTGAAAGTACTGCGGTAGAGCTAAAATTGGTTTGCTTAATTAATTTATCGCACAGCACGTGTCGTAAATAGTTTTGTTTTATATCTGAAACCATGGGACGTGCCAGTAGCTCGCCTGTTAATAAATGTTACACGTTTTTACAAGAAGAATCTATAATAGGTATATCTAGAATTTTATTACAAAGTAATTTAAGATCACTGATCTTGCCCGGCGCTCCTAATAGCCCGAAAACTATTGACTTTTCAGAGTAATATTTATTATTACTTATTTCTTCACTACCAGTTACTTCGAAATAGTATGGGGAAATAAAGGGTTGGGGGTAGGGAGAGGGGATAACTATTGTCTTACCCCCTGTTTAACAACTTCTGAATCAATGCTGATCATCAAATAAATGTACAGGTCGATGTAGTGGTCGACCTTTACATTTGCAAAAGTCACACTTTAATCTATGCTCCCAAATATATATAATAAAATGATGGTAATAAAATGAGTACTATGTGCATTAGTTTCTTAATACGATAACTAATAAATAAAATTTACTTGAAACTTGTAAAACGAGCCCCAATTATTATTAATTTTAACAAAATTAAATGCATAGTCGTTAAATAATAATAATATACTTAATAATTATATCGGCCCTGTATTAATATACTATCCCACTGCTGGGCACGGGCCTGCTCTACTGAAAGGGATCCAACTTTAGTCCGCCATGCTGGCCTAGTACAGATTGGCAGACTTCACTATTCTTATAAAGTACTTCTCAAGCAGGCAGATTTCTTCATGATGTTGTCCTTCACCATTAAACGTTATTCTTAGTTGTCAAGGTAATTAGGAAATTTCATTAACTCATAATAATAAAGCTTTTAAATCTGTTCCTCAATCAAAACGCCTGTAGTCGCAAATAATCGAATTCACCCCTGTAAACAGAATAGACTGACTGAATATATTACCTAATTATTCTTTTTTTATTATAGTTCTCCTTATTTTTTATTTTTATTTCTAACTTATGCCACGTTTGTACGTCACATAACTCGCATAAATATCTGAATATCTCACATGAAGTTCAAAACAGACATCTTGAATGTTCTAAAGTTCTATAATTCAAGTTGGCATTGATAAGCTTGGCATATCGCCTAGGCGTGTTCAGTTATGTCGAACGGAATGCCTCTCATTAATGCCATTTATATAATAAATGTTGAATCATCTACATTTTACGGCCAGAATATTTGCATATAGTACTAGTTATATACTCGTGCTTTTGTCAAAATTGTGACGGTGTAGTGGCAACTCTTATAACTATTACTTGAGTGATGTTTTTCCTATGGCAATTCTTATCACATTTACTTTAATTTATACTTTTACAATTCATAATAATGGCTTTTAGTTTTGTACAAGATGTTATCAGATTTTTATTGATCGATTTACTGGAGAGTGACGATCGTTTTGGTTAGGTTTGTGTTCGCTCAAAGGCTGCTTTCGACCGCGACCGGTGTACGGGAGAGGTTGATTTTGCAGGAGGTGACTGATAGTTGCACGTCAAAGGTGAAATCAGCGTCCGGTGAAATGCTAGCAATTATCTAAACTAGAATGTTCACTCGTTTCTATCGCTCTCTTTTAAAAGTCTCACGTAATAGTAGTTACTTTAGAAATTTGCTTACAGCGCTAATGGCACGTCTAAGTCGTTGAAGGGATAAATTGTTATAATTTTCGGTATGGCGGATGAGATTTGTTAGAGGACGAAAACATTGCCTTCTTTTTTTAGTAGCACATTATAAATACTAATTAACTTTAGCATGATTAAATTATATTTTATTCAGGTTATTATTAAATATTTTTATTAATATTATATTATATTTTATGGGATAGAGGTGGGATACTATATATGTATGCTATAAAAGTTTGTAGAATTGCTATTGTTAAATGCGTTCGACTGTGTTTATTGTTTTAAAATTATGAGCATACGTGGAATTGTTAATAATCGGAGAAGCATTTTGTTTAAATATTATATGAACTTTCCATGGCCGTAGTTTTAATAATTTTATAACACTTAGGTACATTGCTATACTTACCTAACAGATTTTTTGTAAGTGTACTTCTATCTGTCATGCGGAATTGTTTCATCAAATATGAAATCCATTTAATATACATCCCTGTCCTATTTTCGCAGAAAGTGATCAATATACATGTGTATATATGACGCCTTCAATAATTATTATTGTTTAATCTATGGCTATCAAGGCAATTGAAGTTGTCGAAGTGAATCCTGATCCCGATGTAACACGATAGCCGGGAAGACCCGCAGCGCCCCGCCTGCGTCCCTCCGGCGCCCCTCAGGCACCCCTCCGGCGTCCCGCCGCTCCGAGGCTTCTAGGATTAAAGAATTTGTTCCTTAATTTGTGTACCTACAAGCGTAACGCGACAACTTGAGCAGTCCAAAACTTCTCCGCAGACAGTTAACACCGCAGCGACATTTTTATGACATATTATAGAAACAATAGCAGCATACATCCTAGTATATTATAAACTTTGGCAATCGTACTCGCACCCCTTATGTTTCGACGGAGCTATTTCAACACAAAGTTTCGACTTTTACGATAATGTCAGCCATTGCCATTCAAAAGCGCTAAAACTTTATCAATGTGTGCTAAAGGATAAGCGTTCGAATGCGATCACATTACGGGTAACCCTACTATCTACCATCTGCTGGTGAATTCAAGTTTTCGCTTGAAGTTAGGTTGAGGAAAACCGCATGTCATGTCACTGGATTTTTTTTCCACTGCGGGTTCTTTATGTCAGGAACACCCATACGCTCCCCGCCTGATATGTCTAGGTGATGAAAACCTGTGGTAAATCATTTAAATTGAGATTAATTGTTTCTAACCGCGTAAAGGATTAAATTTATAATGGCGCAGATATAGTATTCTGCTCAGTATTTAAAAATTAATAACAGAGTTCCCCACGTTGATTGTTCTTTGCAGTAATAAAACATGTAGAGCAGCACTCGTGTTCAAGTGTGTTTGTATAGTCATATTTATGTGGGATAGAATAGAGCTAATTATGGACTAAGTGTTTTTTTTTTATTTATGTAGTTCATTCCATATTTATAACATTAATTAACTGAGGATTTGATTTAGCACATAAAATTTAACGCATATTTTATATTTGGAATCTTTATAATATTTATTATCGTGATGATAATGTTCATATGAATTAATAAGGTGCTTTGGTTTTGTGAAAATGGTGAGGTTCAATTTATTTGTAAGGGTAAGCATTACTTACAAGATTTTCCACTCGACAAACACTGGCATTGAACTGGAATAGTAGCCTGCAGGTATGGGGATAAATTCATTTTCTTTTGAATGACTGAAATTGTGAATATACTAAATATACCTTCGTAGAGACACGGGAGTGAAATACATTATACATGGAACATGTTAGGTTCTAAAGTTCTTTATGACCTGTCGTTTCTCACAGCATGATGGATAGATCCACCCGCACAGCTTGGCGTAGATCGTCTACTTAAAATCTCGATCTATCCCGTTCCTTCAGGATCTACCTGGCGATATTTTAGATCAGGTAAATATTAAAAACTTGTGGCTTTTACATAGTATAATGCACATTGAATACTATAGTTTAGGGCAGGTATTTTTTTTTTTTTTGTTTTATATAATGTGTTTATTAGTAATTACTGTTCATATATTCAGTAAAATTATTATAGCTAACTAATAGAAATTATCATAACTCATAACTAGAACGTAACAAAATCTTCAAATAACGCTCCGCGCAGACACCGTCTTGTTACACAAACACACACGAAAAAAATATAACAAATATTTTGAAAATGGAAAAAACATTTACAACAAATCAATATTTAACATTAAAATGTATCACACATTTTAAAATCATATTGTCGAAGTAACAATAAAATTAAATTTAGAATGCTCGGGATATCCATCTAATTCTAAATGAAAATAAAAGCGCTTACTCTTCTACTTCAAGATCAGAGGACACACATCCTCTGAGTATCCTGTGGTTTGGTTTAAAACATAAAAGAACCGACTCGAATTGCGTAAAGTAAGTTTGCCGTCCAGGTTGGTACGGTCAGTTCTGCAACCTGCAATTCCTTTGGAACCGTGGTTTAGCGTTGACATTGTTTTCAATTACTAACTGATATGTTAATCTATTTTCTTTTATTAAAATATCTCTAAATAAACCACAGTATAATACGAAAAGTAATTTTATTTCGATGTTTAAATGTTATCAAGTAACACTATTTAAGGCTTAGTCGAGTTTTCTTATTGACTTGTATTTGTTGTATGCAACGAAATTTTAAATTCGAATCGATATTCAAATGTTCTTAAAGATGTAAAAATTTAGATGGCTGAACGTTTTTATTTATAAAGGCGCTGTTCTATATTGTCTAAAGTTGTCTATATTCGCAAACGTTAGTTCTACGTCGTAAGCAAAATATTATTAAAACCATTGAGGAAATTTAAACGCTAGCCTTAGTCCAATTTTTAGTAAATAACTGAAGACTAATACGTAAACCCCTCTTAAGAGCGAACATAAATAAATTTGCTTTTAATTTTCTATACGATCCAGCCATAATCCACATTACGCTCCTAAGACGATGTATAAACTCTCAAGTTACCATTTACTCACCATGTTGTGTTGTGTCTCATCAACATATTGAACAGTTTCTTGCCCGCGGTTCGACCCGCGTGAAAAGCCCGGTTCGTTTACTAACTTAAATAACAACTTTTCTTAATCCTTTTACATGGAAGCTTCCACGTATACCTTCCTATATACATACTCTCGCCTTTTATCACCGAAGCAGTAGGCAGAAGTGTAACTAGTACACCTATTTTCCGCCGTTTGTATTCCGCCTCATGATATGATAAGGGGTGAGCCTATCGCCGTATCGGGTACAAATTTCAGACTATTGGCTGATACTCTGTAGTAAAATACAATTTAACCTTACCCGTCTTAGGGAACGAACCCGAGTCCTCAGCACTGCAGTCGTACTGTAATACTACATCACCGAGGCAAAGGCTTCCTACAAGAGGTTTCCTATGTGACCAGAAAATATTTTTATACTTTTTTATCTTAAGGCTGACATTAATAGAAACGGTGAAAAACCTTTTTTCGTATAAACCGATAATTTTTTTTTGCTTCGAATTTTGCATTTCGCGTAGTCCCTATACAAACCTTATTGTAGTAGCAATTTTTTTATCATTTGAAAACGATAATGGAAACAAATATTGATTTAGATACTTGCCGACTACAGACGAATAGTCTCAAACACCGGTGTGTAAACATCTTATTCGTTAGTCATAATTCATAGTCATCAGCATAAGTCGCCAAGTTATTTGGCGTATTATCCGCCAATAGTTTAAATAAAACATGGTAATATATGTAGGAATCTTTATTTTCAAAATATAAAACAATTCTTTCGTCTTATATCAAAAGAAAAAAAACTATATTGTACATCATACATGAAATGACTTTTATTTCTACCCAAGAGAATACTACCATAGATAACAATCAATCTTTTTTTTTTTTTTTTTTTTTTTTTTCTATTAAGGATATGGCCCATAACTCGGCCATACTGACTTGTAGTCTGTCCCCAGACTACGCTAAATGTAACTGAACTACTTCACAAATATGAAAAACAATGCTAAGAAATCAAGAATAACACTTCACTAAGAAATCAAATCAACATTATAATTTAAGTCTACTATGATGATGAATTATGTACTACAGTTGATTGGGATGCCAAGACAATAATACTTGACATCTAGAATGTTACATTTAACAAACTTAACATATAATAACAACTTGCTCTTAGATTTTAAATCTATAAGTAATAGACAAAACAGTTAGAAATTGTACTTAAAATCTAAATTACTGAGTTACAACATCACCGTTTTCTAATTGTCTAAAACATATTTAAACTTTATATTACAAAGCTATTTCAACTTTACAACCGTGACATCAGATTTTAATACTGAACTACAAAATAAGTAAAATTTTATTAAACTACAACATTAATGCAGTATTCACACAAAGTAAATTGTTAAATTAATACACACAGTTATACTTCTTTTGGAATTTTATAGATAATCTCAAACTAAGTTAATCTTAAACTATTTATCAGAATATTTTTTCTTAGGTTAATATAAAATATCCTGGCACATCAAAAGACAAACCATACCTCTGAGACACTTTGATATAGGTCACACATCCTCATACCTAGACTATTTATTGATTAAAATGAAATGAACTACCAGACTGACAAAAAGTACAAAACAAACTCATGGCCACATTTTCATAAAATCCGCAACTGTTGATGTTTTAAGTGGTCCCTCCACATTCAGGTCCACCTTTTCCACATGATACCTTCCTTTACCGGCTTCTTTCACAACCTTGTAGGGTCCTAAAAATTTGGGTTTCAGCTTTAACGCATTTCCAAATTGAGTTCTACGTATAGCAACTATATCTCCTTCCTTATACAATTGTTCTTCTTTTCTCTTTTTATTGAATGACTTCCTATTTTCTTCTTGTACTTTTAGTATCTGTGCTTTAGCTTCTTGTCTTAAATCATGACGTTTTTCTATATAATCTTGTCTGCATTCCTCTTCAATTAATTCTAAAATCTGAATATCCTCCTTCTGTCTCATCTTTGTACCAATGAATAAGTAAAAAGGTGAGGTATTAATTGACCGATGATAAGTACTATTTATAGCTCTTTGCAGCTGACTAACACATTTGTACCACTGTGTGGGTTCTTTTACACACATTTTGGTCAGTACTGAAATGATCACACGGTGTATACGTTCCACCTGACCATTGCCCCTCGGAATTCCTGTAGTGACAGTGTGATGTTTGATGCCTTCTTCTTCATAATACTCTTTGAATTCCTTCCCCGTAAAGGCTGTGCCTTTATCCGTAATAATCTGAACTGGATTTCCATAGTCTTTCTGGTGCAATCTTAACTTCTCTACTGTCTCCTTGGCAGTTAGTCTTTGTAGGATAAATCCAAACAAATTTGGTGTAGGCATCAACAACGGTCAAGATGTAATTATATAACTTCTTGGTAATATCCAATGGGCCGAGATGATCAGTGCAACACCGCCAGAGGAAGGTCTCCTTTCTATAGGGTTAAGGAACCCTTCTTGTTTTCCCTCCTTTCTACTGGCCAAGTTGCATGGAACACATCCTAAAATAATTTTATCTACTTTCTTGGTTAAGTCTTTTATGTAATAATCTTTTTCTATAATGTCAATTGACTTTTTTCTTCCCAAAAATGTCCCACCCTCATGAACTCTCCTAATAATTTCTGTTTCCATAATTTCAGGTATAACTAACTTCTTCTCAGCTCCTTTATAAAGTAAATCATTTGCAATGTAAAAGTCTATAGATTCTATCTCTTTAATACTTCTCTTATTGCACTTATACTTTCATCTTCCTTTTGAGCTTTACATATTCTGGAGTGCAACTCTGATCGGATAAGGTAAACATGAGGGTTTCTACTGAGTGAATCTGCATGTAGCATTTTCAATCCCGCTCGATGTACTATTTCATAATCAAAATCTTGAAGAAATAAGACCCATCTAGCCACCTTTGTTGAAATTTCATTTTTATACAATGTCTTCTGAAATGCTGAACAGTCAGTCACTATTTTAAAATGATTTCCGAACAAATACTTCCTAAATTTCTTTACACCTTCTACTACTGCCAACGCTTCCAGCTCATAACTGTGATACTTTTGTTCAGTGGCACTAGTTTTCTTACTCATGTAATGAATGGGATGCAGCTTTCCATCTTTGCTATCTTTTTGCATGAGAATCGCTCCCAATCCATGCTTTGAGGCATCAGTATGCAGTTCTATGTCTAAACCAACTTCGAATATCTTTAATACAGGTTCACCGCAGAGTTTACTTTTAAAATTTCAAAAGCTCTTCTTTCATCTTCTCCGAAATAAAATAATTTATCTTTTTTAAGTAATTCTGTTAATGGTCTAGCTATTACTGCATAATTCTCAATATACTTACGAAAATATGAAGTCAGTCCCACAAAACTATGAACCTGTTTGGTTGTCTTTGGTTCAGGGAAATTGAAAATAGCCTCAGTCTTGCTCGGTGATGGTTTAATAGTACCATTTTCAATGATGTGGCCTAAATATTCTATCTTGTTTTGTAATAACTGACATTTTTTCCAATTTATCTCTAACCCATACTCAGAAGCTACTTTTAACACTAATTTGAGATGTTCAAGAGCTTCTTTCATCCCTGAGCTAAAAATCACAATATCGTCAATAAAGATTAAAACTATCCCGTCATGAATCAAATCTCTAAAAATTATGTTAATGAACCTACTAAAGTACTTAGGACAGATTGACAAACCGAAAGGTGCTCTTAAAAACTCGTATTGTCCTTCTGGACTACTGGTTACAAATGCAGTATATTTCACCGAGTCCTTATCTACTGGTAAGTGGAAAACCCATTTTTAAATCAAGCGTACTATATATTCTAGACTTGCTAAGTTTATCTATGTGGTCATCTATAATAGGCAATGGGAATTCATCCTTGACCATCTTTTGGTTTATTTTTCTAAAATCTACACAAACTCTATAGCTACCATCTTTCTTTCTAACTAGGACTAGGGGCTGGCATACTCAGAATAACTGGGCCTAATTATTCCTTTTTCTAACCACTCCTCAATTTGTTGCTTAACAACTTCTTCCTCTTTAATAGCTAATCTTCTAGGACGCTGAGAAACTGGGATATCATCTTTCATGATAATCTTTAATTCAATGGGTGCCTCCTTAACTTTATTTGGTTTGTAGTTGTTAACAAGCTCCTGAACCACTGGGTTCTGCGAGATAGGTTCTTCAGAAACTGTAGGCAAAACCTAACATACACAGATTGTAATCATTATGTGGCATGAGTCTGACTGCACCCCTATCCAATAAAATGGTTGCATTTAGCAAAAAAGCTTGACCTAATATTAATTTATAGGGAATAACACCTGATGGAACAATGTATAAACAAGTTTCAAAGCTATGGTTATCTACTTCAATAGAAGTGGTGAACTTACCCAGTGTGCACACTTTTGCTGACCCTAACCCAGTTAGCATAACTTTGTCTTTGATGTACGAGACATTGTTTAATTCGAAAAACAATTCACAAGTTATTAAATTATAATCACAACCAGTATCTATTAACGTATTGACTATCTCACCGCACAGTTTGACTAATTTTACTGATTTTTGTTTTCATAACATCGTTGATATTTAAAACGTTTGATCGATCCGGTCCGTCCGGTTCGGTTGTAGCTCTTACGATGTCGCTGCTGTCAACGTCGTCGGTCACATACATTGAATGTCCCGTTGCGCAAATGTTTTTGGTAAACGGTTTCGATGCTCCGTCAACTTTATTAGTACACTCTTTACTCGTATGCCCGAACTTATTACACTTAAAACATTTTACGCCGTTTGGACACTGATTAGACATGTGATTCTTATCACCACACTTATAACATAATATACGACCTGTCACTGACTTCTTCGGATCGGGTGCTGCCGCGTTTTTGCTTATTGGAAACGACCTCTTTGCTCGTACCAACACCACTCCTTCTGCCCATATTGGCTTTATTCATTTTTGATTTCATCGTCTCATAAATTGCGAGTTTTTTCTTTTTAACGCGGCATACGTTGTGATGCCGTACAATATCGCCTTATTGCTCTCGTAGTCAGATATGCCGTCTATAATGTATTGTATGGCGACGTAATCTGGAAATTTTGCTCTCTTGCCTAACTCTTTCATGGCGAGCATGTATTGATAAAATGTTTCGTCTTTCCTTTTCGACGACTCGCCATCATCTCGTGCATTTCTTTGAATTCAGAGAGTCTGGGAATTCCTTGAGAAGAGCATTTTTTAAATCTTCGTAACTTTTAAACACCTTCTCGGACCGAAGCCATAACTCGGCAGTTCCAATAAGTGATCGGCGAGCAATAATTAATTTCTGATGGGCGTTCCATCCAAAAACCTCCGCGTTGTCTTCAATGTCGGCCGCCCATTTAGAGGAAGTGTACGTTCGATCTTCGCCGCTAAATTTTGTTATTCCATAGGCCGCGTCCATCGCCATCATGGCCGGCGTCCACGTTGAAATGCTCGTTGCCGCAACATCTTTTTCGGTAGTCATTATTATTAGGTCAATCCCGGACGTGCCCCCAATTGTAGGAATCTTTATTTTCAAAATATAAAACAATTCTTTCGTCTTATATCAAAAGAAAAAAAACTATATTGTACATCATACATGAAATGACTTTTATTTATTTTTTTTTTTTCTATTATATTGCTACAAGCACTGAGTTGCTGTGCTACGCCAATGTCAATAAAGCTAGGGAAACATAATATTACAGAAAGAAAATAGGTTTCGGAATTTGGATTAAGTCAGGAAAGTTGGTTAAGGGAAAATATATTAATATCTACTAAGTAAATAATGATAATATACGTAAATATAATATATTAGGTATATACAAACTATATTTTAATATTATTATGTACAATAAATGAGGAAATAGCTTTATAAATATTTACATTAAATAAAAGGAGGGAAGAAATACAACAAGGAAAAGGAACACCAAAGGAAGTGAGTTGACTTATAAAATTAGCATTGTCAAAAAGTGGACAAGCGAAGAAGATGTGATTGAGGTCACCCTCTTCTTCACCGCATTCACAAGCTCTACTAGCATTAATACCAAGTCTAGCAAGGTGAGCTGGCGAACACACATGACCCAAGCGCATTCTCATTAATATACTTGTTGATCGCTTGCTAAGTTTCAATTTGCAAAACCATGGCTTCTCCGGTATACCCAATTGGACTTTCGAATATAATTTGCCTTTTATCTGACTGCTTTCTTCCCAGCACTTTTCCCAGGATTCCCTGAGAAAAGTACTTGGAAGTGCAGCCAGATCGGTGCAATAATTTATATAGGGATATACATCACCACTTGTTATCGCCTCATTAGCCAAACGGTCCGCTTTAACATTTCCTTTTATATTAGCGTGACCAGGGACCCAACATAAAACTACCATTAAGTTTTTGGAAAGACATTCTACGAGCTTTTCTCTTATATTCAATATCACAATTGAGTGGGATTTTGATTTAAAAGGAAATTTTTCAACGGCCTGAAGGGCACTATATGAATCTGAAAAAATAACAGTTTTACTAAGTCTAGCAATAAGAATAAATTCTAACGCTTTATATATTCCATAACATTCCCTGTAAAGACTGAAGTTTCTGGAGGAAGCTTTATTTTTGTGTAATGTTATATTGAGTATGGTAAACGCCCACGCCAGTATAATCTGACAAGGAGTGTTTTGATGCGTCAGTGAATAAGTGGTGAAAATCAGGCCATTTAATGCTTACTAATTCATTAAACTGGGTATTAGTGTTAGGGTGGTCTCTATCAACGCCTAATGAATAACATATCACCGGCGAAAGCAGAAGTGATTTAAACCTAACCATAAAAATTGGGAGAGAAACTGATCTATAAGTAGGCGCCTGAAAACTTATAAATTTACGAAAACTTATAACCAAACAAGGAAGTGATTTTTCTCTACACGATGAAGACGTTGCAATATATTGAGAAAGAGATTGAAGATTTTGAAAAAGAGCGTGATTAGAAAATTGCAAAGCTTTAAACAAAAATCTGTCTGACAAGTACTGTCTTCGCAATTTAAGAGGAGGTTCTACACACTCAACTTCCAGGGCGTTAATTGGACTGGGATTTCATCGCACCAGCAATTATTCTAAGAGCTTTGTTCTGAATTAAGTCAAGTTTTTTAAACGCTGCTGAATTAGCCGGTTCCAAGATAAATGTACCATAGTCTAAAAGACTTCTAATTAATGCATTATATATGAGCCGTAAAGAAAATGGGTGCGCCCCCCACCAAACACCTGAAAGACAACGTAAAATATTCAAGTTCCGTTCACATTTAGCTACTAAATAATCACTATGTTGCGAACCCGTAAGTTTTGAGTCTAATAAAACACCAAGAAATTTCACTTCGGTCTTTACCGGAATCATAACATTTTTATATTTTACTTCAATTAAAGGAAATACACGTTTTCTGGTAAACAAAACTAAACAGCTTTTAGAGGGTGAAAGATCTAATCCATTTAGAGTCATCCAGGACTCTAAATATCTCATAGCTGATGACATAGAGGAACAAGAATTAGAAGTAATTTTTCTGATGTATAAAGAAGGAGGTCATCTGCATATTGTAGGATTTTTACGGAACTATTTAAAGCTGATTCCAGGTCATATGTGTAAATATTGTATAGTAAGGGACTTAGCACTGACCCCTGGGGTAGACCCCTACATACGGTTCTAGATAATTTGGTAGCATCATCTGGACAAATATGAATATATCGTTCTCTTATTAAATTTGTAATAAAATTAGATAGTATACCGGGGATGTTAAGATCATGCATTTTTTTGCTTAGAATGGAGGGAACGACATTGTCGTATGCTGAATTGATATCTAAAAATGTGGCAACCACTGATTTGCTCTCAGAAAAAGCTAGGCGGATATCGGACACAAAAATACTAATACTATCTATCGTGCTTTTGCCTTTTCGGAATCCATATTGGCTATCTGACAGAAGGCGGTTACTCTCGATAAACCATTCCAATCGGTTTTTAACCATATGTTCAGCGAGTTTTAACAGTACCGAGGATAAAACTATTGGACGATAAGATGAGGCCTGGCACACAATTTTACCAGGTTTCAGAATAGGCAATACAATTAGTGATCGCCATGAGGCAGGTATGTTACCAGTTATCATAATAGAATTAACAATGTTTAATAAAGTAATGCTGTGTCACTAAGATTACAAAAAAAAGAGTAGGGAATACCATCTTCACCCGGGGAAGAATCTTTAACGCTAGTTAAAACACCTTTGAGCTCTGATAGTGAAAATGGGGAGTTTAAGTCATCGTCTATTTTCAGGACTGCGGATGGACAAAGTTGTTGTGGAACAGTAGGAGGAGCCAAATGATCTAAAATATCTTCTGTTAGGGAGGGCGAGAGTGAACAGACGGAATTATCACTAAAGGCTGATCGAAATCTACGAATATTTCGCCAAACCATAGATGGACGAGTATCTGGGGAGATAGAATGACAAAATGATTTCCAACCTTCAGATTTTTTCTTTTGAAATAAGTTTTTCGTCTGTTTAGAAATCAGTATGTAGTAGTCAAAATTATCGGAAGTCATATTTTGGCAGTAAGCCCTTTCGGCTTCTTTCCTTTTCTTTACAGCTTCTGTACACTCTCGGTCCCACCATGGTGGAGAAGGAATTCTACTGTTCTTGGTGCTTTTAATGGGAAATATCTCATCCGCAACCTCCGTCATTACTTTAGCGAGAGCCACAGAACATACTGTTTCGTTATTATTTTCTATGTCAGGAAGATTTGAAATTTTTTGATCAAGTCGTTTTTTATATTCATTCCAATCTACATCTTTTAATATATATTTTAAACGTGATGACCGCAAAACAGAAGGCTTTTCGGTATGAGGAAAGCTAATCAGAATTGGTAGGTGATCGCTCCCATAAGAATAAGAGAGAGTTTCCCAAGTAAGAGAAGAAGCTAGGCTCGGTGAACTAATGGCTAAATCTATGGCACTGTGACCTTCATCAGGGTTGGTACGGCGGGTAGGAGAACCTGAGTTTATAATACAAAGATTATGAGAATCGATAATATCAACAAGGTCTCTTCCACTAGATTTTGTTGTAGAACAACCCCATGACTCATGATGAGAATTAAAATCTCCTACAATTAAAAATGGTTTAGGTAAAATAGAAATAATATTGTTTATTTCTCTAAATATAGAAGGACACGGACGCGGGATATAAATAGATACAAAACAAATATTATTAACAATGGATGCTATTATGCAAAAATCATTATGGTGAGATGGTAAGTCAAACTGGGAAAAATTAAGGGACTTTTTGATGAGTATGGCAACACCGCCATACCCATCGGCTCTATCTTCCCTGAGACCGGAATAACCAGGAATTTTAAAACAAAATTCCGGTTTTAACCACGTCTCACATAGAGCTATAATACAAGGGTTAAATTTGTTAATAAGATAAATTAAATCAGATTTGTTCTTCACTACGCTTCTGCAGTTCCATTGTAGTACTTTGCCTAAGTGAGCCATTGTTAAATATGTCAGTTATTATTTTCAATAAAGGGGCAACGTTGGACGGTAAAATTGTTTGTGACAGTGATGAAACTAAAGCTATAATAATATCAGCCACCGATTGTGGTTCTGGCAGGGTACCAGTTTTAGGTAGTGCACACCCATCGGCATAATTGGGAGAGTTGAAATCACCTACAATAGCTTGGTGGGCTGCACGATCATAACCTTGTATAGATTTAGGCGGAGAACGGGGCTTCTGAAAAACAGTTTTTTTATAAGAATTACTACTGTACAATGATTGAGTGGCTGGAATTTTGACATCTTGGCTGTTTGGTATAAAAGAAGATGAGGATGTAAACTTTAATGTGTCTGCATATGATTTAGTCACCGGAGGATATATCTTTGATGCTTCTGAGTATGAAACGCAATTTTGAGCCATATATTTTTTTATATTTGTCTGCCTACTTGCTTCCGGACAATCCTTGCTGATTGCAATATGGTGGCCGCCACAAAGACAACAATAACTATTATCTTGGTCGCAGTCACAAGATGTACCAGTATGCCCTTGTCCACATTTATAGCACCTTGGTTTAGATCTGCATGTATCTTTAGTATGTCCATACCGACAACAATTGTAGCATTGAATTGAAGGATAAATGTATAGTTCTACTTTGAGGGAATTGAAACACATAAATACTCTTGTGGGGAGGACCTGACCATCAAATGTTAGCACTACAGTCTGGGATGGTTTCCAACTGGCAGAGCCATCCACTATTGTTTTATAATTTAGGCGTCTTACTTTTATTATGTCACCACAACCTAAAGGAACCCTAATATTTTCTTTTATTTCTTCCACAGACATGTCCACTGGTACACCTCTTACAAGCCCCATTCTGGTAACATTAAATGATGGAATAAAGGCTTCATATCCTTTTTCCAATAAGGCATGATGCTTTATAAAAGAATTTGCAGCTGAGTGACTGGAGAATGCCATCGAAATTTTGTTGCGACCGATACGTTTCAAACTGCCTTGTACTATGTTTGGCACCTGGTTTTTATATAAAAATCTGCCAAAGCATATTGGATGCAAGTTGAGATCCTGTGTTACCTCACCAGTACTAGACCTAGCAACATGAATAATGAATGGTGAAGCATCCAATGCAGAATATTCTTTTCTAATACCATTTGTTACATTGGGAGGTACCTGAGAGGCCTGAGATGGAAGAGCTTGTATATGTGGTGCTTTGAGAGGTGATGGATTTTCAGTGATTTTTTCGTCACTGTCTTCGCAACGACATCCAGTTCTACCCGAGTCTACAGCCATTGCATTTTTGCGTTTTTTTTTATTACATATTTTGCACACCTTACTTAATCGTATGCGTTTTCTTTTATTTGTGTTGGAAACTGAACAGTCAGTGTCTAAGCTTGAAGCAGTTTCTATTGTTATAAAATCGTGATGGTTAGGGAACATCACCCCAGGATCTGGGGCTCGTCCATTCCAACTCCCAACTAAATATTAATTAAGTAAATACTCACTTACCAATAGATGTTTTCTATATACACTACACTAAAATTAAATAAATAATGAAAAATATATACAATTTACAACTTATCTGACTAAATTTCTGAATAAAAATAATTATTTTTAATTTAACATGAAAAAAGACACCCGCCAAATTCAAAGGTTTCCCGCGCTTTCCTCCAACTGCGACTTTTATTTCTACCCAAGAGAATACTACCATAGATATTTTTTTTTTTTTGGTTTGATTTACTCCTTAAGGAGAAGGCAAAGGCTCTCAGCCATACAGCCTACTACCATAGATAACAATCAATCTTTTTTTTTTTTTTTTTTTTTTCTATTAAGGATATGGCCCACATATATTAAATGAGTATTTAGTTCACTAAAAATATTTATTTCGATACAAATTCTTATAGACCAAATCGTAGTAAATAAAGTGAAACACGATAAAATCCGAGAAAAATAACCATTGTATCGCAGCAGTAAAGGGGAACAATGAACCGCCTTCTCCCTCGGCCCGTCTCCGTGTTTAATTACACATAAAACGCACAAGTGCTTGTTTACTACGGCGGGACACTTATCGAGCAGTGAACGACGGCTTTATTGACACATTCACTCGCCGCTCGCCGCTCCGCGCCGATTCGAGTTCGTCCATGCTGGTTACAGATACTAGTAGGGCTGTCCCGATACATTAGTCTGGTTCATTCGGCCACGGTCTGTAGTTTCTCTTTTCCCAAATAGTAGAGCCATAAATGCAGTATTTTAAATTAACTAAAGGTAAAATTGCCATAACGTATTAATGCGTGTTCGATAGATTATAATCTTAAACATTATGGTGTTAAAAAAAACATTCGCCATTCGTTCACAATATCAACGATATTTAAATCTTCATTGACATCATTCACACTCAGTCTTAATTTTATCATAGTTAATACTTTTTAGTAAGGTAATTATTAACTAATTAATTTGACATCGTGTCTATTGTGTATATTTTACCTTTAAATTTTAATTAAAATGATCATGACATTTTATTTTTAGAAGTTTTAAGGCTATATATATCTGTATTTTTTGTTGCGACGGTACTTATTCTATTATATATTAATACTAAATATTCACACAGAGATTGTTTAAGTTTATTAAAATAACTTTATTATATAAAGAATACATACAACTTTCCAATTAAAACTTAATGACGGTGTGTATATTTGATAGTCTCCGTAGACCAATGTCAGTTGGAAAATAAAATGAACGTTCGCGTATATATATATGTATTGTTTTTTATGATGGTGGGTATTGGTAAAGTAAAAAATGGTTTATGGTTTAGTTTAAAATCATTCCATTTTCACTTTTTCTATATATATGTACCTGCGTTCCCGACCTGGTCATTATTCAGTTATAGAAAGACGTTTTTCAAACATGATAAAAAGAAAACAAAAACATTAAACCAGGACATAAAACAAACTTGAATTAAAAGGTATAGCCGTTGTTCGCTACCGCATACAGTTTCATATGATTAAATTAAACTAATTATCGGAATTTACCTGTTTCCAGCATTGCATGTAGCTTTTGTTCGCGTCTCCGATCGTGTGTAAGACTTTTACTGGAATGAAAGCGCCACTATGAATTTATTAAACGCATTAACCGCGCTAGGACCATATCAGGTAAAGAATATTCTATGTAACGAAAGGTTTTATCCCGGAGGCACTGCATCTGGCAGAAACCGTCATACCTAGCCATCAAGACGTTAAGTCAAATGATATAGGGTCCCGCACCACGGCATTGAAGGAACGATTAGAGAGGAGTAACGAAACGTAAGCCCAATACACCGTTATCGTGTAGTTTAGTCTCATTTTCTTTCTTTCTTTATCGCTACCACCACTATGGGTACGAAACTAGTGAGTTACTACCCAATGTCGACACTCCGGGGCTGTCGCATCACGCCACAGCCCTAGTAGCTGATTTCACAACTCGTACTGTATCTATTTGCATTTATCGTTAGAAGGTAAATGTGTACACTCTATAGTAATTACTCGGTGATCGTTGTTTTTGGCTCGTTTGGTGCGAACACTGCATATTACACCCGAATGTTAAGTGCATACATCAATAAGTTCGCAGCCCAATATTGAACCTATTGAATGCGTACAGCCTATTTTACAGATATATTTTACATAATTCTACTACTACTACTATAATATTATAGTAGTTCAGAATTCTCTTTTATATAAAAGAGGTATCTGTAAATTTAGTTTACGTATGTAGAGGTAAGTCTAGAAGTAGTAACTGAGAGTTGAAAAATATAGTTGGATTAAAAATATAGATTAAATTTACATAGAAACGAGTTGTCACGAATTTTCACGATACTGTCTCCAAACAAAAGGTGTATGAATTCTTTAGGGTTTTCATTTGAATTGGGTTTAGAGAATTTATTTTCCTCATTAATGACAAGATGTCCACTTACAATTAGTGTTAGTAAATTAAAGTTACTTAAAAACTAAAGTTAGCTCAATAAATCTTTACATGTATTTAAGACATTTCTTCCCTTACAAAATTTTTAGCCTTATTTTAAATATCTCCATTGATTTACTATCTTTTATATTGTTTGGAAGACTATTGTATAATTGCGCTCCCTCAAACATTCTCATTATAAATTGAATGTCTGATTGTATTTTATTACTTAATATTTTTCTAATTAGAATACAGGATGTATTTGTATAGAATTGTTTATGTTAAATATATTGGTTTTATTATACAGGGTACATGTGTCAGCCATTTTAAATAATTTAAAAAGTGTTTTTATGATTTTATTTTGTGATGTTTGCAGCTCTTTTAGATTTGATATAGCTGCTGAGCCCCAAAATTCTATAAAGTACTCTAAGTGCGACTTGATTAGCGAATTATATATGGTCATACATACTTTATGGGGTATACATCCTACTGATTTATGTTAGAGCAATAGCTATATGTGTTGCTTCCCGCATAGCGTATCGTCTAGTTGCAGACCTAGGTACCTTTTATTAAAAGTGCTATGAATAATTAGTTATTGTGCAGTGCCTTATAGGTTGAAATTGTTTTGTTCTTTGCGTGGAATATAGATATAAGAGGTTTAGTTACATTTACTATAAGTAGGTTACATTGACACCAGATACAGAATTTGAATAAGTGATGTTGTGCTTTATCTATCAACTATCAAGTCACCTAAGTTGGGGCCAAAATAAACTAGTGTCATCTACATACATAGTTACGTGCTCTGTTACTCTTATTTTACTTAGGTTATTTACATAGATTAGGAATAGTAATGGGCTCAATACAGATCCCTGAGGACTACTACAGAACAATGTTTTTGGGGTGCTTTGATATTCGCCCATTCTTACTACATGAAATCGTCCTGATAAATATGAGTGGAAAGACTTTGAGCGCCTTTTTTTTATACCCAAATCATTGAGTATTTCTAAAAGAATTGTATTGTGTCAAAAGCTCTTTTACAATCTATAATAATACCTAAGCATTTTTTTTCATCTATATTATTTTTTATTTTGGTCATTAAGACAATAGTCGCAGAGAGAGTATTAGAATGAGGCCTAAAGCCATATTTATGCTTTTATAGAAAATTAAGTTGAGTTAGATGCTTATTGAGTCGGTTAAATAGCATTTTTTCATAGATTTTTGATATAACAGGCAGAACGGATATAGGTCGGTAATTTCCTGGATCTGTCTTCGGGCCCGATTAGTATTTGGGTGTTACTTTTGCAATCCTTAAGCTATTATGAAATACTCCTTCTTTAAAACTTTATTTATATAACCAGCTAAGTTTTGAGCTATAAAACTGCTGATGCATTTAATGGATTTAGTATTAATACCATCTATACCAGTAATAGATATATTTAAATCAAGATTATTAATTATTTTTTATATTTCGTTCGACGTGCAATGTCTGAAAACCGTTTACCTCTGCTGACACATGATTATTCAGGTATGTTAATGTGCAAAAGCTATAATTTTGATAGTTTTTTGGAATATCATTACCTATGGATGAGAAGAATGTATTAAAGAGTTCTTCACAAACTACAACCTACAGACACAAAACTGTACTAGAACAATAAATCTCTTAAGTATTTTCTTTAAAAAAAAATCCATGATGTTTCCATGGTTCAACGCTTGGACATTTTATCAAAAAATATTTAGCATGAGATATTTTACAAAAGAAATGCAAATATTTTTGTTTGTAAAAACACTGTGCATTTTTGCGTTACTATTAAAAATCAGGACGGAAAGTTAATTTGTTTTCTTAAAAGCGCGTGTTACGGACCATATTATAATTTATGCATTCATATATAATTTATTGGTCTTGGATCGGCCCAAAATGTATTTTTCAATATTTTAAAATTCCTTTTTCAGAATATACTTTCCACGCAGCGTTATGCTGGGATTAAGTTATGTTCCGTGCTACTTACTAATCTAAGATTTTATGTGTGTGTGTCTGTGTCTATGTATCAAAATGTAACCCAATCCATAAAGCAGTTTATGCATTTGGTAGGCATTATAAAGTAATTTCACAGACTTCATTTATTATATTAGAAACTCAATAGAGGACGCAATGTATATATGAGGTGTGTTAAAAAACTAATGGGAATTTTTATATTTCGCTGGTTTGGAGAGTCTGATTGTAATTGTTTTTTATTATTATGTTTATATACATGTCCATGAATTATGATAAAATTTTCAGCTATATTCATGGTTTACTTTGTCTGTGGCACCCACTAAAGTACGACGTGATTTTAAGAGCTCGGCGATTTTTGTTGGTTAAAAAAATGGATCCGAGAATTCTTATCAGATTTTGCGCAAAAAAATAAATAAAATGTAACTAAGTGTGTGAAATGTTAACAAAGGCCCGTGGTGAGTCTGCTATGAGTAAAACAAGAGTTTAGGAGTGGAAAAAGCGTTTTTAAGATGGCCGTGAAGATGTTAAAGATTAGGAACGCCCCGCACGCCTCAGCTCATCAACAATTGATGAAAACGTGGAAAAAGTGAAAGAAATGATGTACGGTCGCCGAATCACAACCAAGGAAGTCACTGATGATGTTAACCATCGATTTGCTCATGCCATGAAATTTTTTCAAATGTTTTGGGTATGAAACGCGTGGCAGCAAAATTTGATCCAAAATTGTTGAATTGACACTTCATCGCTTGTTCCTGAATTTTTGGTCAAAAACAATACTAACAATGCCACCATATTCGCCAGGCATGGCTCTGTGTGACATTTTCCTATTTCCGTAAATAAAAAAAAACCGTAAAGGGCCGTCGTTTTACAAGCGTAGATGATATTAAAAGCGCTGAAGGAACTAAAGGGTATCCCGAAATTCGAGTTTAGGAAGTATTTCGACGGTTGGAAGAAGCACTGGCACAAATGCATACCTAATATCTAATGGGGACTATTTTGAAGGCGACCATATTTATGTAGACGAATAAATATTTCTTTTTTCAAAAAACTAATTTTCTGAACACATCTTGTATTATAGTGTATTCAATGTGTCGTGTGTACCACAATATTCAAGCATGAAACAAATTTTGCCGATCACACGAATATATGCAAGCCACCATTTTTTCGTGGTCACCAAGACCTGCGTGATATTGACAATCTATCTATACTATTACTAGCTTTTGCCCGCGGCTCCGCCCGCGTTATAAAGTTTGTCGGGCTAAAGTTTTCCGTTATAAAAGTCACGCTATATATTTTCCCGGGAGCCTATGTTCTTCCCAGGGTCTCAAACTGTCTCCATACCAAATTTTATCCTAATACGTTGGGTAGTTTTGAGTTTAACACGTTCGGGCAGACCGATGCAGCGGGGACTTTGTTTTATGATATAATTTTGTAGAACTTTTTTAAGAGGAACAATCCCGTCATACATTATTGTTGCATAACTTTAACCGTTTACGCAGCGCACGCAACAGAAGCTCTCAAAACTAATAAATTGTCCCCATTTTTGCATCATGTTTCATTACTGCTCCGCTCCTATTGGTCATAGCGTGACGATATATAACCTATAGCACTCCAGGAACAAAGGGCTATCCAACACAAAAATATTTTTCAGTTCGAACCGGTAGTTCCTGAGATTAGCGATTACTGCTCCGCTCCTATTGGGCATAGCGTGATGATATAAGTATATAGCCTATAGCATTCCAGGAACAAAGGGCTATCCAACACAAAAGAATTATTCAGTTCAAACTCCTAGTTTCTGAGATTAGCCATTACTGCTCCGCTCCTATTGGTCATAGCGTGATGATATATAGCCTATAGCACTTCACGAACAAAGGGCTATCCAATACAAAATGATTTTTTAGTTCGAACCGGTAGTTCCTGAGATTAGCCATTACTGCTCTGCTCCTATTGGGTATAGCGTGATGATATATAGCCTATAGCACTCCACGAATAAAATGCTATCCAACGCAAAAAGAATTTTTCAGTTTGGACCGGTAGTTCCTGAGATTAACCATTACTGCTTCGCTCCTATCGGGTATAGCGTGATGATATATAGCCTATAGCACTCCACGAACAAAGGGCTATCCAACGCAAAAAGAATTTTTCAGTTCGGACCGGTAGTTCCTGAGATTAGGCATTACTGCTCCGCTCCTATTGGGTATAGCGTGATGATATATAGCCTATAGCACTCCACGAACATAGGGCTATCCAACGCAAAAAGAATTTTTCAGTTTGGACCGGTAGTTCCTGAGATTAGCGCGTTCAAACAAACAAACAAACAAACAAACAAACTCTTCAGCTTTATATAATAGTATAGAAGTATAGAATAATAGTATAGATATAAAGCTGAAGAGTTTGTTTGTTTGTTTGTTTGAACGCGCTAATCTCAGGAACTACCGGTCCAAACTGAAAAAATATTTTTGCGTTGGATAGCCCTATGTTCGTGGAGTGCTATAGGCTATATATCATTACGCTATACCCAATAGGAGCGGAGCAGTAATGCCTAATCTCAGGAACTACCGGCCCGAACTGAAAAATTCTTTTTGCGTTGGATAGTCCTTTGTTCTTGAAGTGCTATAGGCTATATATCATCACGCTATACCCAATAGGAGCGGAGCAGTAATGACTAATCTCAGGAACTACCGATCCAAACTGAAAAATTATTTTTGCGTTGGATAGCCTTTTGTTCGTGGAGTGCTATAGGCTATATATCATTACGCTATACCCAATAGGAGCAAAGCAGTAATGGCTAATCTCAGGTACTACCGGTTCGAACTAAAAAAATCATTTTGTATTGGATAGCCCTTTGTTCGTGAAGTGCTATAGGCTATATATCATCATGCTATGACCAACAGGAGCAGAGCAGTAATGGCTAATCTCAGAAACTAGGAGTTTGAACTGAATAATTCTTTTGTGTTGGATAGCCCTTTGTTCCTGGAATGCTATAGGCTATATATATCATCACGTTATGCCTAATAGGAGCGGAGCAGTAATCGCTAATCTCAGGAACTACCGGTTCGAACTGAAAAATATTTTTGTGTTGGATAGCCCTTTGTTCCTGGAGTGCTATAGGTTATATATCGTCACGCTATGACCAATAGGAGCGGAGCAGTAATGAAACATGATGCAAAAACGGGGACAATTTATTAGTTTTGAGAGCTTCTGTTGGGTGCGCTGCGTAAACGGTTAAAGTTATGCAACAATAATGACGGGATTGTTTCTCTCAAAAGTTCTACAAAAATATATCATAAGACAAAAGTCCCCCGCTGCATCGGTCTGCCCGAACGTGTTAAACTCAAAAACTACCCAACGTATTAGGATAAAATTTGGTACGGAGACAGTTTGAGACCCTGGGAAGAACATAAGCTCCCGGGAAAATATATAGCGTGACTTTTATAACGGAAAACTTTAGCCCGAAAAACTTTATAACGCGGGCGGAGCCGCGGGCAAAAGCTAGTCTTAGATAATTGGCAAGCTTCGTATTTACTATTTCCGTTATATGATCACAAGCTTATGATTTTTTTCTTGCAATTAAATGGGTAGACTAGCATGTATTTCGCCTGAGCGTAATCGATACAATCGCCCATAAAGAGAAGCATCACCATACAGAAATCTAAATTACTAAATACTGTGTGCTATAATGTGGTAAAAAATACGACAGGAATCCGTGTCATTTTATGGGATTGGTTAAGGGAATTACTCGTGATAAAGTCACTGCCATTGTAGACAGGTTAGAGGTTTGCTTAGGGTTCCGTACCTCAAAAAGAAAAACGGAACCCTTGTAGGATCACTTTGTTGTCCGTCTGTCTGTCAAGGCCCTTTTTCTCAAAAACGCGTGGAGGTATTAAGCTGAAATTTATATAAAATACTCTGGTCTACTGACCCTTGAAGCTGTGAAAAAATCAAACTTCTAAATCAACGCAATCAAAAGAAACAGCAATTTAAGCCGCATATTTTCAAACCCGCAACTACTCGCAAGGGAATCAAAACCTAAAGGGTACTTCAGACCTAGAATCTTGAAACTTGGCATGAAAAAAGGTTTTATAGCTCATTTTATAAAAAAAAAAATCTGAAAGTCTTAAATTTTTTAGACCTATGTCTATAATTTATGCTCCTCCAGCTTTCCATATTGTTATGTTATGGACTTGATTTTGCAATAAAAACACCAAAACTATGACTCGATTGTGGTGATGGGTGAACTTTTACTTATATTTTCTACTCTAGTCACGTAGTTCATAACTAAGAGACGAAGTATTTAATACAATTAATATTTTTTTGTAAACTAGTGGTTGTCGACATCTTCGTAATCGACACAGCATGACAGTTTATCGTTGAAACAACACTAATTTACAGAACACCGTTATTAAATAGTTTATAACTGTCGGCGAAACCTCATGTGATTTTTGTTGTCGTTCACGAAACTTACGTCAATAAACTGTAAACTTATGATGTATGTATGTAATAATAAAAAAAAAACGGTTTTGTTGTTTTACCAATAGTTATAATAAAAAGTAATATGACGAAGCGAAGTAACATACTTATCCTTTTAAATTTAATGAATATTTAAAGTGTAAAAATGAGATATTACAGCCAAGGGACTCTTTAACAATCAACTGACCATCAACGAAAATAAAATAAACCACACAATTCAGCGGCTAGCCGAGCGTCAGAAAAGTTAATTAAAATGAAATAAGACAAAAACTTTCGTTCATAATTCAGCGTAAATTGTTTTTATATACCTCAGCGTTTTAATAATATAATTATTTTGCCTTTATTAACCGAAAATACAAGTGGTCGTGTATTCTAGGGTGAGAAACAAAGGAGTTTTACAACTTTATTAGCGTAAGTTCTCATGTAAGCTTGGGTTACAGAGTTGAAGTTTCGATCTAGGGTTGTACCGAATGCGGATTGTTTAAAGACATCGGTAAAAGGACATTTTATTATTATTTATTTTATTTGCACTTTATATTCATAATATGTATAGGTATATCGGCGGACTTAATGCAAAAAGCAGGTTCCCCTCGTCAACCTTAGAGTGTTATAGAGATAAATAAAGTAAGTAGGTGCATCGAGCTTACTTCGTGGTAAAGATACAAATAAACATACAAAAAATAAATAAAGCAATCTTCTATACTTATAATAAATCTGTAGAGAGGTCAATTCTGTACATGAAATATATTTCCAAAATAATAACTATCAGGGGGTGATTAGGGATCGATACTGATGCCAAAAATGCAATTAGTAAAATTTTTGTCTGTCTGTCTGTCTGTCTGTACTTATAACCGTTATAGAAACAAAAACTACTCGACGGATTTTAACGAAACTTGGTACAATTATTTGTCATACTCCTGTGCTGGTTATAGTATACTTTTCATCACGCTACAATTAATAGGAGCAGAGCAGTGAAGGGAAATGTGGGAAAACGGGCGAAGTTACTCCATTTTTTAATCTTCCGTCGCGTGTGCAACCTTAATGGTTACAGCTACGCAGAAATCATGTATGACGGAAATGTTCTCCTTAAAATTATGTAAAATATATCCCACGACAGCATATGTCTATCTTTTATGGTTGACTCACAATAACACGTGTAACTCCCGATAGCTTAGCAGTTCGAAGCATTCTTATTATATTTGTCTACTCTTACGTTTATAACACTCTCAGTCATCCCTAATTAAAAAGTTAACATTATTAAATATTTCATAAAAAAGAATCATAGAAATCGATATAGAAACACCAAAGTTATACATGAAATACACTAATAATAAGCCATTACGTGTGAATACTGAATCATGCTATAAGATTCCTTCGATTTCACCAGGATCCCATCATCAGACCCTGACCGGACAATCGGACCACCTGCATACCACCATACATTAAAAAAACATCCCGACAAATTGAGCACCCCCTCCATTTTTTAAGTCCGAAATCCACGCGGGCGAAGCTGCGAGCGGAAGCTAGTTAATAATAAATATCTACGTAATAATTTATAAATACGAACATAGAAGAGCTCTCATACTCTTCATCTTGAAAAGTAACCGAGAAGTGACCGATCTGATTTCGAGGAGGATTGAATTCTATAGAAAAATGCATTAGAGAGCGAAAATAGAAAATATATTAGTAAGATTTACTTTATAATGTTCACCAACAAGGCATTATGTGCAATCGATGGTCGCCTGAATTATAGTAGCCTGATTCCTTATACAATTATGTTGATTTGTCGTTTCCTGACTAATATGTTTACCAATTCCCTCTGTGACATATATCCTGCATTCGAATCCCGAGTCCGTTAGGGCCAAATAATAGTGACTGGGATTTCCTATCTTAAAAAATTACTCAGTCGCAGCTCGGAGTCAGGAAGTTGGCGGTATGTTACCACTGGGCTTCGGAAAGCACATAAAGCTGTTGGTTCTGCGCCTGATCTTTCTCAGGTCGTGTCGGATTGCCGTCTCACCTGACAATGAGAGTGAAAGAACGGAGAGTGCACTTTGCACCTGTGTATTGCGCACACACGTGTGCACTATAATATATCCTGCGTACTAGGCTGGTATCCGTTAAGAATCTATCTGTATTATATTTTGTAGGTGAGCTTAAAAGAGCTAACCCACAAAACAGCACAGCAAAAAACACCAACAGACAGACACAGACAAACAGACGCTGTTCCTGGCATCATATGTCAGGAACAGCATCCCCTTATGGTCAGGTTATTCATGTGTGTGTCACCGACATATACGTATAATTATGATTTCTTTTAATCGCAATTTACTAATCCAAGAAATACTTCTGGTTTGGCCAGAACGTGGTGGACTTCAATGTTGATCTATATTTGTTTAATAAATATTTTCTTTGCGTATACTATCTAAACACATATTGTGGTACATTTATTGCGGCATCTTTATTTCGACTTTTTATATCAAACATGCTTCCATAATTGCAACTAATTTATTAAATTAGTCTTACCAACAATAATAAATGAAAACTTTTGTGTATATTTGATATGCGCTTTTGAGTTATTATAATAGTTGTAATCAATCAGGGCGTAGGTACCTACAGCTAAGATTTTTTGTGTCCCAATAAAATAATTATTTGTCACTAACTAAAGTAAACAAAGGAAAATGTTTTTCTTTTTTCTAATCTTCTTGATACATACCTATTATCTTTCTCATCCATTTTTAAAAGTGGTAGCTTCGGTACATCACTATTTCCAGTTAAAATACCCTCACCCGTTACCGATCGCAGGACTCTTAACGTATTGTACTTCGTAAGTGGTTTAATTAAAATGTTTAAAGTTTCTCCAACAGTACAATCACTTCGTCAAGTAGCTAATTTGAAATTAAATGTTTGACAGGAAAAGTTTCATTAGCATTTTATTTGATTTTGTGCCGTATATTTTGTTGACAAGTTTGTGATACACAAGTCGAAAACAGCAAATTTTGTTTTATTAAATGTTACATTATGTTAAGTTAAATTTACTAAACGCCATACAAAGAAAGATAACATATGGAAGTGAGACGTGGTCGCTAACTATGGGTCTTATCAGAAGGCTGAAAGTCACCCAGTGGGCAATGGAGAGGGCTATTCTCGGAGTTTCCTTGCGGAATTGAATCAGGAATGAGGAGATCCGCAGGAGAACCAAAGTAACCGACATAGCCTGGATTAGATTTGAGAAACTCAAGTGTCAGTGGGCAGGGCACATAGCTCGCAGAGCCGACGGCCGTGGGGACGAAAAAGTTCTGGATTGGCGACCACGAACCGGGAGACGCAGCGTAGGCAGGCCCCCCACGAGATGGACCTACGATCTGGTGGCTTATCGATAGCCCATGGTTTAGGTAATATATAAACTATTTTTACTTTGAATAGGTTCACGGTATCAATTTTAAATATATAAGGAATGCCAGTTTATTCCGGCGTAGCCGCAAGTAACATCTAGTGAATGATATCTTTCTACGTAGAGAAGTAAGTATAGCTATAAGATATGATGCAATAAACGGCGTTATCTTGCATAAGTCTTGTTAGGGCTCAACCCTTCAAAAACTTTAAGTACTAACTATACGTATTATATAATTAGCCTATGTTCAGGACTCTGTCTACGTCCTATCCTATTTTTTTATTTTAAGCATCACGGTTTACTCATGTGTAAAAACAAACAATTATGTTATTTCAGCAACAGGTCTCGTTATAGTAAAGTTAAAAGAGAACATATTATATTTTATTATTATTAGTGGTATGTCTATGTTATTCTGCATCCTAAAAATCCGTGTGGGATCTAAATTGTTAAGAAAGAGCCTTGGTTTATATTAAAGAGGTCGTCGTAGTTCTTAATATCCCCGACACAGGCCATTCTAGTGGAATGAAGACCGTACTGTTGTTGTGTGTAGTCATGAGTTTATTCATTCTTTTCTCTTTGAGATACAAGCGGCGATAGCCTACTTGGTTGTGGAACGGACTGCCGAGACGATTGTCCGCAAGTTCAAATCCCAAGCACACACACCTCTGACTTTTCTAAAAATTAAGTGTGTATTCTTTGTGAATTATCGCTTGCTTTAACTGTGAAGGAAAACATCGTGAGGGAACCTGCATACCTGAGAAATTCTCTATTAGGATTTTTCGAGGCTGTGTGAAGTCTACCAACCCGCACTAGGCCAGCGTGGTGGACTAAAGCCTATTCCCTCTCAGTAGTAGAGGAGGCCCGAGCTCAGCAGTGGGCAAGTATATAATACAGGGCTGATATTATTATTAATATTATTATTTAAATCTTCTGCGTATTCTGAGATCTTGTAATAAGCTTTATTACACAACTTTCGTTTAATAGTGGTTTGGAGGGGGCCGTGCCCAACAGTGGGACAGTATACAGGGCTGATATCATTATTTCTCTTTGAGATTTAACTTCATAAAAAATGTAGATAACACGGTTAAGGATAATAATATAATTTTATACCTCGCGATAATTGAGCTTAGAGATAGACCAGCTTAATTTTACCAATAGTCGATCAATAAAACTTCGCGTTACTCAACACTATTTTCAGCCACACTACACTTAACATTAAGTCCAATATAGACTGTGGTCACTCTCAAGTAAACAATACATTTCAATTCCTAGATAGGTAGTACATTAAATTTAACAGGTCCGCAGATAAAGTACGTAATGTAGAAGTGTTGGTACATTTAATCAATGTAAGTGAGCTTCGATTAAAAAAGGCACTCAATTCGAGCCTCGAGGCCCATGTGCGAACTATATCGATGTCAATACGACCGGCACTTGTGTAGAACATAAAACAGATGGCCCACACGAAACGAAATGCAATGGAAACGGCACGGGTTATATACATATTTATAAGGCGCTCGCGAGTGTAATTCTTTGCAATTAGGTCGACGTAGTTTTTTTAGAGGCTGATGAGAGGCGGGTTGCTAAAGAAAACTATTTGTTTATGAATAATACTGGGTTACAGATGTGTTCCGGTGAGTATGAGATGGAATGTTACCGTTCATTTTTATATTACTCCAATTCTTAAAGGTACTTTTTTATATAGTGTGACTTAAAATAGTTGTTAATGTTAGTGTAGAGTTTTGTAAAATGTTACATTTAGTTCGTGTCTCGCCGTTATACTAACCAATACCGAAGTAATGAAACAAAGATTAGGAAATCGAAAGAACTTACGCGGCGGTCAAGATTATTAATCACCGATTTCTTTTTGTTACATTTAATTTGCACACATGTAACAACTGCCGCTGCAATAAATATAACTCAAAGATGTAGCGTGTTTATAAAGTTCTTGTTTGACACCCCAGGTGTAGCTACTAGACCACACGTGATGACATCACCGAGTAATACGATAAACACATTTCAACTTCTTACTCTGCAGCCTCGTAGTGTGATTTCTATTTTACGATTTCACAGTACAGGATTAAGGATCCATTTTGACTGCATCGTGAACCTAGCTTTATTGTGCAGTATTGCGTAATATGATTTCTTTTCAAATCGGGTAACTGTTAAACGATTTTTAATTTTCGGTACTTTTGTTGAAGAGTTTTCAAATTTCGAACAGTAATTTCTAAAAACGACGACGTTTTTTGCATGTTGTCTCACAGTTATTATTCCAAAGGACAAAGATAACTTTCAAATAAGAATGGTAATAACCACTACTATCTAAGTTACTCCTTTTGCGGTGATCTATTTGTTCAGGTCTCATGTGTCATTCTGTCGTGACATTTATGATACCAGACATAGAACCTGGATTTCGTAAAATGAGAAGGATGATATCTACGCTCAGACCTTCTTTAAGTTTTAGCTTTTATATTTCTCGCAATTCTCACCAGGCACATACGAAAATATGTTAATGAAAAACTTTTCCGTTTATAGAATGCAGGTTTAACAGTTTCTTTGTAACATAACTCTTTGAAATAAATAAAAACTAATAGACAACGTGGTATGATTCACAGAATGCTGTAATACTAGGGTTTTGGGTCCCGGGACCTGTCCGGCCTCGAATTCTCGGGATTTTTCGTAATTTTATATGTCTTGAGAGATTTTTTTAGTCAACATTCGAGTCTACACAGAATTGTCGAAATTGTTATGTAAAAATTTTCACTTTCAAATAATTGAAGGAGCCTAGCGCGATTTGTTAGTTTAAGGAATAATTACTTGCTACTATGTAACTACTGAGTGCACAACACAGTAAATGCCGCCATATACGTTGCTCTGTGACGTTTGAAAGTGTCTGTATCAGTTGAGTCAGTCAGTCGTCAATTTCATTTATGATGTCGGTGTGGGTGTAATGTTTGTTGTTTTAAAAGCCATTTTTATCAAATTGGCAAAGAAGTCTAATTAATGTGTTCGTTGATTATTTAAAAGACAGATTTACAAGTCTGTTTTATTTTTTATATTTATATCATGACTAATGATTAGATACTAGAATTACTAGATAATAGTAAAGTTATTAAGAATTAGTATGATTTTCCACTAAGTTCATTTTATAACTATAGGATTTAGCTGCTTAAAAGTGAATCTGTGTATGATTAAAAGAAATAAAGCAAATATTAAGACTGAAATTTTGGTTAAAATTATTAAGATTTAATTTTCTGTAATAAATATTGATTTTTACTAATCATTATCTTTTTTTAATTCGTTTCACCAGAAATTAATTCAATTAAAATTCTTTATAAAAGGCTTAACCCTATTAAAAATTGTTGAGTAGTTAGTTTAAAAATCTCGAATTCCCGGGAATTTGATTGTAGGCTGTTTCGAGTCTCGGGAATTTGAAATTGTCGGGAATTCCCAAACCCTATGAAATACTAATCTAAAAATGTTAACAAAAATTATTTTAATGTGTTGGCTACTGTCTACGTTGAATTATAACTTAGATTTTGAGAAAATCCTTCGCCATCCTTAAAATGATTGAATTGAAAATTGTTACTTGATATTTATCAAATAGATCTTTTTTTAAGATAACATACAGAAATATTTTAGAAAAGTTAGAAATTAAAAAAATCTCTATATAATGTTTTAATTTCTTCAGAGAATTAGACGAGTACAAACAGTCAAATAAGAAGGACATACCGTTTTACCAAAACTTCAATTATGAAGCTAAGTTTACTACCACCAGTAGGTCTGATAAAAAAAATATTCCTTTTTGCGACACCTACATTGTGTTATTATATTATTAAAACATTCATGAATTTAAAAATAAGAAGGTTACTACTGCCAAACTCTCCGCAATGTACAAAGATTATTGGAAGAATCGATATATCTTCGGATCCACGAAACATCCCAATCTCATCAGAATGTAATAAACACCTACCTATACAAGTAAGCAAACGTCGCAGAATATTTAGGCCGACCGCAAATTCATAGAATTCTTGCCCGATAAGATAGCACACGTCGTACACACGAAATGTTCAACCCAAATTATCTAGATAAAATATGAAGTCGATTGTTTGGAGCGAATCAATTCGTCTACAAACCCATAGAATTGAAAGGAAGGTCTCAGGACAAATTGCCAGTGATAAAGCATATGTAAGACTTGTAGATGTTTTTTGATACAAAATCTAAGAAACGATATATATTTTGTAAAATTTATTTATTTTCTATACTAGGCATTGTTGCTTGTAGCTCGCTTTAATTATTTTCCTTGAAATAAGAGATGTTCGCTATTTTCCGGAATTAAACAGTCTTTAACTCTTATCGGTTTTACGATATGGATAAGTAAAACAATCTCCTGGTTTTATAGTTACAATGGATGTTCCACAGGATTCCATTTTTAGACCTTTTCTTTTTTAAATTTATATAAATGACTTACATTATTTTATAAGAGATAATTAATGTGAGGTATTGTTGTTTGCAGATGATACTTCCTATATAAAAATGAATCCCCATTTCCCTTGGCAACAATATTTATTTTACACTAGCTTTTGCTCGCGGCTTCGCCCGCGTGAAGGTGTTTTCCAGGATAAAATTCCACTGTTTGATAAAAGTCTTGCTACATATTTTCCCGGTACTTATAGGTTCAAACTAATTTTATCCCCAATCTATAATTTCAGTTCAATCAGTCGAAAATCTAAGAACATTTATACAAACTTTCATCCCCTATTTTATCCCCTTAAGGGTAGAATTTATCAAAATCCTTTCTTAGGGGATGCCTACGTCATAGTAGCTTTATGCATGTAAAGTCTTAGCCCGATCCGTCCAATGGTTTGGGCTGTTCCTTGATATATCACTGTCAGTCACCTTTGAGTTATATATTATATTAACATCTGAAGTTAGCTAAAATTGAGTTTCTCGAAGCCGACCACTATTTATGTACTATGTATTTTGAGACTAAGCAATTTTGTCGCGTTCGCGATTCACTTTCACTTTTGTTGAGTTTCAGAACGCGATATTAGATCCTCCAACGCGCACGCGAATTTGAACTTTATGCAGCGGTAATAAATTACAAATTGACTCTCCATTTTATTTAGAAAACGTTTGTATGGGAAATAGAAAAATGCTGTTTTGAGGATTTTCCCGGCAATTATTCGAATTTTTCTCACCTTTTAAATCTTCCCTAGACCTCCACGAATAATTCAAGACCAAGATAAGATAAATCCGTTCAGCCGTTCTCGAGTTTTAGCGAGACTAACGAACAGCAATTGATTTTTATATATATAGATAACTGTCAGTGGTTTGAAGTAACTGTCAGCGATCGACAGAATGCGCGAGTGCATACATAGTTAAGACAGAACAACGTCTGTCGGGTCAACTAGTTTAAAATAAAATGACAGGAATTAATTCTTAACCATTTAAACAGCACTCTCGAAAAATTTACAAAAGTAAGCGATATACATAGTTTAAATACTAGAAACAAAAATAATTTAGTTAATCATAAAACAAGTCTCCAAAAGATAAACAAGGCTTTTAAGGGTTGCTGTATACATTTTTATAACAAAGTTTTCACTGAGATCAAGTCCTTAAATATAAGTAAATTCCAAACCACTATTAAACGAAAGTTGTGTAATAAAGCTTATTACAAGATCTGGGAATACACAGAGGATTTAAATGCCTGGGATCAAGTATTTTTGTGTGATTTTCTTGCCACTTCCCTACAATATGGTTGAGGAAGCCGATGGCTGGCGCCTAGCCTGGCAAATACGTCATACACGTAAACGGGTGCTAATTGTGTGGACTATTCTGGTCATTTCGGTTGCAATTACTTATTGCTAAGGGTATTTATATTTCACTGCCTCGGTGGTGTAGTTGTACTGCATGCGCGGTACGGCAGCGCTCTCAGGTCCTGGGTTCGAATCCCGGGTCGGGCAAAGTGATATTTGGGTTTTATTGTTCAGTATCAGCCCGGAGTCTGGAATTTGTGCCCGATATGGCGATAGGCTCGCCCCCTATCACATCATGCGACGGAACACACTTGGCGAAAAGTGGGTGCCATGGTTGCGCCTCTGCATACCCCTTCGGGGATAAAATGCGTGATGTTGTGTGTGTATTTATATTTCAATGTTCCTGAGAGGATTTTGCACTCGTATGGAAAATTTCTTTTATTATCTTATTTATTTATTATTAATTATTATTTTATATTATTTATTATTAATTATTATTTTATATTATTTATTATTAATTATCTATACTATTATATAAAGCTGAAGAGTTTGTTTGTTTGTTTGTTTGTTTGAACGCGCTAATCTCAGGAACTACCGGTCCAAACTGAAAAGTTCTTTTTGCGTTGAATAGCCCTTTGTTCGTGGAGTACTATAGGCTATATATCATCACGCTATACCCAATAGGAGCGGAGCAGTAATGGCTAATCTCAGGAACTACCGGTCCAAACTGAAAAAATCTTTTGCGTTGGATAGCCCTTTATTCGTGGATTGCTATAGGCTATATATCATCACGCTATACCCAATAGGAGCGGAGCAGTAATGGCTAATCTCAGGAACTACCGGTTTGAACTGAAAAAATCTTTTTGTGTTGGATAGCCCTTTGTTCGTGAAGTGCTATAGGTTATATATCATCACGCTATGACCAATAGGAGCGGAGCAGTAATGAAACATGTTGCAAAAACGGGGAAAATTATTAGTTTTGAGAGCTTCCGTTGCCTGCGCTGCGTAAACGGTTAAAGCTATGCAACAATGATGTATGACGGGATTGTTCCACTTAAAAAGTTCTAAAAAATATACTATAAAGTCCCCCGCTGGATCTGTCCGTTTGAACGTGTTAAGCTCAAAAACTACCCAACGTATTAAGATGAAATTTGATATGGAGACAGTTTGAGACCCTGGGAGGAACATAGGCTCCCGGGAAACTACTACTTTTATAACGGAAAACTTGAGCCTGAAAAACTTTATAACGCGGGCGGAGCCGCGGGCAAAAGCTAGTTATTTTATATAAATGAACTGCTCTAAACAGCAATAAAAAAATGTGTTCTCTTTTTTCTGTGAATCATGTTCTGTAAGATTATACGTTAAGCTGATTTTGAAAAGAGCAACACCAGAGTTCTTTGCCTGTACTTCTCTGATGAGAACTGCTTTCCGAACTGGTAGTGGAGTTAATAATGACGAAATCTAAATAATGTATAACATTTAACTAGTTCAAATAAATTATTTCATTTCATTTATGAATTTCATCGATATCCTTTCAATAGTTTCTGCGTTCACATTGAAGACATAAACATATACGTAACTTTTCACATTTAGGATAATGTTTATCTCCTTCTTGCTATTTTCTACAAGGCACACGCTTCTCCTATTCACAATATTATTTAAACGTTATCCTTCAACATGATCAATCTAAGCACGTTGCACGCTTTCTGATATCGTGTTATAGAGTGAGATTATACCGGTGCTTGATATGACGGCTGTCAATTCATTAGGATGTCGTGACTGGTGAGTGGGACGTTGCGTCTGTATTCCCTTTGTATCACGTGATACGAAATGAAACATGTACGACGCGCAAAGGTTCCTGTCTAAATGTTACGTTTAATATGTTTGATGTCTTACTTATTATATACCTGGTTAGACTTCAATGGATCCGCCCCTATTATAATTTACTATGTTTGCTCACTGCTCCGCCCGCGTAAAAGTTTTTTCGTGGTAAATATTTAGCCCGGATAAAAATCAGTATCTCAAACTATCATTATATGAAATTGTATCGAAATCATCATCGAAATAGCCCCTTCAAACCTACAAACAAACAAACTTTTCCTCTTTATTAAATTAGTGCACATATAGTGGTTCCGTATTGATTAACATTTCAACGTCTGTATCAAAGTATATTTGCAGTTACGCGTATCCGATTGCAATATAGATAGAAATAAATCGGACATTTTGGTCTTACAAGCCCACTTACGTCAAGGACCGAGGGAATCCTATAACATACAGAAGTAAATGTTAATATGGTTTACTTTAGCCGACTTTTGACCGATTATTTACGGTGTTCTACGTTCGCCGTAACTGTTTGAACATTTTAAAATGTAGCTTGTCTAGCCAAGTTCTCCTAGCATATGCCGGGCGTAGTTTAATTAAAATATTGACTAATTAAACCCTTCAAACTTCACAAGCAAACACTTATTTAAAATATAATAATTTATATTCCATAAAAGTTACTCCCTTTTATATATTTTTTTAATATTTTGTAAGGGTATGGTTAATTTTTATGTGGAGTTACATTTTACAGTTTTTAAAGGTCCCATTATTATATTAAATTAACTAACCAAAAAAGGCGAAGGATGTCAAATCGACGTAATTTTTTTAAATAATTTTGTATTTTGTTTAGAAGCCTGTCTGGGGTCTGCCTGTTTTTAAAAATAGTATGAAGAGATGGGCTGAATGATGAGCCTCTCTAGGTTCATTAAAAAAATAAGTTCATAATAATCATGACAGCTTAAAGTTACAATGTAACTGAACAAATGAACGAACAATATCTAAAAATCATGACATACTTTCAAACTGTTTGTAGACTTGTTTTGTTTTCTGGAGCAGTGACAGAACTCGTTCCAATTTTCTACACTTTATTACATCACTCACTCATATTTATACGGTATTAAGGTATAATATTTTTAAAAAGATTTTAAGGATTTACATTGAGCAGTTACAGAAATTTACAATATTACGAAATCTAAGCGTGCCTAAAACAAAAATGCCGTTTCTTAATTTTTTCTCTCTGAGTTCGATTATGTATTTATTTTTTTAATACTTATTGTCCAAAAAAAAAAAACGAAAATTGCTTGATGACATAGTACATGCGGTTGAATTCAGTAGTTTTCTTGGTTCATCTTACAATTTATTCAAAAAAATATGACACGATTGTTTCCTCAGAACAAGAACAAGCGTAGAAGGAATCTAAATTACCCTCATATACTTATCCTTTTTTTTCAAATAGGCCAAAACCGTTGAAAAGAACGAGACAAATATTATGTTGCTAAGGTCGGCTTGCGTACACTTTAAAATTATGAAATGGTTACCTTTGGTCATCTTTACGATGCCGAATTAAAAAGCAAATAAAATGTCAAATGTTCCAACTTGCCAACCTCAAAACAATGTTACAAACGCTCCCACACAATTTAGTTACGTTATACTTTAGCGCGTGCTTTTCAAAAGTGGCTACATGTTTTGTAATATTTTTGTTGTTAATTTTAATAAATACATAGTGCTGTTTAAGTATAATATAGCCCTACGAAAAAGCAATGGCCTGCGTTATTGTGAAATGTAATTCTCATTTTTCTCGTAAAGAAAATGAAACTGAAATCATCAGCTTCCATCGGTGAGTAAACAAAAACCCTAATATATTTGCTTAAACCCTGTACATAAGTGCAAAAAGTATTATTAATTAATAGTGTTGTGCTGCATATTCTGTCGATAACATATTGTAGTTTACTATTTTGCATAAATTGCCTTTTACTTTCAATATACCTACGGTGGTGTAGTGGTAAAAGCCACTTGGAAACCGTGCGCGAAGGCTGGGGGTTGAGGAAACTATCTGATTTTCATAGTGTGTCTCATATAATGTGTTTCATTGCAGATTCCCCACTAATTATTGTTTTCAGGCAACACTGCCTGCGACCCCATCTTGTTCCCTACGTTCCACTAGTTCACATGAATGATTCCTTCAAGTTAACTATGTTTATAGTGCTAACAAACAGAATATCGGTATTTCGTCGTTTCCTGGCAGATCCGGATTAACCCCATGCAAGAATATGCCTAATTTTAATTTAGTATTTACTGTTTTCAATTAATTTTATAGATATATAGTATCATAAAGGAAATAAATATCTCGTTTATTCCAATTTGTCGTAACACCTATATTCCTTAAGATCCAATCTTTACGCATACAACTATTTGTCGTTAAAGAACGGATAAAAATCGTTCGATCTAGCACTTGTAAAATATTGCAAGTTTGTGACAAAATTTATACACGAAAACGTCTGAACTCAGTAATTATGTAATTTATTTTAGCTTAGGTGAATGATCGATTTTGTTTATTTGTTATATTTATTTATACATATATGTTAGAACTATTTCTTCGAATATTTTTATAAATCATCACTCATGTGGGATAAGATTGTATACCTAGAACTATTAAAAAAACAAAGTTCGCTTCTAAAAATATGTTACGAAATTTATATATTTTTTTGAATTTTTATAAATACCTATCTAGATCAGAATATATTCTTTTTATAGATTTTAGAATCCCTTTTACATAGACGGTTTTAGTTATCGTTTTAGTAATCTTTCCCACACATTTCTAAAAATATAGTACTTTTTTAAAGCTTATAAAACATTAACTGTTAAGTATATTTAAGAAATTGAAAAAATATATGGCATTTAGTAAGTATATTTAATAACATATAGCTAAGTTAATGATTCATTATGATATAAATAGAATTCTTATAAAAGAATAATTCGAGGAGACTGTTCAACGCGTTGAAAAAGCGTCCGATTTAACCCCAAGGCGCCTTACATCACGAGTATCACTTTCAAAGAGAGAAAGAAAGAAAAACTGTCATTCCACTTATTTAAATGCAAATCAAAGGGCGAACGTCTTGAGCTGTATATGTGATAGCATTTGATGCATACGTCATTTTAGAAAAAAAAAATGAAATAGAAAATCATAAATGAAAATATCTGAATTTTTAAAAAGAAAGAGTATTGGTGTCCTAACTTGGACTCCTAGTTTTATACTACAGCCTATTAACATTATAAATGCGAAAGTTTGTGAGGATGGATGTATGTATGTATTTTGTTCCTTATTAACAAAAAAGCTACTGAAGGGACATGGATGAAACTTCACAGTAATATTGGTTATACGCCATAATAATACAATTTATTCATTTATTTTAATGATTTTGTGTAATTTGGTCATAACTTTACATATCAAATAAGTCGGAAAAAATAGTTATCACGGAAAACTCTTTCACGCAGGCGAAGCCGCGAGCAACAGTTAGTAAAATATAAATATGAAAAATGTAATGTTGTCAATTATTTTGAGTAATGTTAGTTTATATTATAAAAATCCAATTATGCAATTTTCTCCCGTAAAATTTGACTTTCTTGTAACATGGTATTACAATAGTAGTTTACTAAATATCTTTACAATAAATCATCAGGTAGTAGTAATAAGCCAATGTCTTTACATTATTCATATCGAAGAAAACCTAATGTAGGTTTGTCTTCCTTAGAGAAAAATAATTCAAAACAACAGTTTTAGAATTGTTAATTATCTGTCTGTATGTTTGTACACGCATCATGCAATAACTATGGCATGGAATTAAATGCGTTTTTCAACAATGTATTACTATTAAGTAAAGGTTTAAGTTATTATATGTCTCATTAAAAATAACGGTAAATAAAGATAATTTGTAGAAAAGATTTGCGAGCAAATGCTAGAATATTTTAGTATAAATTTTCACAGCTGCATCCCCATGCACAACAAAAGGAATCAAAACTTAGTGCAGCAACAGCTTACTTTTTGAATTTTCTATGTTACGTAAATTTTGTTCCCATTCGTACATTTTTATACCACTGATATGGTTGCTCGATGTTTATCATGATTATACCTAAAAACTGATTATTGTGTTAATGAAAAAAAAAATATCGTGTAGTTAAAATTTTAATTTTAATTTAAAATTAAAGTCTTTGATTTTTTTTATAAAAAACGCAAACACAGCTTATGATAATTTAATTTTTATTAGGCACCGACTCCAAAATTGGTAACCAGTATGTAGGTAATATTAAACTATTATTTGGTTTTTGAAGGCGGTTTTATTTTTTGTTAAAAGGTTTTTATTTTTTGCTTTTTCGTGTTAGTAATAATCATGAGTCCAAATGGTAAACCCCTTTCAAACATAAAAAGATTTACTAAATCAGGCGATGCCTCTTCGAGTAGCTCCTTACTGTTTAAGGAGTTGTACCTTCCATCATCAGCTCAGCTACATACGATAATGTTTATCATACGCAAGTACGAAAGTTACTTACTTCATAAAATTTGCGAAAAACCGATGTGTGGGCCTATAAAATTTGAGAGTTGCCTTCAATTTCTGCAGGATCCAATCAACAGATCCTGACTTGGTGACTATGGGACTACTTCAGAAGTAACGAACGAATAAAAAAAGAATTTCGAAAACGGTCCACAAGTGGCAGAATAATCGCGTAACAAACACACAAAAGAAAAATATACAGTCGAATTGAGAACCTCCTCTTTTTTTGAACTCGGTTAAAAATAAACTTAAAGCTAAAAACCAAATTTACTCATTAGACACAAATGATAATTATCGCCGACAAAAATACTAAATAGAAATAAAAACACTTTATTTATTTTACGATAATAGGATCAACATATTCTTATAGTTAATCGGCCTCGAACAAAAGCCATTACTCGTAGACAAAATTATATTTGGAATATTCATTTTGATTAAGTTTCTTACTTTAATTTCTATAGCTTGTAGTACATAATAATATGTTATTTAGCAATTAATACCGTAATTATGTATTTCGTTACTCGTTTTAGACATTCAATTGACAGCACCTTTGTGTAACACAATATGCACGGTAACAAGACTAATAGCATAATCCTTTTATCATCTAAAATGAACAAAATCAAAACCAAAATGCGTAAAATGGTGAAAGGAGGGTATCTAATTATTCCTGTTTACATTTTCGTACACTTATTGGTGGAGTTAATATGCCTTTCTTTACGTAATGATGGATTTTCCCAACGACTTCTTTTGTTCAAAGTGTTGATATTGTATAATTTACATCGTACCTTGGAATGTATTAAAAAAAAATCTAAATTTAAGTAGGTTATCTAACTTCGATAAATTGTAAAAAATATGTGTATATTCGTATCAGAAATGTAACTAGAAAATAGCAGATGAAGAAAGCCACAAATGCAACAATATAAAACAAAATTACTATACCAACCGCCTATTGAAATGAAATGAAATAATTTTTTTGAACCTGTAAAATGTTATAATTATTTAGATTCCGTCAATATTAACTCTACCACCAGTTCGGAAAGCAGTTCTCACCAGAGAAGGACAAGCAAGTTACTCTGGTGTTGCTCTTTTCAAAATCAGTTAAAGATATAAACTACAGTGCCTGATACACAGAAAAGAGAAAAATTACCATTGTTTTCTTTTTATTTCTGTTTAGGGCAGTATATTTATATGCTCGTAAAATAGGTAATAAAAGAAATTTTCATACGAGTGCACAATCCTCTCAGGAATCATGAAATATAATACTTATAATACCCCTAGAAATAAGTAATAGCGAGCGAAATGGGCAGAATAGTCCACACAAGTAGCACCCGTTCACGAGTATGACGCATGTGCCAGCCATCGGCCTCCTCAAACATATTTTAGAGAAGTGGCAGACCCGTCACATGACGCCGCGCCGCCGCAGGTACAAACATTTAGAGAGTATGTCATACCCAAGTCGCTCACAGCGCTATTCCGAATAAAGAAAATAAAAAATCATATGTCCGATCAAATAACACAATTCCAAAGAAAATCACACAAATATACTGGGATTAATCCCAGGCATTTAAATCCTCTAAGTGGCGATAGCCTAGTTGAGTGTGGAATGGACTGCCAAGACGAATGTCCGCAAGTTAAAATCCCAAGGGCACACACCTCTGACTTTTCTAAAATCATGTGTGTATTCTTTGTGAATTTATCGTTCGCTTTAACGGTGAAGGAAAACATCGTGAGGAAACATGCACATCTGAGAAGTTCTCTATAGGAATTTCGAAGGTGTGTGAAGTTTACCAATCCGCACTAGGCCAGCGTGGTGGACTAAGGCCTAATCCCTCTCAGTAGTAGAGGAGGCCCGTGCTCAGCAGTGGGCAAGTATATAATACAGGGCTGATATTATTATTAATATTATTATTTAAATCTTCTGCGTATTCTGAGATCTTGTAATAAGCTTTATTACACAACTTTCGTTTAATAGTGGTTTGGAATTTACCTATATTTAGGGATTTGATCTCAGTGGAAACATATACAGTAACCCTTAAAAAACTTATTGATCTTTAGGAGACTTGTTTTGTGATTAGCTAAATTAGTTTTGTTTCTAGTTTTTAAACTATAGATATCGCTAACATTTGGATTTTGTTTCTACATATTTATGGATATACACTAAGTTACTGAACACATTGTACGTCAATGCATTGTTTCAATAGCGGTGAAATTTAACCTTAGCATAACTAACTTTTGTAAACTAATTCGCATTATTTTATAACTAATCTTACCATATTTTATGATGTCACCCAAGTATTTATTAATCTAAATGTCTTCAGCGTTAATATTTGAATGTTATATTACATGAAAACCTTTGATAATAATTTTGTAAAAGTATACGTTAACCTACGACTAAGTAAAAATATTTTTTTATTGCTTTGAATGACGAGACGAGCTTGCATTTCGCCTGTTGGTAAGCGAAACGACCGGCCATAAACAGTAGAAACACCATCCAACACCGTGAATTACAAAGTATGGTTAGGTATTCCTGCGCTCGCCTTCCGAAGACATAAGATGTTAAGTCTTATTATGTCCAGTCGTTACACTGGCTACAATCATAAATACACGTATTCAACATTTGTCATCAATTACCCACAAACACAGATGCAATACAGACTTTCAGAATAATAACGGAAAAACATCGTATGAACTTAGAAAACCTACATCTAATATTAATTGACTTCGAGAAAGCGTTTGACCGTGTACCTCGGAGAGTAACATGGCGATCTCTTAGAGCACATTAACCTGAATGTTACGTGAATATAATTTCAGATATGTATAGCAATATATGTAAAAAGTCAGATCCCCGATTTAAGGATTGGTGTTCATCAGGGTTCTGCGCTAAGCACACTGGGTTTTAATCTTGTCATGGATATGATAACGAAAAACATCCAAGAGCTTATATATGAGGTTTTCGTTGAATTGAATTAAAATATAAAATTGAAACCTTGGAATCTTCCTTGTTCGGATGACATCGTCCTTATCGCCAGAATAACAACTTTATTGCAACAAAGAGAAATAATAACATTAAGAATTACATAAACAATAATTGGCATATCCGAGTTAAGCATTTCAGTAATTGTCAGGAGTCCCCAAACTAGGCTATGATATCTATAATGAGAGTCAAAAACTCATGAATAACCGATATTATAAAATATAAACATTAGATAAATACATTAGAGAATGCAGGACTCAGGGTGAGCAGATCAAAAACAGTACACTTAAAATGTAATCTTATCCAGACTTCCACTAGGAAAGCCATAATCTGTTATCCTGATTAAACACCAGTCCCAGAAGTAATGCAATTTAAATATCTGGGTTCTATTACTTCTAATAGTACAGATGCGGAAGCGGACGCCGAAAATAGTGATCTTAGAGTCTAGTCAAGCACTTCAGTGATAAGTGAATAAGGAATGATATTGCTGCTGATAAAAAGCCTATTCGTACAAAAGGTAAAATTTACAAAAAAGCGTTAAGACCCAAGATGCTGTACGGACAGAAATACAATATGTACAAAAGCTACATACGGCAGAAATTAAAATGGTCGGGAGCAGTGACGTGCCTACTGCTTTGGGTATGGTCAAGCCAAAGCAGCACAAAAAAAAGATCGAGTTTTCGGTTCATATAAAATGTACGTTACAAAATAAAATAGGGATTGAATATAACTTTGCCTGTCTCGGAGAGTTGTAGTCGTGCCGCGCACGCAATACAACTATGCCACCGAGATAACTTATAATATATTAGGCACTTTAATCTAAAGGTGGTTTTGACCCATCGTGACGTCTGAAAGAAATTTCATGTGATGTAATAACAAATAAACTGTATAAATTATCAACTAATCTCATAAAAAGTAGAAACACTACTATTACACTGGTGTCGATGCGCACTATTTGTTTTTAGAATTTCGTCACATACTGTACCTACTCAATTGACGAGATAATCTAGTTAAAATTCGCTGTTTACCAAAATTATAAAATAAAATGCATTCAAAATAAAACTGAATGTGATTTAGAATATATTCTGTTGATAGCACCGATTAATTTGTAGGTATCATTATTTTCAACCAGATGTATTCCAAACACTTGCCTCGTTCGAGAAAATGCGCAACAACAACAAAAACAATTTAGTGATTATTCGTATGGGAGCATCCAAAACGACAATTAGTTTTGCTTGTAAATACCTTATAGTTTTTTGAAGTCAGGTGTACATTTCGCGCCACTCGCCAGCTAGTATGAAGTTGTTGTTGTCCACCATAACCTCACAAATTTACCTATTCTCTCCGATAAAAGCTTTTCACACCCTTTAAACCATCACAAAAAATCATTTCACTAACTTACTATGTATTTAAATGTTTAAAATAACAAATCTATACTATTATCTATACTATTATATAAAGCTGAAGAGTTTGTTTGTTTGTTTGTTTGTTTGTTTGTTTGTTTGTTTGAACGCGCTAATCTCAGGAACTACCGGTCCAAACTGAAAAATTCTTTTTGCGTTGGATAGCCCTATGTTCGTGGAGTGCTATAGGCTATATATCATCACGCTATACCCAATAGGAGCGGAGCAGTAATGCCTAATCTCAGGAACTACCGGTCCGAACTGAAAAATTCTTTTTGCGTTGGATAGCCCTTTATTCGTGGAGTGCTATAGGCTATATATCATCACGCTATACCCAATAGGAGCGGAGCAGTAATGGCTAATCTCAGGAACTACCGGTTCAAACTGAAAAAATATTTTTGCGTTGGATAGCCTTTTGTTCGTGGAGTCCTATAGGCTATATATCATCACGCTATACTCAATAGGAGCAGAGCAGTAATGGCTAATCTCCGGAACTACCGGTTCGAACTAAAAAAAACATTTTGTATTGGATAGCCCTTTGTTCGTGAAGTGCTATAGGCTATATATCATCACGCTATGACCAATAGGAGCAGAGCAGTAATGGCTAATCTCAGAAACTAGGAGTTTGAACTGAATAATTCTTTTTGTGTTGGATAGCCCTTTGTTCCTGGAATGCTATAGGCTATATATATCATCACGCTATGCCCAACAGGAGCGGAGCAGTAATCGCTAATCTCAGGAACTACCGGTTCGAATTAAAAAAATATTTTTGTGTTGGATAGCCCTTTGTTCCTGGAGTGCTATAGGTTATATATCGTCACGCTATGACCAATAGGAGTGGAGCAGTAATGAAACATGATGCAAAAACGGGGACAATTTATTAGTTTTGAGAGCTTCTGTTGCATGCGCTGCGTAAACGGTTAAAGTTATGCAACAATAATGTATGACGGGATAGTTCCTCTTAAAAAGTTCTACAAAAATATATTATAAAACAAAGTCCCCCGCTGCATCCGACTGCCTGAACGTGTTAAACTCAAAAACTACTCAACATATTAAGATAAAATTTGTTATGGAGACAGTTTGAGACCCTGGGAAGAATATAGGCTCCCGGGAAAATATATAGCGTGACTTTTATAACGGAATACTTTAGCCCGAAAAACTTTGTAACGCGGGCGGAGCCGCGGGCAAAAGCTATGCTACTATAATAAAAGTAAGTTTAACTTGGCAACCTCGAATTTTATACAATATCTATGCACGCAAAAGCCTGGGTTATTTTTCAGTACTGATTGATATGGAAACCTACTACAGCTATACATATGTGGTAGAATTTTAGCCATATTCTTTCCATGGGTGTGAGAGAGAAGGAAATATTGATGCAAAAAGCCTCGTAAAACCTAACGAGAGTGAGAGTGATGAATATATTTTGTGTGCGTGTTTGGTATTATGACAAAATGTGTGTATACTGATACGGTGTGGGTGTGGTAATGTGTGTGTAGTAGGTGCTGTAGTGTGTTTGTAGGTGCGCTCGATGCGAACCGATGCAGTGCAGCGAGACATAGCGCGGGAATGTTTTATATCTATACTATTATATAAAGCTGAAGAGTTTGTTTGTTTGTTTGAACGCGCTAATCTCAGGAACTACCAGTCCAAACTGAAAAATTCTTTTTGCGTTGGATATCCCTTTGTTCGTGGAGTGCTATAGGCTATATATCATCACGCTATACCCAATAGGAGCGGAGCAGTAATGGCTAATCTCAGGAACTACCGGTCCAAACTGAAAAAATATTTTTGCGTTGGATAGCCCTTTATTTGTAGAGTGCTCTAAGTTATATATCATCACGCTATGACTAATAGGAGCGGAGCAGTAATGGCTAAACTCAGGAACTACCAGTTTGAACTGAAAAAAACGTTTTGTGTTGGATAGCACTTTATTTGTGGAGTGCTATAGGCTGTATATCATTACGCTATGACCAATAGGAGCGGAGCAGTAATGAAACATGTTGCAAAAACGGGGACAATTAATTAGTTTTGAGAGCTTCCGTTGCGTGCGCTGCGTAAACGGTTAAAGTTATGCAACAATGATGTATGACGGGATTGTTCCTCTTAAAAAGTTCTAAAAAATATAGTATAAAACTAAGTCCTCCACTGCATCTGTCTGCCTGAACGTGTTAAACTCAAAAACTACCCAACATATTAAGATGAAATTTGGTATGGACACAGTTTGAGACCCTGGGAAGAACGTAGGCTCCCGGGAAAATATATAGCGTGACTTTTATAACGGAAAACTTTAGACTGAAAAACTTTATAACGCGGGCGGAGCCGCGGGCAAAAGCTAGTTGTTTTATAAAATTATGGTTATTGTTCCATATTCGGTTTTGTGTACTTAAGTAAATAATTTTAAGGCAAGCCAGGCTTTTGGGCTTCTATGAAAGTACCGCCACTGGCCGGGAGGGGTAACTAACTTTCTCAGGATCCGAAATGAATATGTTCGTGGTAGCTTCTAGGTGACCCCCGTACCCGAAAGACTTACAGAGAGACGCCTCAGGTGGTTTGGTCACGTTATGCGCAGTGATGAAAATCATGTTATCAAAAAAGCGATAAACCTAAAGAGAGAACGAAAGAGAAACCAAGACAGAACAGTCTAGCGCAGACATATTAGGAGAGCCGACCCCATATAAAGTGGGAATGAGCAAAGAAGATGATAATGAGTTACACTGGCTACAATGTTCTTCAAACCGGAACATCGTAGTAATTACACACGTCTGTCAGGCAGCGGAATTTAGCATTTCGGTGGTACCTACACATGCGGACTCTCACATATGAGACACCTACCACCCGTAAATGTATACATATATTATGGCATTAGAACGTGCAATCTGAAGACTCGAAACGTAATGGATGTTTTTTCCCAATTAGGGCAAAAACATCCATTACGTGTAAATAACTAATACTAGCCGTCTTTATTTATATTGGCTTAAGTAAGTCATCTCTTTCACAAGATACGTTAAGCCCAGAATATGTATGTGTGCATACGACACATCATTTTCGTTTTTTATTTTTACATATTCATACGTCTTTTGGTAAATTAATTCCTCAAACCTCTGATTATAGCTTTCGTTAATGTTCTGTTCATTAAACTATTAAACAAGCTGTATATTTTTATTGTTTTTATTATCCTAAATGTTATTTTTCGAATGTGAAAATATTTCATTGACTATTAAATTAATTAAAATCAGCCAGCGCGCACATTTTCGCCTTTGAAGCGGGTGTTGCCAATAGTAAGGAATTCCTGATCCCGTATTTATTAGATTGCTTTCAATTACGTATTCAGGCTGTGGTTGCGTGTTTCTTGAATAAGGAAGAATTGATCGTTCCTTGTTTGTACTTTACGTGGATGTTGATTAGGCCATGCAAATAAATGATTGACTTATATACATTATAAATGTGGAAGAAATTCGATGTTGTGTTTTCAAACTACTAAACCAACTTTAATTGATTTGATATACGGAAAAAGCTTGAACCCTAGAAAAACAACAGTTAACTTTAAAAATTATTTCACACAACAAATTCCACGTGAGCAAAGCCAAGTGCTAAAGCTATTTAAAAGTAATATATGTACCGGGTTGTTAAATGGCAATTATTTTCAAACAATGTTCACATTGCGTTCTTAAGAATTAACTATGATATAAGGTTAGCAATTTTTTAATATAGTTAGGTTTTTGATATGACAAGTAAAATTGCTGGAAAAGATCCTTTATAAGAATATAATAATAAATCCAGGTTTTTATCTATAATATAAAAATGAATCGCTAAATGTGTTGCTAAGCGCAAATTTCGAGAGAGATTTCGCTAATTCTTTTTTATAATATTCATTAAAGTACGAGGATGGTTCTTACCGGGAGAGAAATTTAAAAAATTGCCTGAAAATGTCTAAAAACAACAGTTTTCTATTTTCGCATACAAAAGATTCGTAATAATGCTTAAAAGCCAATTTGAACTTAAGTAAATACCATACTATAAAGTTTAAGTGTTAGTGGAGGGGTTCCGGGAAGGCAAAACAATTGAGTGACGTTAGTATCGTATAAATATTAATGTCAATATTTGTCAACATTTATACGATGGATAGAATTTTAAGTGTATTATAAATTTTACACACAATAACACGCATTTTATCCCCGAAGGGGTATGCAGAGGCGCAACCTTGGCACCCACTTTTCGTCAAGTGTGTTCCGTTCCATGATGTGATAGGGGGCGAGCCTATCGCCATATTGGGCACAAATTCCAGACTCCGGGCTGATACTGAGCAGAAAAACCCAAATATCACTTTGCCGGACCCGGGATTGGAACCCATGACCTCAAAGCGCTGCCGTACCGCGCATGCAGTACAACTACGCCACCGACGCAGTCTAACTAAAATTTTATAAATTTTATTTTTTGAAATAATTTAATTGTTGACTTATCATCTTCCTTTTTTCTTTTTTTTCTTACTAGCTGACGCGGTGTCCCGAATAGCAGAATAAGTAAAAAAATATTTAAAGATTCGACTGTTAGACGGTACGAAGTTCGCCGGTTTTTTATAAAAATCTCTTTGTTTTTGTTACCCTTAAATACCTGCGGACCGTCTTACGTCTTTAGGTACTATCTATCACAGTAATGAGATCTTTGATGGGTTTTTTAGATATAAAGCTTTGATACTAGGCCATAATGAAATACCTTTTCATAATAAAATGACATATTGATCCAAACTGTAATATTTCAATCATGTTAAATGTACATCCATTTTTATTACTTGTAACCCGCTTTGTGAGTATTTTCTTCATTTTTACGTCATGTCTAAAGGTTATTACTTATAACGATTGCGTTGCGATTGGACAGCGGCAATAACGAACTGTTTTAAAATTAATACATATAATATATGTAGGTATTATTAGAATATATGCATTCTCCTACTAAGGAAATAATTGTGATAATTTGATATCATGTTTTATAAAAACGAAATTACCTCTAAATGGGTTTGGAAGAAATTTGGCATAGGTACAGAGAATAGAGGTTATTTTCTACCAAGAAAAAATGAGTACCTATTTTTATTATGAGAAATGATTTCACCGAATCCATGTAAAGTTACAAAATCTATAGTATGTATAAAAAAAGTCGTGTTAATTACACTGTTTATAATTCAAGAACGGCTGAACCAATTTGGCTGAAAATTGATAGGGAGGAAGTTTAGAACTAGGACATGGATATAGGATACCCCGATTTTATCCCGTTCCCGTGGGACGTAACATAAAACCTGGTATAACAAAACTCCACAGACAAAAAAACGAAAAATTTATCAGTCAAAACCTGAGGTCAAAACATCAATCTAACTTCATTTCATATTTTGAAGATATGACGGACGCCCTACAAAGTATAGGCATTTCCTTATTATAAAAATATAAATCGTAAACCTTGCTTTTTTACTATTCTCACAAACGTTATAAATGAATGCGGGTTGAATATATATCTATATATATTATAAAACAAAGTCCCTTTCTCTGTCTGTTTGTGTGTTATCGATTTTCTTAAAATCTACTGAACGGATTTTTATGAAATTTGGTATGAAGATAGTTTAAAACCCTGGGACTTTTATCCCGGAAAACCCCTTCACGCGGGCGAAGCCGCACGCAAAAGCTAGTATAATAATCATATAATGTTTCCTTTCGAGAACAAAATGATCTTGTACGTTTGAAGTACAATCTATTAAATTTTGCTCACAACTTCACCCGCGTGAATGGCTTTTTTGAGGATAAATGTCCTGTTCTATATTTTTCTTAAATAAAAACTATTTTCATGCCAAATTGAATCGAAATCTATTCAGTTGGTTTTGAGTTTGACCTACCGTTCAGACAGGCAGACGCGGGGGACTTTGTTAAATAATATGTGAGCATATTATAAAATTACGTATTCAATCTTTATTTACAAGACATCATTAGGAATATGTATTATCTCGAGTCGCGTGACACCGAGGGGACAGCTAAGCTACAATGCAGTTGCAATGTCATCCTTATTGTATCATTACAGTTAGACTTAAAATTAAATAAGTTTCCAACTCGGACCTCAATGCAAAAAAGAGATGGAAATTAATGTTATGTTGTTGCACAAATTACCTCCATAGTACGGTTTCTGTTTCAATTTTTGAATTATGGCGTCAATTGTGTCAAGATAATCGTATTTAACAATGCACTTACTTTTAAAATAATAGCCTACCATATACCTATTTGGCCCATGTTCAGCAGTGGACATCTTGCAGCTGATGATGACAATAATGAAATACAATTTTATAGTATTGTTTATCCTGATAGTTTATTTAAGTACTCAATAATGCATAATATTCAACATAGTGAATAACTAATAGGTTAACTTATAGGTTTTGTTATATAGCAAACTTTATTACAATTTCTCATCAAATCTACATGTGCAGCATAACACATAATTTATTTGGTCCTATTTGTAGGTATAAAGCAAGGGAGCGCTGATGAAAAACTGTGTGGAAACCACTAAAAATATGTACACTTGAATAAATCTAGCCCGTTTTAAAGAATACCAACAGCATAAACACTGAGTTCAATGAAAGTTAAATAAGCCTATCTAAAGAAACATGTCCTGCCGTAAATAATCCTAGCCTACCTTAAAAACTGCTGTCATAAACGTTTATATGAATTTTTCAATCCAAACATATTGTATTGGAAATATATTTTACTGCGATCTTCCTACGAAACTATTCAAATACTCCTAAGTGGAATATTTGAATAGCTCCATTTACCGTACACGTAAATCATACCTTCTTTTATGTTTTGTAAATAATAAGAAATGGTCAAGTATGTTCAGCTTATACGATGAAGATTCCGTTGCACGCTTAAAAATATACAAATACAAAGATTTGCTCGCGGGTTCGCCCGCGTTAACGACCATTTCCGGGTTGAAAGTAGCCTATATATTAGTGAAATTATTTTCAAATCCTGTTAAGTAGTTTTTGAGTTATACATTATAAAACAAATATAAACAAACCGTTAGAATATTTGTTAAGGCTTAAAACCCGTCCAGCATTTACTTAAACATCTTTTATTTATGAATTTTTATGCTTATAATTGGTATATTTGACACGTTTTTGTATTTTACTTGTAATATTCGTTAGCATATCATATATCATGATAAACAAAAAAATGTTTTACAAAGAGTAAATGAATCCATGCATCTCATGCGGCTCATTTTCATTTTTTTTTTCATTTAACATTTTTGTTTCGCCAAACGAGAATAAAGAATGGAATAATGATTGTAAATTGTAAAGGAAGGTACTGTTATCCTAAAATACAAGTTTTTTACTTAGTTTAGGAAACAGAACTGCACAGATTTGTAACTAATTTTGTGTCTAATAAATAAATTATTATTATTATTATTATTATAATGAAAAAAATCCAGCACATGGCAGTTGGTACGTTTATAGATATGCGTATCAGTATTAAATCAATAAACTACGAGTAATGGGCCGTGATATTTTATTATTTTAGCTAAAATTTAATATTAAGTTCAATTTTTTAAATATCTTATCAGTCAATTCACAATAGCTTATCTTGTTAATTTCGAAATAAACTATACAAATACCGCGTGACTGTTCAAATATCGCTGGCTTCAAGCACATCTTGAACAGGCATTATTCTTCCACAAAATGTCTAGATAAAACTTATATTGATATCGACACACATCCTAACTTGCTCTTAACATATTGCTGATTATATTTTGCATTGAACCATACCCTCAGAAACTGTATCGACAAACTCGTTTCTAAGTTTAAAATACGATAAAAATAATTTTAACAAAAATTAAACCGCCTTCAAAAACCACTCAAAACCAAAAAATAATTTCACATAACAATTATATATTGGATAACAATTTTGGAGTCGATGCCTAATTAAAATTGCTAGTTAGCTAACTAAATATAACTAAATATAGCTATATTTGTTGCATAGTCCATCTATGAGCTACATTTCTTTCAAATCAATTAAAAGGAGTAGGTTTGCGTGTACTACAACATACACAGTGAAAGGTGTAATACCATGCACATGTATGGTGTTTCATCTTTTTATTTCCTCTTTTTTCGAGGCAGGGAATGTAATACACCCACATTTGACCAGCTATATGTAACAGGGGAAGAATTTGGGTAGTGTACAGTTTTCACAAATTTAAATATTTCCTTAATAGCTTCCATTTGCTGTACTGCGCCGGTGCGTTCATCTCCAGTGACGATCTGACTTGCTGACTTTGTACGCTGGCAGCACATTGTTTTCGTATATTTCTTAATGTATTTATCTAGCTTAACTAGCAATTTTAATTAGGCACCGACTCCAAAATTGGTATCCAATATATAACTGTTATGTGAAATTATTTTTTGGTTTTGAGTGGTTTTTGAACGCGGTTAAATTTTTTGTTAAAATTATTTTTATTTTTTGCTTTTTGTGTTAGTAAAAAATAGACCGTCTCAATGGCATAGTTGTGTTTCGCTGACGATACGACTATCGCGCTGAGGAGTTACACCTCTGAGTACCACTGAAAAGGGGAAAAGGTGTGATGCTATATATATATATATATATATATATATATGTATGTAAGAAGTAGATTCAAGCAAACCTAACGCAAAACATAACTGATATATTTGGCTCACAGTACAACTATCGCGCTGTGGTGTTACACCTCTGCCTACCCCTGAAAAGGGGAAAAGGTGTGATGCTATATATATATATATATATATATATATATATATATATATATATATATATATATATGTATGTAAAAAGTAAAATCAACTAAACCCAACGCAAAAACACAACTAAAGTGTTTTGCTCGCAGTACGACTATCGCGCTGAAATGTTACACCTCTGCCTACCCCTAAAAAAGGGAAAAGGTGTGATGCTATATACATATATATATATGTATGTAAGAAGTAGAGTCAATTAAACCCAACCCAAAAACACAACTGATATGTTTCACACACAGTACGACTATCGCGATGAAATGTTATGCCTCTGCCTACCCCTGACACGGGGAAAAGGTGTTATGCTATATGTATAAGTATGTGAGAAGTACAATCAACCAAACTCAATGCAAAAACATAACTAAATACGTCACAGGAAAGCTAAATTCGCGATTTCGTTTTTTGGACGACATAATTATTCTAGTTTTTTTAATTTTAAAAGCAAACTACCGAAGCGATGTTGAAAAAAAATTTATGGGACCAATCTGGAGAGAAATTCTTTCGATTAAAAATAGAATTTCCAAATCGGTTCATAAATGAGCGAGTTCTGAGGTAACAAACATACAAAAAACAAAAAAAAAAAAAAATCACGTCGAATTGATAACCTCCTCCTTTTTTTGAAGTCGGTTAAAAAAACACCCTTAACAGAATAATTCTATGATCGGTTTCGTATTGAACCATTTTATAAACGGAACTCTAATATTAGTCGACCTAAATAGGACTTTTATGAACACAAAATTAATATTGAGGTTGTGTTCAATAAGTTTTTTGTGTGCTGTGTAGGTCGCGGCAACAAAACGACGGAGAAATTCTTTGTGTTTCAAGATATAAATTATGACTACAAATAAATGTAGCAGTCTACATATATATATCGGTTTGTATTTGTAACCGCCGATATGTATCATTTATATATTCGGATCATTTATACATTTTATAAATTATCTGCACCGTCTTATCATCGCAGTGGTGTATTTTTTATATTCGGAAAAATACCTAGTTAGTTTATAAAAGATGAAATGATTTAAATAAGTTGTCAAATCAACTACTAATTATTTGACTTAAGTTTATAAATAAAATGTTAAAATAATTATATTCGTCGATGTAGTTCTTAATTCACTTAAATGGGTGATTTAGGAGAAATGGAATATTTGACACTAACCTTTTTTTAAAATCTATTCAGACTCGCGGAGATATATTTGTAAAATTTCATAACTGGAATAGAAAGAATAGCGTTATTGTAGCTACAAAATCGTTGGTAATTTATAAAAATGTAAAGAAATAGAACCACGTACTACGTTTCTCATCGTAAGACATGCAAGGAAAGCTAATGCTTGCAATGCTTCGGACAAAAGTGAAATCAAAAGTATAACATATTTTACAACATTCTATGCAGGGTTGGGTTCCCAGATTGGGTCAAATATTTGGGACAACTACAAGAATTTTGTTTTGCGGTGTAAAGGGTCACCAAATTATATGCGAAATTTGCGTATATAGAGTTGGAATTTGTTTTAAATTAATAGGAGTGTGCTAAGTGTTGTAAGGTTTGATAGAGTTGCGCAAAAATATTATCGCCTTTTCCAAATAGATTTTTATTGTTTTATAATCTAAATTTATGGTTCCATGTTTTAACTTCATTAGAAATACATAATATTTAGTACCGTGTCTAATATTACGTAACTAATTATTACTGAAACACACTAATTTTAAAATAAAATTAAGCAACTAATACGACTTATAACCTCGGACTTTCGTGTATTTTAATAATGGAAGACCACCTTTTTGCCATGTTATTAATGATATAAAAAGTAAATACAATTACTAAAATAAGAAAGAGCTAAAATGGTAAAACATTATAAAACAAAAATACACATTACTCATGTGGAATAGCTCTAATCGCCCGTGGTAAAGCAACGTGATTTATTGAAGCGAACTATTGGCTTGCAATTGTACAGAAAGAAGCAGTTATACGTGGTAGAGCTGGTGAAGGATACCAGATGCTGGATTTATCAGAAATATGTGGGCTTGAATCGATCGACTAGAGCGTCCAGTCTCCAGACTGTCTGGTCGATGGGATAGTTTGCATTCCAGAACTTACGCTGTTCGCTTTGACGTATTGTACGTGAAGAGGGTATGAGTATATAAAGGATAACTTAGAATTGGGTATTTGAAAGGTATTTTTGAAATATTATGATTTATGATTGATTTTTGAGTTCCGTATCTCAAAAGCAATCCTTTTAAGATCAATTTGTTGTCCGTCTGTCTGTCAAGATTCTTTTTCTCCGAAACGTGTAGATTAATCAGGTTAAATTTATGTCAAATACTTGTATATACGGTGTTTTTCACCTGTAAAATCAATCAAACGTATGTCAATGCGATCAAAGATAATATGATCATTTATGTCGCATATTTTACGATTTCATAACGGAATCAAAACCTATAAAGTTCTTCCCGTTGCCCTAGAATCACGAAATTTGGCAAGAAAAAATGTCTTACAGCATAAATGTATAACGAAAATTAAAAGCATAAAAAATCAGTAATGTATTAACAAAAAAAACAATTTACTATTATATTATAAACGAATAAATTGTCCTTATACACACTGATTTTTATGAATATTTTGTATATACGGTTTTTATGTTATGTACTTATAATAAATACTTAGATACTTTACAAGTTCGGAAGAGACTCTCGGTGCGCGAGTTCAATTTGGACTACTCTGGTTTTTTAATTACAACCTGACGGTATATTTATTTAATTCTATGAATAAATATTTTATGAATAAAAAAAATTACCTAACTCTAGATAATATCGAGATAAAAGTGGATAGATAGGTTGTCAACGCAATAGGTAGGGGACGGGTGAAGATCACGGTGAACGACATTTCCTTGAATAGGCCTACGTTCAATAATAGACGACATTGCTCTACATTAAACCATACATAACAATTTACGCAATATACATATTATGTTATGTGTATTTTCGATTAAACAGGAGAGTTATAGTGATAACTACTAACTTTTGATACTGCAAAGCCTACATCTATTTTGATATCAATTTATAGGGCGTTTGATCATTCACGAACCTTGTTATAACTTATTTCATGTTATGGGATCATGTTTCACATAATTTCCAATTATTTACGGTTTGAATCACACTTTAAACTTCTCATTCCCCACGGATTTTACTTTGAGTCATGGTTTGTTTCACTTCATGATTCATGCTTATTAACACGAATTCAAACAAAATGAATATTTTTTTAAATAAATAAATAAATGATATGTGTGCGTGAGTTTACTAACTTATATAATAGGATCTATAACACGAAAAGATAATATAACAGAAATAGGTACTCTATTAAATAACTGGATAGACTTGATATAGAAATATGTAAAATATTTTAATCGGTATGTATTTTTACCAAAATGATGTTCAAATTATAATGTTTCAAATAAGAGGCTTTATTAGTGTTCTTTTTTCGTTTGTAGGAAAATATAAATACGTTTTTAATTATTAGACCTCGAAATAAGACGAGAAAATGTTTGACCCTTTTCTTTTTCTCTTTAGAAGCGAAAGCGGAGATTTGTATCAAAGGATTTGTGTATTCAACTCTGATAAGCATAATGTTGACAATTTTTATCTTGGATTATGATGCAGTGGCGTCAGTGGCGGGTTAATGCATATTAACCCTAGCATTTGACAAGCCTAAGGCTTACAAGAATAATACATCAGTTTTATATGATGAGTTGTATAATCAGTCCCTTGGGTTTAAAATATTATTTACTGAACATGCTGTATTCTGACAACGATGTAAAAAGACATTCATATTTTAAGCAAAGAATGCTAATTTTATTAGACTTCAAAATTGGTTCTTACCTTTGGTTATTACTTTTTAACCCCATTACGGGCACAAGTACATGATAATCAAAACGAATAGCGTTAATCAAAACCATATAGGACCGTGCTACGTAGAGGTGCTTATTAAAATCTAACATTTTTGATACGTTGTCCTAAGCGTTAACTTTCCCATGGAAATGTTGAACAGCATTGCTAGTTGATGGTTGAATCTTGATTTATTTTACCTCTAAAAAGTGGCCAAACGTCAAAAATACTTTGGAGGATAGATGCCTCATGTCCGGGTATATTCCTATCTGGGTTTTTTTTCAGATAGAAACAAACTTGTATTAATTTAAGTAATTTGCCTTTATTATTTACTACTAGCTTCCGCTCGCAGCTTCGCCCGCGTGGATTTCGGACTTCAAAAATGGAGGAGGTGCTCAATTTGTCGGGATGTTTTTTTAATGTATGGTGGTATGCAGGTGGTCCGATTGTCCGGTCAGGGTCTGATGATGGGATCCTGGTGAAATCGAAGGAAGCTTATAGCATGATTTAGTATTCACGCGTGATGGCTTATTATTAGCGTATTTCATGTATAACTTTGGTGTTTCTATACCGATTTCTATGATTCTTTTTTATGGAATATTTAATAATGTTAACTTTTTTAATTAAGGATCACTGAGAGTGTTATAAACATAAGAGTAGACAAATATAATGAGAAAGCTTCGAACTGCTAAGCTATCGGGAGTTACACGTGTTATTGTGAGTCAACCATAAAAGATAGACATATGCTGTCGTGGGATATTTTTTACATAATTTTAAGGAGAACATTTCCGTCATACATGATTTCTGCGTAGCTTTAACCATTAAGGTTGCACACGTGACGGAAGCTTAAAAAATGGAGTAACTTCTCCCGTTTTCCCAACATTTCCCTTCACTGCTCTGCTCCTATTAATTGTAGCGTGATGAAAAGTATACTATAACCAGCACAGGAGTATGACAAATAATTGTACCAAGTTTCGTTAAAATCCGTCGAGTAGTTTTTGTTTCTATAACGGTTATACAGACAGACAGACAGACAGACAAAAATTTTACTAATTGCATTTTTGGCATCAGTATCGATCCCTAATCACCCCCCTGATAGTTATTTTTGAAATATATTTCATGTACAGAATTGACCTCTCTACAGATTTATTATAAGTATACTTAGTCTGGCCATAAATACTGTTACACTTAATTATAAAAAAATATTACATTTGAATTTCGAATCTGTCATTTTTATACGATTGTTCATTGTGTTTTCTCATTTTGGCGCCAATACATTGTAAAATATTTTGCGATATTAAAATGGTGTGGGGTGATAAAGAGAACCGAATCGCTGTGATAGCATTACACAAAGTAGGTATGGAGCCAAATGCAATTTTTAAAACTCTCCATACACTTGGTATTAGTAAAATGTTTGTGTACCGGGCTATTAATAGGTACAATGAGACCTCCTCTGTTTGTGACAGAAAAGATCTGGCCGTCCACGTAGTGTTCGTACGAAAAAGGTGGTCAAAGCAGTAAGGGAAAGAATTCGAAGAAATCCTGTCCGAAAGCAAAAGATTTTATCTCGGGAAATGAAGATAGCACCTAGAACCATGTCGCGTATTTTAAAAGATGACTTAGGACTTGCAGCCTATAAGAGACGCACTGGCCATTTCTTAACTGATAATTTAAAGAAGAATAGGGTGGTAAAATCGAAACAACTACTGAAGCGGTACGCAAAGGGAGGTCACAGAAAAATTTTGTTTACGGATGAGAAAATTTTTACAATTGAGCAACATTTTAACAAACAAAATGACCGTATTTATGCTCAAAGCTCTAAGGAAGCTTCCCAATTAGTCGACAGAGTGCAACGTGGACATTATCCGACTTCAGTGATGGTTTGGTGGGGTGTTAGCTATGAAGGAGTGACTGAGCCATATTTTTGTGAAAAGGTATCAAAACATCGGCACAAGTGTATCAAGATACCATTCTTGAGAAGGTAGTTAAGCCCCTTAACATCACCATGTTCAATAACCAAGTATGGTCCTTCCAGCAAGACTCGGCGCCGGGTCATAAAGCTCGGTCCACGCAGTCTTGGTTGGAATCGAACGTTTCGGACTTCATCAGAGCTGAAGACTGGCCGTCGTCTAGTCCCGATCTTAATCCGCTGGATTATGATTTGTGGTCAGTTTTAGAGAGTACAGCTTGCTCTAAACGCCATGATAATTTGGAGTCCCTAAAACAATCTATACGATTGGCAGTGAAGAATTTTCCCATGGAAAGAGTGCGTGCTTCTATTGATAACTGGCCTCATCGTTTAAAGGACTGTATTGCAGCCAATGGAGACCACTTCGAATAAGCTTTTTATATTTTTAATTGTTTTATATTTATGTATTAAACTGACACACTGTAAAAGTAATAAATGTTATTTGCAGTTAACAATTTTCTTTTTTCTTTATTACAATATTTATGGCAAGACTAGGTAGATAACCTTATATTAACTACTAGTCAAAGTAAATCAAAATTATAAAATTACAACAACATAGACTACAATGTTAATTAGGTATACAAATTATAAAAAAAATATTGTTATTTATTTTAAAGATATGACTATATTATAAATAATAATCACCATTGGCGTTAGCATCGATTAATTTAAGTAGATATTCAGTATTAATTATTTATTGAGAACCTTTATTAAGTAATAATTAGATATTAATCAACATTAAAAATAATATATTCTTTTTAAATTTTAAATTATAAAATTCGAGAATACGTAAGTTTTACTTGAAATAAAGCATTAATGGTGTTTTTTTAGGTTTACGCGAATGTTAGAATTGAAATAAAACTATTTTGCGGATTTTATATTATAATCTTCTCCCAACGTTTCGAAGACTTTGCAGCCTTCGTGGTCACGGGGCGGATTAAGGTGTTGGTCACCCGAAAAGTTAAAGTTACAATATCTATCTACATTTTACTATTGTACGGTGTACCACAATTTCTTTAAATTTAGCTATTGACGGTCCAATTTACACAGAATGAGTTCAGTGTCTTAAAGTCTGGGAGCCAGTCTTTTGGGTTCCGATTAATTAAATGTAGAACAGGATCCCAGGCTTATTCAAGCTTCCAACCATCTTCTTTATTGAAATTCGGATGTTTTTAGTTTCAATGGCCTCGGGAACCAACCTTGGCAGGAATCGATATTCTTTGGCAAGGATTTGCAGCTTGCTCATTGCAGATAGATAGTTGCTCTCGGGCAACTATTCGCTAAAGCCGAAAGGTCTACTATCCTTTTTGGTAAGGATATTTGCCTTTTCTATTAGCGAAATAAATTTAAACTATTTAATAACGAAGAGTAATAAACAGTGTAATTTATACCCTTATGCATGCAAAGAAACAAAAAATTTACTAAAATCTTAATAAGCAATAAAAATATTCAACAGTGATTGATTACTAATATAATCTCAACGCTCGTCAAAGCTTAGCCGCGGACGATATTTGCGCAAAGGGACAAAATACGTGTGCCTATTTCCACTGCTTATGCGGTACTGGGGACTGCGCGGGGTAGCCTTACGATCATGATCAATCGCTAACACTATCAACAAGCCTATCATTATGTATTCGTAACTGAGATATGTATCTGTTCATACCAACTATCCGGCTTTTACCCTATATTTACATATAAAGGATACAAATAGTTTTCCTTCCTACAATGAAAATATAAAATAAAGATTAGTAAGAAATTAACACTTACTGAAAATTCAATATGAAATACAAAGGATTATATTTGTTGGTGAAATATTATTTGCCAGTGACAATGGCAAACGGTTGGCAGCGGTTGGCAGCGGGAACGTGCACTATCTCTGAACAACTCTCCGCGGTCGCGGCTGCTGACACCTCACTTAGAGCGTTTCCGTCTTCACACGAGTGGCCACAGACATCCCCCAGCGGATTTCAGATAATAATGACGTCATGTGTTTACGAATCTCATTAACCTTGGCAGACACGGTTCTAGATATATGACGTTTATAAAAATGGTTATTAATTACCTATTATATAGATGGTTATTAATTACCTATGATCTAGAAATGCCAGATTGATAATAAGTTTTTATCAGCAAATTATATTCAATTCAATTTGAAATTTTTTGGACTATAAAATTGTGCCTAACAAATGTCAATTAGCCTTGATTACATTGCACCTAACATAGCTGATTAAATGTAGATATGAAACATAGAGGCAGGGATACCAGTGAAAAGGGAAAGGATACTACGGCTCATACTTTCAGAGGCGAAAGGTGAAATTTTCCCAAATTGTATCCGACACATGTAGGTGGGTACCTATATGTATAAATGCCGTCTGCAAATTTCTCTAATAATAATTAGATTATACGTTAATTCTATATAAATAGAAGCTGGCAGGAATTGGTTTATATGGACCATTGCATACTATATACTATATTAAATTCATTTGGTAATATTCTTGGTAAAAGACTGCCTCGGTGGCGTAGTTGTATTGCATGTCCAGTACAATAGCGCTCTGAGGTCCGGGGTTCGAATCCCGGGTCGGGCAAAGTGATATTTGGGTTTTTCTGCTCAGTATCAGCCCGGAGTCTGGAATTTGTGCCCGATATGGCGATAGGCTCGCCCCCTATCACATCATGGGATGGAACATACTTGGCGAAAAGTGGGTGCCCTAGTTGCGCCTCTGCAACCCCTTCGGGCATAAAATGCGTGATGTTATGTATGTAATATTCTGACAGATAGTAGATGGAAATTTTGTATCAATCATATTTATGAATTCTTCATGGTTTTCCATAGTAGTTTCCGCTTTAAGTACTTTAATTATTTAGACAATTTCTGGGTCTAGCTGAAGTTTGTATTGTTAAGTTTGTCAAACAATAATTCAGATAAACTCAACATTGCCCTTCTTCTTGGTGGGTTTGGATATCAATGTAATCGATAAAATAAATTTTAATAGAAATAAGTTATTGCTCTTTATCATCATTTTCACCGGTTATATTTTTATGAAGTAAACTTTTTAGACTAATAGACATAATATGTCGGAATACAATGGTTGATAAAAAAAAACAGATATTCCAATAGTAATTTTTCGCTTCGCAATATAACTACTACGTGTACTCGACATTCTTATATTATTTAAATTTTTTACACTTTTCAGATATAATATTATGTTTCACACAAAAAAATCCTAACGCGAATAAGGCGCGATGTATTTAGTTACTAAAAAGCCTACTAAGAATATCTAATGAGCCCTATATTTTAATTGATGAAATGGTTTTAAAACGCCATAATTTATTCAATAGCTGCAAATATAAATCATATTGATATACATAGGCATAATGTGTGTTTCTTTTTTATCACGATAGAATAAAAAATAAATCTGGAATCGTTGCTTTCTGGGGAAAAAGTAGCAAAATAATCCCGGATTTCAACTTATTTATTATGTGAAGCTAGTTTCGCCCTAAATCTTGGATTACGGCTTAGAGACCTATCACACTAGCGGAATTCGAGCGACTTCATAGCGAGCCGAAGGCCCAGCGAACTCGCCGCGAATTCGCAACTTCATAGGTCGATCGCTTTCGCCAGTGCGAATCCCTTTTTGAATAAAGAAAGGCGTAAATGCTTGTGTATACAACTTAAAATTTTAAAACTACGAGTTATATGTGTCTATTGAATCAATTACTTTAATTATATTTTGTCTACTTCTTTGGGTAAATATCAATTATAATATGTTGGGTAAAATTTTAGGTTGTTGTTATCATAAAGTACTTTATTGACTTCTGGCATTTAAGGCAAAAGTACATATATATTTTCGGTCTTCATCAGCTCGAATACATTTTTAAACATGTTATAGTTTCACTTTCCTTAACACTACTCTAACAAAAGTTTGGAAAGTTAATTTTCCTCAATGCAGGCAGAATAAAAAAATATCGACGTTTTTATTCCAGGGCCCTTTATAGTTGGAAAGAAATTATGAAATTTATAAAATTTAGCAAATTTATTGTTTATTTTCCAATTTAAAACCGATTCTAACTGGCACAGTACATATTACGAAAATTCACTCTAATCTGAGTAAAAAACATACCAAATTTTTGAGACGTAATATTATAGTTTAGCTTTTTTTATGAAGATAAGTGACGAATATCATAAAAAACAATTCAAAAATCCATACAACGTTTAAACTACGCAATTTCGAGCATGATGCGGAATTAACAACATGCGGATATAGTGTGAGGTCATCTATCGACTTGCATCAGCTGTAAGCATATCGTGTTACACCCTGGGGCCTTATTCTCTATCCCGCATGTTATTTTAACAGTGCGTAACAAGCACGTAACGCAATGCATCATGTTTAGGACCATAGAAATTTGGCTTTCAGAATACCATTCAACGCACATTTCTCGAAGATAACATGACACGGCCGCGTTAGACGTTTACACTATCATACAGAATAAGGGCCCTGTATTTAATTTCATGAACTGTTTAGTGTAACACTCATAATATTAAAAACACAAATTGATAATGTACAAAATGGAGTCGGTGGCGCTATTCGCTATCTGATAAATAAATATAACTGTATAAAAAATGTAATCTAAAAAATATAAATGTATCATACGCGGTAAAACTTCCGCACTGAGGTCCTGTGTTCGATATCCGGTTTGGACAAAGTGACATCGGGTTTTTCTTCCCAGTATAAACTCGGAGTCTGGAATTTGTGTTAGTCTCGTCAAAGCAATTAAAAAAATATATAGTTATGATAAACAATTCCAATTGAAGATAATGCTTTTGTACGAGAATAGACAATTGCATGTTCGCTCACAGCGAATTCGCGGCTAGTTCGCTCTGCCTTCGCCCCGCTATGTATTCGCTCACATAACGTCAGTGCGATAAAAGCCTTATATACAAAAATCGGCTCTTGGAGTAAGAATAGAAAAAAAAAACTTTTATTGTATCACATATAAACCTTTTCACTCTTTATCCGCTATCCACTTTACTTGCCGGCGCAATAACTAAAGAGGAATCGAGGTTGAATGAAGAATAGCGGGGAGTGGACATAGTATTCCTATTTGAATATTAAGTGGTTCGTTAATGTACTTTGAATAATGGACTGTTGACATCTTTGGGGTTATCGAATTTCCTTTTTAACTCGCTTTATTTGGGTTTACTTGTTTACTTTTTTTACTTGGCTTCAGGCATATGTTACGACATAACTACGAAACTGTAGGACTTTGGCTATCAGATGATAGGCTGGTATTCCTTGCGCATCCTGTTATTATTGTACTAGTACACTTACATATTTTTAAGTATATACAGGGTCATTTTGACATTGCGTTACTAAATGAAACCACATAGTTGTTTTCACCTTTGCTGTCATTGTGCCAAAATTCATCCATTAATAACTAATATTTTCACGAAAAATCCTAGTTTTAGTTTTCTGATTTATTGATCATTTTCTAGTTTAATGCGAGTTTGGCATGTGCGTGGGCGTATTTCTGACTGAAAGTATGATGTTGCTGCTGCGAACGAATCTCTTACAGTAGTAGTAGTGGCTATAGGGCACGTAAAATTATAATGACTTTTTATTAATATTTGTCGAAACTTACTTTTTTGTTTTACGTCTACGGATGTTACTTGAGAACTTATTGGAAAGTGTTATTGCTGAGTAGATAAGTATGTCGTTTCATTTAGTAACGCGATGTAAAAATGACACTGTATAAAAAATCTAGTAAGTAAGTACTAAGTTGGTAGCTCAGAGACGGTGAGAGGGAGCTTTGTTTTGTGATTAAGTAAATTATTTTTGTTTCTAGTATTTAAACTATGGGTATCGCAAACTTTTGGAAAATTTTCTATACATTTATGGGCATACACTAAGTTAGCGAAAATGAATTGTGATGCTACTGTCCTTATATTTGCTTCTTTAAAAATAATATACTTAAATTACTATATATGTTTTTTCATTTTAAAAAGATTACTTCATGGTAATAATAATAACTTGCCCACTGTCACAACGCATTAAAGAAAAATCCGATATATTTACAATTGTAGTTGCTTTTCAACCAGTCGTAGATGCAACTTTGTTTCTGAAAAAGTTATAGTCTCTTCGATTATAGTAGGATATTTAATAAATTAGGCTTTAGTAACAACAAAAAAATATACTTGTCTTTTACTCAAACACTCACAGGAACTTGATAGCTTTCCTGATATAATATAAAAGATTTTATATACTTTATATAATAGAACATGAATATAGACATGTTCTAACTGCATGCCAATTTTTATCCAAATTCAGTAGTTTTAACGATAACTTTTAATGATAATTGTAAAATATTGATCTACTCAATGTTTAGTAGGTATATCATTAATTATATTTTGAAACGCAGAGCCGCAACAGGCGTACCGCATATTTGAGATCCAATATATTATGCACAGTGGCAATAAACAAAGGGCTCGTTTATTGCCACATCTAACGCAAATTTATACAATTTCTTTTGACTTATCTTTCTAAACACAAAATCCCATCGACATGCATCGTGAAAAGATCAACTAAACATCCTTATCAAAATTCATAGCGAAGGCGCGTAAAAAGCAATATCCAACCATAAGATAAAAATGCTTCATAAACAATATAATTTTAATTAACACCGGGACGGTTTAAAGTAGCTAATATCGGCCTGAGCCGTTAGTGTTTTCGCGCTCGTTGTCTTTATTCACCAATTTACTTACATTTGAGTTGCGCCCCGCGGGTCGTAAAGTAATATTATCCTGGGCTGGGGCAATAGTGCTCTTTTACGGGCCGCGCGCGAGCGTCACATGGGAAATTATTTGACGTGCCGTTTAATGGATTTTTGCCTTCATAACACGCTACCTACGACGAAATAAAAAATACACGGTATACTAAACAGCGTATGTCGAACGTTTATTGATGGCGGATTGGTTTGGTTAAGCTTAATGGTTTATGATACGTGCTTTAACGTTTTAGATTATGTTATAAATAATGGTACGGATTTTAGAGTGTGTCAGATAAATCAAGCTATCGTTACTAGCTATTGGCATAGCAAAAGGACACACGTCGTTCTTCTATCAGGACTTCTTAAATTCGACCTTCTCATAACGGTTATGAAATATCACAAATATTTCGTTTAGTAAATTGTCAATTACTTACTTTATTTGAAGCGCCTTGTACATGGGAGGAAAGAGCTTATACCACATTAAAAATTGGAACTATCTTACGACTCCATTCCATTTAGTAAAATAAAATCCTTGTTCGCAGAATACGGTGTGGCAAGCCTGGAATTGTTGGAGCTCCGCGTGCCAGCACACGTACCGCTCGGGCTCAGACCAGAACTGTCCTGCAAATGGCAGTTGGCACCGACCGACGTCTTGTACTCCGTCAAATGGTATAAAGATGGCAAGGAGTTCTTCAGACATGTCCCTCGCGACATCGAGCCAAGGAGAAAGTTTCCATTGCCTGGAGTTGATGTGGAGGTAAGGTGTATTTGTAATAATTTAATATGCTTAGTTAAGGGTATTTTGGAGATGGTGCTGCGACTATGACCTATGGAATACTGGCGTTATATAATAATAGTGAATTTAAAAACTTAGAAAGTAAGAATTAAAACCAACATTACTTATCGTATAAGGTATCGACCACTAATGTTATACTAGAAGTTGTTCGTGGTAGCGCCCACGTGAACGGCTTTCTCATGTCTAATTTAAAAATATGATTATAAAATACAATTATTTACTACGGGAGCAAATTACCAGGACAAAAATATCCGAATTATATCTAAATTAGTTACCCGTTTCTACGTTTACTTCTAAGAAACATCTATTTTTTTTTACTAACACATATTTATATTAGTTAATAATAGGAGAGTAAAATAATGTCTCATCCATGAAATATCCCTAACAGTGAAGAATCGAGCGACATTCAGAACGGTTCTTGGATGACACAAATCTATGATTATTGATAGTAATTGTTGCCGCTGACCTCGTTGGACTAATAGTTAAAGTGGGTTAGATCCTCAAAAAGCAGGAAGTGCGTTCATCGTTCAATGCGCAGCGTTTAGGCTAGATTAATTCGGGGAATATTTTCAATCTGTTTATAGTATATTAATTAAAATAATGATAAAATGCGAAATTTCTAGAGATATTCGGAACTTTGTTGGAATGAGAAGTAAAACAAAATCTGATGATCGGATATGGATGTTATTTAGCTCAAAGATAGACGTAGCTATAAATTAAGTACATGTTTGCCCTTGAGAAAAATACAGTTGGTGTTTTTTTCTAGCAAAGGTATTTTACGTGGAAGAAGCCGTGAGCAAGGTCTAGTTCAAAATAAATTAACATATTAACAATATAAGCAATCAAGTTATTCCATAAGTGCCTACTATATTATTACTGGGCGCGGCTCGCGGCATACATAGGTTTTATAACTCAAATGATACGAAATACTTGACTAATGTATAAAACTATTTTTACGATTCACTACTTCGGACAAGGTAAGTTCTATTTTGAACGTAGGTACATATTTATGTCTATTATAGAGGCCATGTTGGAAAGAATCACGTTTCTTCGCAAATCGATTTTAATCGAAATATGGCAGTCAATGTCGATATAAGCTCTAACATTTAAAAGTCAACTGTCAAGTTATTATTAATAAATCAAATTACTGATAAGTTATTTTTGTAGTTATACTTGGAATGTTAATTATTACAGAGGATACAGAAAAGTCCATAATGAACCTGTAATTTCTTCGGTTTGGCATTACTTTGGTGTTGTGCACAAAAAGTCCTAATGATTATTTTTGTTTACTTTAATGTTAGACATGAAATTTAAACTATTTACGAATTTTATTCTAGATATTCATATATTCATATATATTATTATTTTCTCCCGACGTTTCGAAAACTAGCTATATAATACTTACAATTCCAATTAACACACATTAAAAATAAATCACTAACTGATTCTTTATCTCTATCCTTAATGCAGTCTACAGGTCTCCCCTGCGGACATCTATAATCCCAGTTTTACATGGCGTATAAATCCTTAGCATTGTCAATCACTTGCCTTGTAAATCCATTTTAACCACAACCAACAGCTCTTTGTTTGTAACCCCACGGGAAGTTTTGCTAAAGTTCATATTACGTTCGTAACAACGAACCTGAAATCCGTATGGTTCAGAAAGCTGTACATGGGGTTTAAAGTTCATGAAGTCGTATAGCACGTGGTGATGACACACTAAACTGTGCAGTTCATCTTCTTAGTAAATGCAATTAAGCCTTACAGATTACTATTTACCCTATTTGGATATTTATTTCTATTGAAATAGCCATACATTTCTTTAAATTAATGAATTCATCGACTCAATCATTAACTGTGAGATGAATTTTTGAACAAGCAAATAGACAAACCTGCTTAGTTAAATTTTAAAATTATTGCCTTATCTTTTTTATATACAACTACCCCTACATATTCATTATGCTTCATTATTACATATCCTTCTCTTCACTTTTGTAATATACCGTAATTGATAACAAACCAGACCTACAACGACTACCAATATATACTGTAAAAGCTCCGTAATATAAGGTTATACACAATCATATAATAAATGAAAGCAATTCATCGCATCCAAAAACATGGTATGACATTACTACTCAGTTTCCGCCATAACAATGCTAAGCTAAGCAGCTGATAATAAAGATGAACTTTCAGAGTGGATGCTTCTAATTGGATTAATCGGACTGTGAGTCGAGTTTGCTTAGGTCTCCCCAGTGGAAACAATATAAAACTGGACCGGATATTACGTTGTGAAGAGGCGCAGGTGTAAACAGAGCGCTCTCGTGTGGGAAGTCATTTCTACTTTCTTTCATTTAACTGCTACCGCGTATGATTTGAACTTATACGTTTTATATCAATAAGTTTAATTGTTTTGACTTGCTTGCTGTGTATTTACATGTCTGTTTACTCTTACATTGTATTTATATACAACGTAGTTTTTAAATATTTCGTTAAATTATCGAGTTTTGAGAAACGATATTAAGATATAATACAATGTAAGAAACTTCGTAAACTGTAATATTATTCAACAAAAAAGACTGGCTCCCGAAGGAACATATTCGATTTCAATTCGAGCAGACATGCAAGAAGTGATTTCGGTTTTATCGTTTTTTTTATAGCTTCGGGCAATAATTTGCGGTCGTAAAGCAATTGATCTATCGCCAATGATGGAAATATTTTCGCTGCTTCGTACTAAGATATTAACTCACATTACACTACATATAGGTACATGTGTGTGTGACATCCATGACATACCCGGGGATTATTTTATTTTCAGTGGATTAAAAAATGAATAAAACGTGTACAAAAAAGCGCATGAAAGGCACCACACAGCCTGCAGGGTGGCGAGTTAATGACAACACAACAATGAAAAAAATTAAAAGAAGCTGACATATTAATAAAATAACCTAAAATACGTGGTTACTGATTCAATAAGCCATATAATTACTAAAAATATATACGTAATGTGTAAGATTTAAACATTTACAAAACTACTATAAAAGGAGGAAATAACTAAAAATTCAGAGTGCCTATAGATTTATGATTGTTCAAGAATTCCCAATAGGTTAGTTAAAAGTTTTTAGATATGAGTTTGTTGGAAATAAAATAAATGGTTTATAGAACAAAGTTTTATTAGGCCAGTTTTGAGCGCGTTTTAATTGATTGTTGGAAATAAATGTGTGTACCTGTTACAAGGCTTTAGGAAGTAGACATTTGTGCTAACATTATTCATATCCTGGCACTACCTAGCAGATTAATAACAAAATACTGCGCATATTTTAAAGTGGTAGATCCACGTTGGTAAAGTCTATAGCATGAACAGGCTAGCTTCGCTGGATTTGTAGTAAACCTCCCTGACAGCTGTTGTTGCTAGTAAGCTGGTGGTTATAACGGATTGTAGGCGATCCTGATGTTTACCATCGGGCAACGGGGCTTCCTTGTCTCTTCGTTTGGTTGTATAAAACATTGGATGTGTGTACCGGCATATATCTTGACTCTAAGCTCGACATAACTTGCCTACATTCCCAGCAATCGAAATATTGTCCATATATAGATCGAATTGATAATTTATATTTTAAAAATATATAAACTATCTATATGTATGTACGTACATATATATGAAATTTTCCGAAAGGGAACCTGATGCAACATGTAAGTACAAATATTCATGAATGCGGTCTGCAATTCGATCTAATGATAATTAGATTCTACGTAATTTCTATGCGGGATCAAAATAGGAATTGTGTTATATAGACCCTTCGTCACTGATATATATTTATTTTATATCACTAAGACTTTACGAACGTTAACTTATGTCGTGACTACCCAGCTGTGCAACTCAACTGGCTACGTACTCACTAACGCTTTTTATCCCCAAAAAATCAGGCAGAGGTGCCAGCACTTTTTGCCATTTGTGTTCCATAACATGATGTGATTGAAACGGGCTTGTCGCCATAGCAGGTATAAATACCAGACTCCGAGCTGACATTGAGCCCAAAAATTCATTATCAGTATTAATAATAATAATATCAGCCCTGTATTATATACTTGCCCACTGCTGAGCACGGGCCTCCTCTACTACTGAGAGGGATTAGGCCTTAGTCCACCACGGTGGCCTAGTGCGGATTGGTAGACTTCACACACCCTCGAAATTCCTATAGAGGACTTCTCAGGTATGCAGGTTTCCTCACGATGTTTCCCTTCACCGTTAAAGCAAGCGATAATTTACAAAGAATACACACATAATTTTTTAGAATAATCAGAGGTGTGTGCCCTTGGGATTTGAACCTGCGGACATTCGTCTCGGCACACCGTTCCACAACCAACTAGGCTATCGCCGCTTTATTTATTTTTATTATCAGTATTCCCGATTCTGAATTCTAAGCCGACATCTCAAAGCATTAGTAGCCACTACAACACCGAGGCTCTGCTGTGTAATTATATACGTAATAATATATTAAGAATTGAATGGTTTATCACACAGAAATCAAGTCCGAACGGCGCCAATGTGACACTCTCGCCGGCGATCTTGGAGACCGGCGGGAGGTATCGCTGCGAGGTATCTGGAGAGCGGCCGCTCTTCCCCACGGTGTCTGACCATTCCGACATGATCATTGTTGGTAAGTTTCTTCAATGTTCTAAACTATTACATTACATTAGAGTAGTGATCCATTCGAAAATATAATATAAAACACCCCGCAGTCAAGAGATAACGGAAGAATAGATTGTCTAGATAATACTCAGTGTCAATATGTCCGTATATTGTTTTATACATTAATAGTAAACGAAGTAGCTAAATATTGATTTTCTTTTCGGCACTTGACCTTTGTCACTTGTAACCTCCGGATTAAAATTAGATATCACTTATACTAAAATAATTACATTACATGTAACTACCTTTTTTTGGCCTGCGGCTCCACCCCCGTGAAAAAGTTTTTTTTTATTTTTAATATTTAACAAAAGGCATAACACAGTAACAATCATTATAAAGAATACTTAAGCACTAAATTGTATAGACTAGATTGTATTCCTTAAACCTATGCTCTAATTGAAATTATACTACGGAAACGACTCTACAAAAAACAATTAACAATATAAACAATTGCTTATACTTAATTGAGTTATATAAACAAAAATTGTATGGAAACTAAATTGTAATTACTGTAATACCTATAAACTACTTAATTTTCGAATACTATTTAAAAACAGGCCCGGCCTGCTCTTCATTATGTCAATTTCCGGGATAAAAGTTCTGCTTTTGTTTTCGTGGGATTAAGTGAAGCCTGTAGCACTCAGTAATAATGTAGCTTCTTATAAGTGAAAGAATTGTGAAAATCGATTCAGTAGTTGCAGATATCAGACCCTACAAACCTACGATCACACGTAAAAAACTTTTCCTATTTAGAATATTAGTATAGTGATTTTTATGTTTACGCGAATGTTAGACATTAAAGTTAAACGATTTTTCGGATTTTATATTTTAATTTTCTCCCGACTATTCGAAGGCTTTGCAGTCTTCGTGGTCACGGGGAGACTGAGGTGTTGGTCATCTACAAAGTCAGTTACAATATGTACATACATTTTATAATTTACGTCTTTTTAATTTTTTTAACTAATTAAATTTAAGAAAAATAATGAGTTATTACAAGTTCAAGTGTATATCAGCCAGCTATGCCGTAAATGAAGGTGAATAGGCAACGTAGTTAAACAACGCTATCATTGTTAAATTAAATTTTAAAATGGATACACCATTAGTTTATTGCTTTGGCTTTCAGGAACCACTCAGTACGGACGTTTGCGTACACGGCGAAAATAACTTCCAAATAAACACGTTTTGAATGCATACCCTACCATTATAAGTAATTATTGGAAAGTCAACTCTGTTATTATAATATTACATATTTTCTATCATAGTATATAATCGTAAGGAAATAATCTTAAATTTTGAAAATATAACATACTGGATTCTAAGTGTATATGAAACTGCACCTAATTCTATGTACCTATTCAAATTTCCTCATGTAATGAACAAGTAGAAGACAATGCTTTTTTAAATAAAGCCGAACTAATCTTAAAATAAAACCAAAATTAAATGAATTGGTGAAATTGAATTCTGCTTCAATATATTTTATATTTTTACCGGTATTCGGAGTACAATGTTTTAGTTTTAACATTCTGATAATAAAATATAATAATAACTGTTATGATTACCCGTGTTTATCTTTCATAATTGAAATAAGATTAAGTAACTGAAGCATTATATTGAAAGGTTAAATAGCACATTATTCTGTAGTCGTTAGCCGTGCGTAAAATGCATTGAGTTTTACTCTTATAAGTTATTTGCGTAGGCTATGTATAACAAATTTACTTATGTGAACAACTTCGTTAGCCGAATATAATAACCGACAAACAACTTTGGCTTTCTATCTCGCGGTCAGGATTTTTTTTGTAAGTTAGTGTACCTATACTTACGTAAAAATACCACCACATAGGTCGCTCGAGTTGTTTGCTGGCTATTATTCATTACCTAATGTCCTATTTTTGCCGAATTATAGCTTTCGCACAACTTACGTAAGTAAAACATACAAACACAATTCCAACCATATAAATACAGTTAAATTGAAAAATAAAACCATTTAAGCACAAATAAATTATAGAAAGTTAAATTAGCCAGTGAGTAGTACCTATACGACATTTCAATTTGAATTTCACTAGGCACTTTGCGTCTCTAATTAGCTTAGTTGGAAACACGCGATGTGTGTGAATAGTATTGAATTAAATATTCGGACAAGGAACAGCCCTGTGGTATCGCTAAATCATCATAAAGGGGACAATGACAATTGAATTATAGAAAATGGCATCTCAATTATAATTTCTATGTAAATAATATATATTTTTAAGCCATAGATTGACGAGACGACAAAGCCGCTCGCGTGATGTGCGAGCTATGAGTGGTCATTCACAGCAGCAAACCGCCCGATACTTTACAAAGCACTGCGTGATATCGTATTGCGTTCGTCATAATGCCCATACTTAAATACTGCCATATTATAACAGCACTCGGGAAATAGCAACAAAAGTGACACCAAACATGGAATATAAAATCTACAACAGCCACGTTTGATTGTAAAAACTTTGCGTGTTAAAACACACAGTTTTCGGACATGACATGGAGCCTCAAGTTTGTTAGATAAAATTTCATTATCCAACACAGTCGGCTATATCAAGAATTTTATTCAACATGGTCTACTATATTAAGATATTCTGCTACAATTTTTATTCATCGGGTAATATTTATTACTTACGATTAAACATATTTCATAGATAAAAAGTTTTAGTGAAAGAGAAATAGTATTAGATTAATTTTTATTTCAAGCCATTATGGAAAGAAACGCGGCAGCTTTAGATCAATAATCATTTAGAAACCATTGCAGTTATTAGGCATCACTCATTCCCAAGTAATTTACTTGACGTTTTTTGTTCATCATAATATTTTCAGTAATATCTAAAGTCTATCTTTTTCTCTCATAGCTCTGCCAGACCACGGTCCAACGATCACCGGGTCCAAGATACGGTACCAGATAGGTGACCGTGTGCAAGTGAACTGCACGTCAGGTCGGTCGCGGCCTGCCACTAGGCTGGCGTGGTACATCAACGGTGAGCCGGCGCCGCAAGGCGCGCTCCTGCCACCCATCCATCAGAAACACGAGGATGACTTGGAAACCACGAGTCTTGCGCTTGACTTCAAAGTCAAACCTAAGCATTTCAGAAAAGGAGATCTTAAATTAAAGGTAAAAAAATATATATATATTCTTTTAATTGGTATCGTAAAGTTCTAAATAATTACGTATTTTATCAGTTAAGAGCGGCTACCGAAGCTTTAATCGATGACAAATTCAAAGTTCAAGGCTATTTGAAACATAATTGATTTAGACAGTTTTCTCAACCATAAATATTTTCTGTAGAAATATGCCCTGCATACCTAGGTATACTATATTTTTCATTTTTCTGTAAAAACTTATGATCTGTTTATTTTAAATTGTTCTGTGTATAGTATATAATTGTTTGCCTAATATTACACATTTAACACGATTAAGTAGTTTTTTTTTCTCTCTTAGTACTTAACAAAACAACGCAGACAGATATCAAGTTTCTGAATCAATATTTAATGTGATTTGTTAAGAAGCTCATTATGATAAAAAATTTAACATTACATTTTTATTTTGAAAAGTTTCCAAAAGAGTATTAGCTTCCCCTTAAGCGGCTAGTTATTAATGCGAAGTTCCATTAAATGACATCTTGCAGCTCTTTTTGATCCAAGCAATTCACTGTTTAACAAATAAATTATACTTTATAACGCATCCATAAAAAAAAATAGTAGCATAAAAAGTTAATTAAAAGGAAAAATATTTTTTTCGCTCCGTTCGTTGGACAGCAAAGTGATAATTTTTACGATAAAGTTTCTTCAACAAATAAAGTTGCTATGTATAATTCAAAACTCTTTGTATTTTTTGCTTTTGCAGCGACTAGATTTGTTTTAATGCCGCAATTTTTATTCCGACAAATGTGGAATATTTTCAATACAAACACATACACCAATAAGAGGTCCATCGATAAAATTGATTAAATTTATTTAAAAAAAAAATGCGTTACTAGTCACGAAAAACTATTGTCCTAGTTATTAACCGCTCTTATTCTCTCCATATAGATCATAGCTTACATAGCCCCATATGTCACTTGTATTCAGCTGTGGTGATTCTTTATTGGATTTGCTGTGAACTTACCGGCGAACATCTTTGGTTTTTGATTGCACTGAAGTTCAGAAAAAAACTTGGCCACATGTTTATTTCCCAGTCTGTACTTGTTATCATTGTTTACACTATCCGGTTCGTGGGGGTAGTAATTGCAGTTTTAATGTTCACAGTTTACATTTATGAACACAACAGCTGAGTGCATTTTTGGGAACTAGACAATCATTAGGAACTATTAGCGTGAGTCTGTACATCCCGCAAACAAAAACTTGTTGAAACTAGTTGTTTGTTCGTTGAAGTTAAAATTGCTTGCTTAGAAACTCATTGCGACTGGAAGTTACCACATTATGCTTCCTGGTAATCCCAAGACGCTTATTAAATACATGCAGCGCCATAAATATTACCACAAGATCAACATCGGTATACATATGTGCAAATATTATACGATATATAACTATTGAATTGTCTCGTTTTACTTTTTAAGCGTTGTTTTAAACCTAACTTTGTTTATGAATTTATTATGTCTGGTTCGTTGTCTATTCATTTATGTATATTGTAAACTGCTTGTTATTGTTCTGAGTTATAAAGGCATAAACTTAGTCGCCATTCCAGTGCCTATAACTATATCTAATATCAATTTATATAAGCCTTAATACGAAACTAACTTCTCAACAACAGATCGCTAACGGTAATTTACTTTTCCAGTGTCTCGCAACAATAGCTACAGTATACTGGAGGAGCAATGAAGAGAGCGTACAGGGTGACAAGCTGAAAGGTTACTCGAGGTCCCGGGAGCTGACTGAAGGCGCGTCCCGGGCAGACCGAGTGCAGGCGGCAGGCAAGCCAGGCGGCTCCGCCAACGGCCTTCACTTACTACCATGCCTTATGGTCTTTTGCGCCACAATCATAATGTTACCAAGCAAGCTGTTCGCGAAACTATAATACCATGTTTATAAACAGTGACAAGTGATCACATAGCTTTCATTTCATTTTTATTTGACGATATGTACCGTGCCATTGTGGATGCATCAATCTTGTCAATTACGGTCACCTCACGATGATTCCAAAGATTATTTGCTTACCAAAGTAAGGGCATTTAACTTTTTAACTATGAATTTCAATGTTTTTGTATTTTCTTATCGGTTTATGCCCAATACAAACGAAAAACCAAATGCGATCAATCTAAAGTCCCACAGATAATGAAATGCATGAGCTAATGGTATTTATTTGCAATAAAAGAGCAGAATATCTTATTATTTGCTGTTATTTTGTTTTCTAAATGCGTTGGTTTAATGGCTTTTTTATTTATTAACTAAACATAATGATACTGCCTACGAATTTTTAATGTCATCTACATATCATTGTAGGTCAGTAGATATAAAACGATAAATTAAGTATGACATATCCTTAACATAAAATATCTAGTTGTGACAATCGCTATTAGGTACATTTCTATCGGCATACTAAATGTTATGAAAATTATTGTGCCCTGTACGATTTGGATCATATGGATAGAAAATCTTTTGTTTACATTGTATTTTTTTTCCAGTAGAGTTTTATGTTTTTTGCAACAACAAAAACTTTTTTATTATTAAATATTCCCTTCGCGGCTCTCCCGTAGTCCAAATTCACTCCGCTAATACTATTTAACTTTAATTACTGAAATGTTTAATAAGATGATAAAACTGATAAATAAAATTCGTCTTCATCCGTATATTCTGTTGTGATTGTGATTCTGTTTATATGTATCTACCTAAACCGTATTAAGTATATGCAGAGAAAGTAAAAGATTTTTATTTGATAATGTCTCCACATAAATCCTTTCTTGTATCTTGTATAGATTCCTATATATATATATATGTTCTACAAAGCCCTGCATTAGCTTTTGCTTGCATTATTTTATTTTTAAGATATATTATGTGCTTATGTGTGAAAAAGGCTATGTAGTTAGTTAATAAAACCTATTAGATAGGTGAAAGTGAAAAAGAAGAAATAAAGCCAATGTATATTAGTCTAAAAGCCCGTGAACCCCAGACCTTCGTTATTTTATAAAAGCTGAAAGTTTGTCAGCGCATGCTCCCAACACAGGTAACAATGATGGGCCATTATGAAGTTTGGGCTACAGTGGCTTTGGCAGGTACACGGTACTAAAGGTGTGTAAAATACCGATCTAGTTTCATCAAATAATAAAGTGAGATTTTTTGGTATTACCTTCATAAAATTATTAAAAATCACGTTATTCATTGATGTACAACACCACACCTTTAGTATCGTATACCTGCCAAAGCCACTGTAGCCCAAACTTCATAATGGCCCATCTTTGTTACCTGTGTTGGGAGCATGCGCTGACAAACTTTCAGCTTTTATAAAATAACGAAGGTCTGGGGTTCACGGGCTCTTGCTCTATATTAAATGTAATCAGTATATGAAAATGTATGTTGGAGATGTATTCGAAATTGTTATTTTATTGGGTTCTAGATTATAGCGAAATTATATATTGTTTTCAACGTCGCGTTTACACGCAGTCGAAACTGATTGACCGATTATTTTATTGGCAGATTGAAGCTGTCAAATAAAATTATAACCTGTCCTAGTAATAAGTCAGACAATAGACTGTAAAATTGTTACAGCTGTTATACTTAATTCGATTATGGGCTTATTTTTTAATCGTCAGATAAAAGTTATCCATAATACAAGATATACCCGACCGAATATAAAAGTAAGACAAATTGACAACTTTACACATACAATTGTCTTTTTTTCACTCATTTGTGTTTTACTTTATACATCGAATAAATTTTATCTGATGTTTGAAAAACCAGGTCTTAAACTGTGGTGCAAGTATTTAACGTAGAACTTTAAATATATTCGGAATGTTTTACGAGTAGCTTATTCTATATTAGTGAGTTGAATATCTGAGATCATGCTATACTAAAATTGCGGAGCCACATTTAGCTTAACGTCAAAATACTGGGATAAATCAAAATTAATTATAATCATAGGAAAGCTTATTCATCTCTAACGGTCCACACCGAGCTTTGCTCATAGTGTAACCATCGGCTTTAATTTCCCATGTTTATAGAATATCAAAGGTGGAATGCCTCACACAGTTGTCAAATTATTACGATAAAATAGAGAATACATTTAGGTTTTGACTCCGTTAATGCAATTAATAATAACATTAAACGCTAACGTGGTCCCACCATTACTTTATACAGGGCTACTGTAGCAGAGATTCATTATTGTTTAGTGTTACAGCGTTTAGCTAATTATCTATTAAATTACAAATTGGTATGTACCGATTTACAACCGTGTCGGTTTCGACTGCAATTAAAATTATTTCCTCTTAACGAACTAGCGAACATGTTTATAATTAATTGTACATAATATTATACACATTTTGTAACATACAGTGTTTATAAATAAATATTTATATTAACCTAGTCAAAATACTGCTTACTATACTGCGATTTTAGATTTTTATCCATACTATTGATATCGTTAAAAGCCCCATCTATAAAGGCGTGAATTCGCGCAGCGTTCTGCAATTTGCGTCTCGATACTGCATCTTTTAATGAAAGATTATTGTTATAAGCTCATTGGCGTAACTCCGGTTTTTTTAAGGGGTGCAACTGGCATGTACAGAAAGAAAAGGTCATCAAATTCAATGAAAGGCTTGCATCAAGCGAGGCCCTTGTAGGCGCAAGGCTTTGTCTAGACTAGGCAAAGACGTTTCTAAGTTGGGCGCCACCCGACCTAGCCACCCCCAAGCTACATCCATGACTAAGAACCTATGCACATAAGGATTTTTTAATAATGATGGCTAATGACGCCTTCCGTGCGTCCTTAGCGCTTATATAGCAATTAAAACAACAGTTCCTGACTCCATAGATTTATTGTTATTAGTTGCATTTTGACCACATCAGCTCATCCAAAATCGGTATGTGACACGCTCTAAACCGCGACTTTGCCTCAATTATATTTTATACTGTTTTTCTGCCCCATATTACCGTGGAACATTTTCATCATGGTTTTTCAATCACTTTTTTCGCAAACCCCCTCCAGTGACCAGTATGGGATCAGAGCAACATACGTTTTTCGAATATTACAGATGATGAGCCTTTGTTTTAACGACTGGCCGAATTACTGTTTTGCTGATGCTAAAAAATGTATGTAATGGCTCTAATATTTTATTACGAAAGGACTCGAAGACAGACATGTATATTTGAATAGGGTTACTTATTTAACAATTTATAAAGGTTATATAACGTTAAAATCATTTTCTCGTCTATTAGGTTTTTTCCTTTGTACATTTAGTTCTTATTTATATAACAATCTTAACTTGACGTACATACATTTATCACAGGTATTGTTTTGCCATTTTATGATTATGTATTTAGACAGCAAATCTTTTTTTTGTAAAATACAAAAACATTACAATTTCACATCCTGTTAATGTCAAAGGGAAGTTGTATGTGGTCTACGAATACGAACTAATGAAGTCATTTCTTCATAATTAATGTGGAGAGTTCTTCGAAGTTATTATACACCCTTACATTTTATATGAGTCTAGAATGATGGAGTCTAAAAATGTAGACTCATTTATACTAACTTATTGTTGTACAAGGAAGTGTACTTTACAGGAAATCTAAATACTAATTTAGGAGATGGATTGTACAGAGAGAACTCGGCGGATAAACTACCGAGCGTCTAGATATACCTTCGTGAACTGCAATTTTTAAATCTGTAATATAAATTTTGAATCATAATATCTTTTAATTAAAAAGTAAATAAACACACATCTCATTTATTATAATTAATAATTTGTTCAGTTTCAAATAATGACAATATTTTAAAAGTATTGCTATAACTATAAATTTTCCTTAATTGATAACCTCAACATTTTTGAGCCCAATTAATAATAAAAACGAACTGACCACATGGATATTTATGTAAACACTACTGAACGTGCTGTGATTTGATATTTAACATTCATTCATATGTGACCGATGGAACAAAATATTTTGTTCATTTGTCATTATTAGCATAATAATGACAAATGAACAAAACGGCGTCAAAAAAGTTTTCATATATTATGAAAACTTTTTTGACGCCGCTTCGTTTGAATCGTTCAGGGATCGATGCCAGGTGTATATTGTGTACATAACACCTTAACAAAATATTGAATATCAATGCATTATCTTATATCTATTGGAAGCATGAGGACCATCTCCTTGATTATAAGTTTTAGGACTGTAATGCCCTTCTATATACAATAATTGATGAGGGTGCAGTAATATCAGTGCTGCAATAAACTGTTAAAGTTTGTATTCAAATTGTGACGTGGTACACAAGGGCGGTACCGTATGTAGTTTGGTCTGATTATGTACGTTATAATTACTCTTTTAATATGTGACATCCGAGGTAAGAAGATACGAGATTTTCTGTTTTTCATAAAGCTAGAAACCGCAAATCTTAATATGAAAGCGCGTTTATAACATGTGCATATGAATGTATTTTATTTCCTTAATGTTTTAAAATATGCAGTTGATATTGTTGCTTATTGTTATAAAATATTTATAGTGTAAGCATACATTTGTACATAATGAATAAAATGTGTAGCTCAAAGTAAATAATGAATAAATAATGTGATCTATTTATGAACATTTCATTTGCATCTATTAAAGTCTGACGTTTAATCCGTGAACTGTGTGTGGTGTCTGGTGTGACAAAACTTATTAATGATGTCTGACTAAATGGTTATCTATAAATGTGGTGACAAAAATAAAAGCTAGGCTTATCAACAATAAAATAATTATGAAAACTTTCTGTTTTTTAACTAAATCTGATTTTAATTGTACTGGTACGATACGCTAAAAAATAGGTACACAAGTGTGAATATATGGACGAACCTAGTCAATCAGTGGCAAAAGGTTATAATTTTCGTCAAGTAACTCGACATGACATATACTTAGGTACTAATATGTATGAATGCGATTTGAAGTCGATCTAACTATAGTTAGATTTTACATAAATTACAAAAGGGAAGCCAGCACGAATCGTGTTATATGGACCAGCCACTGATAATTATGCAAATAAATCATCAATTGACCGGAATTTTACTAAATGTTCAATTATTGCTAAAATAAATTAGTGATTTATCAAACAATACTAATATGAGTTTATCTGTGTGGATATATTAACAATAATTCGTTGTTCCTCTTAACCCACGCATTTGCAGCCGCATTACGCTGGAGCATATAAACTTCGATACAAAAATATTTATCATCCCTATGCCGTGGACATAAAGTATTAAATTTTAAAGTGACGTTATGTTTTACATCTTTGACTGGTAAATATATTTATTTATGTAGTTATCATTTTTGGTAAATAGACTTGTATTGCACAGTTTATAAATAAGTTGAAATTTATATTAATCCAATTTTTTTTACTTTCATGCAACAAACTTTTGTTAGTACAGCTAGAGATTTTAGTAGCGCATACCACAGTCGACCGATTGATCTCTCCCGAAGGACCGCTTATTTGACTCCCGATAGATCACGCTCATCTGATACCTGAACGTATGAATCGAGTTCCCGAATAAAACAGGAAATATGATTTACTACTCTCATATCTTTACCGAAACCTGGAATATCTCGGTCATAACAACAAACCAATGTCGGAGAGATAAATGATATAGATAAGTGTACGTAGGTATGTACGACGTCCTTTAAAACATAAACCGCCTTTTACAAAACGAAGACTAACTATAGTACCGGGTTTAGTACCAGGTTTAAACTATGGACTAAGAATAATGGTATTACAAAACCGAGTTTATCGCTAGTCCGAGGACTATCTGTGGTACTAAAGTTAAACCGCCGTGACCCCTAGTTTAACTCCAGTACTAACCTCGAAACATCAAATTTCAAAGTTGATAATTGTGTTTAGAGAACCAAATATAAACTAAAATAGAAAAAATGGAAATAAATTTGATTGATTTAATGGATTTAGAAGATTTAAAAATGTTAGGAACAAATCTGCGGTTCAATAGACCCCGTAGTTTTCGTTAGTTAATAAGTCGTTTAGTCTTACAAATATAGGTACATTTTACATAAGTCATGGTAACTAAATATTCATTACAAAAACAGCAAAATTTACTCACTTACTTATTTGTTACTTTTTTCATTCTTTACATCTTAACATATTGGTACTCGTCTTGGTTGATTTATTATCTAATATGTAAACCGACTTGGAAATAAGTTAACGTAGTATTTCTTGGATTAAGAAGGAAATTTGTACTAATTGAATAACATTTTAATTTATTACACTACTCATAACCAAGATGATTGCTTTTAACTAACCTTTTCTTCAAAAGTCCAATATTCGCCTCGTTTGTTTTGATTTATTGCTCCATTTTTAATTGGTATAACTAAAATATACGTAACGTAAGTGATTCCACAACAAAAACAATTACACTTGTGATGCTGTTGTCGTGCCTAAATTGTTTTAAAAGAACAACGTTTCTTTATGTTACTTGAAGTGTTATTAATCAAAATCATAAATAAACCGAAATGTAAACATTTTGATAATGTTCAAATACGCGCGCCGCACACTTCATTCCATTGTACGCTAGCTTAACAAATCAACAGTGAATTAAAACAAAACCAAGCCATTTTAAATTTTTCAGCTTTAAGATATATTTAAATAGCAAAATAGTATATATTTAGCATCATCATCATTATCCAAATCACATTTTATTAAACATGTTACCCTTCGTTTTATACATATTTGTGTTAAAAGGAACGGTGCGTCAAACGCGGAGTGAATGAATCAATGAATTACGGTAATTTTTGCTTATACTCTGTGGATACGAATTAAATCAGGGACTATCTTCGGTACTAGATAATCCTCGGTTGGTCTTGGATTTGTAATAAGAATGAATTTTAGTCCGAGTACTAACTTTAATACCGTAACAAACCGAGACTTTTTAGTCTTGGTTTAAACCCAGTACTAACCTATCTTTTTGTAATAAGGCGGAAAAGCTATAATTTTGGACCGATTTTTAAACGTTAGATAATAGTTAACTGTCAAATAATTTATAATCTGACTGAGTACAGAAGTTAAATGTATAGGGCAAATCCGTCTTTTTGGAATTACGAGCGTTCTATTCGAAGGACAGCTTCGATAGCCGTATAGGTAACAGAGTTAAAAATTCCCTTATTCACATAGATAGTCACCAAAACGTCCGAAATTGCGAAACGACGGATATGCCTCCGTAGACGGAATAGGCCCAAGGTCAGGCCTTAACCTATTTAAAAATAAATGGGCATGTCTAGTTTATTTATTAACCGACAAAAAAACGGAGACGGGTCTCAATTCAACAATTATGTTTTGATGTATTCTACATCTTAAACTACATTGATCTGATAACTGAAAAACGAGTCCAGGAAGTAACAATCTGTTGATATAAGTACATGAACAGATAAAGTATTTGTGCAGATTTTGAAATAAAACTTTGTAGGTGAAGTTTTAACCCTTAATAACCTAGAGTTTCAATTTTGATACCAATTTTTTAAACCGAATGTTCTCATTACTATTAGTTTTTTTTTATAGGTTGGCTATACGTATTTTACTGTTGTATAATATTCTTTCCAACGAAATTAAAAAAAAAATCGAATGTCATTATTGTTTTATTTTATCTATGACATATTACTTGCGCGGCAAAGTGAACAAGTAAACACATTTTACTAAAAGTTTTGTTGAATACAAATTTGATATATTTTCTTTTTCTGAAGAATATAAATACTTTTGAGGTAAGTGAATATATTATTTTCGCTATGATATAATTATTTTTTGTGAGTGCATGTTTTACTTGAAGAAACTAGTGCTATTTTTGTGAGTATCAATTTTGATACTTCAGGCATTCCACCCTACATAAAACCTACCTACTAATTCTTTAGCTATAAAAAATTTTTGAACTTCCGTTTCATTATTTTTCTGCATAGCTTGGTGTTGGGATTACTTTTATTTTATTTTTATTTATATTCTCCTCTTTGCAAATTTATATTCCCCTCTTTGTATTATAGAAATTTATCAAAAATGCGACCAGAAGAGATTGAGAGCATATTGAAGCGGTTAGAAAATGGTGAAATTTCTGAAGACGATTCTACCGACAATGAAGATGATATAGACTATAATTCGAGCCAAAGAGATCGTCTGATGGAGCTAGAAGATGAAGAGGATGTAGGTAATTTTCCCACTGACCCAAACTTGGATGCAGATCCGCCTGCAGCAAACGTAGATACCGACATGCAACATAATTTAGAGACTGTAGAACGAAGCCCAACTCCTACAATTAGCAACCAGAACAACCTGCAAACTGCACCTTTCAACTCTAGAAACTTAGTGTGGAGAGCAAAGAATATGGACATAGTCCAAAATGCTTTCCAGTTTGCTGGAAACACTGAGTATTCACAAGAAATTATGAACTTAGACACTCCTTTTCAGTTTTTTTCTTATTTTTTTCGGTGAAGAAATTTTGAGATTTCTAGTGGACGAGTCAAATAAATATGCCTTCCAAAAGAATCCCAACTTTACAGAACCTGTAACTGTCTTAGAGTTACGTAAATTTATTGGAATTCTTATTTTTACTAGTGTATATCATTATCCTAGTGTCAGGTCATACTGGTCAAACATTACAAAGTTTGAACCCATAGCACAAACAATGAATCGCAACAGATTTGATAAAATTCGACAAATTTTCCACATGAATGACGACTCTAAACATTTACCCATTGATCATCCCCGGCACGACCGACTGCATAAAGTAAGACCAGTGATAGACTATTTGAACAAGAAATTTATTACAGTACCATTTGAGCATCGTCTATCAGTAGACGAGCAAATGTGTTCCACTAAAATTAAACATTTTATGAAACAATACTTACCAAACAAGCCCCATAAGTGGGGATTCAAATTATACGTTTTATGCTCTCTGTCTGGGTATGCCTACAGTTTTGAGATTTACTCGGGAGCTAAAGATATAGACCGTTTACCTGGCGAACCAGTTCTCGGAGCTGTATCGAATACAGTTATTCGATTGTTACGACCAGTACCAAGGCACGTCAATCATATAACTTATTTTGACAATTTTTACACGAATATTCCTCTGCTACATTACTTGACCAGCGAAGGTATTTATTGTCTTGGAACAGTACAGAGAAACAGGCTTGGAAAGTCGTGCAAGCTGCCGGAGAAACGGGAAATTATGAAGTTTAACGTACCCAGAGGAACATATCACGAAAATGTGGCCTCTTACGAAGGCCAAGAATTTTCGGCCACAAGTTGGAAAGACAACAAACAAGTACTATTACTTTCCACGTATGTTGGCGCTGAACCAGCGGATACTATAACCCGCTACGAGAAAAAACTAAAGGCCAATGTTCAAGTATCATGTCCTCGGGTCATAAAAGAATATAATGCACACATGGGCGGCGTTGATTTGATGGATAGCTTCATTGGTCGATATCGCATCCGCATAAAGTCGAGGAAGTGGACAACGAGGCTCTTCTACCACTTGTTAGACATGACTGTCATCAATGCTTGGGTACTATACAAAAAGGTAAACACAGTGAAAGGAAAACTTCAGAAGAATATTATGAAGTTAGCAGATTTTAGAACTGAGCTTGCCGATACTTTATGTAGATATCAAAGTCACTCGAAAAATAAAAGGGGAAGACCCAGTACCAACAGTCGACAACACACTACAGTACCTTCTAAAAGACCCCGGACAGGTGTACAAGTACCACCCTCTACTGACGTGCGTTACGATTGTATTGGTCATGAAAAAATATTTATGGATTCTAGAAATAAGTGTAAATTTAATAATTGTAGGAAACTTACCTCCTGGTTCTGTAAAAAGTGTTATGTGTCGTTATGCGATAATAAAAACAATCAATGTTTCGCATTATTTCATGCATAGATATATCTGATTTCTTTATGGCCTTAATGCCTGAAGTATCAAAATTGATACCTGTTTTTTTTTCTAAATAAATATGTAAAATAAATATTGTGATTTTTTTAGCTATTTTTCCCTTCATCTAGACCCTCAAGCAAACACAGTAATATTAAAAAAAAATCACTTTCGTAAATCAGGCTACTAAGGGTTAAGTTCAATATATAATAAATCAGTTTCAACTGTCAATTGTTAAGTTTATACAGTTTTCTGAGAGATTCTTTGATATTTTCATTTTAAACCTCTCTTTTGTAACTCCCTAAATCTAAACAAAGGAGTCATGTCAATAGTTGCATTTTAGGACAAAAAAATGAAATACTCAGTGAAGGCCTTAGTCGGAACAAGGCTTCGGGCGTGAGCAAATAAAAACCAATGAATTCAATAATGTTGGTTAAAGATTAGATGCTGGTTAACAGTGATGACTAAAAAAGCACTATGCGAGGTTCACCTCACAGCGCAAGACCCCGGGAGGCATCCCGATTCGGATTTAATATCGAAGTAGCTGTAGTGTTTGAAGAAGTATTCCGATCCGGACCACAGCTGACGGACACCCCGCCGCGCGACAATCTTTATATCCCTATGTACATAATGGTACAAATTGTACAGCGACATCTATTGTTTTTTTTAATTAGTATCAAGATTTATGTAATATATGACTAACTAACACTAACAAGGTTTAGTTGTGGTCTCTGAAAAGTGTTTCTCGGTTTACAAAGCCTTACTGTGTTAAATATGACAATAAAAAATTAAGAAGCAGCAGTTTATCTCGTCTTACTTCTCACTAACTATTTCTTTATTTCGAACAAATTACAAGCAACCTTATTGGATAATAAAGTGGTAGAAATGTGAAGCTCGGACTTTATAAAAAAAAAAATAAGAAAGATTTTTTTTTTGGCAGAGTACATAACTGTTCTTGTTCTGAGTACATAACTGAAAAAATTACATCATTGATATGCCAAAAGAGGCGAAAAAGGTAAATTAGCTAGAGTTTTCTTTATTTTTTGACATAATTAGCTGTCAAATATTGACATTGGCGGATAAAAAGGGAAAAATTATAAATCAAACTTAAAAATAGCCATTCGCTGTTATTCTCAGAGACAAACATACGTTTACGTATACGACGAGGCAGTATGGTGGAAAGACTATAGCCTGACCCCTGGAAGAATTAAAAAAAAAAACAATTTTTTGTCAATTTTTAACCACGAAATCACCTATTTAGGTTTTGAAATTTAGAGAAGAAAATTTAAGTCATAATTTATAGAACATAAGTGTTTCATTTTACACCAACATTTTCATAATTTTCATTAAGGTGACGGAGCTGATTGTTTTTAGCAAAAAAGTACAACTAATGTAAATTTAGTAGCAATAAAAAAAATCTTGAATAAGTCTTATACTTTTTTAAAAAGAAGACATTTAACCGTTCAAATCGAAAATTCTCAAAAATTCAGAAAAATATTCATAACTCGAAAACTATGAAAAATCGCGGAACATACATGGGGGTGATTCGGATACCCAAAGGGGCGCTTTATCTCTGGACTTCCGCTTGACACTACTTTCTGGGACACTCTGTATATAAATTATCTTGGTTAAAATTTTTGTCAAATAAAGAACCGTTTATGTCACGGCCTTATGTTATCAAACAGTGCGGAGTTGAATTCACTGATTAAGATGATATACTCCACCTATTATATTACATATATTGTACTAGTCTATTATATAGAGTATTGTATTGTTTGTCTTAATATTGTAATGGGTATACTAATGCTCTTAAATCGCGTCTAATAAGGCTTAAGTTTCCAACCTAATCGATAATACGCTGAGTTGAATTAATAATAATGAATTTCAAATTAAATTAATTTAAACTAACAAACTATATTTCTTAGGTACATAAATATTGTTTTGCCACGTTTTATTTTTATTATCTTGGTTTTTTTAAATCTTAGATCATCTCTGAAGCATCGTGTTATAGTGTGTAAATTGAGTCGTCGGTAAAGTTCTATATACAAAAACTAGAAGCGTTTCGTGCTCAGAGCAATGTTTTGGAGATTAACCAGTTATCTATATTTTTCCTTACCTTAAAGTGGAGACTATAGGAAAATTAAACATACCAAGTAGTAATAATGTAAACTATTCTGCAGCATTAAAGTTTGAGTCAAATGAAAACAATGTGGGTACAGGCTTTTCTTGAAATTTTCGAGGCGACGAGAATCATTAATGGGGTAACTCATTGGAAACTACAGTAAAAACTGTTGCCTATTGCCACAATATATCGTCTTTTCTGTTTCAGAATTTTACCAAGTTATGCCATAACAAATGTTGTTTAAAAGTAGTTTGTACATTTTTATATGTAAAATATGTGTGGATTTTTATTATTTAAATATTGGTTCACAAATAATTTTTGGTGTCATATATAATAGATCTGGGCGTGTTTTGTGGTACAGTACTTACTTAAAATATCACATTTCGACTAAGCGCGCGCCAAATATTATTAACTTATTCTTAGATAATTTGTTGATAAATTTTGCCATAACTAGGTCCAATTAATCTTAAAAAATACAACTAAGTCATACCATTAATGTAATATTGTGAAACTTGTAATGCCCTGAGTTATAAACAAACTTCATAAGTCCTAATTACATTAGTTCGACAATACAACACATTGCGCCACGCCAAGTGTATTTCTATGCACAAAGTTTTGTTAGCATTGCAACGGTTAAGGTACGTCACCCATTGTGTAATAGATTTGAGTTTCGTTTTATAGTTAGATGTAGTAATATAAATACCTTAGTAATATTTGTTATAAGACTATACAATTCAAATCAGTTTGAGAAAGTATTGTTGCTTACATTTGTAGTGGCCAATACAAGTCGATAATGTTTGTGACTCCTAAACGATGTAATTGTCTATTTGCTAATCTTATGATATAAATATACGATATATATTATAAAATTTTGCGCCCGTTTCAACAACATTTTCTTAGTCAGTTATCGTATTAAACAGTTAATGTAGATAATAAGCATTTGATTACAATTAATTTGGGAAAATAGACGAGATTTGACTCTTGTATTTTGTCGGGTTATATATAGTTATTATGTGAATAGCAATTACTATGTTGTGAAATAAGCACTAAGTATTAACTTAATCATCCACCCGTTCGCTCTGAGTTTTTACTCAGTACATATTACTGCTCCGACGCAACAATCAAAACTAGTTTTACCCACAAAACATTGTTATGCGTCATCCACATGAAAGTCCAGTTAGAAATGTTCAGAATGGCACAGAAAGAATTGCCAAATGCATGAAATTTTAAAACAAAAAGAGAACCAATTCGTTGATTATTTCCGCGTCGAATCATACAATAAATATAGATGAGCAAATCTCGAGAGTATTACACGGGTACGTCGACTGGTTGTTTATGATTTCATTCGCGGTGGATTAATCTATAACAATATTTTTATTTTACGATTAACGTATTACCGAAGGTTGTTAGATATGCTACCTGTTTGTTGTTAGCGGATGACCTGAAACTGCCTTTGGCTATCAAAGTCAAGAATGACAGCGAGCGACTGCAGCGGGATATACAGAGAGTTGTAGAGTGGAGCAAGACAAATCAATTTTATTTTAATGGAGCCAAGTGCTCGGTCATAACATTCAGCCGGTGAAAAATATTTAGAAGCTTGGAGTTCGTGTTGAGAAGCGTAGAAGGATTTATCGACAGTGAAGCTATTACACCATTGTACAATGAACTAGTAAGGAGTCAAATAATAATCAAAGTCGTCACATGAAACTTAATACAGTCTCAAGCTGGAACGGATGCAAAACAAATTTACTAGGTATCTGTACCAGAAACTGTATGGTGTATTATATCCCTTTGTTCCGTTAATGTATCCGAACTTATTTATACTAGGTATGCGAGGAATTGGCAACTAGACGAGAGCTAACATTGGTAACATACTTCTTTAAGTTAATACACGGTAAGATCGACAACTTTGGTTTGCTTGAAACGGTGAAGTTTTCCGTGCCTGACAATTACCTATTGTACATAGGTAAGCGAAGACGACCGTGGCTGCTGATGGCGCTGCGTGGAAGAACCAATTTGCTTAATAAGGCACATATCATACGTGCCTTGAGCACACTTAACGATGTTGAAGAAAAAATGGATATATATATTTGTGTAGTCCGAGTAATTTCACTAAGATATCACTATTTAATTTGTTATAGTACCTAGTTTTTAAAGATAGTTAATATAGATTTAAGGATAATTTTATAGTATGGTATACGTCTCAATGTCAATCAATGTGAAGAAGAAAGTAATTATGATGCAAGGTTGTACTGAAAATCTGGTCATTACACTAGGTGACAACAGTATGGAAGTAGTTGACTCATTTTGTTATCTAGGCTCGACGATATGCAGCAACCTTTCGCTCGATGCGGAAATCAACAGTCGCATTAGCAAAGCATCAACGATGTTTGGGAAAGTCCATGCAAGAGTCTGGAGAAATAAACACTTCACAGTTAGAACCAAGATGGCGGTATACCAGACGTGCATCTTGAGCGTTCTTTTGTATGGATCTAAATCCTGGACGTCATATAACAAACAAGAGCGAAAATTAAACAACTTTCACATGCGCTGTCTTCGGAGTGACTTGGGTCTCACTTGGAAAGACAGAGTCACAAACGAGAGCGCGTTAAGCACCGCACAGCTGCCTAGCATAATCGCGTTACTACGTCAGAGACGACTGCGTTGGCTAGGGCATGTGCAATGTGCATCGCATGGCCCCCAATCGTTTGCCCAGGCAGATACTTTTAGCCGAAGTAGCACATGCTAAGCGCCCGGTAGGTCGTCCAATACTTAGGTTTAAAGATAGTGTGAAGAGGGACATGGTATTTTTTAACATGGATTCAACTAAGTGGGAGGAAGAGGCTTTAAGCAGCTGGCCCACAAGCGCGAAATTCGGCGCGACTACGCCGTTTTACCCCCACCATACACAAATACAGAAATCCGCTGCCAAAACTGTGATCGTATCTTTCGGGCTAGAATCGGTCTGATAAGTCACCAGCGTAGGTGTATATCGTACCTCGCATCTTCTACGAACGGTATTTAATCATCTCACGTAGATGTTAATTGCCAATGATGTAAGAAAATCAACACTATTATGTTAGGGCTACCCTGTAAAAGTAACTACTTTTACAGGGTATGTTAAGTGGCAAATAAATGAATGAATAAATATGTTCATTCAAATTGTGGTTTCATATTTTGGAAACCACCGTTGAAATATACAGGTTGTACTTTAACTATAATAAACCGGAGTTCGAATATTGCATCAAATTTAACAAATATTACAAAAGCCAAATTAAATAATTTAATTCACAGGAAAACTAAATTAGAATAGTGAAGTACACCTTTGTAATAAAATGATTAAAGAACACAATGAATATTGCAATATAATTTAATAATTGGTATGAACTATTTTCATTTTATGCTTTATTCTTTTAACTTTAATACAAAACATGACAACGATTTTACTTTAAACATAAAGCATTCTTTTTATTTATTTATATACCAATAATCAAACAAGGTGTAATTTTACATTATGTACATTTTCGGAGTAGGCAGACTAGCAACTATTGTAAAACCACGGTTCGATGTACTCATAAATTTATAATGTATAATACTACGCCATTTTGCCTTTTGAGGATAGGCAGGGGTGTCATCCTATTTAAATTTCGCCAGCTATGATACGTTCCATGTAAAGGACCATTGCCATTTACTGGACAAAATTTCAGTCTGATACTAAACAAAAACACTTAATATTACTTCACCTGGCCTGAGGATTAAATTCGAGACCTCAGTAGAAGCGTCGTGAGGCTCCTAAAGTAAATTTATGGATATATAGCATATAGCACAAACGAAATCAACCACGCCAATTAAGTATTAATTGAGAGTACTCGCAAGTCTCTTTAGATCCCAGACACGATATGTATCGGACATTCCGCTAAGTCGCCTGTCAATTACTCGTTGATTAGTACATACATCAGTTGCATGAGTGAACATTATGTTTCATAATCCTGTCCGTGTTTTTATCATTCCAAAATGGACAAACTTGTTCCGATAATATTGAAGGATGGATTAAATAATTTGAAGAAACATATGAAGAAAAATGAAGAAAACATATCCTTCAAATGCAAAAATGATTTTTTTTTAAGTTTGGATGTTTATTAAAAGTGAACTTGTAAGCTGAATGTGTTTGAGTGTAATTTAGCATACTTATATCATTTAGCAAAGATTAACAAAAAGGCTAGATTTTATCGGAAAAAGCGCTCATTATCAAGTTTAATCCGTTAAAGGTATTTGCAGGCAGAGTCGTCAGCAAGAGCTAGTTAGTTACACATAAAATCCACTGTGGGTTTAAATGTATCCAGGGAACATTAACGAAATTCATACCAACATTTGGTGAACACTAAATCAGTCAAAGTGCCAAATCCCGGGGACTCATGTCATTGAATGGCCTGACATAAACACAGAATATTCATTGCTGTGGACCGCCTAATTCCAATCGTAACCACATTTACCAATTATTAATATTATATTATGTAACACTACCTCTTGCCTACAACTCCGCTCGCGTGAAACAATTCTCCGAGATAAATAATTTCCTAGGATAAAAAATAAAATATAGTCCTCAGGAGTAATCTAGCTTCCTATTACTGACAAAAATGGTTTAATACTGCCTGATAATAAAGCGTTCAAACAAAGAAACTCTTCAGGTTTTTATAATAGTACTTATAGATATATAAAATAGACTGTCTGGAAACTTATTGCAGTGAATTGCAACTTTATTCTTAGAAATACGGAATGTAAAAGTGAGTCATCGTTTTTATGTTTTATTAAAACTATTTTTGTATAATGGTGGTATACGGAGCGAGAATTATAACCAAGGCAGTTTAAAACAAACCAAAAATTCTGTCTATTAGCTAAATAATTACAATCTTCATCGGGAGTCAACGTCAGTCTAAAGACCAAATCTAACTTAGATTTCAATTAACCCCAAACAGATCGAACATTAAATTAACCTCAGAAATGAAAGCCGGCTATACACACTTACAAAGTTTGTTGACAAGGTCTGTACATTGCGAAACTGTTTAGCTTCGTCCATTATCGATAAATATATTTTTGTTAAGCGCAAATTGTAATCGCGCAAATGAGAATTTTTAATGAATTCTATCGAACTTAGATCGTGTGCTGCATTGTTATACAGATAACAAGACCATATTAATTATAAAGGTACACACTTTAATAACATTGTGGCAAAATATATCGTGAAACTGTTCTATTTGATATTGTAAGTTTTCTAAAATAGGTCGGAGTTATCTTACTGTCATTGGAACTAAAGTAGAAATGTTGTTGATTATTGAAAAATAGAATTGCACGTTTGTGGTTTCGAGTCCACAAAAAGTTTTTGATTTATAGCTATCAGCCATTGTTTGTACTCATTGAAATTTATATTGCTTCAGAATACAATTGTTTAAAAATTATTAAGCATCCGTCAGCGATACGTGGGGTCGCTCAATTAAAAAAAAAAAACGCATAATCAGTGTAGTTACTTGACCCTACATCACACACACACTTTTTGGCTGGATAAAGGGGATATGATGGAACTTTCTTGAACAACTGGACAAGTGATTTACATAGTCGACCATGGACTCCCTTGTGTAACATGTCGGCACTTGGCAAATATGATTAACCTCGATGGATTAACTGCTTCAGTTCACGGTTAGAACTTCACTTCTACGGTTAACCATACGATAGATTTTCGACACTTATTAAACGCAGTCTATATGCAAATAAAAAAGCATTTTTGTCGTCAAATTCCTAGTCTGAATGCGCATTTCAGCACATTGTGGTGACCCCCACGATTTACAGCAACGTGGAAGAAAGGCCTTACGCTGCCGTTGTCGCCGAGAGTGCCCTTAGGTGCGCGGGGTCTTCTAAGCCGTCCCTCCAACAGGAAACGGACCACACTAGGCGGCGCCGCGCAGGGGCAGCTGTGGACGACAACCCAAACACTTTCGCCGGAGGAAGCCCACAGTGACCCCTAGTGCGCCGAAGAGGGCCACCGCAAAGTTTTATTTGATATGTCGTCTATGGGGTATATACAATGGTTAGAACCTCGGCCCGGCAGTCGCTCGATGGTACAATCTCTTCGGAGCAGATCAAGGCCGGGTCGTAAGGCACATTCACCTCCTACGAAGGCAATAAGGCATGTTCTCTGAGAAACCAAAAGATAATCTCTTTTTATGTGTTTAAGCAGTTGATAATACTGTCAGCGATATGTATATCTACTATCTAACCATTGCTGCTACCGTTTCTGTTACATACTTAAAATATCATAACTGTACATACCTAGATATAAAAATTACATGTTAGGCGTAAAATTAAAATATTTTTAACATTTAATACCACCGCTACTTCGGATTTTAGTATAAAATATTATCTAAATACGTGCAGCTTTTATTTACAAAACTATTCTGTCTTCATTACAAACAATAACTAGCTCAATCGACTTTCTGACATGAATAAAATAATTTTCATTTGCATTTCGTTCAAAATAAACCTGTTAGCCTCTGTCAAAATTGAGCCATTCATTATATCGAACCTAGAATACTGACAGCCAATATTATTATTTAATTTATAATGTCGGATTTTATATCTTCACAAAATATTTTACTTCTAAACTATTTTTATAACCAAGTACTAAGTGATGAAAACTTCGTTGAGTGAGCAATCGTATACTTTGAAACAAGACGATCAATGGTGGGCATAATGGCGAAAATTTACCACCAATTAGATTTCCCACCATTTCCAATAAACGATTCCAATCGTTTATTTAGTCGATCTATCTCTAAAATTGACCAATTTGCTGTAAGATTTAGTAGTAGGTAAGACTGCAGAACATCTGACATGCTTACAGATAAGTTATTTTGAAGGAATCATTCACATAGAATTGGGTTATTGAAAACGGGTGTAAGTGCATAAATATATTCCACACGCCTACTGCTTCTACCTCTCTCATAAAGCGATATCTTATGATCTATGCTATCACTACGCTTATTCTACCAACATTTTAACGCCTATGATCAGCGGGCGTTAGTGCAAAGTTTTTGGGGACAAAATATTTCTGTTATCGGTCAATCACTTTGCAGGGTGCAGCGGTTGCAAGGTCCCTTATCAAAATTAAATATCGTGGGTGGGGACGTGTTTGTTTTAGTTTAATAAGCAGCTATGCAAATCAGATAGCAATCTCACGGGTGAGTTATTAAAAACTAGGTAAAAATGCAAAGGAGACAGCACTGCTCTATTTGATATACATTACTAATATTAACTGTCTACGTACCTGTATTATAATTGTTTAAGTATATATTGTTGTTGTTAATTGTTTAAGAATTATATTTTATATTGTACTCGTTGACTTATCAATTTGTGAAAGATGACCGACCGATTATTATTGTTACGCTCGCCTTTACATTTATAATTAAATTATAGTGATCGAGATTTATGTCAAAAATATGAAAAATAAAACAACAAAATTATGTTTGTAAATGTAGGTGTATGCACGCTGTACACCGTTTCATTGTTTTTATAGACCTTCTAGTATTATTGATTTTTTTCTGTAAATTTTTAGTAGTTGTTAAATACTTTTATTTGGATTTTCTCTCCACTTTGACGGTGATATACGCAATGACTAGCTTATATAGTTAATCAGACTTTGTATACAAAAGACTTATAAAAAAACAATAATAAAAAAAATAAAAATACAAAAGATTCAATGGACAAGTAATGACAAAAAAGGCCAGAGTTTCTGCCTTTCTTCTTGGGGTAGTCATTGCTTAAGTAGCTAGTGAAAGGCTGGTAGGTTAGCTAGCTTAGGACTTTTATCGTCCTCACCGGTGAGAATCGCGACGCGTTCCTCCCTTTATCTTTATTAAGATTATTTCTTCTTTCCTGCCAGCCCGAGCTGGTTCCTTTGTTTACTTTTTAGACTGAATTATTTTATGTCCAATATAAATTGTCTTTAGTTTATATAAGTGACTTTATCTAAGTAATAATTAAATATTCTTATGTACAATCGGACAAGTTGGTGCTAGTACACTTCCAAACACATTTTGCTTGACCGGTCTAATGTCCCGAGATATTTAGACACGCCCCTGTCTCATATTTCACCAATTACGACAGTTTTGGAGATGTGCGAAAGGAACAGCAGATAACTATTATTGTTTACTTTAGTTGTATTTTACTGATTGACGACGCGCACGCAACTATTGAGTACCAGTAGTATTTTGCTCACAATTATTGTTTCGTTTACGGACACCGATATCTTGCCACTACGTAAACTTATGTTCGTTTACTGGACTCTTAATTACTTAGTCGCCGACCCTTCATGTGACTACTGCACCATGGATTATATATTCCGGGAATTAAATATTACAGTAAGTAAATCAGTCATACTATACTATATAATATTTTAATATTAATTTTAACTAGTGGACGTTAATATGCGTGGGAAAAATATCGTCAGCGCAGAGAACTAATAATTAAAATTTTGCAGTTTTGAGAAAATCGCAGTTTATGGCTTTTTTTTAATTATTGGTCATTATAATGAATTATATTTAAAGCCAACTTAGACCACCTTTTTAAGCTCTTTTAAATATAATTATAGTATTATTGAGTTTTGATGAATACTTATTCCTTTAATTGTGTAAAACAGACTTCAATATGCTACTTATTATATTTTATATTAATCCTTAAGTTATCCTATCTATCGTAGGGTCAAATATGATTAGTCATTGGTGTGTTTTTTTGCCAAAAAATTAACATAGTGCTATTAATCATACTTGTAGTAATCTATGTAGTATGTTATTTAAGTTGCTTTACGTATAATCAAATGTCAAAATATTGAAAAGAATTATAATTGGAAAACTCAAAAAGTACTCAATGCAAAAATAAACTACTTCGACGGGTATACTCACTATAGTTATAGATGTTACCTATCTTTTCTTGATCTCAGTTAAAAGTTCAGAGTTTTCGATATTGAAACAGCAGTAGCATTAAGTGTAACTTTTACCGTCGAATTTTAATAGTAAACTCTAATTTAATGTTGGGAATATATTAAGACAGGCCGGTAAGCCTTTTAGTCTAGTCAATAAGCTCAAAAAGGTGTCAATTTATGTATTATAAAGATCCAAAAATATGAGTGATAGCTCATTCGATTTGGATAACATGACGTCTAGAAAAATAATCTTTAGTGTTCATTGGCACTTAAAAAATACAATTGTTATTAAGAGGATAAAGAGGTTCTTCGATAACTTAAAAAATATTAATATTTAAGAAATAAGGAGGAAATTTCCAATTTAAAGAAGTCACGACGCCCGAAATTCTATCTCCTTTATTAATATTGAAATTAAACTAATTTTCGGATTCTATCGCGGGGGGACCCGTGACCATGAAGGCTGCAAAGTCTTCGAAACGTCGGGAGAAAATAAAATACCAGCACCGCGATAGAATCCGAAAATTAGTTTAATTTCAATGTCTAACATTCGCGTAAACATAAGAAATCATTATCCTTTATTAATAATTTTTATTTAATGCCAAAAATATAGACGAGTATAAATAATTTGTGGATAGGCGATAATTTGTTTTTATTACAGTAATATTGCATAGCCAACATTTTTATTGCTGCACATGTGCAGTTTAAAAAGTGTAAAGATTTCACATAAAAAGGGTCTTTGTTAGAGGACGATATTTTTTTTATGTTTTTGTTAACCCCGGTTCCACGTCGACGCCTTTATCGGAAAGCGGCGTCCATTGTTTATTGAATTTAGACGAGTTTAAAGATTTTAAGTAGTGGTATTATGATTTCTTACTAGAGTAATTAACTATGTCGGCGCATTTGTAAGATCCGCTTATAGACGTTTAAGTTCCACCCAATTTAACCCAGAGGTTTCTGTTATTATTGTTTCTTTTACAACTACATAATATGTAGCACTGAATTAAAGTAGAATTACAATCCGATTTAATGCAAATTTGGGATTTTTATCTCAATAAAATGTGTGCAATTATGGAAAACAGAGCTGATTTTTTTTTTACTTAATTTGGATTATTTCGTACTTGACCCACGTATTTTTGTGTCGGCCGCACTGGCGTTCTGCTCCCATATAAATTTTATTATTTTGGCACTGTAGTCATTACGTTAAAATATTATTAGAATAATAGATTTTAGTAATTAATATATAATTTAATTGTATTACAGAGAACCACTGTCCCTCGATGGATACACTAGGATGCGGATGAGAGCTCCATCGCTAACCGATCCAGAGCGCACACTCTACTCAACCTGCCTGCTGAGCGTATCAAACTTGTAATGAATACAATTAAATCATATCACTGAAGTAACAAAAATGTGTTTTATTTACATGGACTTTCTACGAAATTTCATTTTACATGTGTATCTCATTATTTGTTGGTGTTGCAAATATATTATCTACTATATTCGATTTTAACTTTTGATAATTATATATCGTAGCGATATGTGCATGAGCCTCATCGACTGGTTCACAAAACGAGCCTATTGAAATAAATCATTTTATTTGAAAGATTTGATTGTGAGATTTAAAAAAAAATATTTACTTTAAATATTACACTTAAAATGAACTCTGCAAATATAAACGTTATTACATTTGGAAGGCATCCCGAAAAAGTTAAGTAATCAAAAATCTTGTTTAGTTATCTCTGAAAATATTTACTGCGAATAACATTTTTTTCAAATTTTCTTATTTTTTAAATTTTTCCAACACAACAACACTTACTTAGGTAAAAAAAAAACAGGTAGTTATATCTTTTGACGAATCGTGAAATTATTTGTATGAATTACTCAGCCATGACTTTTCTTTCTTATTTTTCTTATCAATGAAGGGTCTAAAATTATTATTGTAATGACTCCAAAGTACTAATTTTTTGCACATTATTATTCAATAAGTTTGAGGTTGGTTGGAATTTATTCGAAACAAAAAACCAGCGCCCATACAAAAAACGGACATGTCCTTTAAAAAGTAAATAAAATGTTCAAAAAAGCATAAAAAAAATTGAGAAAAAATATAATAATTTCTAATAATGAAACGAATAACAATAATTTATGATTATGTGAATGATTTAACGAATTAAATAAACTGAACTGTTTAAGTAATTTATATAATTCAAAATTCAATCATAATATGCAGCTATTAAATCGGTAAAAAAAAAAATCAATAACTGTAAGTTGATTATAGACTTTGGGTTTTAACTCAGCGAAAACTAAATAATTGGCTAAAGAAAGTAACTAAAATTTACAAACTGGACATGTGCAGCAATAAAATGTTAGCCTTGCAAATATTATTGTAATAAGAATTCAAATCAACGCCTACACTTATAATCTTTAAATGCCTCTAAATTCAATAGCATAACAATCGACTCAGTTTAACGATAAATGCGTCCACGTAAGACCGGTGTCAATACAAACATTGATAAAAATTGGGCTGTTTAACAAACAATTTGTATGTGATATATTTATTCTTTTCAAACAACATCTGCAGCAATAAAAATGTTGGCCTTTCAATATTACTCTAATAAAAGCATATTACCGCCTACACATAAAATCTTTAAACTCGCTTCAAATTAAATAAATAATAATCGCTGCATATCGATAAATAGTCCAATTAACTACTTCAAAAGGTGTTAAATAGTTCAAATTAGGATGAAAAAAGGTATTTCGTTATTAACTCAAAAACTATTCATATTTAAGATAAAAAAAGATTATTAAGAGGAAATAAAAAAAAAACAATATCTCCAAGAAGCTAATTAAATTAAATTTTAGCTCAATTATTTTAACTTTAATGTTAATACATATTTGTAAATACAGAGATTGGAATAAAATGTTATCGTCTAAGTTTTTGAAATAAAATAAAATAACAATTCAAATAATGAAATCTATTAACTATGATTTATTATTATAATATGAATTATTGAACGAATTGAATAAACTGAACAGTTTAAATTTTTACGATTTATTTATTAGTACTTTTTGCGTTTTATTAAATTGTTTTGTCGTATAGATACCACAACATTTTGCGATTAAAGATGCATTGTTTTATCAACAATCGTTTTTTACCCAAATTTTGAAAGTGCTAGAGAGACGCTGAATGCATAATTTTAATTCTAACACGACTATTAATATGACATACTTATCCATACTACGAAAACAACCATTTAGCTAAAGTAAAATGGCCTTACCTAACTTTGTTTTTACATTAAAAACAGTATTCGGACTTTAAAACCTTCACCCGGCCGACTTCGGCCTTCGTTACAACAAAGGCAATACCAGGAAAAGTAAAAGATATAGTATTTGTACTCCCTGTCGCAAAATGCCGAAGCTGAAATTCGGTGACGTTTGACTCGGCGCGGTCAAGAGCATGTTGGTCCGCGATTAGTATAGGAAGTATTTTTGAATTTCCCGAACCGTTTTCAACTAAACGTAGATTGTTGACCACCATAACTCTCCAATTTAGTATTCTTGATTACTCTCCGCTTAAATTAAAATAATATTGTTCACTGTTTATCATGAAACTTGACAAAAAAAATGTCCGTAATTAGGTCAGTAGCATTTTTTGCGGGCAAGGCAAAGTGACTGCCAACCGCGCTTGTTGGCAGAAGTGGGGTCCAGATAGAGATACTGATGAGAAATGTTTATTCTTACCAGTTGACAGAATTATACCAGTACGTTTTCCTTCTGGTTCTAGCATACCAGAGTATTAAACGAAATTTTACACAAATGTCCGAAACTATTACCCGGCGAGTACTCGACAAAGTTAGGTTAATTAGCAAGAGAAGCCACGTGTACAGCTAGAAAGAAAAATCGTCGATATTGTAGAAGCGGATTTGTGAACTGACAAGAAGTGGAGCGTACCAATGGCCGGCTATCGATTAATAAATGCATGAGGCGTGAAAATTATTATTACAAAGGGCGATAAACTTGTTCACAGATTTTATCTATGGCTTCACAGGATACGTTGTTTATAACGATACTGCAATTTAATAAATATTAATTAACAGTTTGACACTAGCATGTTGTATTCGTATTCAAATGCTGCCCGATACATATCTTATTAATATGTAAGTTTGAGAAGATGGATGACTATTAAAGTAAACAAAGTTTGGCCCGACGATGTACCGAGTATTGAGAAACTATGATTATATGATATTTATTCTAATTTAGTACAGGGTCAGTTTGAGATTGAATTAATAAATTAATCCATATATACTAGTGAAGACAACACTAGTTATTTAAAAGCGGCGATAGCCTAGTTGGTTGTGGAACGGACTGCCAAGTCGAATGTCCGCAGGTTCAAATCCCAAGGGCACACACATCTGACTTTTCTAAAAAAAATATGTGTTTATTCTTTGTGAATTATCGCTTCCTTTAACGGTGAAGGAAAACATTGTGAGGAAACCTGCATACCTGAGAAATCCCCTATTAGGTATTTTCGAGGGTGTGTGAAGTCTACCAACCCGCACTAGGCCAGCGTGGTGGACTAAGGCTTATTCCCTCTCAGTAGTAGAGGAGGCCCGTGCCCAACAGTGGGACAGTATATAATAATGGGCTTATATTATTATTATACTAGGTATTCTAACCATAGCTATAAAATAAAAATGTGTAAGTTTCGATCAAAATAATTATTAATAAAAAGTAATTATATTTTACAAGTCCTAAGGTTACTATTACTACATGAATAGAATTTGTTGGAACGGCAACATTACATTTCCCTTAAATTGTAAAGTATTGTTTGGTATTCCACGTGCTCGGCATCCTAAGACATGAGATGATCTTATTATGTCCAGTAGTTACACTGGCTACAATTTCCTTCAAACCGGAACACAACAATGACTACACACTGCTGCTTGGCGGCAGAAATAGACATTGCGTTGTAAGTACCTACCCAGGCGGTAGGTACTTACGATCGCAATGTCTATTTCGTATTCTAACGTCGTACCATGGTACCCACTACCCGGCTCTCACATACGATTGACCTACCATCTGTACTAAATACTAATACTGTTAAATAAAATCTGATTTCATTTAATAACATATAATGATGTAAAAATAACGTAAAAGTGTATATAAAAAGTGTATACCTAGTCTTGCCATAAATATTGTAATAAAGAAAAAAGAAAATTGTTAACTGCAAATAACATTTATTACTTTTACAGTGTGTCAGTTTAATACATAAATATAAAACAATTAAAAATATAAAAAGCTTATTCGAAGTGGTCTCCATTGGCTGCAATACAGTCCTTTAAACGATGAGGCCAGTTATCAATAGAAGCACGCACTCTTTCCATGGGAAAATTCTTCACTGCCAATCGTATAGATTGTTTTAGGGACTCAAATTATCATGGCGTTTAGAGCAAGCTGTACTCTCTAAAACTGACCACAAATCATAATCCAGCGGATTAAGATCGGGACTAGACGACGGCCAGTCTTCAGCTCTGATGAAGTCCGAAACGTTCGATTCCAACCAAGACTGCGTGGACCGAGCTTTATGACCCGGCGCCGAGTCTTGCTGGAAGGACCATACTTGGTTATTGAACATGGTGATGTTAAGGGGCTTAACTACCTTCTCAAGAATGGTATCTTGATACACTTGTGCCGATGTTTTGATACCTTTTTCACAAAAATATGGCTCAGTCACTCCTTCATAGCTAACACCCCACCAAACCATCACTGAAGTCGGATAATGTCCACGTTGCACTCTGTCGACTAATTGGGAAGCTTCCTTAGAGCTTTGAGCATAAATACGGTCATTTTGTTTGTTAAAATGTTGCTCAATTGTAAAAATTTTCTCATCCGTAAACAAAATTTTTCTGTGACCTCCCTTTGCGTACCGCTTCAGTAGTTGTTTCGATTTTACCACCCTATTCTTCTTTAAATTATCAGTTAAGAAATGGCCAGTGCGTCTCTTATAGGCTGCAAGTCCTAAGTCATCTTTTAAAATACGCGACATGGTTCTAGGTGCTATCTTCATTTCCCGAGATAAAATCTTTTGCTTTCGGACAGGATTTCTTCGAATTCTTTCCCTTACTGCTTTGACCACCTTTTTCGTACGAACACTACGTGGACGGCCAGATCTTTTTCTGTCACAAACAGAGGAGGTCTCATTGTACCTATTAATAGCCCGGTACACAAACATTTTACTAATACCAAGTGTATGGAGAGTTTTAAAAATTGCATTTGGCTCCATACCTACTTTGTGTAATGCTATCACAGCGATTCGGTTCTCTTTATCACCCCACACCATTTTAATATCGCAAAATATTTTACAATGTATTGGCGCCAAAATGAGAAAACACAATGAACAATCGTATAAAAATGACAGATTCGAAATTCAAATGTAATATTTTTTTATAATTAAGTGTAACAGTATTTATGGCCAGACTAAGTATATATACTTTTATTGCGGAAAATGTCTTACAGATGGAGCCGCGAGCAACATTAAATTATTTAAATAAAACCAGCCAAAATTACGTCTGACCATGCTCGGTGTGGACTGTAGCGTTCCTACTGACGAAAACAATATCGTAGGTTGACCGTCAGACTCGACTACAAAGTTGTTTCCGCGGTTTACCCCAAATAGTTGTTTGCAAGCTTAAATCGGTCGAATGTGTGCTTTGCTTCTAGTCAATTGTTTTATTTTTTAATTTCTGTGAACATGCTATAATGGCCATGTATTTAATTCTTTTAAGTTATATTTTGATTTCAATCACACCTGTTCAATGAGTTTTGCTTTTAAATCTACCATTAATCCAAAAATTACATGTTTATTTCAATTTACAATATACTATATACAATTTCAAAGTACTAAATACAACGCTCCATCATTCTGGAGTAATCGTCTTGTATTGAATATACGTGATACCTGTAACATAATGTGATATCAATTCACATTTTAACATTTATTCAATAAAACCCACTAAATTATAATTGAATTCCAAAAGAGGTTCAGTATCAATTCCTTTATCTATCTATACTATTATATAAAGCTGAAGAGTTTGTTTGTTTGTTTGTTTGAACGCGCTAATCTCAGGAACTACCGGTCCAAACTGAAAAATTCTTTTTGTGTTGGATAGCCCTTTGTTCGTGGAGTGCAATAGGCTATATATCATCACGCTATACCCAATAGGAGCGGAGCAGTATTGTCTTATCTCAGGAACTACCGGTTCGAACTGAAAAATTATTTTTGTGTTGAATAGTCCTTTGTTTGTGGAGTGCTCAAAGTTATATATCATCACGCTATGACCATTAGGAGCGGAGCAGTAATGTCTAATCTCAGGAACTACCGGTTTCAACTGAAAAATTCGTTTTGTGTTAGATAGCCCTTTATTTCTGGAGCGCTATAAGCTATATATCATCACGCTATGACCAATAGGAGCGAAGTAGTAATGGCTAATCTCAGGAACTACCGGTTTGAACAGAAAAAATCTTTTTGTATTGGATAGCCCTTTGTTCCTGGAGTGCTATAGCCTATATATCATCACGCTATGACCAATAGGAGCGGAACAGTAATGAAACATGTTGCAAATCGAGGAAAAATTATTAGTTTTGAGAGCTTCCGTTGCGTGCGCTGCGTAAACGGTTAAAGTTATGCAACAATGATGTATAACGGGATTGTTCCTCTTAAAAAGATCTAAAAAATATATTATAAAACAAAGTCCCCCGCTGCATCTGTCTGCCTGAACGTGTTAAACTCAAAAACTACCCAACGTATTAAGGTGAAATTTGGTATGGAGACAGTTTAAGACCCCGGGAAGAACATAGGCTCCCGGGAAACTACTACTTTTATAACGGAAAACTTTAGCCTGATAAACTTTATAACGCGCGCGAAGCCGCGGGCAAAAGCTAGTTAATTATAAAACCAATGAAATTTTATGTAGATAATCATAATATGATTAATTGGCGTAAGGCGTTATTTAAAAATCAAGATGAATGCATTCTCTTACCATCTTTCTTGTAAACGCCATTTATAATAATTGTAGAATATATAAATATCAAACCTACAATAAAACTATTTCAATAGTTGCGACGTAATACCAAAATAATAACACAAAATGTAACCGATGTCGATGCATTCGTTGTAGTTGATAGTATGAGTCATCACACTCCCTCGTTGCACCCGCCGCTGCACGATCGCAAGCGTCTCTTACACGCGTCGACGTCACCCTCTGTCGATAAGAAAACCGAGGGAACAATTTTAAATGGGAAATGCCTGGAAATGGCTCACGCTATTGTTGTACGATGCCCAAAGGGGAGATATCGGCCGCCCGATACATTTCTGACTATTAGCATCGATATTTATTTTATGTGTGAATTCAAAACAACCCACGACGACCCTTAATAAACTATTTTTGTTGTACACAGTCTAGGGTGAATATGGCATGGGATTGTTTGGATTTTATGTGCGTATTTCTTATGTCATGAGGTTGATATATTAACGAAATATGATTTATTGGCAAACATAGGTTTGACGAATTCTATAATGATTTGTTATGTTTACGCGAATGTTTGCCATTGACCTTCATTCGCCCCATGGCCATGAAGGCTGTAAAGTGGAGTGTAAAGTGGCGATGCATCGGAAGATAAAATTTTACAAATAGGGAAATAATCCATGAAGTATTTGAATTTCAATGGATAAATTCTTTTATATATAAATGTGGCAACGTTAAATACAAATGATATCAACTAATAATTATAATCGTTGCGCCACTAGTTATGCCGATGTTACTACTATGCGCCGACTAACTGAAAAATCGATGACGAGATTTTTCACTTTGTGTATGGGATTTTTTCTAGTCAGGCGTGATAAAAATCCTGTGCACTTCCATTACCTTTCTAACTGCAGCAGCGCAGCGGTTAACCTATGCTTTGTTTTTTTTTTTCTACCAAAAAAAATATTAGGTAAGCACAAACTTTATTCGATAAACTCGCCTCGTATGAAATCGAAGAAGGATTCGTTGATTGTGGAGACATCTCGTCATTAATTAATTGGCAAACACGAGCAGTATATAACGAGTCTATAGCAAATTCATTCGCAAATACCAGAAACTGGTGTGTTAAAGTAAAGATTCTTTACTTGATTACTCTCTAGAACTATGCCGCGGGAAAATCCCTGGTTACATTTATTTAATTTAAGGACGTTAGTTATTTAGTTTTTGAATAATGTCTTATTATAATCATCGTTAAAACGTATTCAACGGTCAATCATAAGGGTCGTTGGTTTAGAGTATAAAAAAGGATTTGCATAGAAGTCGAGTATCTACTGAGGCGGGCAGGGTAGGTTAGGTCGCGGTCGTCTCAACAGATATAACTATAAGAACAATAATTAAGTTTGTACACAATTTTGGTCTGGAGGAAGAAAATACGGAGAAAAATTGTTGTCGAAAATCAATGTAATCACTCAAAGATATTAAACAGTTTATTTAGTTATAGAGCAGACACCAGGAACAAGTTTTGACTCCAAACATTATTACCAATTGGTAACATTCGGTAATAAGTCGTTGTCTTGTGTTGATGTCACAGCCTCCTTAGATACATATCAATACAAAATATGCTAATATGCGCATTAAAACGTATTTTAATTTGCTAGAAAATGAATACAATGCCTACTATTCATAGATTTCTATGATATTACACTACATCTCCGATCCAAATGGATGCTAAAATATTTACTTACGTTCTCTCTCGTCAGCATAATTTTACTAAGACTTTTATCGAATAACTTAGACTAAATAGATTATTTCCAATAGCTCGCTTTGATGTTAAAAGCTCTTATTCATATTATGACCAAGAAAATTCGTGAATATGTTTGGATATTTATAAGAAGATAACATATAAATCGGTAAATACACTTAAAAAACATTTGCAATTAAACGTAGGAAAACCAAGTATTCATTGCATGAGCACACATGTTTTAAGTAAGATCGAAAAATACATATTCTATAAACATAAAATATATTTTAAATTCGAGGAGGATTATCCGGAGGAACGTACAGTGAGGCTTTGATTCCAAAAAATGATTTCATGCTGATGAAACTTTTCCAAAATATGATAATATGTAGCTATGTAGGTACCTTTACTTCAAAATTATGGTTTCTTGTCTATCTTTGTACATAATATACTTCATTGTCCAACTAAACACACATGTAATAATAATAAAAATAATATCAGCCCTATATACTTGCCCACTGCTGAGCACGGGCCTTCTCTACTACTGAGAGGGATTTGGCCTTAGTCCACCACGCTGGCCTAGTGCGGATTGGTAGACTTCATACACCTTCGAAATTCCTATAGAGAACTTCTCAGATGTGCAGGTTTCCTCACGATGTTTTCCTTCACCGTTAAAGCGAACGATAAATTCACAAAGAATACACACATGATTTTTAGAAAAGTCAGAGGTGTGTGCCCTTGGGATTTGAACCTGCGGACATTCGTCTTGGCAGTCCGTTCTACACCCACCTAGGCTATCGCCGCTACACATGTACTTTAGTAAAAAAAAAACTTGAAAATAATACAAACATTATTCCTATAATCCTGTGAATGAAACATTATACTTTAACTAAATTTTAATAATTTCTGGCGTTTAATTATGATATGAAGCACACCAAAATCGATTACAATAAATCTCAAGTCGTCAAGAAAGTATCAACAACTGAAAATAAGGCAAATAAATTTATGAAAAGCTTTAATAAGTAGTATAATTAAATATTGTCCTGTAGTTTCATTGTGCGATGTTACCATTGTCGCAGTTAGTCTCTCGGCGCACACTGAATCCACGCGAAAGTTTTATTAAAAAGCAATAAATAAGTAAGAAGTTTGCGCAATGGTACTTAATGGCAAAAGTAAGTAAGAATTAATGTTATTTATGGCTTGACTACGCAATGCTAGCTACCCCGCGTACTGACCTGTCCGTTTACTCCAGTATAAATGCACAGAGCTAATTTTAGGGCGAGTCAGTGGGATTGTTAAACATGCTTTTTTTACTTGCCATACCTACTTGTCAATTGGCAGTAACTGCTGGTCATGTTGATGGTTACTTGTTATTGTGTAAGAACTGTACATTTCCACTGACCGCTTAGTAGCTCGCATTGTGTCACTACCCATTCTCTTCACAATTTTTAAGTTTGACTCTAATAAGTATTAAGTAACCCAAGCAGAAATTTGTTAAGAATGTTTACGTGAGCGTTTACTTTAAAAAATATTTTGTTCAAATAATTATGAGTAATTTTCATACAAGGTGATATTTAACTATGGATATTATTAACGAAATGATTAACTTATGTTGTACAATTATGGTTCGTTTGCAATATATGAGGCCATTAACGAAAAATTTAATGTTATTATCGATGAACACAAAAGTTGGCGGTGTCCGACGTAGAGATAAAATTCGGAACCGCTAATACTATTCTGAAAAACCTTTCACTAACAAAGAGCTACAGTATATTAGAGTGCTAAGAACTACTTTCGCCCCGATAACGGATTTTTAAGCAGATAGAATATCGAGTAAAAGCCAATGTAATGTATAATTAGATAGCTACATGTCTTGAGCTCATGCGGCTTGGGATGGTGCGCACAGTTTGCAGTCCCTGTGGTACCATGAATTTTAGTTTGAAGGCAACATAGTGTAATTGTTGAGCTTTAGATATGTTACCATTTCCAGCAATGATATAAGATGCCCACGCCTCTAAGACGGGTTGTTCTCATTCCCCTTAACATGACTCTAATGGAATACACAGAGGTTTAATATGTTTTTTGTAAGGTTCAGAAGAAATATGATGCAGAAATCCTGCGTTAAATTAAATTCGAATCCCAAGACAAATTGACTAACTATTGCGAGTTATGGCTACACCTCCGCTTCTTTCCTATCAAAGGGTTAATGACAATAATGATATATAATGCGCCAAAATTAAAAACTACTTTTAATTAAACCCAAATATGTACACACATAGTACAATATAATAGTACATTTCCTTCAATCATATTCCGATTATCATAATTGATTTTGTTCTGTGAAATGTAATACAGTGTGGCAACTTATAAAAAGCAGAGTAGTTCTTTCAATTGTCTTGTGTATTTTGTAATTTGCTATAGCTTAGTAACCCAGGCAACTTCGGCGCTGGTTTTATACGTTATAAATATATACTCCATTAGGCATGTAACATTTTTACATTATCTTTGTAAAGAGGCGGCTGAAGATGTTTTCAAGTCCAATTAATTATGTACCAATCTTCATTTTTATTCTACAGATTATATTTTATAATATGTTCTCAGAATCTTGTAATAGGTATCTTAGGCATAAAGGTCAGAGCGTTTTTCTGTAATTTAACATCTAATGGGTAATCACCTAAATGAAATAATCTTTTTTTTTTTTTATGTAGGTACACCGTGATTTTATAATTGTTTTGGAACAGAAAATGTTAAATTCTGTATCAATAATAGAGTTTAAAAAAATACCAATGTAATTAAATGTTTTTTTTTTATAAACATTAAAATTAATGTTTATGAATATTAAATGAGAACTCGTGGTAATGCACCTCAATTTCACATACTACTACGATCACTGCGATCTGCGCCATTCATAACTACGAATTAACTATCGCGACGTTACTATCATTAACAAAGTCGAACGAGCAAAAAATATTGTCAAGAACTATTTTATTTTTAATTATCAATAGTATATACAATTAATTCCAAAACGACTATGAAATCACAGTGTGTATTTATTGGATAAAACTGCCAGCATGTTGATACTTTACTAATATTTATCGAGTTATAGTAGCGGGATGGGGCGAGGAAAGGAAGGAAGAAAATCTCTTTCCCTTATTCAGCTTTCGTCAAATAGCATACGGGGCGACACGACGACGTGACGCTGTGAAGTCGAGCGAGCGCGACGGCTCTGTGTAAGATAATCTATATTAACTATTTCATTACAACCATTGACATATATTCTACCGATAGTACCGATATATCGATAATTACAACAGTTCAAGTCCCGCCACCGTCACAATGCCGTCCCACCCCGCCGGCTGTTTTACAAATGCTATAAACTCCGATAATAACATTCAAAAACTGTAGATTTCCTATTAGCACGTTTGCGCGTGTCTTATATTATGCTGAAGACTCGAAATGATATTACATACTACACTACACTACGCGTTACAAATGTATACTACGCATTGATAATACGTTTATTTTATGAGAGAATGCCGTGCATTGGCGATGGGTCCATATAACCTGATTCCTACCTGCTTACCTTTCGTAATATATGTAACATTTAATTTTCATTGGAACGACTTGCAGACATCATTTATACATATTCGTAATAACTACGAATATGTTAGTTATGTTGGGTTCCCTTCAGAAAAAGTTCACCTTTCGCCACTGATGGTGAGTCTATAGTTATTGAATATCATTGAGCTCCAGTTATCTCAGGCACAGTATAAAATGCAACAAACTGCGAATTCACGCTGATTTTCTGTGATGCAACTACTACAAACGGAGATACTCCAACTGTTACTATTAAAATTTTGTCCAATTTAATCTCTCATATTTTCAATTTATGATAGGCCAAATTGCACTTGTATATTGATTACAAGATATAAGAATAATTACATGTTAAATATTAATTGTATTTTGAGAGTTTACAAATAGGTGTTAAAGAAAGTAATATACTTTAATAACCGGACTCCACAAATACGCGGACATAAAACAAACTAAACATACCTACTGCCAGAATAGGTCTCAGCTCTGCCGACATAAGTTCTCGGGAATAGTTGATCGTTGGCTCTAACTAAATTAATGAATACATACGACTCTTGTTTGTGTTGTTATAAAGATTTATGTGGAATATTCATTAGAATTCAAATATAGTTTTTAGATAAATTTTGCTGTAAACTCCTTATTGTAACGCCGACTGTGGTCGTCAGGGAACTCAATTTACATTTGCGGTACCTAGAGCTTGTTTGACTGTTTATAAATTGTGATTTGAGCCTCAATTAGTCTCATCAATTATTACTAACAAAAATCATACGTAATTATGTCTATCAATAATCATCGATTGTCAAACAATAATTGTTCGAGCCACTTTCTGGTAATGGGTTACTGTTTCCTCGATGACATTTTCCTTGAATGTGGAAATATAATACAATTGTAAAACGCTCTTTTTTACAGTAAACATTATATTAGCAAAATAATTACAGAATACAATTTTAGACATTCTTTTGACAACGTCCAGCCAGAGAGAATAATAAATGAATAGTCGCCGCGTGACATATCTTCTCTTCTGCCAGCCTGCCCGCGCAGCCGAATACTTCCGGAAACGCCCGATGTCATCGGCTAGGATAGCGGCACGTAACACAATGTTTTTTTAAATATCTGTACGTACATACGGTAATTGTTTAGGTGAGGCAATTATTGCCTGTCAACCCAAGCGAGAATTGCTTCACCATTGTAGCAAGCAATACCTAATTGCTGCGTCTTTATACACTTGATTATATTTACATAGTTAAGATATACTTGAAGTAATTCATTAGTAATGTAAATACTATAATATTATGTATAACAAATACCAATTAAGTGAAGACGTTTGTATATTTATCGTATCTATACTATATTATGAATCGTCTATCGTTATGTCTTCTTATCAAGTTAGTGCTTTATGTTAAGTTCAGTTATGTATTATAGTTATCGTGATATCTCACGTTCATACCGAACAATAAGATTCTTTACTTTTCTAATCGAAGGTAAACAGAGAATACAAAACTAAAGATAAATATTTACGCGCTCTCCATTAATCTAAGTATTAACTTTAGTTCAGCTCGTTAAAGTTTATTCCTGAAATAAAAAGTAGGCTATAGATACCATTCAGGAAAAATGTAGCTTCCAATTAGTAAAACAATGTTTACAACTAGAGTTGTATTTATGTATAGTTAGATAGAGTATAAACCAAACAATTTATGTGAGCTATCTTAGTACTGCATTATGCCGCTTGTTGGCGCCACGTGATATATGTAAGAATGACCTACATCTTTTAGTATACTTCTCTCTGTCGTTGTCTTGTCATTGCTGCGCTAATAAGTAATTACTGTTCTCAATAAATCTACTGATAGTATTTCAATCCTGTGTTACATCTCTCATAACCCATCACAAAACTTAGCGCGTTCAAATAAACAGACATGTCAACTCTAGAATACTCTAAATAATATTATAAATGCTAAAGTTTGTGAGGATGTTTGTTAACTATTTTTATTATTGAATTAACGCAAAAACAGCTGAACGGTTGAATGAATTTTGGCACACAGTGGACCAATATCTGAAATTAACACATAGGCTACTTTTTATCACGTTCGTTTGCTCCCATGAAAATAATGTTATTGTTAGTCTATTTTCTTTTAAATAGACGTCGTTGGCGTCGTAGAAGTGACGCTTTGAATCGTTACAGTGTTTTAGGCACTTTTATAGTCGGAAAGGCTTTCCACGCAGGCGTAGCCGCAAGAATACTTAGTATTTCATATTAGTATAGATATAATATAGTATTGGATATAGATATTACATTGTGTAACATAGACATAATATTGTAAAAGATACGAACATTTTTAAAATTTCCCTGAGTACACGAGTTAATTATACCTATGAGAAAATTCTAGATAATATTCTACAAGTGAAATATCGTAGTTTATTCTAAACACAATTTTTATCTCGACATAGATACGCTAAAGTTCATGTCGCGGTGCGGAACAATACTGGAAGCATGACATAAACTTGGAAGATTAAATATACCTGCAGCCGAGCACGAGGCACAACACAAATGCGTACAAAACATTAAGATTCTTTGCTGCGATTGTTATTTAAGACTTATACATTTTCTACGTCTTTCCTAAGCAAGTGTACCTGGGTAAGTTCCTTATATCGCAAAGTCTATTAATGTGAGTTGAGCTAAAATCGGACACATGATCAGAGTTGGATATCTTGCAAACTACAAGCCATGTCTTACAAAAACCACCGAAATAATAATATACAAAATTACAAATCTGATGATTCCGTGAAGAGCTGATGATCTTCAAACGCCTGAATAGATCTTCTTGAATTACAGCTAAGAACCATCTTGATCACAGCTGCTTTCAAACGAATAAATCGTTTATAATGAGTTATGATACCACAGACAGGCGTACAAAATATAGAAATATACACATCTTTATAATGATTTCTTATGTTTACGCGAATGTTAGACATTTAAATTAAACTAATTTTCGGATTCTATCGCGGTATTAGTGTTTTATTTTCTCCCGACGTTTCGAAGACTTTGCAGCCTTCATGGTCACGGGGAGGACTGAGGTGTTTTCATCCGCAAAGTCAAAGTTACAATATCTACCTACATTTTACAATTATACAACTTTTTTAAAATTTTAGCTGTGGGTGGTCCGATCTACGCAGAATGAGCTCACAGTGTCTAGAAGTTTGGCAGCCGGTCTTTTGGGTTCCGATTTAATTAAATGTAGAACTGGATCCCAGGCTTGTGCAAGCTTCCAACCATCTTCCCTATTGAAATTAGGATGTTTTTTAATTTCAATAGCCTCGCGAATCATCCTGGGCAGGAATCGGTGTTCTTTGGCGAGGATTTGTGGCTTGTCTAGTCGCAGATAATGATTGGCGCCTCTGTCAGAATGTTCAGCGACTGCAGACTTGGTCGAGCGTCGGTGTTTCACGTCAGCTATATGTTCTTTTACGCGGGTCCTTATATTTCTTTTTGTTTGCCCGATATAAGAGAGGCCACAGTTGCAATCTATTTTGTATACTCCCGGTTCTTGTAGAGGTATATGACACTTGACAAGTGGTAAAAATTGACTACTCTTCTTAGGCGGCTTAAAATAAGTTTTTAAGGAAGCACGCTTCAGGATGTAGCCAATCTTGTCGGTGACTCCTCTTACATACGGTAATACAACCGGAACACGTTCAACTGTGGCTGGTTTCACTCGGTTTCTGTGACGGCGGCGTGGAATTTGGAGCTTGTTGTCTCGCAGTACTTGCTTGACATGTTGCAGCTCAGCGGCCAGGTGTTTCTCGTCACAGATTCCTTGTGCTCTCTGAAACAAAGATTTGCCCACAGTAGCTAACTGTTTTGAATGGTGATGAGATTCACCGTTCAGATATTTATCAGTATGGGTCTATTTCCGATACACAGTATGACTTAAGGTCTGATTAGGATTACGGATGATTAAAACATCTAAATAAATAAATCTAAGAAAGCAAGAGATTTATGGTGTTCTAACTCCATAGTAAATTGGATTTTATTGTTGATGGAGTTGAGGTGATTTAAAAATGCAGTTACTTTATCAGATGGTAAAATTGTGAAAGTATCGTCTACGTACCGTTTATAAAACCTTGGAGTGACCGGGGCTGTACTGACTCAGGGCTGTCTCCTCGAAGTCCTCCATAAATATATCGGCGACTACCGGAGATACAGGGGAGCCCATCGCTACACCCTCAACTTGTACATAGAACTGATTATTCCACAACATATAGCCAAATGTAAGGCAATGTTGGAGTAGTTCTGCATATTCTACAGGAATGTTATTCTCTGCTAACTTCTTAGATACAATTCTGATGCAATCTTGTACTGGTAAGCTCGTAAAGAGAGACTGGACATCAAAACTGACCATAGTTTCATTGTCAGCTAATTTTAGGTCTTTAATATCGCTGACAAATTGGTATGAATCCATCACAGACGCTCTAGTGTTTCCTCTAAGTAGTGAAAGCACTTTTGCTATGTGCTGAGCCAATCTGTAGGTTGGTGTGTCGATCTGACTCACAATGGGACGTAGCGGAGCATTTAATTTGTGTATTTTCGGCAACCCATACAGTTTAGGCGGTTTTGCACACGAAGGAACGAGTAAGTTTATGTCAAGATTTAACTTATCGGAGTAATCTTTTATTAAAGAGCTAGTAGCCTTTAATACTTTGATAGTCGGGTCTATTTTGACTATTTTATAGGTACTTACATCCGATAAAAGTTGTTCCATTTTCTTATATCGGGCAAACAAAAAGAAATATAGAGACCCGCGTAAAAGAACATATAGCTGACGTGAAACACCGACGCTCGACCAAGTCTGCAGTCGCAGAACACTCTGAAGGAGGCGCCAATCATTATCTGCGACTAGACAAGCCGCAAATCCTCGCCAAAGAACACCGATTCCTGCCCAGGATGATTCGCGAGGCTATTGAAATTAAAAAACATCCTAATTTCAATAGGGAAGATGGTTGGAAGCTTGCACAAGCCTGGGATCCAGTTCTACATTTAATTAAATCGGAACTCAAAAGACCGGCTGCCAGACTTCAAGACTCTGTGAGCTCATGCTTGCGTAGATCGGACCACCAACAGCTAAAATTTTAAAAAAGTTGTATAATTGTAAAATGTAGGTAGATATTGTAACTTTGACTTTGCGGATGAAAACACCTCAGTCCTCCCCGTGACCATGAAGGCTGCAAAGTCTTCGAAACGTCGGGAGAAAATAAAACACTAATACCGCGATAGAATCCAAAAATTAGTTTAATTTCAATATACACATCTTACAATTTAGAGCGTCTCTTTTTTTCCGTCGTGGTTTTAGAAATCTATTTTAAGCTCATAACTCTTAAAAGATTATTTTTACCGTGCAATTAAAACATATATTTAACTAAACCTTGTTACTTACACAATTCTCACACCAATAAAATTGTCCACAATATGTTAAATATAATTCATTATATTATAAATATAGGCACAAATAAATTAATACAAACAAAACATCGTGCTATCGTTATCGGCTATCGTGCTGTATTTTAAACGGTTTTTATTTAGCTCACCCCGTTTGTTTGTTTGGGTCAAATTTAGTAACTGAAATTTAACCCTCTTCCCATTAACCGATTGATCTGAAATTTGGTATACGCCTTTGATTCTGGTGACAATACAATTATCCATATTCAATATTATTGTGAATCCAAGATGGCCGCCGCTACAAGATGGCGGACAACTTAGTTTTTTTCAATCCCATCAATATGGGTATCAAATGAAAGGGCTTGTCAAGTAGAATTCAGTTCACTATACAAAATCAAAATCAAAGATGGCCACTGCTACAAAATGGCGGATAACGTAGTTTTCAATCCCATCAATATGGGTGTCAAAATAAAGGGCCTGGTAAGTATAATCTATACTATTATATAAAGCTGAAGAGTTTGTTTGTTTGTTTGAACGCGCTAATCTCAGGAACTACCGGTCCAAACTGAAAAATTCTTTTTGCGTTGGATAGCCATTTGTTCGTGGAGTGCTATAGGCTATATGTCATCACGCTATACCCAATAGGAGCGGAGCAGTAATGGCTAATCTCAGGAACTACCGGTCAAAACTGAAAATTTGTTTTTTTGCCTTGGATAGCCCTTTGTTCGTGGAGTGCTATCGGCTATATATCATCACGGTATACCCAATAGGAGCGAAGCAGTAATGGCTAATCTCAGGAACTACCGATTCGAACTGAAAATTTTTTTTGTGTTGAATAGTCCTTTGGTTGTGGAGTTCTCAAAGTTATATATCATCACGCTATGACCAATAAGAGCGGAGCAGTAGTGGCTAATCTCAAGAACTACCGGTTTCAACTGAAAAATTCGTTTTGTGTTGGATAGCCCTTTATTTGTGGAGCGCTATAGGCTATATGTCTTCACGCTATGTCTAATAGGAGCGGAGCAGTAATGGCTAATCTCAGGAACTACCAGTTTGAACTGAAAAAATCTTTTTGTGTTGGATAGCCCTTTGTTCCTGGAGTGCTATAGGCTATATATCATCACGCTATGACCAATAGGAGTGGACCAGTAATGAAACATGTTGCAAAAACGGGGAAAAATTATTAGTTTTGAGAGCTTCCGTTGCGTGCGCTGCGTAAACGGTTAAAGTTATGCAACAATGATGTATGACGGGATTGTTCCTCTTAGAAAGTTCTAAAAAATATATTATAAAACAAAGACCCCCGCTGCATCTGTCTGCCTGAACGTGTTACACTCAAAAACTACCCAACCTATTAAGATGAAATTTGGTATGGAGACAGTTTGAGATCCTGGGAAGAACATAGGCTCCCGGGAAACTACTACTTTTATAACGGAAAACTTAAGCCTGAAAAACTTTATAACGCGGGCGGAGCCTCGGGCAAAAGCTAGTACAGTATACTATACAAAATTACAATATGAATCTCCCACCCAAAAAAATTCAAAAATGCCATCTTTTGTCATAGGTGTTTACATGAATGTATATTGCATTTTTTTTGTTAGCGAACCCAGCAAATTGTCAATGTAATAGAAAATGACAGGACTGAATCAATATAAACACCCACCGAAACATCAGTTTAACGAAGCAATGCATGGGGCTCAATCACTTAGGTTTAACTGCTATGAAGTCCTTGGTTAGAATACCGGGTCAGAAAAAGTGATGTTAAAGTTTTTTTATGAATATTTTTTTTATTATTTAATAACATTGAATAACGCGACGAGCTTGCCGTTCGCCTGATGGTAAGCGATACGACCGCAGTAGAAACACCATCCAACATCTTGTATTACAAAGTATTGTTTAGTATTCCACTACGCTCACCATCCTGAGACATGAGATATTGAGTCTCATTATGTCCAGTAGTTACACTCGCTACAATGTCCTTCCAACTGGCACACAACAATGACTACTTACACACTGCTACTTGGCGGCAGAAGTAGACATTGCGATGGTACCTACCCAGACGGACTCACATATGAGAGACCTACCACCAGTGATTATGGCGATATGCTTGTCATCTATCTCAACCTGATACGGAACACATTTGTCGAAATGTGCTCGAATCGTACTTCTGCTTACCCTTTGGGGGTTAAGGCATGATTTGTATATTACCTACCTTGTCCAAAATAGTATTACAATAACATACCGTCGATATCTCGACAAAAAAAATGAACTAAAATATTATATATGTGGGAAACGGAACGTGATTTGCGGGAGTGAGAGGGATGTATAAGAAAGAGAGAGGAAGGAGATAGGAAAACAAGATGGCGTATACGTAGTCAGGGGTCATCCTCCTGGATGTGATTTTTTTAAAAGACTTAGTTTAAGGTAATTTTGATTTAATTAAAGTGATTTATATGAAGAAGGTGTTTTGTCTCGGCATTTTTTCTCACATATATATATTTATTATAATATTATAATTTAGTATGTTTTCCTATCAACAAAAGAATGAGTAAATATACAACAGTGATTATCATTTTATACAATAATAAGACTGTTATTCGTTACTAACTTCTCAAAAAATATGAACATCTAAAGACCAATCTTTTAATAGTTGACCAATTAACCTATGTAAATTAAATTATTATAAAATACAGCCGGTTGGGCCCACATCAAGGGATGCCGAGGTGACAATCCAAACAAGTTTGACCCGCCAGTACGCCGCGCCGCTATTCTGATTAACAAAACTTTACGGCTGTGCTCGGCCGAACTGTTTCATAAATGTACTGCATTTAAAGTTTTAGCTTTACAAAACAAATTTCAGACTTATTAGTGGGTTATATTTTTATTTTAGAGAAACTGCGCCGATGTAAAATTGATCACATAACGTTTTAATAAGATACATTGGACTATGAAGTTGCTTACCTATTTCTAAATTGGATACGATCCCCGGGTCGCGGAAAGTGATATAGGGTTTTACACTTAATAGACCCCGCAGTCTAGAATCCATACACGATACGGCAATAGGCTTGCTCTCTGTCACATCATGGCAAGGAATACATACAGCTCAAAGTGAGTGCCGCAGTTGCGCCTCTGTCTACCCATACGGGGACAAAAGGTTTAGGTGTGTGTGAAATCGAAAAATATTTCTAAAATCCCAAACCAGCATTAATGACTTTAAATAATATTATATTATAATGAGCATCCAAATCCAATGTCATTATAAAATTAATAATTTAAATAAATTTCTATGGTTGCACCTTTACAACTCGAAGTCACTGGAATGATGTTTGCGACGGTTCATAATTAGCTGCAAGTTGTCGTGTATATTCCAGCTTAGACAGTAACTCCGAGTCAAACAGCTACATTCAACTCGGATAAGGATATAATTCTAGCGGGACTATCAAAATTAGATTAATTTTAGTATGTTACGAACGAATATAAAAAATACACACACACACACTCACGCATTTATCGCCAAGCATCATACCGACTTATCGCTGTGCGTATTCCATCTCATGATTCAAGACTCCGGACTGTTACTGAGCAGAAAAACCCAATACAACTTTGTTCGACCTGGAATTCGGACTTTCGAAGACCTGAGCGCGGCAGTTGTATCGTAAAACAAATACGCCGCCGAGATAGTCGCTAATAAACGTATGAAATATACGATTAAACTGCATATAAGTAATTAATTACAGAAACTATGAAGATTACATTTTTTACTAAGCGAATGTATAAAAACAAACAAGGGGTTTATTAATTAGAAAATTTTAAAATAGATGTTGGAACAATACAACTATTTTAACGAAGCCACATACAGAAGTGCCAAAGAGATTATGTTTCCGGACAACTGATGATTAGTTTTAGTATTTACCTATATATCCATCAAACTTAGGTACATAAGATTTATGTAGATAATAATATACTTTCACTTATTTTGCTTGTGTTAATATAAGTTTCGATGGGGCTGGAATGTTCTTATGCATAAAATCCTGAAATATTCAATACAGATACAAAAAAACACAACATGAATATCACTTTTATATTCCCAATATATAATAATAATATCAGCCCTGTATTATATACTTGCCCACTGCTGAGCTCGGGCCTCATCTACTACTGGGAGGGATTAGGCCTTAAGTCCACCACGCTGGCCTAGTGCGGATTGGTATACTTCACACACCTTCGAAATTCCTATAGAGAACTTCTCAGATGTGTAGGTTTCCTCACGATGTTTTCCTTCACCGTCAAAGCGAACGATAAATTCGCAAAGAATACACACATGATTTTTTAGAATAGTCAGAGGTGTGTGCCCTTGGGATTTGAACCTGCGGACATTCGTCTTGACAGTCCGTTCCACACCCAACTAGGCTATCGCCGCTTTTTTTATATTCCCAACGGATACATAATTATTAACCAGTTAATATGCGCTATGATTAACATGCTTATAATATTCTAATAACTTTTGGTGATGTGAAAAAGATTTTTCCAAGATGAAAGTCCCGCTATATATTTTCACAGGATAAAAATTAGCCTATGCCTCAAGGTCTCAAACTAATTCATCAGATAATTAATAATATCAGAATAATACTTACGGACTACAAAAAATAATATAATAATCTGAAACGTATTTAGAAAACTGTATAAATATCTAGAGTCACATTCATCTCCATAATATTTAATGTTTCGCATAAAAAAAAAATTGATGCTATATGCTAACTTCTTTCATTATCTTTTCTTAACTGTCGGTATTACAATCTAACGACATTATTATTCTTTCATTTACGATGGCTAAATCCATAGGGCTACACATAGAGTATTCATTACTTAAAATAATAATTGTGTTAGTACTGGGAAACATAACATAACAATATATTATGTTCTATTTACATTTTTATTCAGTAAATTTTATTAACATTAGGTACAAATTATTGTTATATATTTTTTAATACCAATCCCCTGTTTTGATATATATATTTATTCACTTACAAAATAGACTACAATGACATGGTGACAATTTAAGTTTCGCTTATGATTTATACGTATACAAATTAATACTTAATAGTTAGTAGGCCCTTTCCTTCAAAGGGAGCATATCTGTCCTTACCAATAATTATGGTCGTCCTATTCGACGAATCATTTTGATAGTGATATACCTAGGTAAAAGTTAAAAAGAGTCAAGAATACCCTATTTACCTATACAGCGTTCTTTGAATTAGAACTGCCGTCATTACAATAAAACGGATTCGCCTCCGTAGACGTAATAGAGCCACCTAACTATATAAATTGAAATACTAAAATAAGACAGTAAAAGTCCACACGATAAACGTACTTAAGTACATAAACATAGTACGTAATTTAGAATCACATTCCCATTGTGGATGCAGTTTGAATAGCGCTAATTAATTACCTCTCTTTGTACCAGTGATTTTCAGCAGATATTTATAATAAATGAGCAAACGTGGTGACCTACTGCGCTGGATTAATGTTTTATTAGCCACTAGATTTAGTCCGCGGTTATGTTCGAGATCGAACGTGTACAAAATTTAAAATTATAACAAATTTAATATATACTTAATGATCATAATGGAATAATTACGAATCATAATTTGAATCGGCTACGCGGCCACACCTCACGTGATCCTGAATAAGAAGTAACTTTTAAGTAAGTATTATTTGGTCTTTAAAATTGTTCTAGCAATACGTCTTTCTTACTTTTTATTCCTGTTTTTAATACAATGTATGAAATATTTTATTTATAGTATTAAGACACAGACTTGAATACAAGTTATTAATAATAATGATACCATGTTACATGTTTTTTTTTTACAATTTATGTGCTACCTACCGTCTGTCTAACGTCAAACCTATGAACCTCCGCTGAATCCAATCCCAAAGTCGTGCTAGAGAAATCCATACTTAATTTTCCTTGACTTGGAACTCGAACCAAAACCTTTCCAGTCGACAACAGATATTGCGGTTTGGCCAATTCAATGAAATCATATGAAGCGATACAGATTTAAACCATATTAATTTTGGTTTAACGCTAATTTTCAATTAAAAACTTAGTACTGTGTACCCTATGTTAGACAAATGAGTAGTCTTGTAAAGCAAACTACCTAATCCGTAAGGCGATGTTGTTCCAGAACAGTTCGGGAATGAATAGATCTGTCCCGAAAGCGTGCAAGTAGCGTGAACCCGGTACTTGTATCTTATAATTACATATTTGAGTTAATTTTTACACTTGCCTGCGAATATAAATTAAATGTAAATTAATATTGTTTGTCGGGTAATCACGGAATTTTGGAATATACAAAATTAGATTTATACATTAACACTATAATTAATCATTATTTCGATTAGTAATACAGTTTTTTTAAATACAATAAAAGATTATATCTACATTAGTATAGTAACTGTGTCACAGATATTAACGGGCAGCTCAGTGGTTAAAAGGCGACGGTTTATATTCTATAATATACAAAGAAAACGTTCTGTAGATACTTCAATAAAATGTATATGTTTATATGTCCTAGTATCTACTTATGTACTTTTATGGATAATTCATTATCCTCATACTCATTTACTATGATACATTTTATGAATCATTGTTTTACATACAATTGCGTTCCTATAGTTACAATATTTTTTATGCTTTTGAACTAAATATTTTGCGGAAGGTCTTATGCAGTCATTGTTAATAGCTCAGTTAATAGTTTGAAGCAACTGACAGATTTACAGTCATGTTTATTGACAACATATTATTGATAATTTTTGCACGGTACCTCAAGCAATACTTCAGCGGGCATAAGTGTGCATTTTTTTCAGATTTAATTATTAAAACTGAATATGTCAAAAGCTGTGTATATTATATTCCAATCTCTATGAGTTATTTTCATTACTTTCACGGTATTAACTAATTCGAATTCCGCAATATTTTCTACGTGATTTGATGCTGTGTCTAATCTAACTAATCACATTTTATTTGAAAGTACCAAACATAAATGACACTTATGGTCTGTGTCACAACCTCTTAGCAAATGCTACTCGTCATATAAATCTACAAGCCGATCAAATACAAAAGACACTTTAATCTATGCTTCCAAACAAATGGTACTTAAATGAATACTATCTGCATTAGCTACCTAATACATAATTGTCAAATAAATAAAATTTACTTGAGACTTGTATAACAGACGCTTAAGGTTCCAATTCCAACACTATTTGAGTATTGTAACTGTTAATAGAAATACGAATGAACAGATTGTTACATTAATTTCCATAACAATATAGTCTAGCTTATGGTTCGATTGTTCTCGAACTCAGAAAGTAGTTTGTGCTCGAGCACTTCGCAGAGACATCACAACTATCTATGTATATACATTATTCACAGTCTGTAGCATAAATTAAAGCACTTACAGCATAATTTATTTGTATTCCGAGTTTTAATAATCCTATTCACATTGGAGCGTATTTATGAAAAAGAAAATATAAAACTGCGTTACGTTATTTTAAAGGTAAAATTAATATGATTACTCTATTAATCTGATGTTTATCATCATATACATAAAAAGAAACTTACGAAAAAAATTGCATGGAAATGACCTGCGCTCTTCATTCTCCGAGACTGTTGTCAACTCCTATAATTAAATTACCGGAGGCTGGAAGCCAAGCACCTACCAAAATATTAGAATGACATAACCTAACTTGAGACTTATAGATTAAATTATTCCCATATTTTTTTCTTTTTTATTAGCGTTAACCATTGTAGCGTTCGGGAGGCTCCGACACATATTGTACCGAATACCGCAGTGTCTCAAGACGAAAGTCTTTGAACGGTGTGTGTTGCCAGTGATAACACATGGAACTGAGACGTGGTCGCTTACTATGGGCCTTAGCAGAAGGCTGAAGGTCACCCAGAGGGCAATGGGGAGAGCTATGCTCGGTGTTTCCTTGCGGGATCGAATCAGAAATGAGGAGAATCAAAGTAACCGACATAGACCTTAAAGTTGCGAAACTCAAGTGGCAGTGGGCAGGATACATAGCTCGTAGAACTGATGACCGTTGGAGCGGAAAAGTTCTGGAGTGGCGACCACGAATAGGGAAACGCAGCATAGGCAGGCCCTAAACGAAATGGACCGAGGACCTGGTGAGGGTCGCCAGGGTCCGACAGATGAGGGCTGCCCAGAACCGGTCCCTACGGCGCTCAATAAGGGAGGCCTATGTCCAGCAGTCAACGATTCCCGGCTGTAATGATGATGATTGTAGAAAGGCGTTTTGTCTACGGCCCCATTATGAGTATAAGAATTTTATAATTTCTGATTCTAACAGAAACAATAGCATATATAAAAATCAATAATACTTTTGTATCTAAGAGGAAACATTGAAACATCAAAAGTATTGTCATTGAGAGTACCTCTTGACATGTTCAACAATAATAAAATCGATCATAATATTCTACCAAGAATCCTCTTTATTTGAATGAGATTACTTGTGTTACTGTGGTGGTTTCTGCGGCTTCACCGTTGTATTTGTAAAACAAGTAATAAGGTTATTAAATTCCGCCAAATTCCATCAAAATCAATACAGGGATTTTTACATTTACCTGCTTCTACGATCTTCATAAACTACCACATTTATAAGATTATTAAGACATATTAATTAAATACACACAAATTAATGACACAAAACAGTAAATAAACCAATTCCCAACACAATTATCGTGTGATTTTAAGTTCCAAATTCCGAAGTCGGTTCTACGTGGAATCGTTTGCGAACGCATAAGTAAAGGAGCCATTACTCGTCCGTCTTGTTTGTATTAAGTTGAATCTTTTATAAAGAGCAGGCGTGACTTGGGACCCGTACCGCGTCTCTAATGATGATTTACTCCCGCATGTTCCCACGGACGATGTAATTTTCTCGTACTAAAGCTATACTATTGTCCAAGCTAAAGTGAAAACAAATGAAGAAACGCCTCCTTTTAATCATTCATTCGTGTGAGCAACGTGCGGTGGCTTCATTGAGATTTATTTTGCCTTTTATCGGTCAGTTTCTTGCGACTAAGCGATTCTTATAAGCATTTGCTCGTTATTTACGTTCCGTTTGGTTTTAGTGGTGAATATGTATTATGAAGAATTTTTTCGCATATTTAAATTTTTAAAGATATGTAGTATCTTGATTATTACAAGGTAGAAGAATATTTAATTTATTATTCGTATACGTAATATAGGCACATCTAAATTTTCTATTCATAAGCCTTTCGATATAATATTATTTTTTACAGATATCTAGACCAGGTACCTAACAAAATAAGAAAACTTTTCTGATGTAACCTACGAAAAAATCTCCTGCTACAATAATAATAAATGATTAATACTCACAAAAGAAAACAAACAATACCTCCATCTGTGCTAATATGTATTACGATATCCAATCTCTATGAATGTTAATATCAAACGCAATGTTTACTAAAAACTCGGAAGGTAATAATTTTATTCCACTTGTGAAGACCGGTTGGTATTGTACTTCCAGCGCATGCTTGATACACGTGGAAAAACTTTTTTATGACTCGCTTTGACTTTTAATGGAGCAAATATAACTTAGTAGTTTTCATGTAGGACTGTTGAAAGTATTTTAATAATCACTTACAGTTATTTATTTTATATCATGTTATTTGCAGTGTAAGCGGCGAAAGCCTAGTTAAGAGTGGAATGGACTACCAAGACGAATGTACGTAGGTTCTAAACTCAAAGTGCACCTCTGACTGTCAGTTATAAGTGTATTATTTGTGAATAATCGCTTGCTTTAACGATGAGCGAAAACATCGTGAGGGAACATGCATATCTGAGATATTCTCCAAAAGAATTTAGAGAGTATGTGACGACTAAGTAACTACTACTAACCTGCACTAGGCCAACATGGTAGACTAAGCTTTAAACGCTTTCAGTATTAGAGGAGGCCTGTGCCTAGCAGTGGGTAGTATTATTTATGAATATACAAAGTACAAACATATTTAAACACGTCAATAAAATACGTTACACTTCTAGCAATATTTAAAAATGCGAGCTGAACCTACCGGACCTACTTCTGCCAAGTATACAATTGGAAAGACATATGAAAATTATAATTATAATTAGTATTAAGGATAATTGTTTTACATCACATAATGAAATCAGGGGTGCTTCTAGCGCCTCTGCCTACCCTTTCAGAGCAAAAGACGTGAACGTGTGTTTGGGTAAATGTAAAACAATTTATTAGCTCAATGGATTTTAGAGCAAGAGAAATATTGGTATTATCTGGTTTGCGTAGGCTAATTTTAATAACGTTAACTATGATGAGTGACGCATCCCATGCTGCTTTGGTTATTTAATTTGATATGAGCATTAGTGCGTTCCATTTGCATCGATAAAGGATTAATTTACTATAGCAATAACGAAATAGGTATTCCAACTTATTTCTGTTGAACTTATTTCTATGTCATCTGGTCTAATTTTAGTTTTTATCCGGTTCGACTTAGGCGACTCTAATGACCAATGTACATAAACATACCGACGCTTACATACAAACTGTCCTAAAAAATATTGTCAAGCGGAGGTCCAGATATAGAGCACCCCTTGGGATATCAGAATTATCCCTATGTATGTTCTGCGATTTATCATAGTTTCCGAGTTATGAATACTTTTCTAAATTTTTGAGAATTTTCGATTTGAACAATAACATTTTTGTTTTTTTTTTAAAGTAGAAGACTTCTTCGTTATTTTCTTGTTGCAATTAAATATCCATTAGTTGTACTTTATTACTAAAAACAATCAGCTTCCTAACTTTAATGCAAATTAGGAAAATGTTGGTGTAAACTGAAAAACTTATGTTTTATGAATTATGACTTAACTTTTCTACGTTAAATCAAAAATCTAAACAGGTGACTTCATGGTTCTAAGGTATGTGCAAAAAATCTCCAGACTCAACTTAAATGTTCAGTAAAAAACCGGCCAAATGCTAGATACTCGCTACTACTACTAGTCAGACTCGCGCACCGAGGGTTCCGTACGAACTTGTAAGTGTATAAGTAAAGAGAATCGACTCATAGTTATGGTAATTTTATTGCAAAATGAAACCCATTTACACACCGGATTCATAATATTATACAATTTGTATGTCATTTGACACTTACGTCACGGTACTCTATAACTTACATGTGAAATAAAAACAATTAATACAATAAAAATGACACACAAAAAAGTTTTAAAGAATTCTATCTCTATAGACGCTCGATATAATAAAGTCATATTAAAGGAATTTATACAGCCGTTTTACGATTAAATTTGGTGTAAAAGTAACGTGGTTCTTCTAGTTGTACTACGAATTCCGTTATACTGCTTCCGAATTGCTTTATAATATTAAAAATTATAAAGCAATAGATTATTATGGTTAATTTTAGAAATAGAATATATCACAGCTGCCTTTTGTCTAACACTATCGCCCCGCGCTGACTTGTTATACGAGAATTAAGACACAAGTGGAGGCAACAATCTAACAATATTTTGTTTAAATACTTATATAAGTATCGAAATGTTTTGTTGTTGTTATTTTAAAAACGTTATCTATATAGATTAACTATGAAACTTGCTATAACTAATTTCTAATGTAATCAACAGCGATTACTTATGAGTGGCTTGGACTAATTGCTAATAGGTATAATCAACAGTTTTGTATGGAAATTAACTCAGGCAGCTGGGTCTTATAGTGTTTTTTAATCGTATATTGATTAATTCTTATCGGCATTGGTATCAAGATTATTCTGCACGGTTACAGCGTCTTCGTGGAAACTTATAAAAAAATGAATGGTCGTAGTAAAAAATGACAGTGTTCCAAAATGGACGAAACGTCTCTGTAATAAGAATGAAAAAAAAAATTTGCGAATATCGTTCCAAAGCAATTGTAGCGATGTCGGCAGATAGTTGGGTTTTGTTTCTTTTATAAAATCGAATCGATACGACAGCAACTACGCAGATTGTGTAGTCAATATCGAAACAGTATTTCAACTTTATGACTTTCACATGAACTGAAAACCATGATTTTCTACTTCACCAATGTATCAATTAGTCCGATGCTGTGAGCAAAAGCTAGTTGCTAATAAATAGCAACCAAAACCCTTTGCATATAGTTTTCTCATGTTAATGATGCTTTTGTAAAACTTATTGGTGTACCTATTTGTCAAATATAAATAATAAAATAACAGCAATAAGATCGCAAATCATAAACGCTTACTGTAGTTTTGTTTTACTAGACGGTGGCTGGTCATCGGGCACGCCCCCTCAGCCGCTTTAATTAACACCGGCCCGAAACGAATATTAAATGTTCGCAAATAGACTTATTTGTCCGTATGTGCGTCCTATTCCCCGCAACTCAACATTAATTGAGATTTCCCGGCCTTTGTCTACATCGAATTAGGCAAAGTTTACGGAATCGAGCGGGGCTTGATCGCAGCGGTTCACTGAATAGCAAAATACAGTACCACTGCGCAAACAAACTATTCTTATTTGCTGGTTTAGATCGATTCAAATTGATTTTAGATGTGGTAGGTACTTGTTTATTTGTTATTAGCAGCATGGCTAAATTATTTAGAGTAAGAGAGAGTACTAAAGTCGGAAGGACTAAGTCTTAAGTTCTCCACGCCGGCCTAGCGCAGATTAGCAGACTTCACATACCCTAAAAATTCTTATAGAGAACTTCTCAGGTAGATGTCTGCATCGTGCTTTCGTTTACTGAGCAAGCGATATTTCGCTAAGAATACACATAATTAAAAAAATAGTCGGACATATATGCTGTTCACTTTTGTACCTACCGACATTTGTCGTTGCTATCGCGGTGTATTCGGTGTATTCCTTAGTTACTACATCAATTGACATTGGTAACATTATAATTATCAACATATGAAGTGTTATTCACTTAGCCATTATTTGCTGGTTATAGGATATTTTTTATATCCATCCGAATAGCGACCACCGTACACATGGTGTTAAAACCGGCCACAGTGGTGGTTGTAAATGTGTCGCCTTCCTGATTCAACAGGCCGGCATAATTGTGTCGACTGCCGAAGGATAATCATCGCCCGTTAGTCGACATTCTATTGAACTCAAATCCACTCACTATCCCTTGCAGTGGGATCATGCTATGTACTTATAAAAAAAGACAAAAATAGTTCCGTGCATTTATTACGATATTGTCCTTACTTAATATTATACTAAATATTTTTCTTCCTCACTGGTAATTTAAGACTGAAAAATATATGTTCATAGAGATTTTTTTAACGTGTCCATTTTCATCTTATTAATTGGTAATTATGTAACCAATTTGTTAAAAAAAACACGTTTGATGCAAAGTTTATAAACGCTTAGCAAGCACTCCACAATTTCCGAAATTCTCATCTAATTGGCATTATAATTGCAATGCCTCAAATAAGCATTACATGCTATGGATTAAGCAATAAATATACAGCATCCTAGCTAAATAACAGAATAAGACTTAATTAAGCAAGTTATTAAATTATATTACTTACCACACGAAAGCCGTAAAGAATAGAGTCAAGTCGAACATTTTCCAAATATATTCCCAAGGAAAACGAATAGACTAAAGAATAATATCAAGATACATATTCACGGTTATTCTACTTGACCACTAAAATAAAGCGAGAAACAAAATATAATCAAAAGTAATTGCACTTAAAAACTCTGGTAACATACTAGTGACATCTATTGAGGCGGAGAGAAACTACTCGTAAGGTCCAAGAACGAAACACTTTAATTATAATAATTTGGAACGTGGCAGTGTGAGCAATTACTAGGAAAACATTTAATTATTAACTTTAAATAATTGAGTGTTCGGATATAGTGCATTAAAAGTTGTTGAATGTTGTATTACACGCCTAGGTAGTATTTTGTCTTATTTATTATTTAAATTCACAATTCCAGGTACGTCGGCTCAATAATAACGGGGAAATTAATTTTTATGAATCACATATATCTTTGTATTTTTTCTATGTGATTTTTTTTAATACTTTACATCTAAAAACATCAACTAGCACTCTACCTTATATAACAGCTCATAATGAATTTACCTATTATTAACATTTTTGAAGTATCGTCCGTCAAAACGCAACTAAGTGCTTAATAGCCTTATTAATTTTGAATTAACATTTTTCTGCCCTGAGTCATGTCCCTGGCCCCTTCTAGTTATAAAAATATGCAACAGCGCTACCCTAATGCAAAGCTCCCGGCGCGTTGATTTTAAAAGGAGATATTTCCGGAAAAGAGCGCATGCATTATTAAGGGTTCCGCAAGACCTAAAAGGCAATTCCCAAAGTGATTATAGATCTGTGTTTTATACTAATTCGTTTTTGTTATATCGGTTGCAATTCAGTTATTCTTCCTTTATTCAGTAGTTGTCAAGTGATATCGTATTAGTTTCGTAAAAAAATATATTTAGACTTGAAAGTGAATAACAAAATCAAAGGTGTGTAAAATTATCAGACATGTCATTAAGCAACTCTCCACTTTACTAACAAAACCAAAACTAGATTAACTTCCAAAAAAGTTATAGCTAAACATTATGCGGAACCCAAACTATTTTAATTTATGCGAAAAAATATTTAACTGAATAACAATATTATTATGGCAGTATTTTTGACATTGGCAGCGTCGCGGCGTAGAGCGCATGCGTGCGACAGACGCGACCGGATTTAAATTTAGAACCGAACACAATTTCGCTGTCCTATTTCAACCATACTAACCGTGGTTTAATGAAATTTCAAGTTCACGTAATCTTTATTTGTGAATACAATATAGTGAATATCATGCTGTGAAATGAGGATGAGGATAGTTTGAAGTTAGTGTAACCGATTGTGAAACTTGACAATACCACCCGAAGATGTTTCCAGCGCTCCTCGTTTTATTACTATTGTGCAGACAAGGTATGTACATTTTAGTTTCTTTTTATTATACGATTACAATGTCTCGAATGCTTTGTTTTTCATATCTTTTTTAATTCACGCGTGAACTTCGACACTTTAATATCGAAGATAGTTATGGAGAAATTTCATAATAACATTGTAATTGGGTTCAAAAAGTGTTATCGATATTGTAAACCAGTCTTTTACGGGAAAGGATGTACGAGCTGTTAATTACGCTTGCATATTTATGAAGCATTACAAATCCCAAGATTATTCCTATTTATATGATAAATATTGAATATATTAGTATCAGAATAGCTCGAACACATTGTAAATACGATAATCTCGAAATTATTGAAATAAGAATGATTTAATAGTGTGTGATTATGACACAAGTAGAAAACTATTCAAATATTTGACCTTATTTGCTTTGTCTTTAGATATTTAATTGCTCGCGACTTCACCCACGTAAAAAGCCCGCTACAACCATCCCTCAACCACAGTAGAGATCCATAGTAATCTGTATGATGCCAGCGCCATTTCAAGAATCTGATTAAAATCCCATAATTCCCACAAACTGTCGCATTTATAATATTACACACAGGCACAACTTCAAATTGAAACAGATAGCTTTATTGACCGAAAGTAGTATGTATATATTTTTTTTCAAATGAAAGACAAGTAAAAAAGCCGGTTGTCGGTAAATGATCACGACTACACGTAAATAGTCGCAACACGTGGAAATTACACACCACTGCATAACTATGATCTGCTCTCAGTCTATACATATTAAGAAACCTCTGTTATTAAACAGAAAATACATCGCGTCAAGTGCCACCAAGTTACCAACATTTCGCCATGTTCCGTCCCATGATGTGACAGGGGGCGGCTCTATCGCCAGATTTAATTCCAACTCAGCTCTGGGCTGACGAGCTAAAAAACTCAATGTAACAAAATTACATGTCTGTTATTCAGATTCAGTTACAAGTGTCCGCCTCGTGGAACTGCGGGTACCGACGCATGAGCGGGAGGGGGGCTCCGCTCTCCTCGGCTGCCAATATGACATGGAAGATGACGTGCTCTACTCGGTAAAGTGGTATAAGGACTCTAACGAGTTCTTCAGATACGCGCCGAAGAACTATCCGCCCATAAAACATTTTGACAGGCGGGGAGTTTATGTTGATGTAAGTTTATGCTTTACTTACAGATATCTTTAGTTTGACGAATTCCGACATTGCGCAAGGTTTGTTGCACTACTTATAATGACGCCCATTGTCTAAGGTGCCTGCGCCCGCTCCATGTGCGATAGAGAGGGTCACAGAGGGTTTTCGTTGGTATGGCAATATAGGGTGTATATAATGCTGGGGACTCGATTCGGCGTGATGACATTAATAATTTCTTTTAACCTCGCAAAAAGTGACAGTGACTTTTAAAGTCGTAAAAAAACCTCTTTTAACTTCGTCTGCATGGCGTGATAGTTAGGAATATACAAAAAATAGTAAAGAATATCATATATTCACCAATTGCGAGTGCCATTAGAGTTTTATGGAATTCCTAGTAAAAAATAAAGTAAGAGTAGTTATAAACGCAGTTCATTGTGCTTCGGTTGGAAGTATTATATTCCATCGATCTTAATAAAAAGCAGAGACACTTACAGCTCGACATTAGCTCGGCCACAAGCGGTGGGACGGGCGGTGCGGCGCGGTTCCGCACCGTTTGCCGCTTTGCCAAGCCACGGCTAGGCGCAGCGAGTGTGACACCGAATCACTGGACGCAAGATTTTATCCATTATTGTTTAAAGGCGAGATTTTTCACTTTGTTATTATTGTATTTAAAGTAATATTTCTTAGTACAAATTAAAATGGGGGTTTATTATTCAAATTTCAAACTAAAACAAGCTCCAGTTTGATGAATATCGACGGCTGTAATATACTGAATTATAGATATATTAGGGAATATAGAAGAGTATGTATAAATACTTTTGTTATTGTAAATGCATTATAGTACATTGAACAAAATTCACTCTAATTATAATGCCGTCAAATGATTAATAGTATCACCACAGAATCAATGTTTGTCGTTAGGCGGATTACAGTAGACAAATCCGCCTGATGTCGCCCGCTACAGCTATTTACCGCCGCTGCCGGCCCCGCCGCTCGTAACACCTCTTATACGTTACCATACAATAGTTTTTTTCCACTACTCTCGCCGCCACTGGTGGCCGAGCGCTTAGCCTTAATCGATATGGTAATCTAAACCTGTTTAAATTCCAGTGACATTTTTAATTTCAGATACAGATTTCCTCATATTAGCAAATACGCTTAATGATTTTTTTGCCTTATATAATATAAATTGTACATATTTTTTACTTACTGCATTTAACGCTAGAATGCATCGCTCCAGGCTGTTCTCATTTGGAATGTGACATACGCGATACAATCAGATATTATCGATATGACCTCACCATCGATGCAGACCTGTACCGCTGTATCAATAGATTAAATGCGACTGTGACTGGCGACATCGAGTAATAGAATAATAATACATACTGTTCAATTTATAATGCCGTCTCTGCATACGCTCCCCAGATCAACTGCAGTCAAGACGATAAAGACGTCTTCAGGTCGGCCCTGGAACTTGTATTCGACCAAATACCCACAAATGCAATCACTGTAGTGGGAGGTGACCTTAATGGTCATATAGGAGAGAGAGGTGCCGCATTTAATAGGATTCACGGGGGATATGGCTTTGGTACTTTGAATATTCCAGTGAAAACAATTTTGACGACTGCAGCTGCTTTTGATTTGGCCGTTGTAAATTCATTCTTCACAAAAAAGACTGAACATCTAGTCACGTAAAAGAGCGGCAACGCAGCCTCCCAGATTAATTATATTCCGCTAAACCGAGCACATATCAGACGCATCAATAATTGCAAGGCTATGCCAGGAAAGTGTGCCATTACCCAACACCGCATCGTCATTATGGATATAATTTACCAAAAAAAGCTGATAGAAAGACCTGTCAGACCTCCTGAACTCGTCAAGTGGTGGAACTTAAAAGGTGAAAAAGCTAAAAAGTTTTGTCAACAGCTTGAATATCCTGAGTTGGATATATATACAAACTGGGAGCATTTACAAAAAATCATATGCACGCTTCCAAATAATATCTTAGGTCGCACGAAAGATAACAATAAAATCAATAAATAAACTAGGTGGTGGAACGAAGGCGTGCAAGACGCGGTGCATTTAAAAACTGGCAGTCCAGTATAAGAGAATTAAGAAGGAAACTAAGAAAATTATTGCTATCGGAAAGGCGCACTCTCAATGGGAACTGTACAAATCGCTGGAAACTAAGGAAGACCAAAAGCAAATTTACAAGCTCGCCAAACAACGCTCTCAAAGTTCTAAGGATCCGACTCGAGGCAGAACCATCAAGGATGCTTCTGGAGAGCTTGAGTACAGGGACAGAGACATAATTATAACCTGGCAGTCGTTTAACGATAAGCTTCTCAACACTGAAGCTACTAACATTCAATTGCTATTACTGTCACCGAATTCCGGACTCATTACGCCTATACACCCCAACGAGATCAACAAAGCACTTCGGAAGATATCCAATAAGAAAGCTGTGGGACCAGATGGTATTCCCATCGACGTGTGGAAATATCTCGGCGATAAGGGTATAGACATACATACCAAATTATTCAACGGCATGATGATGTCCTCAAAGATGCCTCTAGCATGGCGTTTGAGCACAACAGTGCAAATATACAAAGGCAAGGGTGACAAATTTGAATGCATTGGTATAAAGCTTATGTGTCATACGATGAAACTATATGAACGAGTCATCGACAGCCGACTAAGATCAGAGAACTCGCTCACAAGAAACCACTAGAGTTTTGTACCAGGTGTTTCCACAATCACCCAATATGATCAGTACAAATACCTAGGAAACATGATGCATAGGAAAAATTCAGGAAACCTAGAACACAACATTCAATACCGCATAGCAGCAGCATGGCTCAAGTGGCGAGAAGTTACAGGGGTCATTTGCGACAAAAAGATGCCGGTTAAGCTTAAAGGGCTCGTCTATAAGACCATCATTAAGCCTGTCCTCATGTACGGCAGTGAGACCTGGGCTGTCACACAGGGGCATGTTCATACCATCTGCGTTGCTGATGTTGTTGAAGATGTTAAGATGGATGTGTGGCGTTACGAAGATGGATAAGATTCGTAAAGAGCATGTGCGCGGAAGTCTCGAAGTACGGAACATCGTGGATAAACTGCAAGAAAACAGACTGAGTTAGTACGGACGTGTCAGACGAAAACCACCTGATTAAGTTGGCAACCAGGTATTGGAACTGTCCATCCCAGGAAAAAGACCTAGAGGGAGACCAAAAACTACATGGGCAAATGTGTTGCAAGGCGACATGGTAACATGCAATATTTCCGATGACGACGTTATGAATAGAGCGAAGTGAAAGAAAAATGTGAAGAAGGCTGACCCCACCATCATGTGGGAAGGTTAGTCAGGAAGAGAGAGTAAAAGCAATAACAGCCCCATGCAAACCACACTAAAGAAAACTCGTAGGAGCTGCCACCATACAAATGTCATAGTATAGACAAAAGTCACAGTAACATTGACTGTCACTATTAGGTGTTAACAGGACATTTCATTGTACAATGTCTATGCTTGCGAAATTTTCTTAAAATAAGTATTGAATGCAATATAATATTATGAAAATTTCGTGTTCCCCAAGTTAGAAAACCTATATAACTTAAAATAAATAAATATTTGAAAATAAAAATAAACCTATAAATTAATTCATATCCTCAACTTATCCCAGTCTCTCCACTACAAATGCCATTGGGTCTTATGTCACTTTACTAAATATATCAAAGCATGAAGTGTTAAATTTATACATATTTTGTTACTTGTGGCAATAAATCACATTATACATTGTTTGTATATTACTATTGGTTCAACAGACATGTTTCAAAACTTAACGTACACGCACAAATGCATTTACCTATTTTGTTTTTATTGTTATTATAAGTGGCTGTTATTTAAAACTAACATTTACTCATAATGACACTTATCCTAGGACAGAATTTTATATTCGCGGTTGACATTAACATTAATCTCGTTCTGAGAACCGAATCTACAACGTAAGCTTCATAGGTGGTACGTCACCCGCTGGATAGGGCTGTGACGGGACTATCGTTCCAGGAATCCCGGTCATCTGCCACAGAGGTAACACTGGTGAACTTAACGCGCGACTCCGCGGGAATGTACAGCTGCGAGGTCTCGGGAGAGGCACCTAACTTCACCACTGTTACCAGTCAGAAATATATCACAATGCATTGTAAGTGGATATCATTATAATCCATATTATTAATTATAAAAAGCTCGCAATTACGAGACTAAAAAAAAAATTTTTTTTTAGTTTTCTGAAGGTCAAGAGTATCTTCAAAGAAATTTTCGAATGAAACACAGAATTTATGGATAAATCTTTAATCCTTCTAGTGCTCCCGGATAGAGGTCCACAAACAACTGGACTGCAAGAACGATACTTCATAGACGATGAAGTCCTTGCCAATTGCACGTCGTCTGCATCCCGGCCTGAGGCTCATCTAAAATGGCTTATAAACGGTCGACCCGCTCCGCGACACTTCCTTATAGGTCCCTGGTACAGAGTATCCGTACAACGAGCTGATGCCGTGGAAACGACTTTACAACTGAGGTTCAGGGTTGTTCCGTCAGATTTCAATGATGGAGCAATGCGGATTAAGGTGAGTTTTTCTTTTACGGGTACGGCGAAGTGCCTTACCTGATGGCAGAGTGATATTCATATAAGTATCGGTTTATGAGAGAACATTATCATTTGCCAGTCGATGAATCCTAATAGGACATTATTTTAAAAAAAAATTGTTATTAATGTTAACTTTTTTGTTTAAAAAAATATTAGAAATCTTATTGTATATACCTATTCATAGTATTTAATATTAAGATTTAATTTTTTTCTCTTATATTATTTTGTACGCAAAATTTTAATAGTCTTTTTTAAGTGAGAAATGTAAAATCTTTTTTAAATTAATTTGTTCATGTATACAACTGCAGATAACAAAGAAATAATTTCTTCTATGTTGAAATTTCAAGTTTTAATTATTCGAATTAAGAATAAGTTTATTTAATGTAATTGTATTATATAATCAATTCGAATGTTATTTTCCAGTGTCAGGCAACAATAGCGCCGCTCTATCAAAGAGAAACAAGCTCAGTGCATTACGTGGCGTTGCCTTTCATGGAAACTCCGTCTCCTGTTGCCGCGGATGATGTAGGTAAGACAGTAAACTAAAGGAGTACATATCAAACAACACGTTTACAATCATTCTACGTTAAAGGTTGCGCTGCAACCAAATATATTTTTGTTATTACTTTTTATGTATTACATTTCAAAAACAAACTACGATATTTTGTTAGTTCGTTTATTATTCCATTTTTTTAGAATTTTAATATTAAGTGGGCATCAGTGGTTCCATTACTTGACTACTTAGACTTGCAAAATATAATATAAAGTGATCCAATAATTCCTGATTTCACTATCAATGATTTCACTTATTTCCTTTAATTTTTCATAGCACTATTTTTGTCTACAGATAACGCGTTGCAGTTAAAAATTTCATTGTCAACGATTCTGATGCCAGTATTACTACTAATATTTATAATATAATATTTAAAAAGTTATACAAAATGGCCGCTAGTTTAGTTGGAAATCATCGGCTGTTTGGTATTTTTTTACGGTTCATGTTTCTGTTACGTCTAGACTAAAAATCAGTGTGGAAGGCTTTAGGCACGCATGAATAATGCTTTGCACCTACTCGGAATTTTATGGTACGGTTCACGTATCGTTTTAAGAATTATGATGTAAAATGAATTCCGTATTAAAAAGGATAATTCTAGGTTTAAAAATCTTTCAAAGACGTCTCAATTAATACTGTGGATCATCTCTGTTACATGTTTTTGTCATTTAACGTGATGTTTTTATAACAAAGTAAATGCAGTATTGTAAAATCTTTCATGTATACAATGTTGATAGTGATACTCTTACTAGTCTATTAACAATGCAGCGATATACTCTCTAGGAAGCCTGTATTTACGTATTGTATCAATAAAAAAGCCAAAGGCTTGTTTGTTTGGCTTTCTGGTGTATATTGGTGAAGTAGTATATAGCAAGGATTTTTAAAGTGAGAAATCAGTTGTCAATAGGTGCCATGATTTTTCACGATCTTGTTTGTTACATTATGCATTTAAATATGTTATGACTAAATTTCTAGGTAAATTCAATGCATTTATACCCGTACTTGTAAGTCTATTAAGTAATTTTGTGATGAACCAAATTAATATATCGTTTGTATTGACGACACCGGTCTACTATATTGCTCGGCTTTGCCTACCAGTCTTTTTATCCACTAAGGATTATGCACATGGTCAAAGTATTATTATTCGTAATGTGAACTATTTTATAGATAAATTAATATTTTTAAACTGGACTTATTTTACTAATTCCACATGGTCTATTGTCTACTTCTAGATATTATTTAACAGCTTATATTAGTATTAATAAAGTTTAGGTCTAAATAAAGCATCGATCAATTACGTAACAACAGAACGAATATTAGAAAGAAGCATGTGATTAATATTATTATTATAATGTATAGCTTTTGGTACTATGTTTGTGACATATTATTGTAAGAATGTGTGAGATATAGTTGTGATAATAAAAATAAAAATGTACGTATTTACAAAGTTTAATATGAATACAAAATTACACTATTTTATCCATAGTCATATATTGTGTCAGTTATCGGAACGATTCTCTATTTAATTTAGTATCCTGAACCTCTGGGGCCGCTGGGACCACCACTGGGATAGCCCTCGCCATTTCCGGTACCCCCTCGACCGTTGCCTTGGAAACCCCTTTGACTTTGTGAACCTCCTGGGTAACTTCTACCTCCTTGCGGCCCCCCTCTAGGGTACCCTTGACTGCCACCATTTCGTGAATTATTAGATTCCGGGTAACCTTTTCCTGACGCATTGCCACTTCCCTGGCTCCCTGCTCGGTCGCTGGAATATCCCATGTCCCCGTTGTCCGCTTGAGAAAAGGAAGATGCTTCTTGGTACCGGCTTGGAGTTCCTGACCGTCCTTGACCTGGTCCAGAAAAGCCGTGATCGCCGTCACCTCCTGGTCCACCTTGGAAGTACCCTTGACCACCACCTTGGCCACTACCAAAACCTGGAAGTATGTGTTATTGAATAGAGCTGTATAATGATACTGGTTAATGACGATCACTTTGATGAAATGATATTTATTATACATCATAGGCATATTATTTTATTAATTGTTCTAGCGACTACAAGTACTCACATCGTGCCTTATAAGATTTATTATTAGTTATACGAGTATGTATATTTAAACTTTGCTTAATAGTTCCTGAAGGTTTATCATAATAACGTGAGTGATATTTCGTTTATATACCTAAAGATATATTATTGATAATTATAAAATAAGATATTGATACCTGAACCGAAAGCCGATCCACCACCGTTTCCACCGCCTGAAATTAAATTAAGGTAATTATTACAAGTTTTTCAATTACAAGTAAATTTAGCTCGTAGATCGGAATTAGTTGAGTAGAGTAAGTAATAAGTCGGGTTCAAATATCGGGCCGGTCGTAAAACAATAAGCCAAAACTTTAGAGGAATAAATTCATGTTCTGGCCCTATGTAGATAAAGTAAAAGCAGGGAAATGATTTTGGGTAATAAAATGGGCCAGCATCCACTACTTCAAGGCACAATTCAGAGAAAATGAAAGGTAATCACATTTTCTTTCATTTAAAGATCGGCTATTTAATTAAAATACAGGAGATAACATTCTATTGTCATTAGATTTATACTTTTTTATACGGGCATGGACATATGACTTCCCTGCAACTGATGACAAGTGCATTGGCGTTGAGGTAGAAGATTGAATGACAAGAAATTAACCCTTGTCAATCTATATAATCATATAAGCCAATTAGAAGACTAACACACCCGGACCCTGCGACGCGATAGACTGACGTAGGTCATTGTGGCGGATCTTACTTTTACTGGGAACACTGCCTCAGTAGCGTAGTTGAGTTGCGATAAGACTGCCAGACTTTGTCGGTTTCACCCATGGGGTAATGATAGAGGTTTTGTACTTGATACGATTTTTGAGTCTGATTCTAAGATAAAAGGCATGTGTGTGAAGAGCTACACTACAAAACATTGTAGACCAAACCAAGTGAACGAACCCTCGTATCGTATCTGAGGCTTGTATCCATCCAAGCCGGCCTCGTACTCGACCACCTGCTTCCTGCCATCTGGCAGTACTACGTTATACTCCCCTGTGGCCAGGTCGCCATCGCGCTGTTCTGAATGACCAAATTTAGTACCTGTCTGCGAGTCGTCCACGTCATAACTAAACTCGTATTTAGCTGGCCCCTGAAACATTAATAATATCCATTAAATATTTTATATAATTTGAATGCTAGGAAAATCTAGTAACCTCTGTCAACAACCTAAAATATTATTTTTGTCTCGTACTTAAAACTTGGAAAACCACAACTTGCTGAATGGTCATAATAATGCTTACTAATATTAATTGTTATTGAATTAAGATATTTGTAATCTCATATTCTTACATCAGAATCTTCTCCTTCATAGCCTGATCCCCCTTGTCCACCGCCGTTGTCTCTTCCATTACCTCCATTGCCAAAACGAGGTGCTCCATAAGTTGCTGATGGGGATCCAAAGCTGCCGCCGTTAGACCCACTCTGTCCATTCCCTTGGGTATAAGCATTCAGGCCTTGATCCCCATTATCGCCAGATCCTCCTGAGTGAAACCCATTAGCTGGTGGGCCGTAGGAGGTCTCAGGTCTCTGTCCAAAACCCTGACCACGAGATCTGAGGCCGCCTATAAATAAAAATAAGTATTTGTGCAAGAACTATGCCCAATTGGAATTATCTCGGTATCATCATTGTATTGGGTATAACTGTCTTGCTGAGGTCCCAAGTCGGATCCCCCAGTTTAGTTACGCCTCTATCTACTCCTTTCGGGATGAAGGGCGTAGATGTGGATAATTCACATAAAAAATTCAGTACAATGAGATATTAAAGGCTGAGTAAAATTCCATTATCTGTTATAGCAAATAGTAAACAGCTCCAAATGCAATACGACATAAATACATAAAAAAAATTACATTCAATATTGAGTTGCAAAAAATAAAACTCAGGACAACATGAGTATTTTAGCATACATAATATAGCTACATCACTACTAAGTAATTTGTAGTCGAATAACTTTATTCATATACAAAGGATATATTCATACATTGTTGTAGGTTTTAAATTCCCTTTCGATTCCAACAAACATAAAAATTATTTAATAATGTTAATTTTAAAAATATAAAAGTCCTTCGATACCTTGGCTAGGGCTTCCATATTGCGAATCTGGTGCCCCAGATTGACCCCCAAAACCTCGCTGTCCAGATTTCTGATCAAAACCCTGTGAGGAAGGCGCTCCATATTGAGTATCTATATTCCCTGACCGACCTCCTGGAGGTAAGTAGCTGGTTTGAGGGTCTTGTTGCCGTCCGGATTGGTTTCCTCCGGGCCCACCATTACCGCCTCCATTCCTGCCCGGAGACCCGTATTGTGACGACGGTCTGCCATTGCTATTTCTTGAAGGAGGTAGGTAGCTGTTCACAGGCGGTTCACATGTAATAAGTGACCACGTCAATATGTTCAGGCAAAGTATAAACTGAAAATATAATATTAATTGGTGCTAAATATTGTCAAAGTTTAAAAGTACACACATGTGAAATATAATAACTTACAAAAATCATTGTCGCTGATGTTTCATCAAAAATAACGTAAACCTTAGTGCGGGAAGACGTGTTACTTGAAGGTAACACTTTTGAATACGTTGGATCTGGCTGGCCCGTGTTTATATACAAAGGATTGAGACGGTGAGCGTGATATCAATAGTAAGGGGACACCTATCGTGCCTCTGTGTACATCTGCCGAGTGCCGACACCGCCCCGCGTCCGTTTTACGAGCCAGTTTTTGTAAACTGTAATCACAGTCACATGACTTATTTACGATACTTTTTATGACGCTTTTTTATGAAATATTCAAAGTCTTTTGTTTTATTTATTTACTAGTTTTGCTCGCGGCTTCGCCCGCGTGAAGGAGTTTTTCAAAATAGAAAGAATCCTATTACCTTCCCAGAGTCTTCAACTATCTCCATACCAAAATTTATAAATATCCGTTCAGTATATATTGAGAAAATCGATCACATACAGACCGACAGAAAAGGGGACTTTGTTTTATTTTATATATGCTTCGCCCGCGTGGATTTCGGACTTCAAAAATGGAGCCGGTCGCGAACGTTCGAGAATGTTCGTTTTACGAAGCTACTCGCTAGGTGATTCGCTAGCCTCTAGGTGCCAAGCAAGCCGCCTGCCTGTGCTTTCGCGACCTTATATATATACAGAAATAATCTTTATAGCATGATTCAGTATTCACGTATGATGGCTTATTATTAGCGTATCTCATGTATAACTTTGGTGTTTCTATATCGATTTCTATGATTATTTTTTATGGAAAATTTAATAATGTTAACTTTTTTAATTAGGGATGACTGAGATTGTTATAAACGTAAGAGTAGACAAATATAATGAGAAAGCTTCGAACTGCTAAGCTATCGGGAGTTACACGTGTTATTGTGAGTCAACCATAAAAGATAGACATATGCTGTCGTGAGATATTTTTTACATAATTTTAAGGAGAACATTTCCGGCATACATGATTTCTGTGTAGCTTTAACCATTAAGGTTGCACACGCGACGGAAGCTTAAAAAATGGAGTAACTTCTCCCGTTTTCCCAAGATTTCCCTTCACTGCTCTGCTCCTATTAATTGTAGCGTGATGAAAAGTATACTATAACCAGCACAGGAGTATGACAAATAATTGTACCAAGTTTCGTTAAAATCCGTCGAGTAGTTTTTGTTTCTATAACGGTTATACAGACAGACAGACAAAAATTTTACCAATTGCATTTTTGGCATCAGTATCGATCCCTAATCACCCCCTGATAGTTATTTTGGAAATATATTTCATGTACAGAATTGACCTATCTACAGATTTATTATAAGTATAGATAGATATAGATGTGTAGTTAATTTTAAGTTATCAAATGCGTCAAATCACGTGACATCACTTTTTATCGAGAGTATTTACAATCGGTATGTAAGTAAAACGTTTTAATATTTTCATCGAAATATTCTGAATTTGGTCAACTTCTCTTCATTTTCAAAGTATTTGTTTTACATTTTTATATTTATTTTAAAAATATAAATTCATAAAAAATATTTAAAACCATGAATCACCCTTCGATGACTAGTGTCTCAAGCCACCGGTGGTTACCGTATCAAAATGAATAATCTCCTTAGAATGCGTGCTGTGTCCACTTCTCACATCTTATTATAAGTTTCAACGATTTATTGCATACAGGTCAACAATAAATGAGGTAAAACTAAAACGAGCACTTTTGACTCAAAGTTATTTTTTCAGTGCTTTTATAGTAAGAACTGGCGTTTAATTAAATGTAAACGTAGGAGTACGATAAAACAAAGCCTTTTTCTACCTGACCTGACGTCGCCGAAAACAAGGTTATCCTTATACCTACATACTTACTATCTCTGCGTCCTTCTGGAGGTACGCTTGTAATTGAAATCAATAAATATTTGAGTAGGTACCTGAAATACACTATCTTTTGTCGATAACGAAGTGTGTTTCCAATTTTCCTTTTTTAGCAGGAAGTAGATCGACTAGAAGATATGGCCACCCGTCGATAAGTCATCACTAAAGTTTATGAACATTCAAATTACCATTGTAAAAACGAGGACCTTCAAACAATCTTTTTGACTGGCTAACGTTATCAGCCAAACTACGAGTACACTTCATTTTGCGGTTAGATAGTACAAATTGATACAACCCGGGATCACGGCTTTAGACGAAATTGTCGCGAATATGTCTATATTAAAATAAACTATTATGACAAACTCTTGTAACTAAATAAAAGTTGGGAAGAAGTAATGTTTTACAATACAATATGTTAAGAAATAAATTTAAAAACCGTATGTATGTACTTTTATTACAAAAAAGCAAATTTACCTTAAACTTATTATTGGCGGTTGGTGCAATAACAGTTTTTAGGGTTCGAAAAACCAAAGTTAATTTAGTCCTTTTACCTAGCTTGTCTTTTAGTCAGAGCTATAATTGTTAGATGCTTTCATCAATATGAGGGGTCCATAATAATTCCATAGATAGATACAATTATCTATCTATGAAATTTGTATGGAACCCTCCATGCATCGATCTAACTTGCACTTCTCCGAAGTAACAGAAACTAAAACACTTAAACGCAGAATGCGATTAGATGTAACTACAAGTTAAATGCCACCCGCATATATTATCTTCTATCTATAATCAAACACACTCTATTCATTAAACAAAGACATAAATTACAAAATCATAGAAAGGCAAGAACTGTTTTAGTGCAACGTCCTTGTTTTAAATTTATTGCCAAACACAAACACGACTCCAAAAACGTGTCAGCATACATCAATTTCTATAAATCAGTTCGTTTGCAAATCGTATTGAAAATACGTGATGACGTCCGTACGTTCGTGTCGTCTTCTTGTTAGTGGAGTCGTGCGCATGCGGCGATGGCGCAAGGGGCTTCGAGCCCTTACGCTTGAGAACCGTCATCATTTACAATGTTGCGTGGGACTGTAATTAGGTGTTGAGGGCTAATGCTCTACACACGTTTAGCTTAACTGTGCTTACCGCTCACGCTCTATCTAATCTTACTGTACCTACGAATCGTAAAGATATAATATAATAAAAAATAGTCCCAGAAGACTCTACTTAGACACCAAAAACGATTTCAAGCGTTTATTTATGGTAAAATTACAACTACATTGATAACATTTTTCTGTGCTTGAGCTCCAAAAACCAGATAACAAAATAAATAAATTTGTCTGCATGCCTTCATTTCGTCTAACCTTACCAATAGCTGTCAATAAAGATCTACTTAAAATATATACACAGAACAGTAACTTAATCTGTATAATCAGTTAAGAAATAGAATAAACCGATTAATTGTTAGTTTTATCTGGAATCTTCCATTATCCCATTTTTCAATCTAGCTCCGGCCCTGATGTTGCCTTTAATGATTTCAATCCGGGTGCTAAGACAAAGTAAACTGAGACATTATTGAGAGATCTCCGCTAAGGCTTTTAGTGTTACCGGTAATTCCAGCAGATCGGCGCCATTTTGATTTAAAAGTTTTTCTGTAGGGTTAATTTGATATATTTTTTTTATTAAATTATCTTACATCACTAGTGCCGTTACTTGTAACATCAATGTTGTAGCATCACAAGTTAATACTATTTTGTTGAATAATTTTATACAAACAAGGTAATATTATTCTTTTAATATTCTACAAACTAAATTATCATATTTTGACACAGTACTTACATTGATTTTTATAATGACACATTTACATATGATTTTGTTTACTTCCATCATGAACTAAAAAAACAAATTTGTCCTCATCATCATCATCACTGATAAAAACACTCATAAGCCTCAAAGCATATTCGACAACTTGTCGACATAGTGGCTAATGATGAAGCAAAAGGTTTAACAACGATAACAAAGTAATTTATCTCTTTACAATTGCACAGGATCTACTTACGAAAGACAATACTAAAGCTGTTATGTTAATTCCTATAGTAAAAACTTTTTAATTACTATATCATTATAATATGAGCCCCGTATTATATTTATACTACTGAGAAGGTTTAGGCCTTACTCCTCTAAGCCAACCTAGTGCGGGTTGGTAGACTTCCCATACCTTCGAAATTCTTATGGAGAATTCTTATGTACGTTACGATGTTTCCTTCACTGTTAAATCGAACGACATTTGACAATCACTACACATGTAACAGCGAAAATGCGGAGTTGTGTGCCTTGGATTTAGAACTTGCGGCCTTTAGCTTGGCAGACCCTTCCGTTCCCAACTAGGCTATCACCGCCATATTAACCACAATGAAACAACTCCGATCTGGGCCATTGTTTGCAGACAGAACTTCCACTTTAATTTGGTTAGGGTTTATGCCAGATCATTTTAGTAAAATAAATTACCTTTCAATTATTCTTGCATTGAGATTGTTTTTGCGTGGTGGTTACTAGTTACCACTTACTATTAATTGACCTGCTTGATTCGTAGCCAATGTTTTGCTGTAAAAATGTAATGAAAGTAAAGTTCACCGATCTTATTTTTGCTAATTTATACTAATTTGTGTCGTCGGTGCTAATAAATTGGCGTTATCGATGTTTTCTAATTAAAGCCGTTTATAAATGAACATCACTTTTTTAAATGAGAACAATTTACGTGATATATATTTAAATATTTTCCCATCTTAAGTTTCCATCGTACATTTTTATTCCTGAAGCAATGTAAAATATATTTCAAACCAGCTGTTATATGCAAAAATAATGTTTAAACAACCCCAATATTTATACGTTAAAGTAGCGTACAATATTTGATCAATGCATATCAATGAAGCAGGGTTTACGATAAATATTGGAAGAACTTGAGGCTGCAATTTGCAAGCAGCATCCATCTGTCTTAGCTAGATATTCCTGTATAAAATAATGAGCAAATCTGCATTCCCGCGCGGAAAAGTAATTTTATAAAAATCCACTTGAATTTTTTTAGAGATCTCCATGTAAACAGTTAAAATAGATATATTAAATGCATGACGAATAAATAACTAGTATGTTGTTAATTAAAGTGTTTTTAATTGAATTATTTTCATTATAACGATTATTGGGAGCCAATTTACATGTTAACTGCCTCATTGGCGTCCTTATTAAATAATAATCAGTATAAGAAGCAGATCCCTTCAGTACAGTGTTTCTGCCATAACCTAAGTCGGACAACAGACCTCACAAGACAATGGCGCTGATACGACAAAACTTCGATATACAAGCATCGTGTGAATCTCGTCACTTGTTCACCCTTGTGGCAAACACCATAAAAGCCACAATTTAATGATATAATATCGTAAACAATTTTTGCCTAACATTCTAGCTTTAATCTTGCGAAAAGCTTCTCTTGTATTGACATCTCATCTAGAGACTGATTCTGACTCTTTATCTTTATATTCCTGTATTTACTAACCCCTATAGCAAAGCCCGTTCCTTTGGATAACATTTACATCCGTTTCAATATACTTAATTAAAGACAACTGGAGCTCCTTTACAAACGGTAGCATCCTAACCATTGGGCCTGGAAACCCGAGTTCAGCACAATAGTTTTGTGTCAACAGTCCAAAATGGATTAGCAACACAAATTGGGAGGAGGGCATCGGTCGCTCGACGATCCTTTGACATTTCTGTCAACAGACATGTACATTTATACACTACATATTATATATGTATGTAGTACATACAGCCAATTGATCACGTTTGGCAACTACGTTTGCATCTTTAAATTCATTGTGTGTTGTTTTGAATAAGCTTCGTGTATCTAAATCGTGATAGAATGTAAAACATCAATTAAATAACGAATATTTACATTATTATGTACATATTTAATAGTTGATTTTTTTTTTAATAAAGCAAAATTGTTAATTTATACAATCAACTACAAAAGTAACGGAACAAATTCAAAATTTCAAATTGCCTGTAAACCCTTGTCAATAACAACAAACATTTTTTTTTACTTTCATCTTTTTTTTAGTAAAATGGTTTTAAAGACTTTTTATCATCAATAATACCCATAACATACCCAAGTATATTTAAAATTCCGTAGGTGCCTACATGTACTTTAGAATTCTGTAAGGTATGGTCCAATTTCTCCGTAATGTAGGAGACATTTGATACTATGTACAAAAATATGAGTGTATTAGGGTTACGCTTTAACTAAAGTACTGACATGGGTTCATGCGACCCACGTAAGGGACGCATACTTTATACAAAAATATATTCTTTTCAAGTGCTTGTTACATAAATATAAAAAAAACTGTTGTTTTAAATTAACTGGTGATAGGTTATAGAGCGTACATATGTAAATATATATAATATATATATTTATTTATTATTATTTACATTCAATAAGTTATTTATAATAAATACTTTGTGGTCGCTCGGATAGCGACCACAAGGTATCAAAACCCTCTATAGTAGCCCAGTCCCACGTGAGTGTGTTGTGTCCCGCGATCAACCTGTGTATACCCGGTTCCAACGGACCGGCATAATTATCTCGACTGCTGCGGGTTAATCAAATCTCTTCAGTCAGAATTCTATTGGACTCCGCTCCACTTACCACGTGTAATCTATTCACAGCCGCGCACGTAAAAAAAGTAACTCCATCGAAACCATAAGAAATACATAAATTAATTAAAATATTGAAGATAAAAAAAATTTGTTAACTGAAGTATCTTGTAGGTACATTAAGTATTGTTTGTAATCTCTTTTCCAAATCACGCGAGCGCATCGGTTTGAGCAGAGCTTCAATCAAGTTTGAATGCATAATTTATCTGCGCTACCCTTGGGAAACTAAATTAATTCATGAGCTATTGAAAATACTGCCGTGGAGGAACTATCGATTGCAATTTGCAGTACGAAGAACACAAAAAATCTCTAAGTATATTTATTTATCATAATTATAATACTATGTACAAATCTTTATTTGGCTATAACTATTTACACGATATTAACAAGAGTCCGTGCATAGTAATTAGCTTAAATTATCACAAATAATTAACTGAAATAACACTATTTACTTCATAATTTAACAGTATTTAATAATAATTAGATTTACTACTTTATATAGTTTTCATGATAGTATGTGCACGGTTCATGGTCATAGATATCATGAGTAAATCGAAGTAATATAACTTTATAAAAAGTTTCATCAAATTAACCAATTAATAAACAAACTTTGTAATTTTGTTGTCTGAAAGCAATATTTTCAAATAAAATGTTTATTTATAGGTTTTGAATATTTGTTCGTAGGAAGACGTAAATAATTTGAATGAATGTGTTTAAAGAGGTACTACAAAATAATTATTATTCTAATATAATTACCTATTTATAAGGGTACTAATTACCCCGGGAAAATCTATCACAGTTCAATTTAGCAACTGCAAAATGTTATAAACATTGTTGTTAGGAAATAAAACTACAAATAACAGTGTTGAATCATTAAATAACTTACTGTGAATTTAATTTATAATATACAATTCTAGTAATAACACAGCATCAACATAATTCGATTAAAGCGATATTTCAATGAAAAATATTCACACAACATATCAATGTTCTATTTTTCGAAAATACTATGATCACAGCCAACAAGCATCTTTTAAATACACAAATTTACATAAACATTACCTATTCAATGTTTCACAATCTAAAAGCCAATGGAAATATAGAACATTACATATAACGTCACGCTTACGAGTACATTAATATTAAATAATGAAATTGAAAATATGGCATCCATCGAATTCTACCTTAAAATATAAGAAAATGATTATAATAGGGTGATTGACTGGTGTAATCAAAAAATATAAAACTGCTCCAGGAGAAAGAATAGTGGGTGACAATATTTATCAAATAGATTTTTTTGTTTTAAACGTATTGTAAATCTATACTATTATATAAAGCTGAAGAGTTTGTTTGTTTGTTTGTTTGTTTGTTTGTTTGTTTGTTTGTTTGAACGCGCTAATCTCAGGAACTACCGGTCCAAACTGAAAAATTCTTTTTGCGTTGGATAGCCCTTTGTTCGTGGAGTGCTATAGGCTATATATCATCACGCTATACCCAATAGGAGCGGGGCAGTAATGGCTAATCTCAGGAACTACCGGTCCAAACTGAAAAATTCTTTTTGCGTTGGATAGCCCTTTATTCGTGGAGTGCTATAGGCTATATATCATTACGCTATACCCAATAGGAGCGGGGCAGTAATGGCTAATCTCAGGAACTACTGGTCCAAACTGAAAAATTATTTTTGCGTTGGATAGCCCTTTATTCGTGGAGAGCTATAGGCTATATATCATCACGCTATATTCAATAGGAGCGGAGCAGTAATGGCTAATCTCAGGAACTACCGATTCGAACTGAAAAAATATTTTTTGTGTTGAATAGTCCTTTGTTTGTGGAGTGCTCAAAGTTATATATCATCATGCTATAACCAATAGGAGCGGAGCAGTAATGAAACATGTTGCAAAAACGGGGAAAATTATGAGTTTTGAGAGCTTCCGTTGCCTGCGCTGCGTAAACAAACAAACAAACAAACTGCGTAAAAAGTTATGCAACAATGATGTATGACGGGATTGTTTCACTTAAAAAGTTCTAAATAATATAACAAAGTCCCCCGCTGCATCTGTCTGCCTTAACGTGTTAAACTCAAAAACTACCTAACGTATTAAGATGAAATTTGGTATGGAGACAGTTTGAGACCCTGGGAAGAACATAGGCTCCCGGGAAACTACTATTTTTATAACGGAAAACTTTAGCCTGAAAAACTTTATAACGCGGGCGGAGCCGCGAGCAAAAGCTAGTATTTTATATACGTCATTAAAATTTAGAATTTTTAATCTGTATCCCTCGCGGCCTAAAACGACGCGATGCCGGCCGCCATTCCTAGTGACGCCATCTCTCATAAACATTACATCATTAGATACAATAAATATATAATAACTACTGCATGACACTTAGAACAACAGATGGCACGCACTCATAAATTTAAAAAATCCGAGGTTACAAAAACCATAGTTTATATTTGACACTTATATTAAAACATTATTTTTTTAGGTGACAAAAACATTTATAATATACAAGTATAAACTTACATTAAAATGAACTTCACAAAAATAAATCGTCGATTTATCCGACGTATATTTTGGATCTCGTCGTGCTAAAGTCAACCACTTCTTTCTTAAATCTTTTGATTTTGGCACATGAATGAACAATTTATTGGGATTATTTGGTGTTGAGTTTTTACGTAAAGGCACTGAACAATATTTATATATGCTGGCATATTCATTTTTTGTGGGAAAAATAACAACTAGGAGATATAAATCGTAGACAATTTGTTTTGTTGTAAGGTGCAGGTTCGGTGCCACAACTGTCACGAATGTTTGTCATGTGTTTGTCGTTGTAACGTCACGTGACAACGCATTTTAGCGCGAAATTATAAATGACAAAAGAAAATCACGGATATTTAATAAATTGAGCATATTTTAACAATAAAAATATAACTCATGCTATAAGTGAATAGTCCTCCATCGTAGTACATATATTTAAAAAAATTGTCAAACACCCTATTATAAACACCACAGATCACCATTATATTTTTTATGACATATATTGTATAATTAAAGTTTATTTTGTTTGCATACCTCAATCTTGAACGATTGCTCCTATTTTTTTTAACTTTTAGTAATAGGGTAGTTGACTACTTATTTTAAATGCATTTATAAAAAAATATGTCATCCAAAATGTAATACAAAAATATTTTTCAAATTCCTTGCTATGATAGATAAATTATAAAGCTTTGAAATTTGGTAAATGGGGATAGCTGTCGAGTAACAGTAACAGCAAACTGTGACGTCACCGATTGCAATTTGTTAACTTATACGAGCACGGCAAATAGGCTCCACTGCACCTGATGGTAAGTGAAGTGGGATCCAACAGAATGTCGACTGAAGAGCTATGATTGCCTCTCGACCGTCGACTCAAGTATGCCTGCCTGATGACATCTTCCATAACGGTGGATGCGTGAGAAAGGACCAGCGCGATAACCCCATCAAGAATAACTATTTTATTTGCTACTATAATTACTATTACTTAGTAGATAACTAATTCTGATGCAGATCACACAGAATTTCATTTTCATATTTTTTTTTATATTACATATAAATTAACGAATAAAATCAAAAATAGGAAACTACCCTATTAGGATGTTATTATATCATGAATTTCATTATCATATTTGCATTTTGCTTCACTCGTTATTGTTAAATAAGTATTTGGTGATAATAATCACCTTTTTTCACAGCCTTACAAAACTTCAACAAAAAATATATGTGGAACTTAGAACGCGTGTTATTGTGTTAATTGAATTCGCATCTCATTACAACAAGAACTAGCACACTGTTTGCACAGTTTGCATTTGTACCGCTTCCTTCTCTTTCTTGCCGCGGAAATGTCGTTCGATCTCGGCCAACGACTTGCCTTTTGTCTCGGGAACCAGGAACAGCACAAAAAAGAACGCCATCACGCAAAAACAGCCGTACATCCAAAATGTTCCGGCAGATGTCAGCACAGACTGTAAACATAGTTTTTTGTTATGTTACGACGACTCTTCTATCTTAATTCTGTGTCCGCAATGAGTCTCACTTTAGCTAAGTGATTACATATTCTTTAGAAACTATTATATATTTATTTATTATTCCAACAAAGTACGTCCACCAATATTTTACAAATACAAAATATAAAATTATTATAAAACTTCATGAGTGCATGATGATGACACGCAATTTACTATTCTATAAAACACAATTGAAATGTTTGACCCGTCATCCGGCGAATGGGGAGATGTATTAGTTGCTGTTGATAATATTAATCGATTTAAGTATGTAGTTACAAAGAATGTACCTTAAAATCGCTTTTTACCTTAATTTTCAACCAATTTAAAACCGCTAATTAAATTATAACACGTGGTTGGTTTTTGTGAACTAAGACTGAAAATATTTTCTAAAAAAAAATTATAATCATACGAATTGTTTACAGCTCGGCCCGCAAAAAATTATAATTTTGGAATAAAATTGACTACAAGTTAATTTGGGACACAGTGTATGTGTGTCCAAAATTTTTGCGTTTACTTTTGTTTCTTTTTTTATCATTGAAACATCCACCGTAATAAAACTGACGACATTTTAAAAATTACATTTATCAAAAATGTTTTTCATCAAAAATCTATCGGAAAAACAAAATCCACGCAATAACAAATAAGTTAATAGCTTTGAAATTTGGTGTAAAGCGGTCAAATTGCAGTAATAGTGAGATGTGACGTCACCCACCGGCCATAACACTGTGAATGAGGAAAAGATAGTGCAGTTACCCTTCCACGCCCCCACTTTTGCTCGCAAAAATATTTCAAATATGAATAACTGCTTTATTTTTCAACCAATTTTAATTCTTATTTCAGAAAAGACTTTCTTTTCCATAATATTTTCTGTTGCATATAAAATAATAAACTAAATTTAACATAGGAAACCATTCATAGTACTTACTTCAAGTGCATGGTACGATTTAATGACAGAAAACATGGACAGCAAATTGACAGCGCTTGCCATTGCTGAGAGCTGTGACCGATAGTGAGTCGGAAAGAGTTCTCCGAGGAGCAGGAACGGTAGACCTCCGAATCCAAGTGAAAAGCCGATCATAAACACCACCAAACTGCCTATGGGCAAGTACCTGAAAAAAAGACAAAATAATTAAAATAAATTATACTTTCATCCAGAGACACATATACCATATTCGCACTAAACTACAAAATGATAAAAAAAATCTAAAACTGAAATAGGGATTTTTGCCGAATTTTTTTTTTATAATAATATATAAGTCTAATACGATACATTCAATAGCTTCGCTTAACAACGCAACACTGCTCTGCTTCTTTAAATATAAAATAGTAAAGAAAAGTCACATACCCAAGCCATGATTTCTGCTCGACTTCAAAGTAGAATGCTGCACCCATAGACGCCATGGATGCGGCCATAATAGCTGCTGATATTAGGAGTAGTGGCCGACGTCCTGCGCGGTCCACCAACATTGTACTAACACCATTACTTAACAATTGCACCAGACCTATGATGATCGTCGCTGTCATGGCGTCTAAAGTGCTTCCTAAAAGGAAATTGTAAATTAAATTAAATATGATTCAAGTTTATTTTGCCCGCATATACTTATGATTAAGCGGATTAAATAGGTATGTTTCATCGACAACAAACGAAGGACACTTTTGTAGTTTAATGTCTCTAAATTTGTTATGATAACGAATGTATGACTCTAGATAAATATTATACTATTATGTAAGTTTAAACTCCACTTACCCGCACTCTGAAAGATTTCAACAGTGAAGAATATGACAGCATCGATACCGCTGAATTGCTGGAAGAATAGCAAAGCGAACCCAATGACAAGAGGTTTGATCACAACCGACGAGAAGAACACCTTGCGCGTAAAGAGACTCGGCGGATTCTCTGGGTCTGGAGACTTTCTGAAATAATAACAGTTTATAAAAATACCAGTAATAATTAGGAACTAAAATCATTACAATCATTGTACCAGACACAATTGTGTCGACTGTCAGAGGTAATCATCTCTTGTCAGTCGACATTCTGTCGCCAAAAGGGGCAGGAAAGTGCAGCAGCCCCCCCTAGAGGTTCTAAAACTCAAATGAATTCACCAATTCCATTCCTAATATTCCGAATGTTCAATTACGCTCTACTCTACGTTATTGTTAAAGCGGGAGAGGGGAAGTGGGGTTACATGTGTGCTCGACTTTACCTACAATTCATACTTTTCTCTTTCTCAATATCAACTTGCCCTCCGGCAGCCCTATCGGCTGGTGACATTCTTGGCCGACTCCACTTACGCTCAAACATAGTGGAGTTACTGCCGTGCACGTATAACAAAATTAAAACTTCTTTATTGTAGTCATTACAAAATAGAGATTGAAGTACTCAATTACCAGAGTAATACTAATTTCTTTAAACGATATTTCATCGTCGGGCTGGCAAGGTATTACTATTTCACTGCGATTTTCGACATTCATATCATGTTTATGTGTTAATTCTAATATCTAAAGCATAATTACAATCCACTGATTAATTAAACTAATTAATTAATACTTTACTACCAATATCGTAATTAACAGAAATAATTTGCCTTTATTATTATACTTAAAATTTGCTCATTGTTTTTGAATATCAAAAGGTCCCTATCCTCTTTCTCTACTAATTAAAATTTAATGAAGTTGTTACTTTAATTTGTAAAAAGGTACGCTTTATATATAGTTTATATCAATGACATTTTACAAATAGACGCGTCATACACTAACAAAATTGCACATAAAAACAGCGGAGTATTTACTATAGTCACAGCCCTAGCGGCTCGCATCGATACGGCCCGAGCGAGCCCGAGTGGTTCCGAATGAGCCCGAGCGACGGCCGCCCCGTCGCCATGACAGTCGAATAAAATGCATTTATTAGTTTAAAAATAAGTTAAATAGTGTATACTTATAACTAACGTATGAAATGAAACGGTTTTTCATTCACAGTTGGAGTATAATTTGTACATCGTCTAAAAACACAGGAAGGCATTTTATTTATAAAAATACAAAAAGTTAGTAAGCCGACTAGTCGCGACAGTGGTTGGAGGTTGACTAAGTAAATGTCAGGCAGTTACCTTACTTTCGTCTTGCCAGTATTGAGCTCGGACAACGTATCTATGTAATAAAAACATCTTAGGTTTATATTAATACTGGTGTTATTTTTTTTTGGCAATGCATGCTGTGACACCTTAAAATTTTGTGCATTTAAGCCTATTATTACTGTTATATTTTATTGCAGCTAGTTATAATGTAACAACTACTATAATTTAGATTACTCTAGAATATATTGAGCTGAATGTACAAAGCACAGATTGCGTTACAGCAAATGTTATGCTAATTGCTCCTGTAATAGGTTTCTATACTCCATCGATTTAAGTATATAACAGTGACAGTGTTTACAAAGGCTGTTCTGTCAATGAAACTACTGCTAATAAAAAACTAACACTTAAAATGATTAAATTCAGTTTAAAAACAAAACAAATAACTAACAATAAATAATAGTCTTAAACAAAAATAAAAAAATGACAAATATTTACAATGCAGAATTTATCAATAATCGGTGTCCAGTTAATCGATTAAATTAAATGTCAGTCAGTTTTAATAGCATGCTACGTGGCAGTCGTACTCGTGAATTTAGTAGGTTTATCTGTTACAATCCATTGTATAAATGTTTTGAATGCCTGTCGTTTTAGGTTTTTTACAGTTGATAGATCGCGATGGTTTATAACAGCATTGTACATTAGAATAATTAATTATGTTAACGCTTCTCAATTAATAATTAAGACGATTTATTAACCAAACTACTTTAATATACGAGAATACCATTTTGAAGTGGCGCGGCGTGTGGGTCATGAAAACATTAATTGTGTTACGCCATATTTCGTAATGGGAAATGGTCAGATAAAATACCTTTTTTACGATTTATTTACCTAAACCAATGGAGTATAGTGAGATATTCATTGTTCAATACATACTGCAATATATGAACCGATTCACATTGTATTTTCCCAGAATAGGTATCTTATTTTACCTCTTACTGATATTATATTGCAAAAGTTTGTAAAAATATTTACATGTTTACTAAAAATGAATGCAGGAACTGCTCAACAAATTTGGATAAAATATAGTACACCTCTAGGCCATATCCTGGATCAACATAGACCTTGTTTCCTGTCCCGATAATGTGCATCCGTAGGAATTATTTGTTTTTTTTTAATAGATGACGCTGGCTTTGTATGCTAGATGGATGGTTAGCTAAGTAATTAAACTACTTGTAGCAGAAAAGATTATTCATGCGGGTGAAGCCGCGAGCAACACATAGTATAATATACCTAAGTAATAATATTTGGATCTGCGTTAGTGAACACTGGTTAGATATAATTGAGGAGAATTAGCTTTACTGAGACGTGGATACACTTATACTCTTTTTTCTAATCGTATAATAATGGATATTTCAATGCGTGTTATACGTTAACCCGTTTAGTGAAAAAAATGAATAATTAAAAAAATATACTTCCTTGAATTGACAAATAGATAGACGATGCCACTTTCATTCCGGAGTAAATCTATTACGCTAAGGGACTCGTAAATAATTCATTTTTGAGTCGACATCAAGTCTTACGAATTCATTTCTGCATCCCGACTACAGGTTTGGACTGAATTTTATCCCTATTTTATACTACCAAATTGTCAAAATCTATTCCCTCACTCGTGTTCGTTATCCTTGACAGTAGCAGTAGCCCGTGCAGACAGATGGAGCCATTTGATCGCATCAGCAGCGTCTCCGCCGTGGGTTTCTAACCACACTGGTGATTCGGGTAGAGGGAAGAGAGCTACGAATAGTGCCACTGCGAAGGAAAAAAATATTTCCAATAAGTTTAAAAATTACAGCCAGAAAAATGTAATCAAAAATCTTAAATATATTTAACGTGTTGACTAGCTACAAGGAACCAACAAATATACAGGACGAAATAGTCGACACATCTCACAGCTAAAACTTCAAAAACGACTAAATATCATTCAAGAGCATCGATAATGTTTATCACTTACCATCACGTGACCAACTTGCTCATTTACACCTTTTATTTAAAAATAATTAGAAAATTTAAAAATAAGGAAAGTTTAAGTATTACCGCAAAAGATAGCGGAGAAAAAGGCGAGGTAACGCCAGGAGAGCCAGTTGCCGGCGATGTAAGACAACAGGATCCCGAGGGACATCGAGAGCGTGGGCAACGAGCCGAGCCGGCCGCGTATCTCCGGGTCGCAGCACTCGCTCACCTGTAACGAAAATATGCTACAGCCAACGCATCACCTATATAAGATTGTAATATTAAGGAATTAAATCTATTACTCCTTGTTCTTTACACACAGAACCATACTGCCTTTTTACCTGAAGGTATTCGCAGAAGTGCAAACTGGGCGCCCACTTTTCGCCATTTGTGTTTAGTCTCAACTCTCAGAACGTGATAGGGGGCGAGGAAGCAAAGACATTTAACTACATAGTTATTTATAGACCGGCCATCGGGGCCAAGTTTTTACTCCAAAAATTTTTACCAATTGGTAATAAGGCGCTTCTTATTTGAAATGTTCATGGGACAAGATATTACAGAATCCCTATACATATATAATAGAAAAATAATATATTTCCAGAATATATGCTAATTTATCACGATATGGAAAAAATATGAGTATTTTACATTGATATTATCCTATTTCACGGTAAACTGATGATCACATAAACGCAATTTTTTTGTATGACAATCGTCCCAATGTCCGCTCTATAAAATCTTTGACCTCTTTGCGAGGGACTATTTTTGGGGCTCCGTACCTCAAAAGGAAAAAACGGAACCCTTATAGGATCACTTTGTTGACCGTCCGTCCGTCTGTCAAGACTCTTTTTCTCAGGATAGCATGAACGTATTTAGCTGAAATTTATATCAAATACTCAGGTCTACTGTCCCTTGAAGCTATGAAATCCAACTTTTAAACCAACGCAATCAAAAGATACAGCCGTTTATACCGCAAATTTTCGAAACTCGCAAGGGAATCAAAACCTACTATAATACCTTTAAGCTGTAATTAAATCAAACTTTTATGTCAACGCAATCAAAAGTAACAGCAATTTAAGCCGCATATTTTCAAACTTTCATCTACTCGCAACGGAATCAAATCTAACGGGTACTTTCACTAGACCTAGAATCTTGAAATTTGTCATGAAGCAATTTTTTACAGCTAATATAAAGGAAAAATTCCAAAAACCTTGAATTTTATTTACGTCACATATTTTTGTACCAAGTTTCTAAATAGTGACTAAAAAACTTTGTAAATAATTAACTTTGATAAAAAATCCTTTCATCATTCATCAGCAGACTTTTATAAGACTGCTGCAAAGCTAGTGTTTGTATTTTAGTTATATTATAAAATAAATGATATGTGTTAATATAAAATAAAGGAAAAATACTGAAACGATAAAGAGACCTTTATCTTTAGTTTATGCTTCTCCAGATTTCCATATGCTATGATTTTCATTTTGCGATAAAAATACCATAATTAAGGCTCGATTGTCGTGATTGGTGAACTTTTACTTATATATGAAGAAATATGAACGCAATCTCCTTGTTGTGTAATTTATTGTGACTGCATAGTTTCTTCTAAAAACAAAATACTGTACATTCTTCTTTCACGCTTCAACTCGTGTAATTTCCTAATAAAAACTAACTCCGTTTATATACGATAATTTATTATTTTATCAATATACCTACAGGCTTGTACGGCAACCTCGGTGCATGAGTCAGACTCGCGCTTGGCCGGCTTTTTTAAGATTCCCAGTATGTTATAAATTTTTCAGAATTGCTCTGCGTGGTCAAAACATGAACTTTCGTAGGCGGCGAGTTTATATTATTTGATACATACAATGGCAATTGTGCAACATGTTATTAATATATAGTTAAAATATTATTTAGAGTCCATACTCTGTAAAAGTCATGGACCATGGTCTATTCTTTGGATAGTAGGCTACGAGTAGGAGTTTTATTAATGAACCTAATTTTGTTCGAAGCTACAGTCGTATTTTGTATTTCTAGAGTTAAAAATCACTTATAACACTCAGAGATAATGTAACCATCTGCATTTAGCAAAAACTGAATTCGTTTGGAAATCTTTTGAGGAGATCTATGTTTAGCAGTAAATTTCTTGTGCCTGATGAAAATAAATCGGAGCAGTGATCTAGAGATTAACGCATAAAAACAAAAATACAAAGAACTTCTTCTTCATACAATGGTGTTTGAACTATACTAATATACTTGTATAAAGTTGAAGAGTTTGTTTGTGTTTGAAAGCCCTAATCTGAACCGATTTGAATATATTTTCAAAAATAAAAAGCTACATTACTCCTACGTGCTGTAGACTTTTTATCCCGGAGTAAATATAAAGCGGGATTTTTATTCCGGAATAACTTTATCCCTCGCATGGTGCCGCGACATAAAACTAGTATGATATAATTAACCAGCAATAGACATCTTGACATCTACTGCTTTCTAGTAAGTTATCACGTGGCTATCCAGTTTCGATTAAGACTTGACTTCACAGTCCCTGTACATGGGACTAGTTGAATGTTTCTTGCGACCAAACACTAACACAAAGCTTGACTGACTCATAACTTCAGAACGTAGAGAACATTACCTTACTAATCTATACTTATAATAAATCTGTAGAGAGGTCAATTCTGTACATGAAATATGTTTCCAAAATAACTATCAGGGGGTGATTAGGGATCGATACTGATGCCAAAAATGCAATTAGTAAAATTTTTGTCTGTCTGTCTGTCTGTCGGTCTGTCTGTCTGTCTGTCTGTCTGTCTGTCTGTATAACCGTTATAGAAACAAAAACTACTCGACGGATTTTAACGAAACTTGGTACAATTATTTGTCATACTCCTGTGCTGGTTATAGTATACTTTTCATTACGCTACAATTAATAGGAGCAGAGCAGTGAAGGTAAATGTTGGGAAAACGGGAGAAGTTATTCCATTTTTTAAGCTTCCGTCGCGAGTGCCACCTTAATGGTTAAAGCTACACAGAAATCATGTATGACGGAAATGTTCTCCTTAAAATTATGTAAAAATATCCCACGACAGCATATGTCTATCTTTTATGGTTGACTCACAATAACACGTGTAACTCCCGATAGCTTAGCAGTTCGAAGCTTTCTCATTATATTTGTCTACTCTTACGTTTATAACACTCTCAGTCAGCCCCGGATCTAGGGAGGGGCAAGCCAGGGCCCGTGCCCCCGGCGGCGAATTTAGAGGGCGGGAAATTCAAACTTGGCAGACGAATACACATCTCATCATTAACGCAACTTTGACTACTGCGACATCTATACTCTATACTATCTATACTTCTATCTATACTATTATATAAAGCTGAAGAGTTTGTTTGTTTGCTTGTTTGTTTAGGAGCGGAGCAGTAATGGCCAATCTCAGGAAATACCGATCCAAACTGAAAAATTCTTTTTGCGTTGGATAGTCCTTTGTTCGTGGAGTGTTATAGGCTATATATATCATCACGCTATACCCATTAGGAGCGGAGCAGTAATGGCTAATCTCAGGAACTACCGGTCCAAACTGAAAAATTCTTTTTGCGTTGGATAGCCCTTTGTTCGTGGAGCGCTATAGGCTATATATCATCACGCTATACCCAATAGGAGCGGAGCAGTAAAAGCTAATCTCAGGAACTACCGGTCCAAATTGAAAAATATTTTTGCGTTGGATAGCCCTTTGTTTGTGGAGTGCTCTAAGTTATATATCATCACGCTATGGCCAATAGGAGCGGAGCAGTAATGAAACATGTTGCAAAAACGGGGACAATTTATTAGTTTTGAGAGCGTCCGTTGCTTGCGCTGCGTACGGTTAAAGTTATGCAACAATGAAGTATGACGGGATTGTTCCTCTTAAAAAGTTCTAAAAAATATATTATAAAACAAAGTCACCCGCTGCATCTGTCTGCCTAAACGTGTTAAACTCAAAAACTACCCAACGTATTAAGATGAAAGGACAATGCCCAAAACCAGGCTATCTTTGCGTCAGTCATGCGTCTTAACTAAATAACCATGTAAAATCATAATTTTAATTATTACTTCATTTGTACTTATTTCAGTCATAAGCGAATGGGGGTTTAATAGATATGAAAAAAAAAGTTGTTTAATTGTTGCAAATGAAACACCGGATAATTTACTGCCAATATGGCGAATTGATACCAATTTATAACAAATTCCCCTTTTAATGGAATAAAAAAGTTAATATGTACAATAATAATCATAATATATGGATTAAATATATTATTCATTAAACAAAAATATTGTTATAAAAAATATATTATACTAAATAATTATGACCAAACTCCAAATAGCTGGTAAAAAAGATAAAATATTAATCCTTCAAAAACAAACAAACGGCGACTTGTACTTGCATTGACAGTAATACTAAAGTCAACTAAAACATGTTTGGACTTTATTTTTAATTAAATGAATATATGGGTACTGATTTTTATTACACTGGCAACTGAAATTAATGACATTTTGACACTTTAGATTTGTCTGATTGAAAATATTTCATTATTAAAATATTTTACTCAAAATCGGAGTGTTATTGTTATGTATTTTAATGTTGAGTCGAGAAATTCACTGTTAAGAAACAAGGTATATAGTGTGTGTTCCGAACTTTGAGACGGAAGGCTTTTAGTTAACAACACAATGTTGTCTAGAGCCTAGACCCAGGACTGTTAATCGAGACGGCATATCCCGGCGGTGTATTAACTGCACCATTGCGGTGCCACAGCAACGATAAGTATATTTCTTAGACAATCTATCCAGTTTGTAAGTTATGTAGATTATTATTAACCTACCCACAATGTGGGAAAAATCTTGCAAAAACTAAAGAAAACAGTTTAACAATAATAATAATCTGAACATGTTTACTCAACTTCTACATTATATTTTAGGTTTCAAGGCTGGAATGAGTTTGTGCTGCCTGCTGGAGATCAGTTAATAGAGAGGTTCACAGACAACAACGACATGGCATGACCCGACCAGCACTGCAAGAAGTCGTTCACTCACTTCAGCAGTATTATAAGCGTGTTGCGGCCACATCAAGTTCTTGTCTGTTTTCTGGGAAGCCATATCTATCAAAAATACATATAAAAATATACATCGGATTTCGTATTTCTTGTTTTATTTTTCTTTTCCTATGATAAGTAACTATTAGCCTAATCAGGCTGTGAAGTTAGTTCCTGGGTTCCTGTTCGATTTCCAGGCCAAGCAAGATTTTATCTCGGTGTTTCTAACATGACTTGGCTGGGATCGGAATCCTCCAAAGAGGGTTGGCGTCACGCATGCGGCCGGTCATAAAAACTAAGCTGAATCTATTCTACAATATGTGTTGACGCCATATTTAAATGAGATAATGGTAGGTGAAAATAAAGATCAAGTTAATCCATGTAATAGAATAAGTCATAAGTCAGAAAAATATGTACCTACTTACACAAAGGGTCGGGTAGTATATGCTCAGTGGAAAAACTAATATTCCGCCATACTATCTTAGAAGTTTCATTGGAGTTTCGTCTCATCAGATATGTTAATACCTATCAGTTTCTTATAAGGCCGATTAAAGGTAAGTGAAAAGAATGTCAAGTAATTGTTTATAGCAATATCAAGAAGGTACTGCAATATTGAACTTAATTAGGCACGTAGGTACTTACTACCGTACATCATTGCAGTCCATACTTAACCTCAAAATAACCGAGTTATAAAAATTCTGATTACTCCGAACTCCCATCGAATATCCAATTGTTTTCAATTTATATAAGATTTATGATATATTCCCTATAGTTTAGTGAAGGTTTTGTACAGACGCAAGCGTAGCCCAACTTCCATACAAAAATGGGCATTCTCCTTTGGTATGGAGACAGTTTGAGAACCTGGGAAGAACATAGGCTACCGGGAAACTACTACTTTTATAACGGAAAACTTTAGCCTGAAAAACTTTATAACGCGGGCGGAGCCGCGGGCAAAAGCTAGTAATAAATAAATAAGCTACTTTCAACTGATGTATTTACCTTGTCCTTATTTGCTTAAAAATTCCATTCAGCCAATTAGAATGATTTATTTATATATACTAAAGTTGGAGGATAAAGAAGATATATAAGGCGAATGTGTACGGAAGAGTCGATAAGGGTCGATCGCACCAAACCTTCAGAGGCCAAATATCTGTTATTCTTAGTAAAGGCTAGGTCAAAAGTACCCTGAACCGGCGGGAATACATGAAAAGATTGATGAAGATGGAGGAAGCAAGAGAAGTATCCAGAATCGTGAAAAGTTGATATCCATAGTCTCTGCCTACCCTTATTAGACACAGGCGTCATACTATAGGTACTTATATGTATGTACTAAAGTTGTTGATATTGGATTCCTTAAATCAGCTTATTTGAGTAGATATTTTAATCTTGAGTAGATGTTTTAAAAATAAAGTAAAATATTATTTTAAGAATAGTTCCATAGTTTAAATAAACCTTATCAATACACAGTATGTATTGATAAGGTAAACAATTGATCTATTTGTCGTAACAAAATGTCGTTAATACTTGCTCACTTCATTAGAACTATAATAGAAACTGTTGCTTTATCTTTGAGATAACCAGCTCAAATAGTAAGCTGATAACAATTATATCTATATATACATACATATAAAAATGAATGTCTATTTCCCTTGGTCATCGCATCACGCGTATACAGATGGAACAATTTCGCTAATCCTTTTTTTGTTGTGTTAATTATTTTCAGGAGAAGATTCTTATGAATGTAAAAAATAAGGAAGTTGAGCTGAACATTAGAAAATTTGAGATAACATAGCGACAATAATGATAAAGACAATGAAGTTGGGCGGAACATAGATATCTTTAATGGTACACAGGCGGAATTCATAAATGGAAATTCTATAATAATAAGTTTAAGGGTGTCTACTCCGACTGATCTCCGTAACAGCTTTATAATCCCATTAACTTTGCGAACTCTATTTGATAAGGTCGTAGTATGATTCTCAAAGTTCAAATGCTCATCCAAGATCAGACCCAAGTATTTTAAGGTCCTGGTTCGCTCCATTGAAATACAGTCACAGTGAAATGGATCGGAGTAGTCGCATGTGTGGATTTTGCAATATGATAAGTCCGGGGGCCGTGTTCTGGCTGTTTTGTGGAAGCATATGTATTTTGTCTTATTACTATTGAGAGTAAGAAGATTATACTGTAACCATTTTGATATATGGTGCATGCCCTTTTCAGCAGCAATTCGTGCGCTATCCCAGTCTTCACCATGAAAAATTATGACTGTGTCATCCGCGTAACAAACTATGTCAGCGGATATTAGGTTAAGATCATAAATGTCTTTCATGTAAATAATGAATAGCAAGGAACCGAGTATGCTGCCCTGGGGGACTCCAAATGTAGTGGGTAGAATAGAGCTAGTAAATTTATTTAGTTTTACAAGTTGCTTTCTATGGGAGAGGTAACTGCAAAACCAGTCCAGAGCAATCCCTCGAATCCCCATCCTTTCTAATTTACGCAATAAGATAGAAATTGAGACTGTATCGAATGCCTTAGCGAGGTCCAGGAAGACACCGTAGCAAAAGCGGCCGTTGTCTAGATGTGACGCTATGGAATTAATTACCATTTCTGCAGCATCTTCTGTGGACTTTCCTCTTCGGAAACCAAATTGATTATTTGCTAGCATTCCATTATCTTCTAGGAATTGTGACAGACGTTTGTTTGTAATTTTTTCTAATAGTTTTGAAAATACACTAAGAAGTGAAATTGGCCGATAGTTACTGGGCGCATCTTTGGGTCCTTCTTTGTGTCCTTCTTTGTGAATCGGCGTTACAGCTGCAATTTTCCAAACTTCAGGGAAGCATCCTGTGCTGAAGCTCAAGTTGAAGATATGAGTAAGAGGAATGATTGTGTACGCTCTAACTGCTTTTATCAATGTATTTGAAAAACCATCTAAACCAGGAGCACTATTGTTTTTTAAATTACGTATTAATGCGTCGACCTCATCGTGATCAGTTGGGGAAAGATACAAGGAGTTTGATGGACCATTTGCGGTGTTCAGTTTAGAAGATAAACTGTCTTCGGATTCATTAATATCTCTGAGTATTTTATTTGCAATTCTTGCCCGATAGAGACAAAAAATTTGTTAAATTCATTGAGTGGCACAGTAGGGTTCTCTAATTTTGTGAGCAGTCCAGAAGGCAAGTTACTTTTCTGTTTTAAGTTACAATTTTACTGAGAGTATTCCACAGAGCCTTAGTATTATGACGGTTTTTATTTACTTCTTTTCTTTCATACTCGCGTTTTAATCTTCTTAGTAAGTCGTTACAATAATTCCTGTATCTAGAATATGACGTTGTGATGATTTCATTATCTGGATTCTTTCGTGCTTGCATGTGTAGATAGTCTCTATGTCTTATACACCGCAGAAGACCTGCAGTAATCCACGGTTCAATGTTGTATTTTAGTTTGCTTATTTTTATTTCTTTTGTATTTTTTTGTACTATCTCTGAAAAAGTGTCTAAAAAGAGATTTGCCGCCTCGTTAACATCAATTCAAGGACTGAGGTCCACTCGATTGCTTTCAGGTCGATGCAAACCATCTCGAAGTCTGTTACAAATTTAAGTCTGGAAGGTTTAGACTTGTGTTTTTGAGTTGACAGACTCATAATGAGTATTTTATGATCCGTTATATCTGTATCGCATACCACGCTTTGCGCTGAATATGTTGATTTCAGGAAAATGTGATCTAAGCATGCGTCAAGCCTAGTAGGAAGAGTGACAGCCGGAATTAGACCATGCTCAGCAGTTCTGCATAGGTACTCTGAGGAATTCAGTGAAACACCATCTGTAGATATGTCTATATTGATATCGCCCGCAAAAACTAAATTAGGATAAGTTTTTAAAGATTCAAGAATATTGTCCAGAGAATTAATAAAATCGTTAGTATTTTTAAAAGAGGGGGACCGGTAAATCCCCAGAATTGCTAAGAATTTTGGGATCTCTATACAAGGCAACATGCATCAGTAATATAGGGTTCCGAAACATTTACATCCCAGCAATCTCTTACATAGACAACTACACCTCCATTTTGATTTATGTTATGTTTTGTGAAAAAAAAGTTATAACCAGGGATACAATTAATGACTGTAGTAGAATCAAGCCAACATTCCGTTAGTACAATAACATCACAATTAATGTCAAGACGATAAAGTGCGATAAGAAAATTGTTGAAATTTTTATGAATACTTCTGATATTGAAGGTAAGTATCTTAAAATTGTAGTGTTTTGTAAGAATGCCCTTACAGTCTTCTAACGCATTCACATTTTGGCAATTAATGTGAAAAGAATTGTCTAAATGTGTGTGTAAGTCTATGGTATCCATAATTTGTAATTTATGTGTATTATAAAAGAGCAGGACATAACAGAGTTAAAGGAGTTTAAAAAATATAATAACAGAGAGCCCAGAGAATAAGTAAGAATAAGTAAGTCCATACCGTAAGTAAGAATTAACTTTTGTGCTATAATCGATGGATGAAGAATATTGTGTTGGGTTAAGTTATTTATGAAAATTTTATAAGAACTACTTATGAACTTAGATAATAAAGAGGATAAAAATAAATTGGAACAGTGTAACTTATCGCCCTCCAGTATAAATAAGTATCTGTTATAACCTAAATAACAAAGCATCACAAAATGAGATCTGAAATTGCTAACTTGAGTAACAATAAATAAATGCTTTAATTTTAAGTTAATAACATAGCGCACGATATTAAAATATTCAGAGAATTTGTAAAAAATAATTACACCCGTACCGAACCAAGTGTAAATTGTAAAAAAATTATAAGAGACAGCATAGCAAGAATCACTGTAAGATGTTAACCTATCAATTATAATAAATAAAAGTTTCCGTAATAAATAGTACATTGTAAGAACTATGCATAAGAGAAAATAGTATGCTTGTTTGTACAACCACAGCCACATTAAAATTATTGCATATATTAGAATACAGTAAATCACAACAGGACGGCTGAAGAGTAATGTTATAGTATCAAACAGCCGTAACAAAAAATAATAGTAAAAAAGATAGATGTTCATACTATTAGGAATACTGACTGTTAATCCGAGTATTATTGTTATTTACATGTCGGTTCATTAATTTCTCTAAAATCGTCTCTGAGGTTACACGAAGTACAGAACTAGTTTCCGTTCTTCTCATGAAAACAGTGCCATTAGATGTCCATACATATTTGAATTTCAGTTGCAGACCGGACGCGCGTGCCTTACTAAATAAGACTCTGTTAGATTTTGTAAGGTGCTCGTTGACATAGATACGGCGGGAGTTTCCAGGTACTTGGATCATATCAGTAGTGAGGCCGCGGCGGACCCTCGCGGCGCGCAGCAACTGGTCGCGAGGCGCTCGCCGGGTAAGAGTGACGATCACCGGCCGAGGTCTACTATCAGACCCAGTTGTCCGTTGACCGACGCGTTTTATATCGTCGACGTCGTGGGGCTCCAAGCTAATTCCGAGTTTTGCGGAGATATTATTCACTATTTGTGTAAGATTTTCACCCTGGTGTTCAGTGATGCCCGTCAGTTCTACGTCCTTCAGGTACTTTTGTTGTTCCCTAGCATCAAGTTCATGTCGAAGTTCCAACACCTCAGCTCGAAGATCAACAACTTCAGCTTTATACTTGTCCAAATCCTTAAGCTCTTTTTTCATATCACTTAACTCTTTTCGGAAGTATTCTACGTCTTCTGTTGTAGAATTTAGAGCACAAGTGAAGGCACTCATTTCACGTTTCATATTATCAAACGCATCTTGAAGCTGTAATAGTGATTGCGTAGAAGACATCCGAGGTGAAATTTTTTTAGGCACGAAGTACAGCATACTACAGTGTCTTCTGAGCTTTTATCATCTTTGATGGTTTTGTTGCAGACTCCACAATTATTCATTTTAACTGGTTTAATACCCTCTAGCGGTTACTAGAAAAATCACTTGCTCTCGTCAAGTACTTAAGGAAAGCAGTAACGATTTATCCAAAATAGTACTTGGATTATGTCACAGATGGGGTTAGTTGTAGTGGAAAAATATTTTTAAGTTCGTTTAAATTTAAAAATGTTTTTAATCACTTGGAAAAGCTGTTTCCATGAAAATCTATGGCCAACGTAAAGTTTATTGTCACTTACAATGGGTTACACAGGTCCAATAACACTATTAAAGCACTTGCACAGTTAACGCTTGTGTAACGGTCTGTATGGCTCAAATGCGTGTTTTTGAAAGTTTTAGGTCGTATATTGTCACAACAACACTGGGACACGAACAAAGGAGCACTATAAGAAATCTTCAGTTGGTTTTAATATAAATTTCACACTGAAACTAATTTTAAACTTAAAATTCCCGGGAGTCGATTTGAATTTGTGTTTACTGAATGGCGCCACCTAGCGAAAAAAAACACTAGGTGGCGCCATTCAGTAAACACAAATCTAATAATGTATCGACTATATGAAATACCTATACATAATTATCTGAATCTGATTTGGCCATAATCGCATTGGGTGTAAATAACTCTGAGTAAATAACAGTCAGTTGTTTGACATAACTGTCAGTGATTGACAGAATGCGCACTGCAAATTATACTTTAATATTAATGTTTTATCTATGGTGTTAGTATAATTTAGAATAGAATGCGGCCATCGTTAATGCCAGACACAGAGATTTGCAGATAATTGATTCTACAAAAGTCGACTGGTCCCTATTCCATTCTACCAACCATTTATAAAATATGTAAGTATATTTTATTTAATACGGACGTCTGTCTGCATATAAATCATATAATGCACACGAAAGCATAGAAATTGATAGACTGCAATATTTATATAAATGTGGTAATTTCATTATAATATGTGGTAATTTCTCTACAAAACTGTGGCAAAGGTGCAGACTTAATAGTAATTTATAGTCTATATCTTACTTATATTATAAATGCGAAAGTTTGTGAGGACGGATATAGGGATGTATGTACGTATGTATAGGTATGTTTATTCTTCTTTCATGAAAAAACTACTGAACGGATTTGGATGAAACTTTACAATAATATTGATTATACATCAGAATAACACATAGGCTACAATTTATAATCATTTTCTATAATTTGGTCATAATATAACGATAGATATCAAATAAGTCGGAAAAATGCTATCTTGGCGTACGCTGCTTAAACCTTTGCCGCCTTATTACAAAAAGATAGGTTAGTACTGGGTTTAAACCAAGACTAAAAAGTCTAGGTTTGTTACGGTATTAAAGTTAGTACTCGGACTAAAATTCATTCTTATTACAAATCCAAGACCAACCGAGGATTAACTAGTACCGAAGATAGTCTCTGATTTAATTCGTATCCACAGAGTATAAGCAAAAAATTACCGTAATTCATTGATTCATTCACTCCGCGTTTGACGCACCGTTCCTTTTAACACAAGTATGTATAAAACGAAAGGCAAAATGTTTAATAAAATGTGATTTACATAATGATGATGATGCTAAATATATACTATTTTGCTATTTAAATATATCTTAAAGCTGAATAATTTAAAATGGCTTGGTTTTGTTTTAATTCACTGTTGACATGTTAAGCTAGCGTACAATGGAATGAAGTGTGCGGCGCGCATATTTGAACATTATCAAAATGTTTACATTTCGGTTTATTTATGATTTTGATTAATAGCACTTCAAGTAACACAAAGAAACGTTGTTCTTTTAAAACAATTTAGGCACGGCAACAGCATCACAAGTGTAATTGTTTTTGTTGTGGAATCACGTACGTTACGTGTTTTAGTTATACCAATTAAAAATGGAGCAATAAATCAAAACAAACGAGGCGAATATTGGATTTTTGAAGAAAAGGTTAGTTAAAAGCAATCATCTTGGTCATGGGGAGTGTAATAAATTAAAATGTTATTCAATTAGTACAAATTTCCTTCTTAATCCAAGAAATACTACGTTAACTTATTTCCGAGTAGGTTTTCATATTAGATAATAAATCAACCAAGACAAGTACCAATATGTTAAGATGGAAAGAATGAAAAAAAAAAACAAATAAGTGAGTAAATTTTGCTGTTTTTGTAATGAATATTTAATTACCATGACTTATGTAAAATGTACCTATATTTGTAAGACTAAACGACTCATTAACTAACGAAAACTACGAGGTCTATTGAACCGCAGATTTGTTCCTAAAATTTTTAAATCTTCTAAATCCATTAAATCAATCAAATTTATTTCCATTTTTTCTATTTTAGTTTATATTTGGTTCTCTAAACACAATTATCAACTTTGAAATTTGATGTTTCGAGGTTAGTACTGGAGTTAAACTAGGGGTCACGGCGCGGCGGTTTAACTTTAGTACCACAGATAGTCCTCGGACTAGCGATAAACTCGGTTTTGTAATACCATTTTTCTTAGTCCATAGTTTAAACCTGGTACTAAACCCGGTACTATAGTTAGTCTTCGTTTTGTAATAAGGCGGTTGGAGTTAGACGATGATATACCTTAGGATTGTTGGAAAATAGTGAGCCATAAGTAAATTGGATAGTTTTTTTTTTAATTAGCTTATAACCCGGAAAACGTAGTGGGTGAAGCCGCGACCAAAAGCTAGTAATGTGTATAAATATGAATCTCTAAGTATTTCTTTTGGTCATCGCATAACGCATATACGGATGGAACAATTTCGCTAATTTGTTTTCCGTTATGTAAATTATTGTCAGAAGAAGATTCTAATGGGAAAAAAATAAAGCGGGACTTAACTTTAAAATATTTAAGAGGCCAAAAACTTAACGAGGCCATTAATTTTACATTACTGTCAGTGGTTTGAAATAACTGTCAGCGATTAACAGAATGCATAAAATTCATAGTTAAGACAGAATAACGCATGTCGCGTCAACTAATTCTTAAATAAATTTTAGATCATGTCGTTATAAACCATTAATATATTAATATTATTTAGAAATATTGCTGGTTTAAGGATTTTTCCCATATATTCACAATGATGTTTTCCTCAAATTATTTGATGTGATTGCAATCTATGGGGTGTTGGAGAGGAGAGCAAGATTCCACTATTTGATACGCAGCTTGCACCCTCCAAATGTGCTCACGGATAGCGACTACCGTTCACAAGCGTTCACCGGCTTACGTAAATGTCGTGTTCCTGGGTTATCCTGTGTACAGTGAGCCACAAAACTCAAACTTTCAAACACTTCTACACATTAACTTTAATCGAAATTCTTTATCTAAAATAAATTAATTCCTCTAAAGTTTATATTATTTAAAAAAAGATTCTTGATAAAAAGACAAAAGTTGCAAGGCCTTTGAAATTTATTCAGCTAATTATGTGGCTGCGGTACATCTGGTTTCGAAAAGGCCGGTATAAGTGTATCGATTGCCGAAAAAAATCATCTCTCGTCAGGGTAATCACTTTAACATTTCCATATATTATAAAATAAATAAATCGTAAATTTGCCCAGGTCTAACTAACAAAGTTAAGTTATGCATCATACAAGAAATATTTTTTATACATAAAAGGGTGTTACATTGTGATTGACAAACAAAAAACCATTTCAGATGTTATAATACTTTTTTAATTACATCGATCAATGTAACATGCTTTTATTTATAAAAAATATATCTGTAATAAAAACGCAAATACTATACAAGTTTAAATTATTTCTAACTTTTTAGTATTTTTTTTTATTAGCTAGTAATAAAAGCTTGTTTTTAAAAAGTTTTATTTTATTTTGATTTTATACTCTATAAGCAACACGAGAATAGGCAAGACATAAAAAACACAATGCCCAGCCTCAGCCGATACAGTAGTTAGTACCAGTAAAATTTTATAAATATATCATTCAACGAATTAAAACAAAGCAAACTTATAAGGAAGAAATTCGTGCAAAACTTGAGCCTGCATATGACATTCCTTAAAATTATTAATCGACTAAACTTACATAGACTTGGGCAGGCGCCAGAACGAAGCCGACGCAGAGACCGGACATCATTCTGCCCACCAGTATAAGAGGGAAGTATTTAGCGAAGCCCAGTATAAGCCAAGAGGCCACCCAGAGCGGTGCAGTGAGTTGCAGAGTGCGGCGCCGGCCTGCTCTCTGCATTAGGGCTCCAGATAATATACTGCCCAAAAATGCGCCCAGCGGTGGTATTGCTCCTGCAAAAAAAGACAGTCATACATTTATCAGTTTTGAAATCATAAATCGCTCTTAGAAACTCGGACGACTAACCGCCGATTTCAATGAAAATTAACAGACTTTTTGACAGTTTTACAAATAACTTATTCTGATTGTTTTATTCTCAGGATTGGATCGGAGATTAAAATTGTGATTGTTTATTGAAATCTGGCGCTAGCGCCTATGCGTAACAATATGACCACCTTTGACCTGGCGTCGGCGAGATCGAAAGAAAGTATACAGGAGATCGTCTAACATTCCCTTTGGAAATAATTTTAAGATTTGGAGCCGATGGTTGTTTGTCATTAAATTGTTAGCTTTTGCTCGCGGCTTCGCCCGCGTGAATTAGTTTTCCGGGATATTTTTTTTCCATTTACTTGGTCTTGGTCTCTTATCCCTTCGGCCCATTGTAAGCACAGGTAAAAGAGTTACGCCCACATTTACAAACTTTAAAGAAGAAAATTTAAGTTATAATTCATAGAACGTAAGTTTTTCACTTTATACGAACATTTTCATAATTTTCATTAAAGTTACGAAGCTGATTGTTTTTAGCAAAAAAGTACAACCAATGACAATTTTGTTGCAATAAAAAAATTTCGAATAAGTGTTCTACTTTTTTAAAAAGAAATCATTTAATCGTTCAAATCAAAAATTCTCAAAAATTCAGAAAAATTTTCATATCTTGCAAACTATGAAAAATCGCGGAACATACATGGGGGTGATTCGGATACCCCAAGATGTGCTCTATCTCTGGACCTCCGCTTGACACAACTTTCTGGGACACCCTGTATACTTTTAAAAACTATATTTATAATTACATACGTAATTCGTATATACTATACATACATATTACAAGACATTTCACAGTCGCTTTACTCGTGTCCATTTGATAAATCAAGACTAGTCAACATTTAAATAACAATTCCATTGATTTTAATCACTGGATGACTTTCAGCCATTTTCGCATAATTTGACAGTACTTAATTTAATAACTAAACATCAAACTCGTCTAAACTAGTTACCCAGAGCTTCATTGCAGCCAATTTAGCCTTTATTACCCGCAAGGAAGGAAAGACCAGGTGGATACCGTTGTAATTTAGCAAAATCAAGGTCACAAAACAACTTTGTTGCTTTATCCTTGTCAGTAAGATTGCCAGAGGTTTAAAAGTTTTTCCTTCGCTTTCCCTACTGGGTTCTTTAAGTTCGATAGTGCCTCCATGATTCTTATTTTTGAGAATCATAGATATTGGTGGCCTCTTATTATTTTAACTAGTTCATTTACTGATTTAAGTTTCTTTCGGTATGTAGTTACTGTTATGATATGATCTTTGAACTAATGTGATGGTTGAGCAAATAAGTTGTTTTTACTTTTTTAAAAATAAGATAAGGAATGTTTCATTGCTTAATTGCGGAGAGAAACCCAAATAATATAAAAAAAAATAAAAATAACCATTTAGTTTTTTTATATTAACAGCTAAACATTCTTATCTTTATATCGTCGACCGATCTGCAAAGAAAATGAACATTCCGAACAATTTTTGACACAAATCTTAAATCACAGTAATAATCCTGCTACTATCTGCCTAAATGTCTACCTTCACTTTGTGGAAACCCGGCTAACTATTTTAAGGTTAATCAACCAAAATACATATTAAGAAATTGTCATAAGTGTATGTGAATGCAATCTTGAATATTTTTTGCAGTCACCGACCCAGAATCATATGACGCATATCACGGTTACATGCTTTAGACAAACTCACTTTATTGTAACTAAATTAGCATAATAACAATAACATGCAATTGCTGTATAAGAGCAACATTTTATGAATTAACAAAATGATGTTAAAAGAATCAAAGCGTTTGCAAATCCAAAATAAGAAACAGAATGGCAAACAAAACTTTTCGAGAAAAACATTCAATTGACACCTTCTTATCCTCACGATTTAATAAATTACGGATGAAATATATTATACCGGACCAAATTTAACATAAACAGGTCAAATTGTATGCATCCGCTGGTCAACAAACTCGATATGAGGACAATGGCTGTCTGCAATTGCCAATTTGCCCGAGATTCAGAGAGCCCTATCTAACATGTTGCTTGGTGCTCAAGAAAGTACATTTCTAAGGTAAATATTTTATAAACTAATGTGTAGACTAAGCAAAAACTAACTCTTCAAAAGGTTATTCGGGCAAAATTGTCCCTCGGAAAAATAGCCGAAAATATCGTAGACAAGACATTGCTTTCTTACAGCTGGGTATCTTTACTCACTGTAGGTAGTTAGTAACCTGTTACGGAGGCAATATTAAAAGGCAAACGAATAAATAAAAGCAACATGAGAATATAATGGACTCAAGTGAATTAAATGCGTACATTAAAATTACAGATAGTCTAATCGGATATCGAGAATAACGTCAATATTTCGAATACAGTTCATATAAGGCGCTAACGGCATAATAAAAGTTGGTTGATTTGATTTATTATAAATGAAAACAAAATGTTGATGGCATTATAGTTGTGTAGTTGTATTAGAATTTGTTTATTAGATGTTCAAATGCGAAACAGAAATGTCTCATTGAATTTCTGTATAGCTAAAATATTATAATATTATAAAAGCCCGTATAATTCTACATTACCGTCAGTTTATGACCAATAAATGGTATGCGTTGAGAGTAGCTACTCACTTAACGAATATGAATTCTACTAATCGCTACGAGTTTCCTATTAATACTATATCCTGCTAGAAACTTGCCGTCACTTTGCTTGGTCTGGTATTAATTAAATTAGATTATTATCAAGCCTAACTATAATTTCCCAGCGTTGCTTTATATTTAATCTTTATTGCACAACACTTTTCTTACGCAAGTGGTTGAAATTTTATTAAATTATTACGAGGTAATCGCAAATTAATTAGTTTCTTTCTAATTTTTTATGTTTCGTCAATTGTGAAACTCTTAATATCTGGACGAGACATCTGAGGGTGGATGAAGGGCAAAATATTCTTAAAGAGGAGTAATATAAAAAAGGAGGAGTTTTTAAGATTTTTCAAATCATTTTAGTACATTTAATTTTTTTGATGTCATTTTTTGCCTTTACTCGTGTTGCAGAAATAAGTTAGTGGGTACTTAGTTTTTACGAATAGGTCTGTCTTATTTCAAAGTAGAATTGAAGTCCTGGACAATTCGTTAAAACACATAGAAAACCCATAAGTGTTGCTCGACGAAGATTTGAACCCAGCGCATCTCTAACCACTTGCAGTGAGAGTATTTAATAATATTATGAAAAAGGACTCTTCGCCCATTCTCATTCCCCTAAAATAAATAGAGTTTTTTGCTTTCTGGTCTAGTTTCTACTTGTTCTTTTCTACGCTATTCCCATATGGGAATACTACTTTCTTCTTTCTTTTTGCGAATCCTATCTTTGTTCTTTCTTTCCTTATATCTAAAGTCTTTTTCACATGTTTTTTATTTTCTATCACATTCTATAATATGTATGTTAACAAGTGAATTTATTGCCTAATTTCTTAATTACAAAGTGAATGTAATCTTAGATTACATATTTATTTTATCTTATTTTTTATAGGTTTTTATTTACTACTTCTTTTACTATTTTCTTACTATATTCTAAAAACTTATATCTACTTTCCTTATTTTCGGATATTTAATATTAGGTAGTATTCAGTCAAAGTATCACTTTGAATCTCACGCTTTATCAGACTTAAAATAATAACTTGGTAATTCCGTTTGGCTTTTAAATCATTTTCATTTTAGTAAAAAGGCAAACAATTATTATTGTGAACAAGTAGAGTAAATCGGACAAATCACAATTTATATTAGAGAGCTCGCACATTGACGTTGAGTGCAATAATTCCTATACAAAGACACTTGACTACATTATATTGAGTACTAATAACATACGCATATAAATTTATCAGGCTCTAATTTGCCATTCACCTATGTTAAATTATGCAAATTAAACTGTTAGAAATGTATTGTTAAGTATTCAAAATGGCTCCATTTATCATATGACTATACCTGTTAATTAATACACAACTTACTTGAAGTAGTTATAATATCCCAAATTAACATGATTGATTGCACTAACAGTGTTCAGCAGTGGACTTCGCAAGTCAGAAGATCGCAGTAAATATAATAAAAGTACTTTTCGGGTTTTTAATTTTTCCTTTAAAATATTTAAGTCGGAATTCATTATTGCAGATACATGATAAACTAACAGAGAACTTACTACCACGTACTAGTTTGCTAATGCTACTTGATGTAACGGTACTTCAGTTTTAAACAAAGCATAGGTGGCATAGTTAGAAATAGTGAAATAGACCGGGGTTAAAAATAAAATTCGGTAATAGCATCGACAGTTACGAACAGACGACAATCAGCCATATCACAATCATGACTGGTGGAAAATTTGCATCCACGCCACAGAGGGGATAGGCGTACTATTGAGGAAATGTAGTTATATTATTGATATATTATATATATATATATTATATATGTAATACATACTAATAGTGGCGTTCCGAATTCGATGTTGAATTGAATCTAACTGCAATCCATTCAAACTGACTTTAGAATAGTGTCAATATTGACAGCTATTTAAAGCGATTTAGCGCTGCAGCGGACTTTAGTTTTAACTCCAGATTTTGAACAAATAGTTTATATGGACATTCGTGTCTTTAGATTATAGAATATACGTTAATGTGTTATATAGACAAAATTGTAAATGGTCTTGTTCATGAGAAAATTACATGTTATACAACTTTTGTTTCGCCGACAACTCTCCATTAAAGTTTGCAACCAAAATTATTTTTGTTAATGGATATTTCAATACAAAAAGATACTTTCTATATACCTACATCGTAACCTTAAATTTAAAATGAAATACAAACCAATCCATGATTTTTGTTCACTGTGTTGAATGATGTCAGGGTCAATGGCCTCGATTGAAGGTATGGCTGATGCAGAGTATCCCCTAACCAATCCGATGATTAGGAACGCCAATGACGCACCGAAAGTCAGCCATAGCTGTAACAAAATAAATAATATTTATATCTAGTTAATAGAACGATTCGTAATACATTAAAAAATTAAATGTTGTTTTGTTTTGTTCAAGTAACAAAATAGCGTGTCATGCAGCTTTAATTCTAGTGGTATTTTGCCAAATTTTCGTTGCTCAAATATTCTGTGGAACCAAAACTGAGGCTTAGGCAGTTCCACCACCTACGGCTTAAGAAGCTTAGTTCCAACATGTTGTAATGTTCCTGCTTCTCCCAAACACGAATTCCAATTTTAAATATTCGACTGAAAAACTGATAACGGCTCAAAGCAACTAAATTTCCGCTACAAATGTATTTTTATGAAATGTTAAGTACAAAAAACGAACTAAAATTTCCTCACAATTGTATTTTTGTGACGGCGCAATGTTGTCGACGTGGTGCGAAAAATCGAACTGCAGAAAATTTTACAAATAGGAATTCCACACAGCTTTGTCACGAATATGTTAACGATAAAAGGATAACAGAAAAATTATTCTCTATATGTTACCTTAATTGCTTTTTCCAATATTCAGTCAAAGGTCGATTACTCTATACATTAATGACTTATTAGACTATTAAACGATTATCAAGGAAGATACCATCAGGAAATTGAGACATGATATTGTGTAGGTCTTACCAATATAAAGAGTGATTCATGTCTTAGACATCCTCATGTAAATAATAACTATAGTAGTGTAGTCATCTATTCTTGTACTTGTGCAATATGAATTATTCTCTACGAAACATGAAAAATACGAAAAAAAATCTTCTGTGAAAACAATTTTAAAAAGTAGATGAAAATTTGAAAGATCGTAAAATGAGAAAGCAATTTCTATTATTTCAAATATTGCCATTAGCAATAGAGGACGCGTGGTGAGGTTAATGTCATTCTCTTTTTATCCCCATACGTAATACGCAAGGGGATATAAATGCGTTTGATGTCGCAATTCAGCTACATACTGCATCACTTTTAATTATTAAATAAATAAATGTCTTTTCTGTTACTTGAGACATACTCCTTTGACCAGACATTTAATCAAAGAGAATTATAATATATATGGAAACTTTGAATGCTCTGGTGCTCGTTTTTTTTGCTAAGACTCAATGACATTTTTGAATAAATCTCTAATCAGTTAGAGCATAAATCGAATACCACATTAAGTATGGTAATATTATCAAATCGATCTACAAATACATTTGAATATCACAAAACCAATCTACAAAGTATAAAATTTTTCACAAGATAGTAAGTAAACGGTTTTCAACAGACAAATTGCTACTATCCTTAAAAAATGGTAAAAATTATAAACCTCAGCTCATTACTGACTATTTATAAGGTAATGGAACCACTGATGGTTCACTTAATTTAAAGATCAATGTAAAATTGTTTCATGAAAAAATATAAAGAACGACCTGTGATTAAATTGCAACACGGCACTAAATATTATAAAAAAAATTATAATAAAAGAAACAACAAACAAACATAGTATGTCTTTGCATTACTAAACAAAAATACTAATTATGTATTGGTGTGATATTAGGAACCGGGCTATCTTCGGTTACACCGCCTTATAATATATTAACCTCACTGATTATTAACAATATACATTGTTACCGGGATAGCCCTGGAAAAAGAGTATTGAAGACAGCTCAAGATCAGTTAATGGTCGCAATCAGGACAATAGGCGCTGAATAGGGTTGACAAATTCACAAATTGATCTATTGGCCTTTTATGTCGCCATTTTACTATTACGTGTGGTGCACCTTGCGGCCGCGGCGGAAGACAGTCATTACATTTAAGTGTTACATATGACCAGCATACACACGTATTTTATCTCTAGTATAACTTCTGTGTTACTTATGTCACGTAATGCTCATAAAATATACTTTATTCTTGATCACTGAAGACTACAGGTGCCTGAGTTTGAAAGAGGGAGAGGATATCCAAAGGGAATCTAGGATTGAATAACGATACCCCAAAAATTATATAAACCTGCTATAGTTTGTTCAGAAAGAGAACCGTCGTGGCCGCAAAGTGAAATAACTTTCGAATTTTACATAGCAACCCTTCCCCGCCATTGGGTAAATGTTAAACTCGTTTGTCATGTCGTATTACCTTGTTATAAACGATCTTGCATGTTGTTTTTAAGATTTTTTGTATAGAAACATACTAGAATTGAACAAAAGAGGTAATTAAGCACAGTAGCGACCTCAAATCCACGACGGTTCTTGTTCTGGACAGACTATGTATATATTAATTCTCAATGAGCCGTGTTTCCAAGTCATCCGGAATAGATAAAAAAAGCATAATTTTGTATTGTTTGACAATCACAATTTATTGGTTAAAACTAGAATTACTGACTGCATGGTATGTACCTTCATAATTGATAGCGCTCTTCAACAATGAATGAAGAATACTCGGCTATAATGACTTCTAACTAATAACATCAATATTGAATCCAAATTGATGCTACCAAAGTTGCTACATAACCCTATATAATATGTTTTTCTTCGAAAGGAGATCAAGCTGTAGAAACCTTTACTTTTTTCAAATAATAGCTCCGGGTTTTTAGATTTAAATTATAAATACTGCCATCTAGCGATGACAACGTACTCTAATATATTCTGCGAGGCAGGAAAAGCAACCAAACTCTATATATTAAAGCTCTACACGAGGTCCGAACTTACGTCACTAGAGCGCAGTGATCACAGATATTTCCATGGACCTATGATTCGTTACGTTTAGGTAATTCATATTAGAAAGAACATGAGATCTGAAAATATAAATAATAAGAAACAAAGTAAGTACCGAATACAAGTTCTATACAGGGATAAATAGGTGGCCATCTTAGCTGGGATGTATTATGATAGTCAAAACACAACATTGATTTCAATGGTCACTGGTAATCTAGTTTCCTCAACGTAGGGGGCCAAATCACCTCATAAACTAAAAGATATATATAGGTATATCACTTGTATCTCATCTTTAGTGGTACATATAATATGCTAATGTAGATACAATTTTCTATATCGATATTTAGGCTCTAAATACGAATATATAAAATACACAAATAGAGTCATATAAGAGTGCGTATTTAAAATATATCTAGAATTTGATTATTACTAAGGGACGGCATCCATCCTCTTCGGTATCCCACGCGATGTCCTGCGTAGCGCTGGTGTTACAGCTACCGCTACCGCATGCAAACCGTTTTATTTTTACAGGTAAGTGAAGATTTTTACTAAAATTTATCACATTCGACACCTAATCTTTTTTAGTCATGTAAACTTTTTGAAAATATGTTGTTTAGAATCGGGTGGTACTTAATATCTAGTTTCATAATTGCCAGTGTTTGAGTTGTTATAATTACTCCATAAGTTACAATCTTGGTAAAATTCTGTTTCAATGGTTTGGGGTAACTATGCGCAGGCGCACACTTACCTCGCCTTCATAGCTTTGTACATGCGATATGCTTTTTTTTGTTTCAGAATCCAAATACGCGTTGAAAATGCCTCGAGATTACCAGAGGAAAGCTCCGGATAGATGCCTTGTCACAGATAAACAGCTGGAAACCGCCAAATTATGAATTACATAAGGCACTAGTAAACGAAAAGCTGGCTATCTAGTCGGACTTAAGGAGAATACTCTTCGAAAACGTATAAAAGCTGGGAAGACATAGCTGTCTACCAGCTACCAGCATGAGACGATTTTCTTTGACATTCACCCAAAGATCAAGATAATGCTATTTACAAACATATCAAACAAAGTGATGATCTTTATTACGGTCTCAGTATATAGAACCTCCAGAAGTTGGTTTATGAGTAGGCTGAAGTAAATAACATTAAGCATCGATTCAACACGTCATCAAATTTAGCTGGACGGACTGTGTATAATCAAAGTTTCTGGATTCAGACCAAAACATAGAGACATTTTCTCCGAGGAATATTTGGCGGCAGCTTCAGTAACTGACATACATGATATTTAGAAAGAAATCAATAATAGGTCTTTTTGATAAATTTAAATCACGCAAACATTCCTTACGTAATAGTATACAGTTGTCTTTGTAATAGTATCGATGGCAAATTAAAATGATGTGTACTTTAGAAGACACACGGAATCAAGATTTTTTTGAATACCAAAAATCCAAAATAAAGATAAGATAGTGCAAAATGATGTTTAATTTTTTTTCTGTATGTATTACAAATTTGAAAAGATAGCTTCTAAAAATACGATTAGCGCGCCGTTTTCCGGGGGTAGAGTGTTAATGACCATCAGGCGAGCGGCAGGTTAATTGCACCTGTAGGATATATAGTCACTATTGCGTCTTGTAGTTATGCATCATAATCATATAACACCAGCTCTGTCTTATATTGTCCCACAGGCCTACTCTACTACAATAGGTGCTGGCCTTTGTTCACCAAAACGGCCTAATGCGAGTTAGCAGGCTGGAATACACTTGATGTTCTTATATAGAATTTTTAAATAAGATAAAGAAGTATTTGTAATTAAAATATATAAGTCCACGGGTAATTTAAAAAAATAGAGTTCCATGCCTTAACTTGGGCTCGAACATCCGACCCGCATCTCTACAGTTTTATAATTCCATTTGACTATGACTGCTTTATTATTTAGTTTGTTGAAGAATATGTAAAACTTTCTCTTTTACGATTTATACCTTCTACAGGGTGTCTATTCCAAACATGTACCCTTAAAGATATTTTTTAAAATAATACTAAAATGCATGTTACATTGTAACATTGCCATTGTGCAACTGCTAAACAATGTACCACATAATAGGTATCTACAAAATATTATGGATAGTTCACAATGCTCATTTTATTGAAACCAAAATAAGTGTCGAAGATTACTGATAAGTGATTTACTAGATTTGTGTGATTACCTGTCAGATTATATAGTTTATATAACGTAGATTGAAGCTTATATCTTATATGAGATTAAAGAGTTTTTTCATTCTTTTTTTTTATTTCAAACCGAATTAATTTGTAAGCACTAAATATTTCATCTACATGTTGAGATTACAGTATTTCACATTTTTTGTTCTGTTTCTGATAACTTGACCTATGATATTTAAAAATAGTTGTACACAATAGCAAACAGTTATTTGTCTCCAAGTGTCTCTTTTGTTTTAGTTGTTAAAACACGGTCTATCGTTTATTTATTGGATTGAGAAATAAGTTTAATGGATTGCAGTGAAAATTTAATTACATTGTTATGAGTCATAGTATACCCACGTGGTATGATAGCATACGCACGCGGCTAGCGCATCAGCATGGCTAGCGGTCTTAGTTTCGATTTTAGAACTGGGTCTCGAATGGTCGTGTCATATATAATATTATAAAAGGTTATCACATCATGGAATAGACAGCAATCTTTACAGAGGACTTGATAAAAGTCGCAAGAAAGTCAATAAATAAACACACACCATCTACACTGGGTGAGTATTTGAGTATCTACGTTTCAAGGTCACTATAAGAAATTTTTTATTTCTTTTCCCTCTCATAAGTACCTAAATTTATTGTAAATTATGTTGTTTACCACTCAACCAGCCAGTAAATGATTTTCATTCTTTCTGGATATGGCCCGCATCTAGCATCTCAGCATAGCTCGCATCTAACAGGTTGATTTTAAAATCTTTAGGAGACCAATGTTTACCAATGCACACATTGTGGCCGATGATGATGATGATGATAAATTAGTAAATAATGGGAAGAGTAACATTCTCAAATGGCATGCAAATGTCTATACACGATTTAACGATTAAAAATAATTGATGCAGAAACACCTAATTAAAGTTATGCCGATGTTGCAATTTACTATCTAAATCTATAAACATAAACGCATGTTATACTTTAACAAAGTTCAAATAAGCACGTTTCACTCCAAAATAACTTTATTTACAACTAGCTTCCGCTCGCAGCTTCGCCCGCGTGGATTTCGGACTTCAAAAATGGAGGAGGTGCTCAATTTGTCGGGATGTTTTTTTAATGTATGGTGGTATGCAGGTGGTCCGATTGTCCGGTCAGGGTCTGATGATGGGATCCTGGTGAAATCGAAGGAAGCTTATAGCATGATTTAGTATTCACGCGTGATGGCTTATTATTAGCGTATTTCATGTATAACTTTGGTGTTTCTATACCGATTTCTATGATTCTTTTTATGGAATATTTAATAATGTTAACTTTTTTAATTAGGGATGACTGAGAGTGTTATAAACGTAAGAGTAGACAAATATAATGAGAAAGCTTCGAACTGCTAAGGTATCGGGAGTTACACGTGTTATTGTGAGTCAACCATAAAAGATAGACATATGCTGTCGTGGGATATTCTTTACATAATTTTAAGGAGAACATTTCCGTCATACATGATTTCTGTGTAGCTTTAACCATTAAGGTTGCACACGCGACGGAAGCTTAAAAAATGGAGTAACTTCTCCCGTTTTCCCAACATTTCCCTTCACTGCTCTGCTCCTATTAATTGTAGCGTGATGAAAAGTATACTATAACCAGCACAGGAGTATGACAAATAATTGTACCAAGTTTCGTTAAAATCCGTCGAGTAGTTTTTGTTTCTATAACGGTTATACAGACAGACAGACAGACAGACAGACAGACAGACAGACAGACAGACAAAAATTTTACTAATTGCATTTTTGGCATCAGTATCGATCCCTAATCACCCCCTGATATTTATTTTGGAAATATATTTCATGTACAGAATTGACCTCTCTACAGATTTATTATAAGTATAGATAGATTGATTCGACATGAGTACTCATATGTCTTTTAGTTAACTATTCGAAATACATTGTTTTGATACGCAATCATATTGAAAGTCACCGATCTAACCCCATCGGATTAGCAGGCTGAAGTGGCAGCGGGCAGAGCACATAGCTCGCAGAACTGATGGCCGATGGGGCACGAAGATACTGGAGTGGAGCTACGAACTGGCAAGTGCAGCATCGGACGTCCACCCACGAGGTGGACGGATAACCTAATAAAAGTTGCGAGAGGTCGCTGGATGTAGGCCGCCTCCAATAGGTCGATCTGGAAATCTTTGGGGGAAGCCCATGTTTAGCAATGGATATTTAAAGGAATATTTGGAATCATTGAGTCAATTTAGATATAACTTAGACATAAAAAAACTGCTCGATCTCCTTATTAGGTTAATGTAGATAATTTAGATAATACAAATGCCTTCGTACTCCTCATCAGGTGAATTAGGCCTATATTGACGCGACGCGCGGCTTGTATAGCGCGTAATAACCAATTTGCTGGCTCACTATTATAAAGTTCTATGTGCAAATTGAATTATACATATCACATAATTGTAAGTCTTTTTCAGTAAACATTTCCAATAATCCGGAAAGATAAATGTAGGCGGAATCACGAATTATTGTCTTCTAATTTTTAACGATATGATAAATTTCGATCTCGTTGCTGCAACATAAGTAAAAATTAACACAGGACCTTGTAATAGTGAGTGAAATATAACCATAAACACTCAACAGTATAGTTAATAGTAATAGAGGTCTTTGGTTATAATGCTCGCTTTATAAAACCAAGACAAAGTTTAATTAGTCTAGCGGCAGCATGCCTGGTTTCAATTCCCACGAGTAACAAAAAATTCGAAAAAAAAAACAAAACCACATCTGTCCGGGTTTGGAATTTTTACCCAACATGTCGTTAACTAAGCGCGCTATCATATAATGGCACGGACTCAAACTCGACCAAATATAGACTCCTTTTTGCGCTGCCTAACCCTTCATGGATAAAGGGGATATAATATGAAAACCACTATCACTAATTTAATAAATTACAATAATACTGGTTAAGCCTTCGGCCCCTGCGCCCTCAGGTATAAAATTGGCTCATCCTACTTTTTTAAAGTTTAATTCGGCATATCTTCTTTAAGGCGATACCTCAAGGTCCATTTTCATACATTTTGTTTCACCTTTAATCTGGGTAACTAAACAAGTATTGGCAAGTAAAGAATTTAAATTCACGTCTAGTTAGTGATTAATTCTCGCAGTTGAAAGAAAAACGTAAAAATAATTAATAATCATGGATATTTCGGCCTTTAAAATTTAATATGACGAAATTCTTTACTTGCCAATACTTGTTTAGTTACCCAGATTAAAGGTGAAACAAAATGTATGAAAATGGACCTTGAGGTATCGCCTTAAACAGCCCGTTAATGAATAATTTTCCATTTAATCCAGGAAAATAGGCCTTAACACAGTCATTGTGCATAAAACAGGTATAAAACAAACTTATAAAATATAAGTATAAATGACGACAATCCAACTTGTTTTCAATAAAAACTAGTTACTTAAACCAGAAATAATCCTGTTCAAGGTATCAAAATAAAACTATTTTTCGGATTTTGTCGCGGTTTTTTATATAATGATTTTCTCCCGACGTTCGAAGTCTGCAGCCTTCATAGTCAAGGACGTCTGAGGTGCTGGTCGGCTGGAAAGTCAAAGCTACAATATGTACCTACATTTTACTATTATACAAAATGTTGTCAAAAAATGTTAGTGTAAAACAGTGCGATATGATCCGAAACACAGTTTTACTTCGATTATTTCGATTTTCCATTACATTTCCGTAAACGTAAGGAATCATTATACTATTCTAGATATATCCAACTAATAATTTGTATTGTACAATCTTTGGATAAGGAAACCTTGAATTGAACCTCTGCGCTGAAGTTAAATCGAACCTGTATAAAAAAAATATGCCTATTGCCTGTGACATCAAAGCTGTGATTGTTGGTGGCCATTATTTGGAAAAATCTGAGATATCTTAGTGCACTAGGCAAACATGTAGTAACTTGTATGCGAGGTATAGATCAACTAATGAAAGCTGGCCCGTTCACAGTACTCATTTCGATAAAAACATGTTTCATATTATTATAATTGAAGGGTCAGTAAATACATAGATGTCAAAAAACATCACGATATATTTTTGACTTTGTTAATGCGTAGCATCATGAAAACCGACGTATGTTTACACAGAAACTAACACACGCACAGTGTGAATGTGTTGTACATGGAAGTTTCGTTATCCTATAGTTATCCGCCTATACCGATATTTTCTAGATTAACCGGGACACCTATTCTAAACTGGTGCCGTGTCCCCGTGTATCAGCACGGATGGTAACCGTAATATTTCCCGCACATTGCGGAAAAATGCGATCCCTATACCATCACTAGAGTTCAAACCTCGATAGGAGATGGCCATCTTTGCCTTCATAATATAAGAGTATCTCTTACGTGATAGACGCCTATTAACCACACTTTTTAACAACTAAACACTTTTGCCCGCAGCTCCCACGTGAAACAGTTTTTCCGGGATAAATATTTTCTCAATCAAAGTTTCCTGTTTCGAGTTACAAAACACGTTTAAGATACTAAATAAATAAAACAAACACTCATCAGGCTTTTATCCCCGAAGGGGTAAGGACGGATGCAAGCAATGTGTTCAGAATGTTCCAAAATACACGACACAACTCCGTGTCGTTTTATTGATATCGGTTGAAAGTCTAACACGTGACGACGTATGACGCATTGGACTCTCGATCAATCACAAACATAAAAATTAAAAGATATCGACTTGAGAGCCGCTTTTTTTGGGATATTCTGAGGGGGCTAGGAACTTTTCGCCACGTTTTCTGTCCCAAGATGTGGCAGGGGGCAAGCCAATCGCCATATCAAGACCAAATTCCAGAGTCCGCGCTCATACTGAACGGAAAAAGCTAGTATTACTTTGCTTGACCCAGGATTCTAATCTGGGGCGGGCGGCTAGGGGCCGTCCGCCCTTAGTGTACGTTGTGCAAATCTCGCACATTGTGGTGACCCCCGAGATGGACGGCAGCGTGGAAGGTAGGCCTCATGCTGCCGTTGACGCCGAGAGCGTCCTTTGGTTACGCGGGTGCTTCTGAGCCCCCCCATAGGAGACGAGCCGCAACAGGCGGCACCGCGCAGGGACGACTGCGGACGAAAACTTAAACATTTCAGTCAGAGGAAGCCCACAGTCGTCCCTAATGCGCCGAAGACGGCCACCGCGGAGTTTTAGTTGGTATGCCGTGCGTGTATATAGGTTAGGGACTCGGCCCGGCGGTCACCCGAAGGTCAAGATCAAATCCGGGTGGCTCAACGCCGGGCCGTAAGGCACGGTGACCCCAACATAACCGCTCAGTCCCCCCCCCCCCCCCGAAGTCTGGGAGGTAGTCATAAGGCACTTTCTCTGAGAAAACAAAAAAAAAAAAAAAAGGATTCTAATCTGGGACCTCAGGGCGACGTCTTAATGCGCACGCAATACAACTACGCCATTGGGGTAATTTTAACATACTATGTTGGTTTAATAAATATCACTTGTCAAAACATGTGATGTGTAAACCTGTTTCAGCCGGCCATGACGCATAATTAGATTTACAACTCAAACACGACACAAATTATGTACCAATTGTCTTATTATTATGTTTGTTTTTCCCGTTTTTTTTGAGTATAATATTTTGGCTTTTGTCAGCACAAAACTAATATTTTGACAACTTCATTATGTGATATTTTGCCTTTGATATCAAAACAAGTGGATATAAAGGCGTTTTTAAACCTGTAAAACTGGTTACTTCGACTTATAAAACAAAAATCCAGACTTATATTCAAAATAAAGACAGAGTAATAACTGAAATTAATGGCTATTTACCCTTCAACTGGAAATGTGCAAATTGTCACTTACGCTATTAGCAGTGTAACAACCTGAGTGCGTACTGCGTAGTACCTTTTTTTTTTGTTTTCGCGGAGAAAGTACCTTATTACTACCGCCCAGCCTTCGTGGGGGGCGACTGAGCGGTTATGCTGGGGTAACCGTGCCTTACGGCCCGGCGTTGAGCCGCCCGGATTTGATGACGACCTTCGGGCGACCGCCGGGCCGAGTCCCTAACCCTATATACAACTTAACCTATGCACGGCCTACCAGCTAAAACTCCGCGGTGGCCCTCTTCGGCGCATTAGGGACGGCTGCGGGCTTCCTCTGACGTTGAAGTGTCTAGTCTGCGACCGCAGCCGCCCCTGCGCGATGCCGTCTTGCGCCCCGTCTTCTATTGGGCTCAGAGGCCCCCGCGCACCGAAGGACGCCTTCGGCGTCTACGGCAGTGTGAGGCCAACAGCACACTGCCGTCCATCCCAGGGGTCAACCGAAAGATGTGCAAAAATGCACAAAAATGCACTAGGACGGACAGCCCCCTGCTGCCCGCCGACGACCCCCTTCGTGGCCCCTATTAGTCGCCTCTTACGACAGGTAGGGGATACCGTGGTGGAATTCTCCAAACGCCCCCATTCCACAGGGCGGAAGTGCGTAGTACCTTCTAACGGATTTAACCTAGGCGGGGTGGGACCACGCTAGTTACGCCTTACTCTTCGGCGATAAAGGTGTGTTTTACCACCACAAAAATATAATACCTAGTATATGATAATGAACTGAATTTTAAAGATTGGTTACTTCTTGCATTATATAATTAATTACTATCATAATTTCATATCGTCGACGAGGATATACTCCCAGGTGGTATCTATACTTCTATACTATTATATAAAGCTGAAAAGTTTGTTTGTTTGTTTGTTTGAACTCGCTAATCTTAGGAACTATCGGTCCAATCCGAAAAATTCTTTTTGCATTGGATAGCCCTTTGTTCGTGGAGTGCTATAGGCTATATATCATTACGCTATACCCAATAGGAGCGGATCAGTAATGGCTAATCTCAGGAACTACCGGTCCAAACTGAAAAATTCTTTTTGCGTTGGATAGCCCTTTGTTCGTGGAGCGCTTTAGGCTATATATCATCACGCTATACCCAATAGGAGCGGAGCAGTAATGGCTAATCTCAGGAACTACCGATTCGAACTGAAAATTTCTTTTTGTGTGGAATAGTCCTTTGTTTGTGGAGTGCTCAAAGTTATATATCATCACGCTATGACCAAAAGGAGCGGAGCAGTAATTAAACATGTTGCAAAAACGGGGAATATTATTAGTTTTGAGAGCTTCCGTTGCCTGCGCTGCGTAAACGGTTAAAGTTATGCAACAATGATGTATGACGGGATTGTTCCTCTTAAAAAGTTCTAAAAAATATATTATAAAACAAAGCCCCCCGCTGCATCTGTCTGGCTGAACGTGTTAAACTCAAAAACTACCCAACGTATTAAGATGAAATTTGGTATGGAGACAGTGTTAGACTCTGGGAACAACATAGGCTCTCGGGAAACTACTACTTTTATAACGGAAAACTTTAGCCTGAAAAACTTTATAACGCGGACGGAGCCGCGGGCAAAAGCTAGTATTTTATATCTACCAGAATAGCGACCAACGTACATACGATGTTGAAGTCCGCCATATTGGCCCACGTAAAGGTATCGCCTTCCGGAATCAGCCTGTGTATATCTGCTTCCAATAGGCCGGAATAATTATGTGGAATATCAAGGGATAATCATCTCTCGTCAGTCGACATTATTTTGAATCTCACTCCATTTCAGGTGCAGGGGGTCACTTCGCCGTGCCGAGTAATAAAAACATATCACGCAACACTACAAACACGCGTGTCTTTAGTAAAATTGAACGTAAATTGGTATAATTATACCAATGTATGTGCGACATACATTTATCGGTCGTCACCGTCATTATATTCGTTTAAACCAGTTTTCTCGAACAATCCCCATGTTGACAAATGTTTCCTAGTAAGTGTACAATAAAGGTGAAACTATGTTCAGCTCTTAGCTCTTAGCTTAGCTGGCCCCATATCACCAAATATTGTTCATGTCAAATCGTATGACAAAGTGTAGATTAGCAAATTTATTGGCGCAAGAATTTTCACGCTATTGGCTTTATTTCTATCGTATATATCAGCTTTATTTCCGCCACGCAGGGCATGCTTTAAAATTTGCAGAACGGTGCTTCTGCAAATTTTATACACGATAAAAATTGCTTGCAAAAACTATTTTTACTAGTTTTCTTGATAATCCAAACGTTACTTATGCGATAAAAGAAATCAGTCAGCAGTGTTACGCAGCAAAACAGCAAGCGGCTTCTTGAAACTCTACTGCCACCCGATACTCTATAATATGGACGGCATAGCACCTCCCATCAGTGTAGGGCAGTCACCATGTCGCAACGGAATTAATAAATTAAAAAAGCCTGCCTAGGTGCAAGACGGCTTCAAGGGCGCCGACGACGTCCTTCAAACGCAATCAAAACACCCAGTCAACCTAATTTAGTCATCAACCGCGTTACTCTACATACAAAACTGCGCATTGAAGAGGCCTAAAAAGGCACGTATCAAGAAGTCTTTTTTCGGCTTCTTTAAAAAATGTCGTGCGCGCAAGCCCTTCACATACAGTGTGATATTTGACACTTTAAATCGTTTGAAGCTTTAATGATGAGTTATAAAAGGTTAATGAACCAGCCTAAAAAAATATGTTTTTTTTTACCTACGTAAGTACATGTTTTTGTATAAGTAACCTTTTTGGAGTGTACTGGAAAAAAAAATGATATTTACAAAGCACCCGACTATCCAACTCCAAATATAAGGAGTACATTACCAATTTCAAAATAACAAAGCATTTGACCGTGAACAGTTTTAATAAGCAAATTGTTTATAATACGATAATAGAACTCTAATTTCAAAATCACTGTATTATCCCATAATAGACGTCCTGGCTCGCACGTACGATGCGGTACACAAAAACTTACACTTAGATTCAACAGTTATAGAAAACATAGTCTATATACTACGACTGTACTAAAATCACAATTATATGCGAACGCTTTATATATATGGACGCAATATAACGTATACTATATAATGTATTACCCGCGACTTCGCCCGCGTGGAAACCCCTTGCCGTTACAAAATGTCCCTACAACACTTTGGAGATACCAGTACCAATTATTGAAAACTACCATTATTTCAAAAAAGTAAAAGTGGTAAAAAAGTAGTCTACCTTAATTCAGGACATGCTCTATCTGAATGCGAAATTTCATCCAAATTTGAGTAATAGTTTCTGCGTTTGTTTCAATAAAACATACAAATAACAAAAAAATTGCACACAATTTCACGTTTTTAATATTAGTAAAATAAGATAAGATTACATAGTGGGTGTTTTTGATTCTTATCCAAGCCAGGCAAATCAGCCCAGTTGGTAGTAACTGACAGTGCAATCGAATAAGGATTTTTGATGAAATTAATATTATAGTATAGTATAGTATAAGTCAGACTAGACTGTCTTTTCTTGAGACGCAAGTTTGGCCAAGTTTACTAGGTGTGCATATAATATAATATACACTAACAAAGTCTACAAGTAAACAATGGCAGCTGCCCATTGTTACATCGAGGCACAATATCAAACATGTAAAATACAAAAGAACACTAAGCCAGATTGAGAGATATCGTATACTGAGAAATGCCATCCATGTGTGGAATTGCAATTTGTCAAAAAAATCTCGAAAAAACGATTTGTATATCACGAAAAGTGTCAGATAAGATATTTATCGGGAACAGATCACATCGTGTCAAAAATGATTTACACTACATTTATATGTCTATTGTACTGATAATAATTTACGTAATGATAATCTGGCCAACACGTGACATGCGTCGAAGTACCCGTTTATACGTAATATTTTTATTTCTTGCCTGTAAATACTAGGGAATAATATAAACGAAAAAAATTACGTTAGAGAATACATATCGAAAAAAAAAGTATCTTTGTAATATTTATTTGCAAGACCATTTAATTATATGCAAGTAATCTTAATGCGTATGCTAAATATGCTGCCAATGGTATTATAGTTATATGCTTAAAATACTCAAGGAATGTTTAAAACTATTTTGTTTTGAATGGAAATAATTTCTTAAAATATTTGATCGCATATTTAAAAATAAAAACAAGACAAAGACTATATGTTTTTGTGGTTATTTTTCATCTCTATATGAGATGTGACTAGACGGATGACCAGGCTTCGGATGATGAAAGGTAAAAGACACTCTCATACTCATTAAGATCGAAGTAAACGACCTCAATAATTTAATCCATATAGTAACGGCGCACAAGTTACGGGCAGGCATAAGTGTAAATTTACAAATAATTTCTTTAATAAATAAAATTTTAAACGTTTTTAAAATTATAAGCTACCACAGTGTTCCTTATTAAGTTGTCTATTTGCAACATAACGTTTAATAAAGAAAATCTGGGCTTCTTTAAAAGAAATACCGTTTAGACTAGATGAGTAGCGAATCCTTCAAACTCGCGCAAAATCCGTATATGTAAACTACACTGTTAGCCAACCAAAAATATTTCCTAATGCACGCCAAAGTGCCAGTTATGCAACTCGTTATATAAATATGGTCACAATATTTTACTTTAGACGTGACATAGCATCACAAGGTGTTATTGCCAAATGTCTGAGAACGAAAACAATTTCAAATTATTAATAATTATAAACGAGAGCAAATTTTATAGTATAAAAGACTACCGATGACACCTATCACTTAGGAACAGCTACCTATATACCACGAAACTTTCAATTGATAAACGGTTCCCGGTAGCCCTTTGAGAGCTACTTCAATGAACATGAAATAAAGTATGTATTTTGTTAGTTATTTTTGACATAGCTATGTACGACTTGTATTCATTGTATATAGACAGAAAATTCATTCTTAGCCGCAATATTCCTTTTAATCGTTAAAAAAATATTTTTTTAGATATAACAAAAAACACTTTATATGCCCTGGATAACATTTACATATTATCACAACATTAGTAAAAAATTGGTTTTACTAAACGTATGGGCACTCCTTACATCGTTTGAAGACACAGGCGTAGCCAAACTATGTACTAAATAATATTAAAAATATTAAATATATTATGTATATTATAAAAACTTTGTACAATACAACATAATATCATTATTACTAGATCCAAAAAATATAAGAAATCTTGGTACATTAAAAACCATTGTTGAATATTTTTCCCATGAACTGCGGAAATTGTTTAAGCCGAATATAAATTATAATTATTAATTTGTTATTGTTAATTTAATAGTTTTGGTTCCACTATAATATAATTATCGTAAAATATCATATATTTTTTACAGTATAGCCCTCGCAACATAAGTACTACCTACGCCTATTTCGAAAATACAGGGATACGTTAGTATTAACTTTACTTCTTGTTTAAATATTTTATGACGTTTCTGTGTCTATTTCTTCTTTTATGGCTGCCAGTTGCCACCGTTTATTTATCGGTGATTTTGATAATGTCGAGTAACAAAAGCAAATCTTGTCTATTTATTAATTTTAATAGTGTTTTTTATTGCTTTTAATTGACGAGACGAGCTTGCCGTTCGCCTAAAGGGAAGCGATACGACCACCTATAGACAGTAGAAACACCATCCAAAACCTTGAATTACAAAGTAATGTTTGGTATTTCACTACGCTCGCCATCCTGAGACATGAGATGGTAAGTCTTATTATATCCAGTAGTTACACTGGCTACAATTTCCTTCAAACCGGAACACAACAGTGACTCCACACTGTTGCTCAGCCGCAGAAGTAGACATTACGGAGGTACCTACCCAGACCGATTTTCACATATGAGAGACCTACCACCCATACAGTATTAACAGTATCGTGTTACGTCATACGAGACAATATAATGTCAAGGGTATGATTTAAAAAAATGGGCTCAATCACATAAAAAACAAAAGAAAAGAGAAGAATTTCCGCATTTGCCATGGCCGCATAGAAACAGTGCAGAAGTCCGCAGCAGATGAGACTCCTGACTCACCACTCACGTGGCTAAAGACGTACGCCTTACTGGAGAAACACTACCAATCCAGTATATTACTGTGTTCGTTAGATATATTTATTAGTCAACATAGTTAATACTTTTAAAAGTAATGGAATCCATTAGACCCACTTAATTGTAAAATCTCTATAAAATTTATATCGTGTTAAAAATAAAAAAAACGGTTATTATATTACAACATTATACAACATATTATAAAATTTAGTTATAAATGAAATAACAAAAAACCATAGTCTTGTTTTGCACTACAATTCAAAATAATACCAAAAACACGGATAGTGGGCCTTTTAGGAACCGGGCTTTATTTCGGTCAAACTACCGTACAAGTTAATTCAGAAATCGCGTTACGGTAGAGTTAGCAGGTAATCCGATACTAAACCCGCCTGGTACAGCGTGCAAGTAGAACAGAAAGTATACCTATATAGCTTATAATTAACTAGATGTCGCTCGCATCTACGTCCACGTGGAAAACTTTTCCCGCTACAAAAGTCTCTAAATTAATTACCATGACGGCATATATATCGACGCTTGAAAGGCAATCATATTTAAGCGACAATTATACCGAAAATGTATTCTATAAATATTAAGAAATGGCATATTTTTCTGCGTCATTTGATATAGGTTTTTTAGGTCCAGGACAATTTCAATATCATTAGACTATAGCTTTATAAAATAAAAAGTTACTTTTTTATGATTTTACATATTAAAATCGAAACTTTAAATCATTCTACTCAAAAATTTACTGATTGTCGCTTAGATATTATTGCCTTTCAAGCGTCGATATCGATGGCAACACAATTTAAAAAAATGCATTAAGAATTAAAATCCTTTCTACCATACCAAATTACCGGGATGAAAGCCTGTTTATTAAACCTGAACTTCGACAACCCGTGCGCCAAATTTCATCTAAATCCATTCAGCAGTTTCTGCGTTTACTTCTAACAAACATGCAATCATTTTTATAAATAGTATTAAAAGATTTTGTTCAGGTATGTTTTAGTACATTACTGCATAAAACTAGGTATAGAACAAGTGCTAAGTACTTTCGCGTGTAACTACGTTAGAAGATCACATATCCTGCAAAACAAAACAGACAAAATTACACAATTATTCAAATTCACGAGTTACGTCATTTAAGAGCGTTTACGCATCCGCGCGCCGTATGTCTCAAAAACAGCACTTTTCGAAGGAGATAATATCCATCAAAACATTATTTTAAAAACATATGAATTAGTAATTATTATAGAAAATTTTGTTGTCTAAAAAGTTAGTAGAGAAAATTTTTAGATTTATTGAGTATTTGTAAATTGTTTAATGATTACTGAACAGAGGTTTTCAAATTTGCGCTTCGAACGTCTATTTCGAAGCTCAAAATATCTTAAACCACTAAGGAACATAACAATATGTTATTTTTATCTAACTAAAAGATCCTGAAGAAAAAAGTTAGTAGAGAAAAAATATCTTTTTATGTTTAATTCATGAGAAATAAAAATTCAAAGAATTCGAAAATTTCAGAAATGTTGGTCATTTAAATGATTTTTTTTTATCACTATTATCTTACTTAATTGAATATAATATTGAATTACTATAATAGAAGAACATCTCATTAAAAACATACAATTTAACAGTGTCCCCTTAGGTATAAATAGAGGTGCAAGTAATGCCCCTATGGTAGGCTGGGCTTATTTTTGTAGTTTGCTTGAGGGTTAAACTATTGCCATGTCGACGGTGGAAATTTTTAATGTCATAAGGATCATTTTGTATTTCCCATGGAACTGGAAATTCTATTCTCTATATATCTGAATGTTTAATATTTTGATATCTTTTAAAATGAGGGAGCAACGGACTAAAACTGGTTTTACAGTAAATGATAAAAATATAAAACTAAATCATAGCCATTAATCAAGTAATTCAATCACACTTTACAACTTTATTCTATATTACACTACATGCATGAATTTTAAAATAATCTATTTAATAAACATCTAGATAGGATAACAAAGAATTACTGAAATATTAATTTTAGTTTTTTTGGTTTTCTTGGGAACGTAGCCATGATGTTATTTTAAAATTGTTAACGTTAATAGAAAACACAAAAATGTATAGGAATGACATTATATCCAACAGACAGACTTAATGCTAAGATAGATCATTCCTATATATATTTTTGTTTTCTCGTAGCGTAAATGATTATAGTAAGACGTAAACAGGCTACCGCCCCTGGTAGGTTCACGTTTGTTCATTACGACATTTGAAATTTCCACTTTCAACATCGGATAGAAATCAACGATATTCAAAACCACTTTTAATTTTTTTTATTGCCCTACCTAGATTTCGAATTTAAGACCAGCTTTCTGTTCACTGCCAGTAGGCAGGTAAAGCAATTCCAAATTTCTCTAATATCTTGGTGAATAGAATCTTATTGCAAAATATATTATGATCTTAGGTGTATTTCAATGTTTCAATGCACCGTTAAAATTCTGACGGTGCTATGAGAAATATTGTCAAACAAGAATATATTTACTCGATGTCAGACTGTAACTACAATAGGAAATTATGAAGGAGGCCCACCCATGGATTGAAGCAGCCCAGAAAAATAAACAAATTATATCTGAATATCTAGTTAAAATAGAGTAAAACATCTAGCAGTTGGCTAGATGTTTTACTCTATTTTAACAAGATAGGTGCTCATATAATCCTACTCTGACTAATATTAAAAATTCAAATCTATATACTATTATATAAAGCTGAAGAGTTTGTTTGTTTGTTTGTTTGTTTGAACGCGCTAATCTCAGGAACTACCGGTCCAAACCGAAAAATTCTTTTTGTGTTGGATAGCCCTTTGTTCGTGGAGTGCTATAGGCTATATATCATCACGCTATACCCAATAGGAGCGGAGCAGTAATGGCTCATCTCAGGAAATACCGGTCCAAACTGAAAAAATCTTTTTGCGTTGGATAGCCCTTTGTTCGTGGAGTGCTATAGACTATATATCATCACGCTATACCCAATAGGAGCGGAGCAGTAATAGCTAATCTCAGGAACTACCGATTCAAACTGAAAAATTCTTTTTGCGTTGGATAGCTCTTTGTTCGTGGAGTGCTATAGGCTATATATCATCACGCTATACTCAATAGGAGCGGAGCAGTAATAGCTAATCTCAGGAACTACCGGTCCAAACCGAAAAAATCTTTTTGTATTGGATAGCCCTTTGTTCGTGGAGTGCTATAGGCTATATATCATCACGCTATACCCAATAGGAGCGGAGCAGTAATGGCTAATCTCAGGAACTACCGGTCCAAACTGATTTTTTTTTTTGCGTTGGATAGCCCTTTGTTCGTGGAGTGCTATAGGCTATATATCATCACGCTATACCCAATAAAAGCGGAGCAGTAATGGCTCATCTCAGGAAATACCGGTCCAAACTGAAAAAATATTTTTGCGTTGGATAGCCCTTTGTTTGTGGAGTACTATAGGCTATATATCATCACGCTATACCCAATAGGAGCGGAGCAGTAATGGCTAATCTCAGGAACTACCAATTCAAACTGAAAAAATCTTTTTGCGTTGGATAGCTCTTTGTTCGTGGAGTGCTAAAGGCTATATATCATCACGCTATACCCAATAGGAGCGGAGCAGTAATGGCTAATCTCAGGAACTACCGGTCCAAACTGATTTTTTTTTTGCGTTGGATAGGCCTTTGTTCGTGGAGTGCTATAGGCTATATATCATCACGCTATATTCAATAGGAGTGGAGCAGTAATGGCTAATCTCAGGAACTACCGATTCGAACTGAAAAATTCTTTTTGTGTTGAGTAGTCCTTTGTTTGTGGAGTGCTCAAAATCATATATCATCACGCTATGACCGATAGGAGCGGAGCAATAATGGCTAATCTACGGAACTATCGGTTTCAACTAAAAAATTCGTTTTGTGTTGGATAGCTCTTTATTTGTGGACCGCTATAAGCTATATATCATCACGCTATGACCAATAGGAGCGGAGCAGTAATGGCTAATCTCAGGAACTACCGGTTTGAACTGAAAAAATCTTTTTGTTGGATAGCCCTTTGTTCCTGGAGTGCTATAGGTTATATATCATCACGCTACGACCAATAGGAGCGAAGCAGTAATGAAACATGTTGCAAAAACGGGGAAAATTATTAGTTTTGAGAGCTTCCGTTGCCTGCGCTGCGTAAACGGTTAAAGTTATGCAACAATGATGTATGACGGGATTGTTCCACTTAAAAAGTTCTAAAAAATATATTATAAAACAAAGTCCCCGCTGCATCTGTCTGTCTGAACGTGTTAAACTCAAAAACTACCCAACGTATTAAGATGAAATTTGGTATGGAGACAGTTTGTTTGGGAAGAACATAGGCTCCCGGGAAACTTCTACTTTTATAACGGAAAACTTTAGCCTGAAAAACTTTATAACGCGGGCGGAGCCGCGGGCAAAAGCTAGTGTTTGAATATTTGTCGCAACTAAACGCATTAATCGCTTAATGAATTTGGATGAAATTTGGCACACGGATAGACCGCGCTCTGGATTAACATATTGGCTACTTTCTATATCGGCAATTTTCTCCCGGAAGCAATATAATTTTTTTATCTGTTTTTTTTTTAAATAGGTGGCGCTGATATCGTACTGACTTACATGACGCTACAGAGACTTTATAAAGACTTATAGCAGAAGAGATTTTTCACGCGGATGAACGCGCCACGTAGTCAAATACTATTTGCGACAGGGATCCTATCTCGACTAAAACAACGTATACACTATGATAATCACAGTGATACATCATAAGTGTACAATCATCAACATGATTGTTATAACTGTCTATTCTATCTATCCGAAAAATAATATAATTCATTTTGTGAAGACGACAAATAAGATAAAATTTCGATTCTATCTGTACGTATTCTCTCCCAATTTATGATAACGCATCTACTTGTGTTTATCTTATCCTTTGTTATGAATATGATCATTATCCTATCACAAGAAATAAGTATATCATTCACACGTCTGAGTGGTCAGTGGCAGCGGATTAGGCCGTGAACCGTAAGATCTAGCTTCGATTCGCAGGGTTGGCATTATGTATATTTATTTAATAAATACAGTAATCCTGACTTTCGTGGAATTGGGGTTTATTTAATGTCATAACAAGCCGGAAAGTACTCTTGGCAATAAAACTGAATATGTAAAAAATTCTATATCCAAAAAACTAGTGACGAAGGGTCCACATAACCCGATTTCTCGCGACTTCCTTTTATGTAAAATTTATACAAAATCTAATTATCATTAGAACGATTTTTAGACCGTATTCATGGATATTAACTTTATGTTGTTTCGAGTTTTCTTTCAGAAAAAAATACTTTTTACCACTACAAAAAACACATTTAAGTATCCAGAATACGGAATTTACGTCCTATGTGGCGATTAGCTCGTCTATCACATCATAGGACGGAAAATTAACTTTGTCAAAAAATAGACACACTACATTCATAAAGCAGGGGAATTCGGAACATTAGTGTAATACAATAAAAACTGATTGGTAAAAAGACAATAAAATTATTCGATTTAATAATTTTGCTATGCATGCCTACCTATAATAAAAAATTTATTAACTATTATTACATTGAAATAAATTAAACACAAGAAAAAAATGGCAAGAAAAAAAAACATACCTGTTTAAGAAAAGCCTGTGATAACTGCATGATAAACGGCAAACACAGATTACAAACACGATTGATGTCCGTTCATAGAGTTCGCTGACAATGACAGCGCGCGGCGCGTCTTGACCGCCGGCTCTTACTGCACTACGATCGGATTCTGATCACCTGTTTTGATTGCGGCCCAGGATATCCCTCTTAAGTGGCGGTCATGTGAGATGAATCTTGCGTTGATAGCGTCCGAGCCGCTATCGACCAGTCAGATTACACAAATTTAACTTTTAGCCTAGCAGTTTCATATAAAACTTAGACATGGATCAATTACAATGTTTACAATATTTTTATTAAAATTTTTATTTTGCGTAAACATAAGAAATCATTAGTTACCAACATATCGTAAGTTATATAAGCGACTTTATTTAAATAATAATCAAATATTCTCATGTACCATATACCTTCGGCGCCAATAGATACGACTGAAAACGGATGAATATTCTAACGAAGGTACACGATTCGAGTAATATTTTTTTTAAATATATAGAAAAAAAAAGTACAAAAACGTCTTCTAAAACTATGTAGATACGTTAAGTCTTGTTAGTTACATTAATTAATTACACAACATTGCGAAAATATTGAACTTCAACGAGATCAAATACTTTCTCACATGCATAATGTTACACACGATTTTAATGGCTTAACACAAAAATAGGCAAACGAAACGAAATTGAAACAAGGGCGTGAGTTACTTTTTGAATCTGTCTTTTCAATTCGTAAGGATACTTCTCTTTGAGAATTAAAGCACGTGCGCCCAGTTTATCTCTTTTATATTAATTACATGTATTTGTACGGGCTATGAAATTGCTTTATTTCTTTCACAGTATCTCACTAAACTACTACTCAAGAATTATCAATATATCGTGTACATATGTCTACAGCATAAATTTGTATGAACCTATATATTCGAAACTACGAAAAAAACCACATACCTATATATGCCTAGACAGATACCTTATATATATACCTGTGCTATAGTGAATAATGACCTTTGCCACTTAAATATTTTATCCGTACAAAAAAGTATAATAATGGTTGAAGGTATATTAAAATTATAATAATTTAAAAATTAACATAGGTAATATGCAAAATTCTTTGATGTGTACGAACTTGCTTCCACCTGTTTTATAATTATAATTTTATATTATACAGTAATTTACATTCTTTAAGTTAGAATATCAAGGTATCATAAGAAAAATATATAAATTAAAATGCGGAGGTATACATATTTGTTGGGACACAACAGTATCACACAAAGTGCTGACGCAACAAAAATTATGCCATGAGTATTTGGATTATGAATCACGCGTGTCACGAACATTATCTACCTGCAGGACTCGAACCTACGGCCTCTCGCTTGGCAACCTACTCAAGGCCAACTCAAAGGCTGTTAGTGTAATTTGGGGGACTTACCAATAATTCGGCAAGTTTAATGCAACCATGCGAATAAGTATCGATATTATAGGAACAATAAAACCAATATGTTTTTAAAAGAATGTGCGGGTTATCGGCATAGTCCGGTTACAAAGTTTTCAAACAACATATTACAAATATCTAACGTAATATTATCGTTAATATGTGAACAGTGGGTTGTTTAACATTTACCGATATGCTCTATTATCTTGGTCCGTCGTGCGCGACGATTGACATGTCTTAGAATAAGATTACAAATAACTGGATATAGGTTTCACATGTGGTTTAAATAAAATAGATCCTTAATTACAGGCATATTAGACTATAGTAACTATAGACTATTTCAAATGTTTTTTTTTTATGATAATGAATTCATTACACTGGTGAGTAGAGTCCAGTTGGAGTATGTACTGACGATGGATGATTATCCTTCGACAGTCAACACAATTATACCCGCCTGTTCAATACGGGATATACAAAAAAAAAAAATCTGTGTATTCTTTGTGAATTTATCGTTCGCTTTAACGTTGAAGGAAAACATCGTGAGGAAACCTGCCCATTTGAGAAGTTCTCTATAGGAATTTCGAAGGTGTACCAAACCGCACTAGGCCAGCGTGGTGGACTAAGGCCTAATCCCTCTCAGTAGTATAGGAGGCCCGTGTTCAGCAGTGGGCAAGTATATAATACAGGGCTGATATTATTATTATTATTACGGTGGCTGTTAGCCAGATGGATACGAACAACGTCACCACTTACAAAACCAGAGCCTGATATTGTGCAGCTCTCTAAAAGCTTTCGATAATATTTAGATCAAACCGTCTTTTGATCCGATTTTATTAAAAAAAATCGCCGCAAACGTCCTTGTAATGCAGTGCGATCTTAAATGGATCGCAACAAAAAGGAAATCATTCATGGACAATAGTCACGCAGACGTGCGCGATTGTTTCTTTACCGCGAACTGTTTGCCCTCTTGTGGCTAACTGCTAAGGAGCTACCCATTGATAAGAATTGCCCATCGCAGTCAAAACAAATATTTATATTGTGAACCACAAGTTACGATATGTCCATTCAAGAATCGAAATGAATAAATTTACGGATATTTGCGTAATGTTTGGTTAAGGCCCTCTCCCGAGCAAACGGCCTTGAGCATTCATTCTATATATTTACGGTGCCCGAGTTATGGGCTGGAATATGCAAAGATATACGAGTAATTTAATCTATTTAAGGCATATTTGAAAAAATAACTAACTTCAAGACACTGTGAGCTCATTCTGCGTAGATCGGACCACCAACAGCTAAAACTTTAAAAAAGTTGTATAATTGTAAAATGTAGGTAGATATTGTAACTTTGACTTTACGGGTGAACATCACCTCACACCTCCCCGTGAACACGAAGGCTGCAAAGTCTTCGAAACATCGGGAGAAAATAAAATACTAAAACCGCGATAGAATCCGAAAATTAGTTTAATTTAAAAATAACTAAAATAATCCTCATTAAATCCTTTCGTTGCAAATTAAAATTACTTGTACTTTAGATTAACGAATGAAATTTTTTAATGGCATTTTCATTTCGAATTTAGTTAAACACTTTACACATTAAGGAAAATTTAAAAAATCAAAGTAAGGAAAACATATTGTAGTAATATTGAGTTGTTTCTTTTCTAATAGTTTCTTAAAACACTGTTAACGCATAGTTTAGCTGGAGGCACCTCCTACTGACATCGAGCTGTTAAGAATACCTATCTAATTTATTTTTCTGAGATCCACATATATGTTGTGTAACGTGTATGAGACTTGGGCTAAACAGGAACCTAGACGTTTGCCATTCGCTATACCAACGTTTTGGATAGAATCAAAAGATCATATAAGCGATTTTAAGAAAGTGTAGCCCACGCGTGAATCACTTACTCCATAATAATGTTAAAAATGCTCCTTTAGTGAATCCTGATGACATATTTTTACCAGCGTTGCATATAAAATTCGGCTTAATGAAAATTATATGTGGCTATGCCGAAATAAAGATTGCTAAAGCTAAAGGTGCGTTCGCTTGTATCCGTCCAGTATGGCAGTCAAAACACCTCTCCCGTAGAGTGAAACTAAGTCTATTTAACACCAATATGAAAATCGTGCTACTGTACGGATGTGCGACGCGGAAAGTCAAAGCGATCACACAACAACTCCAAGTCTCTATAAACAGATGCGAGAAATCCTGAAGATCTTCTGGCCAGACACTATCGCCAATATAGACCTGTGGAGGGAGTGCCACGAAGATCCTGTCGATTTGCAGATCCGACGTCGCAAATGGAGCTGGATTGGTCATACTTTGCGTAAGGATTCGGATAACATAGCAAGGCAAGCCTTGGATTGGAATCCCCAAGGCCTGGCGGCACTCCATTGTGGCAGAAGCCCAGGGCATCGGTCTCACCTGGAGTGAAGTTAAGCGAAAGGCAGATAAGAATGGCGTAACTTTGTGTATACACAAAGTAGCCTAGTAGGAGGGTAGCCTCTGCCCCGCCGCGGTGGGGACTTAGGACCAGAAGAAGATTGCCGAAAGATAGCAGTGTTTTATATGTCTAAAAGAAAAGTTCCCCAAACTTAGCAAGGCTTAAATTATAGAGGGTATATTTGTAGGGCCGCAAATACGGTCACTGATAAAGATTAAAGATTTTGAAGAAAAATTTTATGATCTAACAAAAGGCGCCTGGAAAAGTTTTGTGAACATTATCCAAAAATTTTTAGGAAACTATTAAGCGGGAAAATACAAAGATTTAATAGAAGAATTTCTAATGTCATATAAAGCTTTGGGGTGTAACATGTCCTTAAAAATACACATGCTGCACTCTCATTTGATTTTTTTCTTACAAACTTGGGTGCTGTGAGTGATGTACAAGGTGAGAGGTTTCATCAGAACATTTCCTTAATGTAGAAGCGCTACCAAGGGAAATGGAGTCCACAAATGCTAGCAGATTATATATAGAGACCTACCAGAAACTAAATATTCCCGAAAATGAAAATTATCTATTGTACATTATACAATAAATTCGTTCGTAGTGTAGCTAATTTTTCTATTTATATAAATAAATAGGTATTATATGTTTCTATATCACAAGGATACCTGATTTGTCATTTTTTTTTTCTTGATATAAGTATTAATGCTTGAAGGCAATATATTCGAAATTTTACATAAGCTTTCGTGTGACAAAAAAAGTTAAAATTTTGTTGACCAGTGTTATCTTTGTATTACAATTATTTGTGGTCATATCACTGATAACACTCGCCAATATTTGAATATGCTTCTTCGAAAAGCACACATGTCTGAAAATGTAACAAGTTTAGGAAATGGAAAAAAACTTATTATCTTCTAAAGTAGTGTAAATACTATTAAATTTATTTTTGGGTTACAATTTAGGTTCCATTAGAAATGAAAAATTACAGAAGTTTTATTGCTATGTGTTATTATTTTGTTACAATAAAAAATATGGTGAGGGTATTTATAGCACTCTTTTGCTACAATATTACTGAACTTTTGACAGACCGAGGCTACTTCGACAAGGCGGTCAAACATCCGAACCCGCTTATTAGGCCCAATTCCAAAAACACTCCTTTCGACCGCGCAAAATGGAGAAAGCTGCGTTTCGTTCTAACAGACCCAGAGAACGATATAACTCTGGCAATCCGCCTCAAGCACGAGCAGCTTAAAAAGCTCAAACATTCTACACCACCGCAGCTCCGTCCTCACCGCCGAGGACCCCGCCGCGTCCCCGGTCCTCCCGACCCTTCTGATAATTCTGGCCCGCGTGCCGATGTAAACCAGGTAGACTGTTAGGTCGCTTGCGCACCTCTCACGTTACCCATAATCGTTGATGTCTCCACATCTTCTCTCAGTGGCCGTCCTGAGCCGAGGCCGTGACCCTGTAGAGGGTCACCCTCAGCATGGTCACTTGAGGGCTCGTAGTACCTAAAGCACTCACCCACAAGACCGGTGTGTTTGTATAAACCGGCCCTGCCAGGCTAACAAACGTATATGTTAGTTCAAAAAAAAAATAAACAGACCGAGGCAATCGGTTGGATGGTGAATTATTAGCGAAAATATATAAATATATTCTGCACCCAGTTATAGTTATTTTTATTGTTTAATCATTTCGCTTCAGTTTCTAACAATATAATATACTTACATTTATAGATATTGTATATTTATGTGATTTATCCTTTTTGAAATTGCATATTTATTTTCATAGAACATAAATGGCAACACTAGGGTGGTCGATGTTACCAGCGTTAGACGAGGAACATCGATAGTTATAAAGAAAGACATTACACAGTATAGTTAATACTAATAATAATAATAATAAGTCATTGTCTTATTTGAGATGTCCGTGTGACGAAATATAACAGCGTCCTTATGTAGTAATACAAAAATTACATATTTACAGTAAATGTGATAACATGCTCATTAAAAACATAAAAATCACGATATGGATAAAATATGGAATATTTCACATTGGTGTTTTGCTATTTCACATTAGATTAAGTAACCATTATTTGAAGGTTAATAATAATAATATCAGCCCTGTATTATATACTTGCCCACTGCTGAGCACGGGCCTCCTCTACTACTGAGAGGGATTAGGCCTAAGTCCACCATGCTTGCCTAGTGCGGATTGGTAGACTTCACACACCTTCGAAATTCCTATAGAGAACTTCTCAGATGTGCTGGTTTCCTCACGATGTTTTCCTTCACCGTTAAAGCGAACGATAAATTCACAAATAATACACACATGATTTTTTAGAATAGTCAGAGGTGTGTGCCCTTGGAATTTAAACCTGCGGACATTTGTCTTGGCAGTCCGTTCCACACCCAACTAGGCTATCGCCGCTTAAAGGTTAGTGAGCTTAAATTAAAGTTTTTGTATGATAATCTTCCCAATGTACGTTCTATATAATATTAGAACTCTTTGGTTATAAATAATTATTTGTGACAATATGAGCTCGAGTACGGCGAAATAAAATTATATTTGATATAATATATAGATGGCGGAGCTCAAGACATAAGCCACCGGCGCTAAGGGATTCAAAGTCAGGAATGTCCTCACAATGCGCGCCGTGTCCAGCAATACTACCTTCTGCATCAAGGCCCTAAGCTAACGGACAATTGAGAGCTATATATAATCATATTATATTGCTGTGAATCGTCTCGTAGATAGTCTTTTCTAGATATATCTGTGTCATAACAAGGATAAATTTGTACTTATAGATTGCGTGCTTCTTGTGAAAGAAAAACTACTTACCTAAGAACTGTATAAATGATAAGAATGACAATATAATTTCCTACGACACCCATATTTATTATTTACACAATTGTAAATAAAAAAAATATAATGTAAGAGGTCTTGGTTTCGAATCTCGGGTCAGAAAAAATTAAATTACGGTTTATGTTTGTGTCCTGGTTGCAGATGTATATAATATACAACATACGTTGTTACCTATGGATATCGGAATTGCGCATGAGCTTCTCGATTAAATGAGTTATCTTTCGGTTAATTCGAACCACATGCATCGGCATTCACGGCCATCAGACTAAACTCGTGATCAGAGAAAACAGATTATCGTGAATGAATTAACAGTAGCGGCCTTAAACGACGCGAGGTCTCACATGAAAGCATAATAAAAATCGACACGACGCCGGGGTAAAAAAATATTCCCGGTTTAAACAGTTTCGTCTGTAACAATGTAGAAATCTCCAAGGTACCGAGCGGGGCCCTCTAGCCGCGAGGCCCCGTGCGTTTGCCCAATTTGCCTCCATCTAAAACCGGCTCTGTGTAGATACAGGCATAGCAAGATCACAATTGCACCTGATGGTAGGTGGAGTGGTTTCCAGAGTGTCGACTCATGAAATATGTCTATCGTTGGCCAGTCGACAATAGGGTATTAGACACTCTTTTTTGAAAAGTGTCTCAAATTAATCTTAAGGTGATAAAAAACCACTAGAATTTTTATAAAATAAAATATTCAATCAATAAGTGCCATAAAAATACATGGAAATATTACATTTTAAATATTCACGCGTAAATAAACGAAAACGCTTGAGGCCACGTTGTTGACGTCATCTCGACAGTAAACATCAAGTAAAAACGGTATGCATAGAGAAAGAGGAAATTATTACAATTAAAATGAGCTACTATCCTTATCATTAGTGTGTTGTTCCTGAATGTAAGAATGCTAGTGTAATAACGCCGAACAAATTGAGGATTCAAGTGCAAACTGATATAACTATGAAGAAAAGTTGGTTACAACTTGTAAGAAAAGATCGAAATTTATTGTCTGAAAAATTTGTCTATTTCGATGAATTAGAAATAGTGAACGCGTATTGACACTTCAAGTAGTTTACTGCCGTTCTGAGTCATTGCCTTGATGACGTCATGTCATGGTGGTACTCGTTTCGCATACTTTTTTATAAAACAGATAGAAAAGTCAAAACTTTGAATTGTATCTAAAAAAATATTTTATAATTTTATGAACTGAAACTACTATTTTCCGATTGCTATAAGATTAAACTATCTTATTCATGTATTTTTGGATTTTTTTCACATAGACTAAAATACCTTATTATGCTGGCCTGTTTACGGCTGAAGAAAAACAGGCTGATCCCAGAACGCGACGCATGTGGGCCACTATATCGTGTTTTAACACCTTGTGTTTACGGTGGTCGCTATCCGGGCGGATTTAAAATATATCCAGCCACCAAAATGCTTTTCTTAATATGGTATGTATTTTTTGCGGAAATGTGGAACCAAAAATGTATCACCGTAAACATTTTCCTTTTTTAGTTATTTTTTATGTATGTTATAATATACGTGTTAACATTTATCAAGTTCAAGACCTTGTAAAAAATTACTATACTAAATGCAGCGTTATCATGGAAGGTCGATCGCACAGTTAGTATAATGGTATGAAATAGTTCTATAATAGTTCACAGAGCAACTACGGGCAAGGAAAACGTACTGAATAAACATAATACTTCAAACTGTACTTTGTGGCATTCTAAGTTTCATTTTGAACATATATTGAATGTACTTGAAAAATCATAATTTACTTCGCTTGCTCTCGCGACAATTTTGGCTAAAATCTTTCTGAATCTTCAGTTTGGCTAAGTATTAGTTATACAATATCGAATAATACGATTTCTATACACGGCCAAGGCGAAGTAACCTGATAAAAAGTGAAGAAGTTTCAATACATTTTTTTTTTGAGTTTCAAATCAAGTATCGATTGACGAGATACAATTTTCCAATAATATATTATTACTATGCCGTAATTGTATATTATTACATTTAATACATAAATTATTATTCACACCTGGCAAACTACAACGCCAATCCTTAGTCACACCAGATGTCCCCAACGGAAAACACATTACACAAAATATTAGCACAAAAATTGTGAAAACTGAACATGTGATGTTTACCTTTATTATTGACTGATACAATTCAGTCGAAAACTACAAACTACAGTTTGCGTTCACATTATCGATGTGGGTCATGGTGTTTATTAGTGTCGTTAAATGGATCTAATATATAAAAAAGACTAATGTTGGCCTACTCCTTGTTGTTTCCTTTATGTGCTAACAGTTTGATCAACGATCTTGACATTAAGGTAATTTAAGGTCGCGCGTATATTTATTTAATGACTGACCTAAGATACGATGCAAAAGGATCTAAGTTGAGAATATTATAATTATTTCCACCCACTTTTAGTAGTCAAATTTATGCAATATGAGTACATGCAGCTTAGAAATAGAGGTATAGTAGTAGGTTTAAGTACGTGACAGGGATAGATCACAGACTAAATATATTGTATACACCTAGAAATTTATGCCGCCAAACAGTATTGTACAAGGTTTATTGTGTTCCAGTTTGAAGGACATTGTACTTAGCTAATGCAGTTACTAGAAGTGGCGATAGCCTAATTAGGTGTGGAACGGACTGCCAAGACGAATGTCCGCAGGTTCAAATCCCAAGGCCACACACCTCTGACTTTTCTAAAATCATGTATGTATTCTTTGTGAATTTATTGTTCGCTTTAACGGTGAAGGAAAACATCGCGAGGAAGCCTGCACATCTGAGAAGTTCTCTATAGGAATTTCGAAGGTGTCTGAAGTCTACCAATCCGCACTAAGCCAGCGTGGTGGACTAAGGCCTAATCCCTCTCAGTAGTAGAGGAGGCCCGTGCTCAGCAGTGGGCAAGTATACAGGCATACAGGGCTGATATTATTATTATTATGTAATGCAGTTACTAAACATTATAACAGTTCATAATTAAATCTGACTACCTCATAAGCGGCTTCCCTACCTCGTCAAGACATATAAAAATATGCTAATCGGAATATCTAATGGGATAACGCGAACCGTCACTTATCTTTATAAATTTGTATCTTTATTATAGCGATAATCGTTATCGCTTGGTCATTATTTTCAGTAGGTTGTACTTAGTGCGAAACTTACACCAGAACCAAAATGTTGTTATTCATAGTTTTCTTAATAAGTATATCGGGAGGATATGTATCAGGTAAGGAAAAATCATGCTTTGCTCGAGCGAAAAATTTTGGAGCCTCTTTTTCTGGCGACTTTTTTAGGTCTCAAGTATATGTCCGTGACGCCCCTCTAGAGCCTTTGACCCTTTAGGTACGTTTTGACCTACAGACACTAAGCGCGCCGCGGGGTTGTAAAAGGCTTCGCTACTAAAAGCCAGGGCGCGCCCCCTGATCCTTAGCGCCTGAAGCGGCCGCTGCGTTCGTCTTATGAACTAGCCGGTATTGGCTGGTTTGCCTGATTGGCTACTAAATTGTATTGTCTTTATCAAATTGATTCTAGACTGTAAAAATCAAATCCTTCTTTCCTGTTACTTTATGTGCAAGCAGGACATGGCATATCCGTAATGTCCTAAAATTATTTACCATTTCGACGATCGTGCTTACGATTTTATATAACTAAATGTCGAAAGTTTGTCACTGTTCTAAACTGTAGCAGCAATTGCAATACCTTTAAATATAAAGCATTGCACTCGGCACCTTGAAACCTAAAGTTTAAGCCTTAGGTTGGACCTAGTTAATAACTACAATGTACTTATAACCTAACAAATCGGTGACGCCGAGATATCTTTTCGGAAACGACCTAATACTAAAACTTGCCGTTCTAATACTAAATTATTCAAAACATGGCGCTAAAAGTCTTAAACTGTTTTTTGTTATACATATACACGATGTTTCAATTTTGTTCAAATGGTCTTCACAAGATCTATTAAATTGTGTTATATCCTCATTGTTACATATCTTTTTATGTATTATTTGAATTCTTATTGTAGGTCAATTCGGATCATTTCCGCAAGACTCTGGATATGTCACAGTCAGAGAAGGTGCTCATATGTTCTACTGGTTGTTCTATACAATAGCACCTGTACAGAACTACACGGAAAGACCTCTAGTCGTATGGCTACAAGGAGGTCCAGGGGGGTCATCTACAGGAATCGGGAACTTTGAAATATTGGGTCCTCTTGACCTGTCACTCCAGAAACGGAATTATACTTGGGTAAATCATTTAATGCACAGTGCAATTAAAACTCAAGCAATGCCTTAGCTGTTTACTTATTTTCAACTTAAGTTATAATACAAGAAAAAATATAAAAACTCCAAATTTTTTTTTGGACTATGTTATCTATTAAATGATATCCTGAATCTTTTCTTCTGATGTTAACTCTTAATTCCCTTTACAGGTAAACAATTTCAATGTGCTCTTTATTGACAATCCGGTTGGCACTGGATTCAGCTACGTTGATGACTTAAGATTCTTGACTAAGACCAATGATGAAATAGGTAAATAATACATGTCTTTAAGTGCTGTCTTTACATGGGCCATTTTTTTCCGAACCAGGAACAGTGATATACACTATTTCGTCAAAGAAAAAGAACTTAACGAGGATAGATCCGTGGGAGACGACAAAAACATTCAATCGTTGTTTACAATAATAATTTCTCTAATCTTCTTTTTAGCCTTAGATTTTGTGCAACTTATGCGAGGCTTCTACTCAAGGCATCCAGAATTTAATGGAGTTCCATTATACATTTATGGTCAATCTTACGGGGGAAAAATGGCTATTGACATGGCCATCAGAATGCATGAGGTAATCCAAAATCAAAATCCAACAAATATTATTATGCCTAAAAAGTGTACGTAAAATCAAATATTACAAGTTATACCTGTAGATCAAAAAGAAAAATCTCCAGTTTTCCTAGATCCTGATTTAATTATAGTACATATTCATTCTACATACATAACATACATAACATCACGCATTTTATCCCCGAAGGGGTATGCAGAGGCGCAACTAGGGCACCCACTTTTCGCCAAGTATGTTCCGTCCCATGATGTGATAGGGGGCGAGCCTATCGCCATATCGGGCACAAATTCCAGACTCCGGGCTGATACTGAGCAGAAAAACCCAAATATCACTTTGCCCGACCCGGGATTCGAACCCAGGACCTCGGAGCGCTATTGTACCGGACGTGCAATACAACTACGCCACCGAGGCAGTCATATCACATATTCATTCTGATTATCCTATCCCCTTTTCATTGGATATTATTCATTATTTAAAAAATATTTACCTTTTTAGACTTTCGAATCAATTTGCTTTAATCTTATCTGTTTAGGCAGAAGAAGCGGGTACTATTGGCTCAAATTTACGAGGGGTCGCGATGGGCAATGCCTGGATATCTCCAGTAGACGCTACATTAACCTGGGGCCCTTTACTCTTAGCAGCAGGATTAGTAGACGAACAAGGGTATGAAAATATACAAGTTGCTGCCAGAGAAGCGGAAAGATTATTTAACGAGGGCCAATATTATCAATCTACTGCCCAATGGGCGGCTACTCAGAGAGTAGTATTCGCTAGTACCAGAAATGTCGACTTTTATAATATCCTTACTAAGATGTCAGCATTTCCTGATACTACTAGATCTGCCTTAGGTAAGTTATTTTGTAATTTTTTACCCCCGATACAATGTTCCAAAAAGAGGTGGATTTAAGCAGGTGACTGTAAAGGTCCTAAGCTATTATAATTGGCAAAAAGCATGTTACTAACTCTCGTTAGAATTAGCTAGAAGAAATAAATAATTTTGATTGTATTGTCATCTTCTCATCAATAAAAATTTTTAGTCTTTCACTTTTAAATTATTCTTGTTTTTCAATTTTACGTCACCTGCAGATTTTATTTATTAATTGAATTTTTAGATTTATCTAAAGATATGTTGATCCGTAATCAGCCGTACATGTCTTCTGAGAGATCACAGGTATGGAATCTAGACAATCTGATGAACACGATAGTCAAAGAAGCTTTGGGTATCCCACAAAATGTTACTTGGGGCTCGCAATCGGGACCAGTTTTTGATTATTTACGAGACGACTTCATGAAGCCCGTTACGGAGGGAAGTAAGTGTATTTTTATACAAAATACCGTAATTTGTGACGTGAAACACTTTAATGTTGATGTTTTATCGTATCTCTAATATGTTGAAGAAAACTATTTATCTGCATTATCTACTCGAAGCTATAGTAGCAAAAAATGGGTCAAGAGACCAAGTCCACAATTATACATTATCTAAATTAAGCTTGAATTATATATAATTATTTTTACTTTCCTACATTAGATTCAAATTATTCTAGTAAAAATGCTTATTAATATATAACTCTCAATAAGCATGACTTCGTTTTCGAATGTTACACTTACTTTAAAAGAAAAAATTAAGCAATTCTAATGATATATCCAATTCCAGTTGAAAAGCTACTAAACGAGACGGACATTATAGTCATGAAATACAACGGAAATTTAGATTTGATTTGCGACACACCAGGTAAGATACATTTTATAGAGTTTTCATAAGATATTTTCAAAACGGTAATACAAAAAAATCTCACAGATACTAAATAAATTAACCTTTACTTTATACTAGGTGACAAGACAGACGTTGTCCTGTCTTAACTATGAATATTGAATTCGAAAAGATAATGTTTATTATTATGTAATTAATATTGCCGTTCAATTTTCTTAAATTTTCTAATATTCCGCTCGATTTCCTATATTTTTTCTTTAATAAGAACCTTCTCATGACAATAAATAACATAATAAAAAAGAATTATCTAAACTGTTCCATCTGTTCACGCGTAATGCGATTCCCAATGGAAATAGAGATCTATTTATATATGTATATAAAATATTATATAGATTATATTTACTTTTACTTGCAATTTCGCTGCCGTGATACAGTTTTTCCGGGATAAAAGTCTTGCTATAAACATTCGCATGATAAAAAGTAGTCTAAAACCTTCCCAAGGTCTTAATATTATCTCTATATTCATTTTCATCGAAATCCGTTCAGTAGTTTGTGACTTTATCGCTTCCAGACAGACACGGTAGGGAACTTTGATAGTATATTTAGGATTTCAGAACTTTTGGTCGAAAAATTGCGTTGCGAGCCTTGCGTTTTATATAATAGTCGACAAACTTGAACTTATTTTTAAAAATGATAATTAAAAATAAATAGTATAATATTATAAAAATAATTTGTGACGTCTTTATTTTCTTAGTCAACTGTGGTACATCACTTCTTCGTTCAATAGATTTTTAATCTATGTTGAGCCTCTTGAGACATTCTTTTTTTTTACTCGGTATCAGCACGGTCTATGGAATCTGTGTTCGATATGGCGATAGGCGCGCCCCGTATCACCACATGGGCGTGAATACATATGACGGAAAATTAGTACACTAGTTGCGCCTCTGGCTACCCTATCGGAGAAAAAAGCGTGTGTGTGTATCATACTTTACCATCTTATCTGTACATAACGGCGATAGCCTAGTCGGGAGCGAAACAGACTGCCAAGACGAGAGTAGCAACTAGCAGGTTCAAAACCCAAGGGCGCGTATCTCTGACTTTTCTAATGTTATGGGTACTCGTTATGAATTTTCGTTTGCAGCAATGCAGCTCCTAGCAGTGTGACAGTATATAATACAGGGCTGATATAATGATTATTATTATATACCTAAGTACAAAATATTAAAGACGATTTTGTGATTTATGATAAGCTATATTACTATATAGCTATTATCTAATCAAAAATGTATTACCATAATCTACATAGTTAAAGAAATAAATTTTATCCTCGTGCTAGAATTAAAATGTCCATCGAAATCAATAAAACACGAAAATATTTTATTATGGAGTTAATCCTTTGTACTGTAAATTTATAAATACATTTCTCGCAGCTCCGCTCATGTAATAAAGTTTTTCCAGGGTAAAACTACCGCTGTATATTTTCTCAGGATAAGATATAGTTAATAATGTTTAGCAGTAATATAGTTTCCTATTAGTAAAATAACTATCTAATTCGGTTTAGTAGTTCCTGAGATTAACGCGTTCAATAAACAAACTCTTCAAAAAGCTTTATATATTTGTATAGATAACATATAGAAATATATTAGTGAACTTAGGAATACACGTAATATTTTAAGGAAATATGCGAAATAGGTATATTTTTATACCACAACCTTACCTTAAGACTCTAGTTTCGTGACTGAAGCCCTCAATTAGAATCTAATTATGGATCATAAAAAAATGTAATCAGGTAAAGAAGTTTGTGTCGAATTATTATATTCCATCAAATCCAGAAAGACCAAAGTAGGTACACCAAATTATGATTGATGATTCTTGATCCGGAATATCTCAAATTTTCTTCGAATTGTCAGTAAGTAAATTAAATACCTAACGGGGCCATTACCGATGCACATTTGAACTAAACCATAAAGTTGTATTAAATAACATATTTATTTTCCAAATCCTAATACTACAACATATATATTTCAAATATATATATTTCAATAGATAGATCCGGAAATCTTTGAGGGAGCCCTATGTTCAGCAGTGGATATCCTGCGGTTGATGATAGTAATCGCTCTATCGGCTGTTAATTTTTTTTGAAAATGTAATTAAAATAAGTTGGTTTAATCAATCGGATCAAAAAAAAACGATGACAACACTGTCACAAATATAAAATAAATATAACTGGACTCATCTCAAAATTATACTTTAAAATATTTATGATACTATCTTGCATGTTTCAGGTCAAATCCTGTGGGTAGACAGACTTAAATGGCCCGGGGCTGAAGGATTTAAGAATGCGCCTCGGCAGCCTATTTGGGAAAACGATCGTCTAGAGGGATACTACAAATCTTATGGCAACTTCAGATTTTTCTGGATCAACGTCGCGGGGCATAGTGTAAGTATTTAAGACAAAAACGGCAAATCATATTACTTTCGTAATGATTTCTTATGTTTTCTCGAATTTTACACATAAAATAAAAAAAAATGGATTTATCGCGGTTTTATGTATTATAATTTCTTTCCGATGTTACGAAAACTTCGCAGCATTCATGGTCACGGAGAAGAATAAAAGTCCCGCAATACATTTTCCCGAGATAGAAAATAGCCTTTGTCCTTCCTAGGGTATCAAACTATCTCCATACCAAATTTTATCGAAATCCGTTGGGTAGTTTCTGAATTTATCTCGCTCACAGAGGCAGACAGAGGCGGCGGGGGACAATGATTTATACTTTTTTTTTTATTTTAAAAGGAATAATTCCGCTATACATATTTGTTGCGTGACTTTAACCGGTTACGCAGCGCACGCAACTTAACCTCCCAAAAGGAATTCATTGCATTTGCATTCATTCGCTTATATTGATTATAGCGTGATGTTGTATAAGCATAATATAGTCTTCCTCAACATCCAACTCTTGAAGAATTTTGAATTCAAATCAATAGTTCCTGAAATAAACCCATTCAAACAAACAAACTTCAGCTTTGTATAATAGTAACAACTAACAAACATATATAGATAAATAGATTCATTATTTATTTACGTTCCAGGTGCCAAGAGATAATCCTGCAGGCTCTAACGCTTTCCTTCGAGATATGACTTCGTTTGGCTGAATATGAAGATTCAAAATAAAAATATTTATTAAAAAAAAAGACTATAATTTTAATGTCCTCTTACGCCCGAAATTAATAATGTATCTACTATCCAAGACTGAAACCTATCTTAGATTGCCGACTATCTTTCGATTGGTCTCCTATCGGCATGCCAATATCTTAACTCGCCTATCCTTGCTTGCCTTCAACGATAGATCGCTGGCAATCCTTTCCAGATGCGTTCCCTCCTGACCATTCCATTTTATGCAGAATATTCCATTCGTAAAAAAAATACTTTTTGTATTTTCCATACAAACTATTCGTTTCAATATTTGCCTAATTGCGAAAAATAAGACTTGGAGTAATAAAAAATATTTTATGTATTTTAGCCCTCAAAAGAAATAATTAATAATTAGTACATGTCATATTTAAAATACAAACTTTTTAATTAGTTTCAAAATGGAACGTGAGTAATGTGGTTGCTGACATATTTTGACACTGAAGTTTAATACCATTGTTCATAAAATATTCATAAATCTTTAAAGGATTTAGTTTTTAGTATGAAGTACGCAGTAAATTCGGTGCCATATAATAATAATTGGACTCTGTACACATTATCCAGTGTTATGGAACAAATTACAATTCCGTTATACAGAATTGTTGCATAACTTTAACCGTTTATGCAGCGCACGCAACGGAAGCTCTCAAAAGTAATCAATTTTAGCCGTTTTTGGTCCCATTGGTCATAGTGTGATGATATACATATACCCTATAATAGCCATCCTCAATAAATGGGCTATCGAACACTACAAGAATTTTTCAATTCGAACCGGAAGTTCCTGAGACCAGCGCGTTCAAACGAACATACTCTTCAGCTTTATATAATAGTATAGATAATGTATGGAAATTTTGCCTGTTTCTATGTTTTAACTTTCAACTAATAAAACTATGTTAATTTGTAATTATTATTTTGAATTACAAATGTAGATAAGCAATAAAATAAATAGCAGTGATTGTAAAGGTATTTTATTTTACTAAGTAAAGAAGTTATTTGTTAATGCTGTTCTTTCTCCAACATCTTGATTCTCTATATTGTTCTCATAATTAATAATATCAGCAGTTGATAATTCCACTTGGGTTGGAATTTCCTCTAGCCTGTGATTCCGACAAATATTGTGCAAAACTGCAGTTGCAATTATTATTGTTTGAACTTTAGGTAAAGATAAACGCAATGTCAATGCAATTACAGGGAAGCGACGTTTCCATGTACCAAATGTCCTGAAAAAGATAATATAAATATTTCCTATTCCTCAGCAAAAGTTGATGGAATGGAGAAACACCATAGTTCCTGAAAAAACGATGCAATTGCCCCTTGTTAGTACCTATCTAATAATTCGGTAAGTACGGTATTTTGTGTAAATAATGTCAAAAATTATTTACCTTGTACATAGAAGTAACACGAATATACGAGATCAGTTTAACTAACAATGATTGGCAAGCAGATTTCGAAAGCCTAATTCAAACGTGAAATCAAACTCATCCAGGGTCTGCATGTGATGAAGCGCGACTTTCAGTTTCGCTATCAGTATCGCTAGTCCCTCCAAATCACTGTCGTCACTGTCACTAGAGAATATGGATATTTCCATTGCCTTTTCGTTTCCCTTAAAATCAGTGTAAGCGATATTCAAAACATATTGAGTAAACTGAGGAAATGGTTCGATTGGAAAATGCGATTGTTTACAACAATCAAATCAAATGTCAAAACGGGTAGATAGAGTATTGGCAAGCGTAAACTGTCATTTTCAAACAGAGGGTAATCTATGATCTGTAATCCGTCCTCTCAAAGATCGATTATTGTTAGAGATAGCTTACTGAATCTATGGATTGGTTATTGGCATGCTTTATCCATAAAAACGAATGAATTATCAATCTTAGATGGCATACATTGGATTAGGATTAGTTATTTATTTCGGGCGTTAATAGATAATAAATAATATAATTTTAAAAATCTATTGCATTTATAACTTTTATGGTAAACGACGACAAATGTAAAATCAAGTGGCCATATATTTAAAAATAAAAAATCATTTTATAATAAATCTGTATGTGTTTATGGAGTACGATTTAATTTATACAGACTGAAGCGAATATTAGCTTCGTTAGTGCAAGCGTTATGAGCTATGAGTGTCCTAGGTTCAAATCCCATAGTGGTCAGAATTTCGGAGGCAAGGGGTTTAATACGATTTGGTATATTACACCAACTCCAAACTAGAGTGAAATAATAACATATGGAAGAAGACAAATTGCCTCTACCACGTCGGTATATTACAGTAGTGCAGTGCACTGCAGTGCAGTGCTGAGGCCTCAAGTTCGACCCCGAATTGCGCAGTGATATTGCTGATATGGGGTAGGTTTTCCTACCCCATATCAGCCCGAAGTCTGGTTTTCGTGTCGTTTACGACTATAGGTTCGCTCCCTATTACATTATGAGACGGAATACGTATAGCAAAAAAATTTTTATGGGAAGAAGAATAAGAATGTCGAGTTGCAGAAACCGAATTATGGAGAGACGACACTCGTATTTTATTGCATCAATTCAATATAAATATATTGAATATTTATATTGAATTGATGCACTAAAATTTTAATTCTAAATGTAAATTGTTAGTGTATAATGATTAAATGTTATTGTTTCGTCCCTTCTAAATCGTTTAGTTTTTAGGCATATTAATAACCTTTGCCCATGGCTCCGGCCACGAAGAAAAGTTTTACCAGGATAAATATTTTCCTATGGCACTAGTAATGTAGCTTCCTAATAGTGAAAGAATATACAAAATGGATTCAGTAATTTCAGAGATTACCCTCTACAAACCTACAAAGAAACGCTCACAAACTTTTCCTCTTTTCCATATTCATATACCTATAGATTACCTACTATTATAAAACTCCATAGGCGACATTGATATTCAATAATTCATAAATTTCGCTCAAATTCTCAGTTTGTGGATGACCGAAGTTCATTTGTCGGCCTGTGATATAAAAAACAGGACTAAAAGTAAATATACTTATATCAAATTACCTACAAAATAAGTATTATCAAAAATGTATGTACATAAATTACAGTGAGATTCTAAACTAATAAAAGTAGATAATGTCTAGATTATATTATCAAGCACAATATTGAGGCCATATCACTCAAGAAATCGAACCACCAAGTTATATTCTTGATGGATAAAAACTCCGAACTAAATAAAGATAAAAAAAGTAATTCAAGCTAGTGTATGCAAATTAATTATGGCTAAACGAACAAACATTATAATTGCTTCAGTTATTGGTGCGCTAGTGATTGGAGCTGGACTGGGCATCTTAATATGGTGGTTAGTTACTGATAAAGCTATGACTGATGATGGTGGTATTGACGATATTGACGGTAGTGGCGATGGTGCTGATATAGGTGATAATGAATACGATGTTACTGGTGAGTCTGAGCATAAATAACCATCAACGTTTGATGCAGTTGTAATATACTTTAAGATTCTTGAAACAATTGTAAATATAAATAAGTTTTTGTAATGTTAAATTATTTTAAACGCATTATGTTCGAATTGGTAATACAATTGATTAAAATAAATATGCACATCATCAAACACATTTTATAAATGTTTTCATTTTTCTAAGGAATAGGACAGGTGTCGTTATATTAAAAAGTTATTATAATAGTCTAATACTTTGGCGATAGCTCATCATGATACAAGAGATAGATATCTAGTCATCTGCTTGCAGTGACTTCAGCGTTAACCAGGTGAAAACAATTCATGCCTTAGACTATATGTCGCGCACAACATCAACCTCCGAGTATTCTGTACTCCGTTCCGATTGTTAATAATTTCGTTCATCTGATTAACTTAACATCAGCTGATATGCAGTTGTGTATATCAACTGCGAGCATGCAGGCCACCGAATAGCGATCTAATATACCTATATCTCTAACTTCGTACAAACAAACAATGATACAAGCTAACTTCACAGCCAAGGTAATTTTATGTATTGCACCACATTATAATGTTTTCGATTGTGAAATCATTGCAAGGTTGTAAGTAATTATGCTTCATTTCTATTTACGTCGAGTTTCTTCTATACTCTATACGCGTCCCAAATTCTAAGCCACTATGAACTTGTAAAGAGCCCCTACATTTTATTCTATGGATCGTCAAAGGTAATAAGAGAATAATTAAACAATTCGCTGGACAAATAAAGTGTTATGATCTTTGTATAAAACAACGAAAGTATTCAATTTAAAAGACGTACTCTACCACCGTGGCGGTGCCGGGGCGATATTTGAGACGGAAAGCAATAATCAATTCATATGTCTACATATGAATCAAAGTATGATTATAATCAATTTTACAATCATAGCTTACGATATAAGTTGTGAAGTCACTCAAACTTAATACACCTTACCACTTAAACACAGTAGTTAACACTTAAATATAAAGTTAAGTTGAAACTGAGCGTAGTGCACCAATATATATTCAAGGTTGTTTCTGTACCAGAACTATCAGGAGATGGCCTCGGCGACATTCCATACACAGCAGCTTACACTAACATCAGAGGAGCTGGCAACATGTTCTGGTGGTTCTACCCAACCACTTCCCCCCGCAGATCCACTACACCCTTAATAGTGTGGCTGGATGGAGTCACCGGAGTACCACCAAGTCTTTTAGCTAACTTCGGAATGTTTGGACCTTATGACATTAATATGAATGTACGAAATGAGTCGTGGGTAAGTATCACCAGTCCAACATACTTTGGTTATCTTGATTGTGAAATCAAACAAATAGTTGTGTTTTAAATAAATTTTGCATGTGTTTGTAACTTTCACGCAGAATAAATTCAACATAAAGTAACTTAAGTTATTCTTAGACGGCATAAATTAGTATCCGTTTAAAAATTGTTTGAATCAATTGTAGAGTTTCAAAGATTATCGCATAAAGGTATATAAGTCAAAAACAATAACCAAATAAAAAAAAAATGTGAGTTCACGTAAAGTCTATGTCAAAAGTTTAACAAATTGTTATTTCCTCTCAGGTCGAGCAATATAGTCTCCTCTTCATAGATTCACCACTTGGAACTGGCTATAGCACGCTGGAAGATGGCAACATCTCGACTAACCTTGACCAAATGAGTAAGCACATTTGACATACATAGGTTTATGTATAGTGATGTATAGTGATAGAGGTTTATGTATAATGGTGATTAATTAATCTTATTAGGCAAACTAATAAGATTAATTAATCACCATTATATGTGAATACCTATATTCTACTTATAAGTCCTCCAACAATCGCTCATCATACAAAACTCGAAGCTGCAATGCAATGATAGAATAGTTTTCTGTGTAATATTGGAACCCCCTACAACAAAAATCTATAAATGTATAGTATATATAACATTCATGCATAATTTATAAGTATAATTAAAAAGTAAAAAATGATATTTGTTTTTATTTTACAGCAAACCATCTTATTTACACATTGAAATCATTTTATAGTCTACACAAAGAATACTTGTACGCCCCACTATATATCTTCGGTCAAGGGCATGGTGCGCAGCAAGCGGTGTCTCTTGCTGCTAAACTGAAAGACGTAAGTACACCAAACATTGACTGTTACATTAAAGAGCTAATCTCACCATAGACAAACATTTAAAAAAATGACATGCTTCCTATACAACAGAGGAACTATACTCCAGTTTATGGCAATAAATCTATAGCAAGGCTACAACTACCACAGGCAGTCAGGCTGCACTCATAATTGTGCATGTTTTGTATTCAGACTGTACATACAGTATCAGACAGGTCGTCGTAATTACGGCGATTGGCGAAGACTAAACATTTCTTGTCAGTCTACTCTCTGTATGGATCCCACTCCACACACAAAAAGTACATGACACTTTGCCATGCCCATTTAAAAAATCTACTAATGCTTGTCATAATAATTTCAGATTGATCACCTTGCCCATCTTCCAACAGGAGTGGTTATAGGTAACGGGATCATATCGCCTGCTCTGGCTCTCACGAAACTAGGCTTTTATCTTGAAGAGCTAGGATACATAGATGGCAATGGACGCAGTGCAGTCGAAAATATCTCAAATATTATAAACAAAGCTGTAAACGAAGAGAGATTTGGGGAAGCTTTTGATAGATTATTATCGTTAGGAAAGTTTGTGAATGAAAACGCCGGAGCCGTGGCAGTTAATTTGGGTCATATTGTCGAAAAATTAACTCAAGAGTCTCTCCAAGGTAACGTTTTTACAAAACTATTTTTTATTAAATTTCCTGTTATATTTACATATGTGCCGTGTTTCAATTTATGGTTTTCTTAAGATATTCGCCACGTATAATAATAATTATAGCAATATGATATCTAGCAACTGTAGGGGCAAAATTACAGTTTTTAATGCACTATGAAATTGTTTTGCCTATAAAAAATATTTGACAAATAACGCCCCCTTGGTCTAGTAGCGTTGTATTCACCTCTAGGATCAGGAAGTTCTAATTCAGAACTTAAATTTCCAGGTGGAATAAGAATAACTTTTAATTTATTTCAGATCCATACAATCAACGACAATTCATGAAAAAATTGTTTGGTATCCGTTCAATCAATATTATGGACGAAGTGATAAGGCCTGCTTTAGGTATACCAAATTCCATCAAATTCGATGGACAAAATGAAAATGCTCTACGAGCAGTCAGAAGCACTTTTATGATTCCTGCCGTTGACAAAGGTACATCTTTATATTTCTGTGCAACTGTTTTGCTTTGAACCCTGTGTTTATATTCCAGTATTAATCTATTTATAAATGTACAAAAGTAAGCAATGTGGTTCTGGACCAACAGAGTATTGCTTTTATTTATATATGTTTTATTAAAAAATGCAATTTATTCCCATTTTCAGTTGAATATCTCCTGCAAAATACAAATGTTAGTGTTACAATCTACAATGGCAATCTTGATGCAGTCTCAAACACGCCAGGTATTTACGTATTTAGTAATTAGTATCCTAACAGGGCAGTAATTATATTATCTCATGATTAGACCATAGTACCCACCTCTAAAATCAGTCACGTCGAACTCTACGCTGGTGGTATGATCCCGGATATATTTTTGATCAGACTGAAAGTATCCGCTTTACGAATGGTGGAAGATCTGGTGTTTCGATTTACGAGTCCCGACTATCAAAACCAGTGTAAATCGATGAAAAAGTACAGCATAATTTCGGCTATTAACGAATGACACGACGTCTCGCGTCATCAGACTTTATTCTATTTTCTACTTAAGTATATTATAAATGTATGTATGTTTGTTCCTCTTTCACGAAAAAACGAACGGATTCAGATGAAACTTTACTTTTTAAACTAACTTTATAATATTGGTATAAGTACATCAGAGTAACACATAGGCTACAATTAGGGAAAGCAATCTCGTAAAGCACGAGATCTTGCGAGACTGGATTCATAGTCTCGCGAGATCTCGGTTAGGTCTAAAATCTCGCGAGATTGCATTCCCTAACTACAATTCATGATTTTGTGTTATTTGGTCATAATATAACGATACATATCAAGTAAGTCGGAAAAAATGCTGTCTTAGCGTACGCTGCTTAAACTGTCGGAGTTAGACAAATATGATGTACCGTAGCATTGTTTGTTTTAAATAGATCTAAATAAACCTTTTATGTGGAAGCCACCATGACCAAAATAGTGAGCCATAAATAAAATTAAATCAGATACATTTTTTGCGGGACTTTTATCCCAGAAAACTCCTTCACGCTGGCGAAGCCGCGAGCAAAAGTTAGTTTGTGCCATAAGGCAAAGTAATAATTTGGGCGTAAAGTAAAATATTTATACATATCTATTGTTTTCAGGTCAACTGGAATGGGTTGATAATCTGCGATGGCACGGACAAGCAAATTTCACTAGCAGTTTACGACAAACTCTTATAATAAACGGTTTAGTAGAAGGATACTTCCGTGAAACACCGCGGCTCACATTCTATTGGATGAATGTTGCTGGACAATCGGTAAATTTTGGTCAATGCGGTAGTTGACTTGACTAAAAAATAACTGACAAATATCGCCCCCATCTAGTTGATTTGCTCTCTTTAAACACATTTTTTAAAAAATATATCATTTCAAAACTATTTGGAAAAGAATTTTCAAAATACACGCAATAATAATTAAGTTATAACGTTTTGAAATTTAGTGAAAAGGATAAATGTCTAACAACAGTAATAACATATTGTGACGTCACAGTCACCGACTTTAACGCAGCGTGCGTGAGAAAGAGATAGCGCAATAACCCCACCACGCCCCCACCTTTGCTAACAATACTACAAATATGAATGACTGCTTTATTTTTCAACCAATTTTAAAACAGATTTAAAAAAAAAATATTTCTCATTAATTTCTGTTAAATATAAAATATACAAAATTAAACGTAGATACTACCTATTAACAGTTTGACAAGTGGTCCGCCTTTCGCGCGGGCCAGTCTCAATAGGTACCGCAATGTCTATATGCCAACAAGCAACATTGTCCAAGAACTGTTGCGTTCCAGTTAGAAGAAGCTCAGAACCAGTGTAATTGCTACATTACGAGATTTATCTATTTAACAGATAAGCTACGCATCAATCATGTATGACGGAATGTTTCCTCTTAAAAAGCTCCAATAAAAATATAAAACCGAGTCCCCGCCGCATCTATCTCCCTGAACGAAGTAAACTTAAACACTAGCCAACATATTTTGATGCAATTTGGTGTGAAGATAGTTAAAGACCCTGGGACAATATGCTACTTTCTATCCAAGGAGAATACAGGGACTTTTATCTCGGAAGCCTGTATCGCGCGGGCGAAGGAGCGAGCAAAACCTAGTGTATGAATAAAATATAATTTTACCAGTATGAAGTCGGACGATTAAAACTCGCATTTTAAATATTTAAACACGATTTCTGCCCTATCCGCGTAGGTAGAGATTCTAAATACACACTGAATTATCAATAATACTCAATTAATTATTAACATATTTATTCATTATGGTTTCAGGTACCTCTTGACAATCCTGTCGCGATGCGAAGAATATTACGAAGGATAATAGACGGCAACTAATTTAATTTGATTATTGTAATTTTGAATGTTAAATATATTATTTTAACATGTAAGTTTTAGACAAAGTAACTACATTACTACAACACAACATATATCCAAATTATTAACTAACTACGAGTTAATTCACACCTGACAAAATGTCTTACCACTGCTTACCCCTGTAAAGGGAAAGAGGCGTGATACAAGGACCTTATATTCGATAAGTCTTATATAACTACTAGTTACTAATCGAGACAACCATACGAAACATCCGAATAAATAAACAGCTTTTTAATTATAACACATAAGAACTGATTCACAAGTTAAATGTAAATTTAATTGAATTATAGTATTAAACAGCTAATTTAGACAGTACTCATTTTATTACCATTGTTCTGGAGCATAGATAAGTGACTATTGTATTTGGTCGACTTATAAACATCTATGTAACGAGTACCATTTACTCTAAAACTGTGAAACAGGCCCTAGTAATAAATTGGACATTATATGTTAACATAAACACCGTACATAATATCGTCATTGTCTTTCAAACTTTACTCTTGAACTATATAATACAAGTAATGCTAAATGGTGGAGTTGAGTCCTCCTGGAGATCCGACCACGTCGATAATTTCACCGATCGGCTTCGACTCGCTATCTGTACTCGTGTTGCATATCGAGGCTGGGATTGTTAGAGTCTGGAAGGAAAATAACATTCAAAAATAAATCGATAAAACGTGTAGTAAGGTTGTTTATAGCATAGAGGTGAAAAAGACGGTAGACACGGTATAACCTTACACATTATCAGTCTTACTTATAAACTTGTGTCAAGCGTTAAGAGGTGGTTAAGAATTGCTTAAATAGCTGTCAAAAACATCATCGGTTTACTAGTTTAAACCTTATTAAGAGGCACGATAGCGGGCTTTAACTTACCCGCTATCGTGCCTCGAGCTAATCGAGTAAGTTTGTTTTAACTAAGCATAGCTTTGCGATTTTTTTATAAGTAAGACTGTATATGCGTTTAAATATGTGTGCTTACGCAACTTTTGATAACTTGTATTACATGGGCTTATGTTAAAGTTGCCTTTACTGAATCCACGGAGTTAACTATCGTGGATATCGTCAAAGAATAAGGACACACCGAAAAATATACAACTTATGACACAGACTCAAGCAGAAAAAATAATTTCAGGCGATCATCAAAGTAAAATGTTTGTCGAATGCTGATGCGTGGCATCGTATTAAAATTACACTGTAGGTACTTATTACAATATTATTTAAAACATTTCCATACCAGGATTAAAAATAATACAGAACTAGGACAGACCCATGGCTTCTTTTCAGTTATTGTGCCGATGTCCGCTGCGTGAAACCAAGTTTTAAATTATAGTTTTATTTTAGCAACTTAAAACGTCCCACTGTTGGTCAAAGTTAAAACTTATTATTAGAATAATTTTAGACCATAAACCAACCTATGTTCAAATTCAGGTCGGTAGATCGTCAGAGACTTAATTGATGGTCCCGATGTACCACGTGCAAATCACATTAATTTCGACATTGAATATATCACAGACCCTGCATCTCAATGTCTTTGAAATTAGAGCCCAAAAAGCGTGTTTTTAATAAATGTAAAACAAGTTATAAAATAAAGTTCTAATTAAAACTCTTAAAAAAATGGAATTTATAGAATAACTGTAAGTGTGTATATTTCGGTTTCAAATTAAAAAAAAAACAACGCAAATAACTGTTTGGTGGTGCTTTTCGTATAGTATGGAAGAATTTCAAAACAGAAACATCCTCGTCCTTCCCTTATCCCTATTTCATTCCTTAAATATCAGCAGAAATCCTATGACTCTCTTATAATATTGCATAAATTCATGAACAATAGTTATAAAATAACTAAGTGTAATCACATAAAATACTTTTTTAAAGAATATCAAATCATCTATCAGATACATATGATGCAATGCAAGTGCGAGTGTTGAGATAACATGTTTTATCATGATTGATAGCTCCCCCATGATATATGACATTATTTAGTAGATATGTTAAGCACGAGATGTGTTTTCTAATCTTAATACAAAATATCTGTATTGACGTCATAATTTATTGTGTAAAATAAAGGTATCAATGTGGTAAGATTTCAACCGTTTCCGAGTTAAGACTTTAAGCGAGATGTCCGCTTTTTGTATAGGCGCTAGTTCTTTATTTTGAACAAATTCCAACCAACCTCAAACTTATTGGATAATAAAGTGGCAAAAATTTGGAGCTTGAAATCATTAAAATAATAATTTTAGACTCCTTCATTTAGAAGAAAAATAAGAAAGAAATTTCTTGGCGGAGTACTCATAGAAATAACTTCAATGATTTGTCAAGAGGTGAATTTTGTTTTTTTTTTTTATGACGTAAATAGCTGTTGGTTATCGTAATATATAAAAAGGTAAATTAAAAAAAATATTCTCGGACACAAATTAGGTGCACTTGATTTTTGACAACTGTACTCTTTCGAGGGTGCGTTCTAATGTGACAACATTTATATTTTGAAAGCGTTCATTGAAGTGTAATAGTAGATTCTTACTTATTAAATTGGCGTTTTGTATAAAGTAGTCTTTTTTTTTAAAAAAGCAATTAATTAAAGTATGCATCATTGTTATCAATGAACTTATGCTATCTCGTAGGGAAGTTCATTGATCCCTTTACTAAAAAAAAACCATGAGGGCTAGAATCAATAAACTCTCTGAAAGTGGTTTCGACCGCCATATCGAAATCCAATATTTATTTGTAAACAGTTATCCAAATTACAGAAAAAGTGGTAATTTGTTGGAGTAAGGGCCGGGCACTATCGTGGATGTCGCAGACATTCCAATTGCAGCTCCGCTAGTTCAGTGGCCGCCTGTCGTGCAGTGTGTGGTCTCGCGTTGTCCTGAAGCAGCAGTGGCCTACATGATAGACCAGCCTCGATTGTTTAGCAGCTAGTTCCTACAGCATGCAGTTGCTGACAATAGATATCTGCCATAATAATTGGGGCAAATTTTAGAAATTTGTGGTGAATGATATCGGCGCTAGTCCACCACTCACAAGTATTTTTTTGGAAATTAAATTTTAGCGTGGGTCAAGCTTTGGCTGATTCTCCAGGATTCAGCCATTGCGAAGAACAATTCCGATTATCGTACTGGATCCACATTTCACCACAGGTTGAAGATTAAATTAAAAATCCCTTCATTGTTGTGTCGGTTGAGCAAAGTAATGCAACATTCAACGTGTTTGCTGAGTTGATTCACTCAACTCATAAGATGCCCACCTTTCAAGCTTTTTTTACTTTGGAGATTTGTTTCAAGTGATTATACACATTTTATCACTCACACCAAAGCCTGCAGCTACCTCTGAAGTGGTTTGTGATGGATCCGCTTCCACCATTGCCTTTAGATTGCCTGAAGGTCGATATTTCCACAACGAAAATGTTGAAACAAAAAACGTAAAATGTTTTCTTTTCCTATACCAGCGCCATATACATCGTTAATCCTTCGAGCTGTTTCTGCAAAACTGGTGCCACAGTGGAACTCATAGTCGTAAAAAATAATACAGTCGAATTGAGAACCTCCTCCTTTTCTTGAATTAAGTTAAATATAGCGATATTTCATGCTTTCCATTGCGCAACAAATAAATGACTTTTCTATGCTCAAATGTACCAATTAAATGCATGTATAAATTTTAATTAAGAATTCTTATCCTTAGAGTAGATATTTCACATCAAAGTGGCCAGTACGACAAAACGCCAATTTTATAAATAAGAACCTAATATTTTCTGTTCACCAGTATTGAATAGCCAGTAAACTAAAATTTAGGAAGACTTAGTATCCTTTACCTCAAGATACTTGGATATTAAAATAAATAAGAATTTAAAACCCACCTTTCCAGGATTGAGAGCTTCATACTGATGCCTCAAGGCTTGCAACTCGAATTCGTACGACGCGAGCGCATTCTTCAAGTCCAAGGCTAGAGCCAAGTCGGAACGCAAATCATTGAAATGTTTACATATCATTTCCGTCGGCGTTGGCGCTATGTCTGTAAATACATATACTTTTTTAAATAAAATAGGTTTTATACTATCCTAAACTGAACTTAATTTTCTATTTATTCTTTAATGTTCGTATTTTAAACACTTTCAATATTCAACTTATTTACATTTCAAAGAGTCATATTTTCAATTAGTACACATGAAGATAATGTCTGGTATGATTGCTTTGATACAAGGTAAAATGTGACAAAATAATAACACCCTTATTCATTGACATTATTTATCTAAGAATGGAGCATTGCTGTCATAACAAGTCTGTTGAAAAACAGACAAGAAACGTCAGCACTGAAAAGTACTGACGGCATACGGCCCATATTGAGACACAACGTGAATCTAGTTGGCTGCCAGATAAAAAAAAACTTAACAAAAAAACAAGCTATTAGATAAACAAAGCTTAGAAACAGACTTGTTATCAAAGCAATGCTCCATCCTTAGATAAATAACATCTATGAATAAGGGGGTAAGAGTATAAACTCCTTCATAATTTTTCATACCACTACCTACTGCTTAGACAACTACTAACCAATATTCATAAGCCGTAACTCCTGTTCAATGGCTTTAGATTTCCTCTGTCCCACTCCAGGAGGCAGCTTCATACGTTGCGATCGAAGCCACACACCTGTACCGCGAGCTTCGGGAAACTTTATGCCAGACCATTCCACTGTCTAAAAAATAAAGATGCATTCAAATAACACGCTCTATTTAAGAGCCAAAAAACTCGAATGCACTAACATGCACATAATCACACTAACATACTCAAAAAATACCAACCAAATGGTAGTTTGCCCAAGTTTTTTGCCGCTCATTACGCCAATTAATTATGTACCAGAAAATGGCAATATTTATTTGACTCATTGTAAATAAGAAAATATAGATGTCTAATTTCAATGTTTATAAATATATGCAACTCACAACATTATCGACTGTACGCATAGGTCTCTGTTGTGTTGTCATCTTCTTTTTATGTAGTTTCCTCTCATGCCGCCTGACCATATTAGCTGCTGTTGTAGATGGAGTATTGCTCTCCGTGTTGTTGGTAGGCAGATGGGCAACAGGAACATTGCCACTATCAGCTCTAGATATAAGTTTTTGTAAATCCTGTGTCTTTCGTTCTCTCTCACGCTTCCTTGCTTCTATTTTTTTCAGTTCCGCTAACAGCATTTGTTCCTCATCAATCTGTAATAATAAAGAATTGTTTCGACCATTCCACTGTTAAATTGTTACACAGGGTGGATTTTTAAACGCACCATTATAGACAGCTACTTTTGTTGCTGTAGTTACCAAAGAACATTAGGAGTTCAATATCCTTAAATTTTAAAAATAATATTTGACTGATTTTGCCAAAAAACGAATTCATGGTTAGGCATTAGGCAAGTTACACAAATTATGAATGTAAAAGTGGAATAAGAAATTTTATAATTATTATTAGTTCTGTAAATACCTGTTCCTGAGTGCGGTCAAACAACCTGCGCAATTGTTCTTTCCTTTTTCTCTCATGTTCAGCATCATAATGGTAAACTCTTTTTTCACCATTAACTGATGTAACCGTATTCGACCAGGGATTTGTTTTCACCTAAAATATATACTATTCATAATGAAATGGTAACAAAGATTTAATCAGATGCTACTGATTAAAAATGTTAAGATAAAAATATAAGTAATGTTGATGATGTCCATGACAGAAAAATTAAAAAAGCTCCTCGAATAAACATTATGAAAAACTACAAAGGTTCTTAAGAACTCATAAAATGTATTTTTCTAAATTACCTTGCTCAATGTCGCACAAATACCATAATAGCGTTCCTTTAGATCCTCAATGCTCCTGTCCCTAAAAGCAGCTCTATCCCATCGGTCATGTATCACAATAAACCGCAAGTCAAATCTCTGACACAAATCCATCAAATGATCAGTTTCTGCCTGACTCCAGTCTTCAGATTTTAAATATTGATTATATTCTGACTCTGAATATGATGGTATTGCTACTTGCTGTAAAAAATAAATAAGAAATATTATTGTTTTCTATATGGAAATAGTGTGTACATTTTATTACATGGAAAGTAAAGGAAAGAGGCACTATTAGACACTGTTTACAAAAATGCATTTATTTTTTACAGGTTTTAACATGTAATATAATATCCAACCTTTAGAATTACGATGACACAAGTGTAAAAAACCATAAATTGACATTTTATTATTTTTTTTCACTTGCATCATCATAATTCTAAAGTTGCGATATATAAGTACAAGAATGGCAACAGTAATAGAGTAATGTAAAATGTAAAAAAAAATATCAAGCAGATCTTTTTATTTTATTTATTCCACCTTTGTAGAAAACTGCCTTCACTCTAAGTTGCCTTGTTCCCCTCTACACAATATTATATAAACAATATTTTTTTTACATGTAAAACTATTAAACAACATATATACAATGTTGTGCATAGATCTCTATAATTTTCAATTTGCACACATTAATACATGATTGTATTAACTAGAACTATCAGATTAATATCTATACCTTATTAAATTGTGCAAAGGGATATTCTTTAGCTTCATCTGCACTCCTTTTCCAGTGATGAAACACAGCATTATCTTTCCGAGCTGGATTAGTGAAAGGTGCCCACACCCATTTTCTTACTTTTCTCATGCCTAGCTTAGCCTTTGTTTGTTTGTAAGCTTTACCTGCAGTAGAATGAAACAATTAAAGCATTTATGATTTTTGTATTATTTTATTCCACATAACTAGATAGCATAATATTATTTAAATGAACTTTCATTACATTGTGATGAAAATCTCAAATTAGTGGATTGTTCTGATAAGTTGCATTGTACATGTTATGGCAGTGTATAAGAAGATAGTTTAAAAGTTGCCACCTATCCACCTCACAGGTTCATTCCTTTCATGCACATATAAATCATACCATACACACTGCTCATCCAGCAGTTTATATGTTTAAAACCGAGATATTCTACAAGACGTCGAGTGGAGTACACCTAATAGAACATACAATACTAGAAAATAATCATAAGACAGAAGTACCTGTATCAGTTGGCAATAGAGGCGGCAAATCTTTGTTATCGTTGTAAAGAAGGGCAAACACCTCTCGGTGCATGCCCTCAGGCCTTTTCACCGCTTTGGCAGTAACATATTTCTTCTTGTTCTTGTCGCCATGGATAATACTATCCCGGCTAATCTCGGCCGCTCCAGGCTGTTCTATATCCAAAATATCCAGAATATCTGTCATTGTTACGTTATAGTTTCACAGCATAAAAAATAAACTAATATTTCGGTAATACACTTTTAATGTTAATGATAATACTAATATGTGTTTAACATATTTTCACAAATACGATAGACCGTGAGAAATGTAAAATTGTTTTTTTGTGAATTAGATATTGACCAAAGAGAATATAATCACTACGTTTTAATATTGACATGGACATTTGATTGGACATTGAAGATTGCTTTTTTTATTTTCCCTTTTTATTCCCAAGGCAAAGGTTTCTAGCCCGTGCAGCCTCGTCAATTATAATGTTTTCAATGAAATTCAGTACGGGCCTAAGCCAAGTCTTCATATTATTTCTACGTTTAGTGTTATATAGGCCTTTGAAAATTAACAAAAAGTTAAGATTTAAAAGTTTTTTAATGGACAAAAATTCCTGTATTCTATAAAAATATAAACATTCAATACATTAATTATAATACAAAAAAATAATGTATCAATATTAATAAAAGATTTATTATTAACATTGCACTCCATATATAAAACCAATATCTGCGTTTATATGTTAATGAGGAACAATAGTCGATTATTAACATTGATAAGATCTTACTTTGTAATCGATTATTGGTATAAAATCCAGGAATGATTCAATTCCTTAACTTATCACTCGCGATTGTCCATCTCTAAATTGGATTTTATATTTTAAGTGTTGCCACTTGCCACTACTCACTAATAACAATATTTAATTATTCTAATTTGTTTTACGCTCACTTTTTGTTTATTTCATTTAAAATCTGGTTTAAAAGATGATGGTGAAAGTGCTATTGCATTCACCCAAATTTTTTAATGAATTATGCAAGTCGTAGTACACAACTTGAGGTTCCAAATATAATAATGTAATTGGAAGTTCTATTTATTTAGAACAAGGAATTAAATAGACGGGTCAATTATAATATTACTTCTTACTGTTTCTGTGTAACTAAATATAACAGCATATTATAACAAATGAGCTCCCTTGTTGCTAAATGTTGATATGAGCTTCCCTTTAAAAGTTTCATTAAATCATAATATTATAAACACTCCTAAAGCTATTATAATAATAAAGCTAATAAAACTAGGAATTTTAATGCAACTAGGATATTTATATCAAATGAAACATGTTTCAAGACCAATTTATATATGCCAGTAACATAATCTTCCAAGGGCTCAGGTATTTTTTATCTGGACAACTGTTTAAAGTTGATAAATACCGTTTTGTCCAAATATAACTCAAACTAACAAGATACAGAGATTGTCACCTACTGCAATTTAATATAGCAGCTTGCATGGAATAATTAAAAAAAAACAATATGTAGGCTTAAAAATAAATTTTAATTACAACTAAATAGCTCCTTTTGGAGCACCATATGCATCAGGCATTCTCTCAATAGTATATTTATGTTGAGCAACATACATTATTGGTACACCTGGAATCTTTCGTATCCTTCTTTTTAAATCTTTATCATTAGTAGCCACAATATAACATTTATGTTGCGTAACTCTCTGTACTAAACAATCATCAGCATAAGTTCCTTTGTGAAGGCATGTAATCCTTTCAAACCTCGGATCCTTAACGATTCTCAAAGCCACCCTATATTTTCGCCCTAATTTTTCTAATTCAGCCAAAACGCAGTCAGTAATGTACGGTACACATTTGGCATACAGACAGTCCATCATATTTTGCACAATATCTAATTTATTTTTGATTGAAAAGTTAATGAAATTTGTGTCGACTAAGATATGATATGGCGGCCCCAGTTGCATGTTATATTGAAAGAATAAAGCAGAGCTGGCTTGTGGTGCTTCCCGAATCTTCATCTCGTGAGGATCGATTTTGTTCTTTTTTCTAAGCTGTACCCTATCAACTGGTTTTATCCTTGGATCATTTAGATTTATCATTTTCTTCATTTTAGCAAATTTCCTCTCCGCTATTTTCCGTGCCTTCTTTGCTTTCCCCTAAAAATAAACAATTATCTATATTGCTGTTTACGATAATACAATACAATACTGTAAAAACAACTAACTTACCATATTAGCTTTAAAAGATTATTGTGTTGAAGCAAATAATTACACTTATTTATATTTAAGAGTAATAAAATGAGAAAATAACCTCAAGAAATAAACAACATTCTAAAACATGTGTGATGTTAAAATGTCTTATATCACATGTCAGTTGTCAATTGTCAATGGTCAACCCAGATTAAAAACTCAAATCTAGTGATTTACTAGAGTCCTTTATTTTTGTATTTTTATAAAAATATGCGAGTTGCCGTTATCACATTTCATCAAATCTCGACTATGTTTCTAATATACTTCGTATATCCTTTAATAATTTATTACTTTGGTAATTTATAAATAATAATAATAAATGAATGATGCTTTTATAAGTGTGGGTACTCTTTGAAAGTAATTTTAAAAATTGTCTTAGGTTACAATCAATTATCTAATTTATTATGTATATAAAAATGATAATAAGAGTCTTTATAATAATACAATGATTATACTGAATAGTGCTGCACTATTATTGTCAAAATATGTCGAGACCTAACTCTCTAATGTCATTTTATATTTGTCAGTTGTCTATTTTGTTGCGCGATTGACGATTCCTTGCATTTGAGTCCACTACATATAAATTTTAAACATGTCTTCGCAGATGTCGGCTATAGAACTGCTTAAACTAGGAGACGAAGGGAGGATAAAGCCAACCTTGAATGTGTATTGGCCATATGTTTTAGGCCTTGCATTCGGCGTTGGCACCGGAGCATTCCTTAACTTCCAATCAAGACGACCACCTTTTAGTGGTAAGAATTACATAACAAACAATAATACTCTATAAAAAACAAAAGTATATAAAATATAATAGTCATCTCGATAGTGATTGATTTACGTAAAATATGGTTGTAAAATTACATCGTGTTATCTTTACAGGTATTCAGAAGCATGTATTTAGTGTCGCCGGCTGGACAGCTCTACTATCTTTTGTACAAAATAAACGGGACGAGTACCTCGCCGAGAAGGATGCTGTTTTGAGACATTATATTGAATTGCATCCAGAGGATTTCCCCACCCCAGGTGAGTTATTAATAAATAATCAAATGTTTCAAAACAATATTATGTTTAGAAGTTTCATTACTGAGTATGGTTATTATTGCAATTCTTTATATGGTGATTAAGTATATCAAAACAAAAATAGCATATTTACATTTTACAATATGAAACCTAATTTATAGTCTAGTTGTGTATGGAACTGTCTCCTGTGTCTAATGTCTGCATGCTCAAAAGCCAAGGCAAACATCTTTGACTTTTAGAGTTTACTACATGTATTTTTTATCATTTATTGTTTGATTTGATGGTGAAAGAAAATATTGTGAGGACCTACATACTTAAGAGTACATACTCTAAAAAGAATGTTGAGGGTATGGGAAGTCTGCCAGCCTGCAGTAAGGCAGCACTGTCTGATGCATAGACTTAGACATGTTTGCATAGATTTCATTTTATGGTAGTTTATAAAATATTTATCATTTGTGAAAATGTATTTTAATCATTTTTATTGCCTGATGTAAATTTGATTGTCTTTTTTTTTTAACTCAGAAACCTGTATCCTGAGCCATAAACACTTATAGAATTTTAACTAAAAGGATCAATTGTTTTAATAAATTTGAGTAATTTATAGAGATTTTTCTTTACAGAGAGGAGGAAGATTGGTGATATTCTGGAGCCCTGGATTCCAGTCCGTTAAATAAAATGGAAATTAATAGTGGTTGTAAATGAATCTTGTATAATATGTTAAAATTATTTATCACTTGTAATACATTTTCATATGTTACAGTGATATAAAGCTAAAAAGTAGATAATTTGGTCTGTTATTTTTGTAGTTTTCTTACATAGTTTGTAATAATAACCAGTACTATCTGTCAGGGGCAAAATATTCTTATTATATGTAAATTATAAGTGTCAAAGAAATGGAAAACACAATTGAAAAGTTTAACCATAATCTTGCATACATCAAGCAATAATGGTGTGTCTATGCCACCTATACTTGTTAGGAGATAGAAATCCAAATAAGTTTGTTTTTTATATCTTTTTTTTTCATGGCATTACAAGTATCGTTATATTGTGTATATATTCATTGTCCACAATGTGATTTGAATAGTGTTGATATGCTAACAGGAACAAATATTTATTTAGCAATGTAACATGCCCAATATAACAACTGCTTTTAAAGATGAGATTAGAATGAAAATAATTGTTCAATACCACACAGTTTATTATATTGTTCTAGTACAAATATTCTAACTTCAAAAAAATTTCTGCTGGAATTTGAAGTTTTTCTACCACCAATATGTTGATACACTTTCAATATTCATTGTGTTAAAGTGTAATTTTTTTGCAAAATATCATATCCTTTGTGTCGATGGAGATAATGCTGTGCCAATGCATTAACACAAAGAAATCCTTCACCACATATAGCACAACTGTGATTCTCATGGACTTTTGGGTAATGCATATATATTTCTTTCTTTTGTTCATATGACAATATTGGTTGGCTATGATCTGTTATTGGTGGTATATTTTGTTGCTTTTCTATAAGATGAGGTAAAAGATGGTTGACATCTTTCATTGGTATAGTACTTTCCTTTCCAACATCAATTCCTATGATGTCTATATTGCTACCATTGTTAAAAGTTTCTGTTTGCATCTTGGAAGCTTTTGAGTCTATTTGATGTTTCTTTAGTTTATGTAGTTTCTAAAAACATAATCATATAATAGATACATGCCAACAATAATATATTATGTAATACATAACTAGAAAAGTATATTTTTTGTTTTATGAATCAATGACTTACAAGATCTCTAGAATGTATATAGGCTGCTCCACACAAATCACATTTAAAATTTTTAATACCCCTATGTTTACTTAAATGTCGAGTTAACTCACTAGATGTTATAAATGATTTGTTGCATAAAGTACATTCCTGGAAAAAATATGAATTAATTTCAGATGTAAATGTGTATGTTGTAGCTATACAGGTGCCTTGCAATGAGGATAGTCTGGCAGGTAAATATGAGAGTGGAAGGGGTTGAGGAAGGCCTCTTGAGAAAAAATAAAACAAACAACTTAGGGTTTATCTAATTATTTGAGAATTTGAAAAATCACACACTTATTCAGCTTTGGGTATTTAATAATATTGGTCATGATACTCAATGTAATTTTGTTCATTAATAATTATTATCTAGATGCTTTTTAAAAATGTTCTAATTACCTTTTTATTGCCTACAATGTATGAAAACCTAGATTGCTGCCTAAGATTTTTAAAATAGCTCACTGAGATCTTTTACCTGTTTGGCCTTACTAATTTAGGTTACTCTATTTGTAACTCTTTAATAACAAGATTACTCACATGATCTTTTTGCCCAGTATGAATTTTGAGGTGGGCTTGTAGATTTCCTTGTGCTGAAAATCTTTTACTGCAACAAAATTAAAAATTAATTTTAATATGGTATGTATGAATCCAGACAAGAAATTAGAACTATTTCTATCTAATACTATACAGTGGCACACAGGCTTGTAAATTTTTTATTTCTATTACATGAATAAAAGGAATAAATTGTGATTAGTGATATCACATCATATGTCAGTATTGCTAAAATTTGCACACTAAAAGAATTATAGTAACCAGTATAAAGACCTCTGATGATATAATTCAAATAACAACAGAAGCAAACCAAACATTAATAAGCAATGGTTTAGAGTGAATATTAACAACAATAAAAGGAGCACCTGCAAACTTCACACTGAAAAGGTTTTTCCCCTGTGTGGACTCGAAGGTGAATGGTAAGATTGTGCTTTTGTGTGAAACGACGAGGGCAGTACATACACACAAATGGCTTCACCCCAGTGTGTGTCCTGAAAATCAATATTTAATTTGAAATCCTTAGCTCATACTTAGCTTCCTAATTGGTAATTCTTAGCACTTAATTGCAATGTGATTTGATCATTCTATTATTCTTGTAATTTACTGATCATGTGAACATTAATAATAATAATAATATTCAATAAGTTTGTATAGTGTGACCAAACAATACAATATTTGTAGAAACATTTGCCAATTAGAGCAATGCCTAAGAATGTGTATAAGCCAATGAAATAATGGCAGTTTTATTTTAAATACATGTAATTAGGTGGAACTTACCTAACATGCATTTCTAGTTGCGCTTGACACCTAAACTGCTTATTACATTGATAACAAGAGTGAATTTGTTTAGGCTTTGGTTTCGGACCACGTTTTTGCTTTTCTGACTCAGATTTTTTTTTGTAATTTGAACTTGTCCTTTTTTGGTCAGACAGCTTACATTTACTGAAATAACAAATATATGTTTAGTCTACACATATAAATAATCATAACATGTTTAGACTTATTTCTATTTTAACTCATGTATCCCAATATGATAAAAATGTAGCTAATCTCTCAATATGCTTAGCTTACTTTTATTAGTGATGCAATAGGAAGCTAAGCTATAACCATATTTTGCATAAAACCATTTGTGTTGAAATGCATTTATTTTAAATAGGAATGAAATTTGTTTTTATTATTATTTGTTATCAGGCAGGCAGTTTGGTTGACTGATATGCCCATATCCTGCAATTCTCGATCCCGGTTTCAGTTCCTAGCATAATATTTGGTAAGTTTGTTCTTAAACCCATTCACATTTTCTGCTATGATCACTTCCTGTGGAAGCTTAGTCTTTTTGAATGATTACCATTTCTTTATTATTGTAGAATATGTAGGTGCCTGAAAAAGAAGTATCCGTTCTTTGGAGTTTATGAATGCATGAATGATATTCACCATAACATCAAAAATAAGAATTTTACTTACTATAGGATCTGTCATGACCATAGCATCATTTGTTCTGAAATGAATGATATTATAATGTTACAAAAGAATCACTAAAAATAGCAAAATAATTTTTCATCTAGTTAATATTATGAATAAATGAAAGTAACATGCTAGTTACTACAAATATTTTGACAATTATTGTTCAAATCAAAATAATATATCATAATGTACATGTTAAATTTAAAATAATAAGGAACGTTCATTAATTAAATAACAGTTTGCGTCCTATATGATACCAAAAACCTCCTACACAATATTGACATCTTTAATACCAGACAATGTTCTAACAGCACTTATTTTAATCTAAGTTAATGTACTCACTTGCTGGGAATCCTAAGTCCGAGGTATTGCCTCAGTCTTATGTCTGCACTCTCACATGTTTGCTTAAAATGATAGGCTACACCCAGCTTATATACACAACTACTGCACATTTGTTCTGGAAGTCCATCGTCTTTACTTATCTGAAGAATATAAATAACTTTTAAGTGATGATTTAGCTATACAATAAATACTATGTTTAACGACATAGGAAATGGGAGTTTCGAATTATTTACATTTTAATTTAAGCATATTAATTATAAGATAAAACGCAAATAAACTGTACCTTTATGTTACAACAATATTCTATCATATCACAAAGCGACACACTGAAATTCTTCGTAAAAACTGAAGAAAGCACACCTTCTTCTAAACATATTCTGCATATTTTGTTCATGATTGATATAATATTTATAATTGCTTTTATTGGTCTTTGCCTATATTCGCCTATATTATGTCCTCTAAAAGCATAGTATTTTTAACAAAATGTGAATTATATTCTTACGCAATTGGAAAATGGGTCTATTTTTTGTAAAATGATAGAAGTTTTAAGTTGGACCTTTTGTTTGCTTGTAAAACGAACATGAATAATACTAAAGCAAACAGCCTCTTTGCTTATATCTGTTCATGCATAGAGTCAAAGACATTAGTCTTTGACTCTATATAATACTGCGTAAGAAAAGGCGGTACTTAATATATTAGTTTTAAGCTCATGCAAACATGCATGATCAGTTTAGGTAATATTGTGTACCAACGTTACGCATACACAATAATGCAAGGCTACCTTACTATAAATCTGCTTCTCTCGAGGGACGTTCCTTATTCGACCGATAAAAATTGCTAACCATAAATCTTACACAAATATAAATTATGTTTGGAATACTAAAAGTAAAACGTCCACAAATTTAATTAATTCCCTTTATTAATAACAAAATACACAATAGTGTTACGCGAATGTCTTATGTTAAATTGTATACAGTGTTTTGGTCTCTTGCACAAAAATTAATTACTGTCCAATTTTCCGTTATTTATTTCAAATTTTAAATAGAAATTGAACAATAGGATATCTTACAGGTTTCATATTTTTTCATACGATCAACAATTACTATGATTACAATCATTGCAAGTCAAATTTATCGATTTCGAAAGAGCCGTTTTTGATTAGTTTTTTTTTCTCTATTGTGGCACACAAAATAAATAAAATACACAAATGAAAACACAATTGGAGTCCATATCTCGGAATAATAAAAAGCACTATTTCGTAAACACAGATGATACAAATTCCTTAAAGAAAAATATATATGAAACGGAGAAGCTGGCTTGGCTCAACGTATTTGGCAGGAAATTCTGGTTATTTTAAACATAATCGCAATTATAAAGAATTAGCCAATAAAAGTCAAAAAATAACAAATTTAGTCCAACAACAATAATAGCTACCAATTGTCAGCTATGATAGCCAACATACTTTCAAAATTTTTAGTACTATTATGTTGGTACTAGATGTAACGTAAAGTTTTGTCAACCAAAACTATACTCTATACAACCGAAGTAAGATACATAATCATTTTTAGATATCCCTGACTCAAACATCATTACACAAAATGGTCTAAGTGTGCACCCCCCGAGTTTACGCTTATTGCTCGGCATTGCCGCAATGCCGCCAGAGACAAACTAGAAATGCTTAGGACCACTATTATAAATTAGTTAGTTAGTCGATTAAACACTACGTCAACGAGAACAAATATTTAAGTTTCTTGTAAATAAATAAATAAAATTACTTGCATTTATTTTATTTTAAACTATTCTTTAAAAAATTGCTGCTTTCTATCATTGATCAGTCACTCACGTTTCGTTTCGTGCATGATAATGCCCTGAGCCTTGGTCAACACAAACATCAGTGTCTATTCCAAAATACAACATAACCTTCGTGTCTGCTAACTAAAATGTAATCTATACAGTAATCAGAAAACACAATATCATTCGTACTTATAAATAAAGCATTTATTTGATGTTTCATAAAAGAAATAAACACTCATTTGATAAGGTAAATGATAATATTATTGCTACGTTGGTACATTTTGTGGTATGTGTACGTACTGTTATCAGTGGAAAAACTTTCACTGCAGCGTGGAAAATTTTTGTATCTTTTGACCTTTTACTCAAATTTTCAGATATAAATTTGTGTGAGTTATTTTATTTTTATACAATAACAAAGCGAGGACGGCCGTAAATAAATTTTGTTGTATCTATAATATAGTGAATTAAAATGTTAGAAGCGAACAGCTGATCGTGATGTGATTATGCAAAAATGAAAATTAATGATAATAAATTTTGGCGGGAAAAATAAGATTTTTGCTAAGGTGATTGTTATCAAATAAGCACCTTATATCAGACCCTATATCACCATGTATTTGTATTTTAATGGGTATATTCATAACATAAATGTTGGGTAACCTAAATATTGTAAGTAGTATAAAAATATTACTCTTTCAATACATATGATTTCGAATCTTATTTTTTAAATGATCCGTACCTATAGCAGTATAATTATAAATGTAACTTACATAAATTGGAAAATACATTACTTACAACCGTTAAATAAAATGGAGATATTATAGAAAGATTTAGATTGAATAACCTATCGCAGTATTTGCTTACAGTTGTTATCACACAATACCGCCTCATCGCCTGATGCTAAAGCGATTCATTACCACTGCAGTCCCCACTAAGCGTACACGATGGCGGCTAAATACGAGAGCAACTCGTCCATAGCAAATTTTGTTGAGTATCTTAAAATACCGAGTGTCCAACCAAATATCAACTACGGTGAGTAATTTTCCATTGAGCTAAATTTATTTGGGTTCCGTGCGGAAAATCCCAAATCATCGTGTTTTTCTTTATTTAGTTTGAATTGTTCTGCAATATACTTATCTTTGTTTTTAATAATTTGTATTTTTTAAATATAATATTCTACAAGTTTAATTTTCTCCATTGATGTAGCATTAAACGACAGTTATGTTGTAAAATCTAGGAATACATATATATTAATATTTTGATAATTTGAAGTGATGACCACTGCTCATTTTGTCACATTTCAATCAAAGGAAAATAAGAGTGGGTAAAATATTAATACGTTACTTAGTTTAGATTTCTTTTCGGAGGGTGTCCTCCCTAGCTCACCCTTTGTGATGCGCGCACGCTCTTTTGAATAATGCTGGCGCCACACAAGACAAATATTTGAACACTCATTTGAACTCATGTTTGGCACGGGTATTTGCGTATTTGTGCAAAGTTTGTTTAAATGTTTGCGTATCAGCCATTCGGTATCTGTTTTTCGACCACACATCAAAGCGTTCAAAGTTATCGAATGGCTTGAAGGAGAACCGATTATATGGGAACCTAAAAGTAAAAGCCATAAATATTTAAATTTGGTCAGTGTCTGTAGCTGTGTTCAAATGTGTGGCAAAGTTTTTGTTCGAATATTTGTCGGTGTGTGGCGCCGGCATAATATCAACTATTTACGAGATGCTTATTGTTCTAAATAACGTATTGTTCATCCTCAATTTATAAAAACATTCTCCCAATGAATTTTATTACAATTCACATACTCAGTTGGTTGGTTGCTTCTATTTGTTTCGTTTTACCCAAACTTAAGTACTTCTTGTATACACGCGCGTATTGGAATGTATGAATGAATCGTTGTGTCAAATTCCTGGTGATGTAGAATTTTAATTGTAAGTGGCATCTGCAATATACAATTTTTTTTTATTGGAAATAAAACAATATTTTGGAATTGAAAATGTAGAATAGACGTATACATAAGTACATGTTTAATTCTAATAAAAAGTTAATTATGGGATACTCATACATAGCTATCTCAGAAATTTCTGTAAAGCTTTATACTATTTTGTTATTTTTATTGAATAAAAAAAGGGGGTTCATATATAATTATTGTCTTTTTTATGTTTGTTACCTGTGAAACGTGTCATTTAGCCACCAATTTGAAAAAGTATATTTTTATTTGAGAGGATATACTTTCAAATTTATTTTCTATGATTTTTTATGAAAATCTGATTAGTAATTTAATTTTTAAATAAAAATAACTAGAATAAGTATATCATTAAAGTAAATGTAATTGCGTATTCTGCTTTCTTATGAATTTTTCGAAAGTGTTTTTATTTGGATTTTTTTTTGGTATAAATCTTACTACAAAAATTAAAAAATAATCAGTTCTCCATAATATCTGATCTTACATTTTTTTTTCACTCATTTTAATTACGTGGAAAATTATGCTAGGTACGTATACATTTTGATCTTAAATTAGTATTAAAATCTGTTAAGTAGACATTTTATTTTTATTTGATCTAAGTATTTAAGACAAACAAAGGATTACTTGTTTGATGATGAACCAAAATGTTTTACAGTAGGATACTATACATCATATTTGTCTAACTATAACGGTTGAAGCAGCGTACGCCAAGATAGCATTTTTTTAATTTATTTGATATGTATCCGTTATATTATGACCAAGTCAAAACCATTATAAATTGTAGCTGATGTGTTATTCTGATGTATAACCAATATTACTGTTAAGTTTCATCTGAATCCTTTCATTAGTTTTTTCATGAAAGAGGAACAAACATATATACATTCATACATCCATGATGACAATATATACTTACTATACATACGGCAGAAGTAGCACTCATGACGGAAACATCAAACAAGCAATTTGCGAGTTGCAAGTTGCGGCATGTAATCTATATAGGACATTTTCATTGAAGCACGAGGGGCCCCTGCAATTTATTTACCCTTCTCAATGATATTTTATTGACCGTATCGACCCTTTCGTGGGAATGACTGAGCTGTACCAGCGTGAACAGTTATAATAAGTGGGTATTATTTTAATATTTGCCATAAGCATCTTGAAGTAGCTATAATCTTATGATTTCTGTTATATATAGCATCTCAATGATACGTGAATTAGTCTGAAATTTCACATTTCTGAAGCCACATTGCATAAGTCACAAGTTTTTTTAAAAAAATACATATTAAGTTTGATGTATTAATCACAACTACTTATATCTTCACCGGGGTGTTGTTTTCCTGTCTTCAGTATTATTTCAGAATTTGACTGTCATACCAGTATTGTATTATGTGGCTATAAAATACAAATACACCAAAATACTTTATCAATTGAACAGATAAGTCATATTATACAACATTTTTCAATATTTAATAAATAACAATCACCCCATTTTTGCTACAAAACTTTAAAACTTTGGTAGAATGATATACTTAAAAACCGCTATAAATCCGAATAAAGATTTTACTAATAAATATACTTATAAAATAAAATACTTTATTTAACTTTATAAAAATACAAATATGAATAACTCAGGGACTGAAATATTACAACTGGCGTAGTTATACTAAATTATTATTATCTATAGAGCGTCCTAATCCTACGACTTTGTTTCAGATGACTGCGTCAATTTTCTTAAAAAACAAGCTAAAGAAATCGGCCTGGCATTTAATGTCTACGAGGTGGTTCCTACTAAGCCAGTAGTTGTATTGACATGGCCGGGCAAAAACCCGGCTTTACCATCCATATTACTCAATTCGCATATGGACGTAGTGCCTGTGTTTGAAGTAAGTGTTCTCGATTATTTTCTTGAAATACTGCGGTAGCTTACTAATTCTGTGATAGCAATTTACGGAGTTTAACGAAGAAAAGAAGGGACAATTCAATTCCCCAGTGTGAAACGATCCGTAATCATGAATGATTATAGAGAATTAATAATAATTTGTAGCTAATAATTATGTAATATATATTTTTAAAATCGTTCTTACTATAACCCATCTTTTTGACTAGTATAAAAATCTATTAAAGATAAACGATTTCCTATATTTATGCGAGTGGCAGACATTGAAATAGTTTTATTTCATCTATCAATATAAAAAAAAACTGCTATAAAAGCAGAAAAATAGTTCTACTAAAGATTGCTTATCACGCAAAGATATATTTATCAAGAGAATATTTTGAGCAGAAAGATAATGTACTAAACAAAGTTATAATATGTTATAAATTAAATAACTCTATCCTATATATTTTTACGTAATCATTATGAGAGATGTGAAAATAAGTTGCACTGCTTCTAAATATTCCCAGATTCGGAATTATATTTTTTTATATTTTACGATATATTTACCTATTCTATATTTCGGACTGTCTTTACCCGGAGGCTGCAAAGTTAGCCAAGCCGGTCAGACTCGACAATGTTTTCCGAACCCTGCATAAAATCATTCGACTTATTCGTAAGCAAGAGGAACTCAGTCGGATTTTCGCACCCCAGCATCTCATTTTTTTTTTAATAACATGCTTTATTCATCATGTAGCCGAACATAGTTACACTTATGATAAGTCAAGGTACATGAGAATATTTAATTATTTCTTAATTAAATTAGCTTATGTAAACAAAGACAATTTATATTGAAAATAAAATAAATCAAAAATACTTATAGTAAACAAAGAAGCCAGCTCGGGATGGCAGGAAAGAAGAAAAGAATTTGAGGTCATAGCACACATAGTAACTCGGAAAGGTATCATCATCGTATGGACTCGAGTCATGCAGTATTATTTTTATGAAACTCCCAACTGAAAAGCACCCTAATCAGAATAGTACCTAATGTAATCGCCTCGTCTTGCGACAAGCTTACGAACCGCAGCCCGGTGAGGTACATACATGGTCAACTTGCAGTTCCCGCGTTCTTCCCGGAGCACACTACTGTTGTCGGTCGTGCTGTCACTCGCAACGCATCTTTATCCATATTTATATGGTAAGTGACTCTACCTATAAATACATTCGGATAGAAACTGATCTGGTGCTTGTCATGTTACTCAGCGGTCAGTGCGCCATAGCCGAATCTTCGTATCGGAGCTGCTGATCTGCTTTGGTTACGTGCTTACCTTAATTTAAGGCCTATTTTATGGCGAGGCCAAAGCCTATACGGTGACGATCCCTTTCCGAGTTGATATGTGTGTTGTAAGATGGTTATATTACGTCTAGAATATTTCGTGAGATGACAATATGATATAGTTCTTGTGGCTTCCGTAATATCACAGTTATTGAAATGACAATTAAAATTTCAGAATAGTTGGACATATCCGCCCTTTAGCGCACATATTGACAAAGACGGAAAAATCTTTGCTCGTGGCTCTCAAGATATGAAATGCGTTGGTATCCAATACTTGGAAGCCATAAGCAAGTTAAAAGCATCTGGTGTCCAACTAAAACGTACTTTGCATGTGTCTTTTGTTCCTGGTAAGTGTTTAGTTTATTGTAATCAATTGTTGATTAAAACTTACTTGGAATTAAATTGCTGGTCTTTTATACCTACAAACATATGATATGATTAAAATTATATCTTATATACCCTATATTATAGATGAACTCTTAAAATGACTGTAGATGCTTGTTTGTCACATAATACATACAATTTTGCTTATCTCGTCTGATTAAACATAAATCCATCTGTACACATATCTATCTTGATGTAAAGTGTATCAAGACAATTGTTCGCAAAATATCACGTGCATATAACGTTGTTTACCAGGGCTTGCGCCTTTCGTCCTACACCATCTCCAAAATAACATTAGAAGCCTGATTTTTATAAATTAATTGGAAACAATAGCAGAATACTAAATTTCATACGAATACACAAAATGCATAAAATATTAGTGCTGAAAGGTTAATGATAAACATGAGTTCCTCTTATCACAAAAGATATTAAATTGTTAGAAATAGTTCAGTCTCTGTAAAAACAGAGACTGAACTATTTTACTACTTGTTTTTTACTATAATGTACAGTAAAAAACAAGTAGTAAAACGTCTGTGGTATTTTCAGACGAAGAAATTGGAGGTCATGATGGAATGGAGAAATTTGTAGAAACCAAAGAGTTTAAAGCGTTGAATGTTGATTTCGCCTTGGACGAAGGCATGGCCTCGCCTAATGACGATTTCATTGTATACAACGGGGAAAGAAGCATTTGGCGTAAGTAATCTAGATGTTTTTCTTTTCCAAGAATGATTGATCACAACACCATTGAAACTTTTATCGTTATTTATAGAGATTCATGTCCACTGCACTGGTCAGCCGGGACACGGGTCGTTGCTATTGCCCAACACTGCTGGTGAAAAGGTAACAAATGCACCAATTTTATTATTTCTAGCTATCAACTTATGTATTTACCGAATGATATAATAATTATTATTACTTATGCACTTATTGGTGGTAGGTCTCTCATATGAGAGCCCGCCTGGGTAGGTACTTACTAAAGCAATGTTTTTTCTGCCGCCAAGCAGTAGTGTAGTCACTGTTGTGTCCGGTGTGAAGGACATTGTAGCCAGTGTAACTACTAAACGAATGAGACTTAACATCTCATGTCTCAGGATGGCGAATGCAATGTAATACCAAACAATACTTTGTAATTCAAGGTGTTGGATGGTGTTTCTATTGTTTATGAGCGTTCGTATCGCTTACCATCAGGCGAGCGGCAAACTCGTCTCGCCATTCAAAGGAATAAAAAGAAAAAAATATAGTTTATTATTTCACTTTTATATGCATTGCCAACTGTCGCGCCTAGGGAATGGAAAATGAATGTAGGTAATAAAAATAATTTTAACAAAAAATTAAACCGCCTTCAAAAACCACTCAAAACCAAAAAATAATTTCACATAACAAGTATATTAACAATTTTGGAGTCGGCGCCTAATTAAAATTGCTAGTTAGCTATATTTGTTGCATAGTCCATCTATGAGCTAAATTTCTTTCAAATCAATTAAAAGGAGTAGGTTTGTGTGTACTACAACATACACAGTGAAAGGTGTAATACCAAGCACATGTATGGTGTTTCATCTTTTTATTTCCCCTTTTTTCAAGGCAGGGAGTGTAATACACCCACATTTGACCAGCTATATGTAACAGGGGAAGAATTTGGGTAGTGTACAGTTCACAAATTTAAATATTTCCTTAATAGATTCCATTTGCTGTGCTGCGGCGATGTGTTTATCTCCGGTGAAGATCTGACTTGCTGACTTTGTACGCTGGCAGCACATTGTTTTCGTATATTTGTTAATGTATTTATCTAGCTTAACTAGCAATTTTAATTAGGCACCGACTCCAAAATTGGTATCCAATATATACTTGTTATGTGAAATTATTTTTTGGTTTTGAGTGGTTTTTGAAGGGGGTTTAATTTTTTGTTAAAATTATTTTTATTTTTTGCTTTTTTGTGTTAGTAAAAAATAGACTGTCTCAATGGCAGAGTTTCGCTCTCGATACGACTATCGCGCTGAGGAGTTACACCTCTGAGTACCACTGAAAAGGGGAAAAGGTGTGATGCTATATATATATGTATGTAAGAAGTAAATTCAAGGAAACCTAACGCAAAAACACAACTGATATTATTTGGCTCACAGTACAACTATCGCGCTGTGGTGTTACATCTCTGCCTACCCCTGAAAAGGGGAAAAGGTGTGATGCTATATATATGTATGTATGTAAGAAGTAAAGTCAACTAAACCCAACGCAAAAAAACAACTAATGTGTTTCGCTCGCAGTACGACTATCGCGCTGAAATGTTACACCTTTACCTACCCCTGACACGGGGAAAAGATGTTATGCTATATGTATAAGTATTTGAGAAGTAGATTCAAGCAAACCTAACGCAAAAACACAACTGATATATTTTGCTCACAGTACAACTATCGCGCTGTGGTGTAACACCTCTGCCTACCCCTGAAAAGGGTAAAAGGTGTGATGCTACATATATGTATGTATGTACAAAGTGGAGTCAACTAAACCCAACGCAAAAACACAACTAATGTGTTTCGCACGCAGTACGACTATCGCGATGAAATTATACGCCTCTGCCTACCCCTGACACGGGGAAAAGGTGTGATGCTATATATATTTATGTAAGAAGTAGATTCGAGGAAACCTAACGCAAAAACACAACTGATATACTTGGCTCACAGTACAACTATCGCGCTGTGGTGTAACACCTCTGCCTACCCCTGAAAAGGGGAAAAGGTGTGATGCTATATACATATATGTATATATGTAAGAAGTAGAGTCTACTAAACCCAACACAAAAACACAACTATGTTATGCTATATGTATAAGTATGTGAGAAGTACAGTCAACCAAACTCAATGCAAAAAACATAACTAAATACGTCACAGGAAAGCTAAATTCGCGATTTCGTTTTCTTGGACGACATAAATATTCTAGTTTTTTTAATTTTAAAACCAAACTACCGAAACGATCTTGAAAAAAAATTTATGGGACCAATCTGGAGAGAAATTCTTTCGAATAAAAAAACAATTTTCCAAATCGGTTCATAAATGACCGAGTTCTGAGGTAACAAACATAAAAAAAAAAAAAATCACGTCGAATTGATAACCTCCTCCTTTTTTTGAAGTCGGTTAAAAAAGGCAGCGCGTTTGCGCCATGAAATATAAACACCTACTATGTAGTTTTTTATGTTGTGTATTTTCCAGATAAGACATGTGATAAATCGATTCATGGATTATAGAGAGGAACAAAAGAAGATCTTGGATAGTAACCCCAAGCTGACAATCGGAGATGTAACGACCATCAACCTGACTCAGTTGTTCGTAAGTTATACACAATATTATCACTCGACAAGTAAGCAACCCAAATATCACTCTAACAAATATCTACGTAAATAAACAAATTTAAAAATATTATAGTCCAAAAATAGGTAATGTTTATTTATTTAAAATCCAATATATGTTAACCTATAATGATAGTACAACACACTTATATGATTAAATAAATATTGCAAGAGAACTTAAATTATTGTAGGCACAGTACTCACTATAGTTCATATGGCTTAGAGACATGTACACAGTTTTGTTAATGGTATGAAATGCATCAGTAAATATAATGTCGGCATCCAATCCATTCTAACAACGATTTCATTATTTTCAATTAGTTAAAATAATATGAAATTAACCGTAGTTAGAAGGCCCTGTTCCTTTTACGAGGACATATTCATCTTTTTGCAATCACAGCTGTTCTGATCGAATAATAGCTTTGGTAAGGTACACAAGCTATTAAAGCTGTACCTTTTCACACCTACGGCTGTATGTGTAAATAGGGATTTCTCTACAACCTGCATAATTATCCAAACTGTTTTTTTGTTATATTGTTAATTGTAAAAAGACGGATATCCCCGTAGCTGAATAGGACTTCTTAAAAATATTTATGAATACCTTTTCTTATGCTAAAGGGCGGTGTGCAATCGAATGTGGTGCCGGAGAAGTTGACAGCAGTTTTTGATATTCGCCTGGCAGTCACCGTCAACCACACTGAGTTCGAGGCGATGGTAAATCGTGTTGTTTAATCCTATCACACAAGTAAATTAAGTGTAACGGATGGTGTAACGTCACATTTTCTTTAATTTACGACTTATGTATGTACATATGTACGTCGCATGCGCCGCGTACGTTTTTTGCGAATTTTGTAAACGTATTATTTTTAAAATCGACGTCGCACAATGTTCGGATACTGTGAAATATTCTAGATCACTTGTCATAATGTATATTACATATATATTTATGATAATAACATTTTCAGATCAACCAATGGTGCAAGGAAGCTGGTGAAGGTATTACACTTGAATATGAGCAGAAAAATACGTACGTGGAATGTACTAAGATCGACGGCACCAACCCATACTGGGTCGCATTTAAGACAGCTACCGATGAAATGTAAGTATTGGATTAATTAACCAGAGATTTATATACAGGGTGATGTTGAATTCGCTGTTTTTTTTTTTAATAAAGAACAACTCGGGAGCGTTGAGAAAAAATAATAAAAATACAACAATTTAAAAAGTAACACTTTTCTATGATGTGAAATACCTTTTTGTCACCATTTATTTAATCTTTTTTAGTATTTCACATTGTAGGTTGTATGTCATTGACTGAATACGTATGATTTGAAAAAGCAGTGAATTGAATTCCACCGTGTCAAAATTTATAAAAAATCTCCACATGTCCTGGTAGGCAATCGGCGATAGCCTAGTTGGGTGTGGAACGGACTGCCAAGACGAATGTCCGCAGGTTCAAATCCCAAGGGCACACACCTCTGACTTTTCTAAAATTCTGTGTGTATTCTTTGTGAATTTATCGTTCGCTTTAACGGTGAAGGAAAACATCGTGAGGAAACCTGCACATCTGAGAAGTTCTCTATAAGAATTTCGAAGGTGTGTGAAGTCTACCAATCCGCACTAGGCCAGCGTGGTGGACTAAGGCCTAATCCCTCTCAGTAGTAGAGGAGGCCCGTGCTCAGCAGTGGGCAAGTATATAATACAGGGCTGATATTATTACTATTATTATTAAGTCCTGGTAAAAGTATTAAAATGCCCTATCGATAGGAAACTGAAGCTGGACTGCCGCATTTTCCCCGGCGGTACGGACAGCCGATACATTCGCAAAGTCGGTATCCCGGCTATCGGCTTCTCTCCGATGAACCACACGCCAGTTCTGCTCCACGATCACGACGAGTTTCTTGAAGCCGGCATCTTCCTCAAAGGCATCGACATCTACGTCAAAATACTCACCTCTATCGCAAACGTGTAATGGTTGTGCTTGTTTTAAACATTCTTCCATTTTAAAATATATTGTTTTATTGTTATACATGGATATAAATGATTAGATATATTGCTATTTTATGTGTGACCTAAATGCTGAAAAATGTACTTTTAAAGAGCATGATTTCAAAAGTACCTTGGTACTAACCATGTAATATCATTAGATACGTTTCTAGTATCTCTGTAACTGTCTATCAAACTATAGTATTTTCCAATAAAACAGACTGTAATTACCTAAATAACCATTTTACAAAATAATTGCGAATTTGTTGTTCTATTTGGAATTCAAATCCTTTTTGCTTACTAAACATATTCTTTCTTTTTATTCGAAATTAAGTGAATTGCCGGTTATCACAATAAAACCCTGTATATTATTTTACACCATTTACAGTTATATTGAAAAATAGCTATACTAACAAAAAGAGACATGACCCGGTCTAAATATGTATGTAAACATTTATACCTTATGTATGCGATGTTGATTTTGAACCAAACATGGTGATATAAATATTATTTCAGCATATAATATTAAGAATAATATATATAAAAATATATTGTGATATAATGTGCAATACATTGTTTCCTACAAACCTTCCGCGTATATATTCTTTGAATTTTTACCATTGTGCCTTTTGTATATTGATTTTATCTTGTATTTACTTGTTAAAACCAATTTTATCTCTCTCCAACAGGCTTTCGTGCCGTAGTGGTATGCTAATATACGTAACAATCATTAAACGGTCCATAATGCTGTTTTAAATAAATATATTATCAACTAAAACTAGATATATTTAACTATCTTGACATAGAGTTTTGCTTCATCTCCGCTAATATTGTACATTGTACATACCTAATCAATTATTGGAAATAATGATAATCATTTTAATCTAGAATAAGTACAGCACAAAATCTCGATCATATCAATCTACGACAATTTCTATCTATTATTTTATATGCCTATTTTATGTACCTACTGTATTTGAGTACAATGTTATTCTAGTGAGTTACCTAAAATAAAGAACTAATATATTATGTGTTTATTTCTTTACAAATTATATAACCATAAAAATTAAAGCGGCATCAGTTTGTCACTTACTTAATAATACGAACTTAAAATCATTAACGTATATTCTATAGACACGAACGTCCATATTAACTATTTGTAGAAAATCTGAACTAAAATGGCAACCAAAACGTCACTATTATAACCTATTTATTCACTTGAACAACAAATAATTTTACATATTTGATTATATTTATATTTGTTATTAAAACACAGGTTTACGCTTAGACTTTCCAGTATTATATATTAGTCTATGACTATGACTCTTATACTCGAATTTTACATCAAGGTTCGACCGAGACGGGATTTTCAATCTCGGCCGAGACCGAGACCGAGACTGAAATAAAATCTCGGCCGAGACCGAGAATCGAGACCGAGAATAGACAAATCATGAATAAACTATAAAAATGTTGTTAACTGTATACTACAGTAGGCACTGTTTTGAAAAAAAAAACAACGCTTAACAATCAAAGTCAAATAACATAATATAAGGTCAGTCGGGGTAAGTGCGCCATAAAATTATCATAGCTGGATTCAATGCAAAATAATTTCTTTTTGTGCTGACTTAAGAATGTAATTTTATTAATTTAAGAATATTTGGTATTTTGTGATAACGGCCATTCAAGGAAATCAGACAATAATTTAATAATATTTTGCTCAAAGTAAAAAAGGATGGTAGTAGGCGCACTTGCCTCCGGAAATGGGGTAAGTGCGCCTGTGTAAAAAAAACGTCAATATTAAACATTATAAAGAAAACACTCATTTTAGTCCATAGAAAAATAAGTTTTACCCGCATTGCTCTTGGATAATTTTTTATAACTCAATATTATAACAAACTATGGCTGTCAAATCAAATTCGGAGCAAGTGCGCCATATATTTGTAAACCAGGGCTTCAAAACATTTTACCCATTTTTTTTTGCTATATTTAGGTATTAATATTAGAGTTTTATGTGCGGATATGTTGTCATAAAGAAACGGTAGCTTTAATACGAAATCCATTTTATTTCTAAAAACTAAAAAAAAACATACAATTATGTAGGAATTAGCATTTTTGAATGCATTATAACTCAAAAACTTAGAATTTGACCTTATAACATTTCTCATTTCTTGTTTTGTAAAAACGAACCATTTAAAACAAACAAATATCCGACGAATTAACTAATATACCTTTTTATTTAAGTCGGCTCAAAACAAAATACCTTGAGTACAAAAAATGATGCTGTTACATTTTAATAATAATAAGTCATATTAGTAAAACTTATTCTAAAAAAAGGTTGGTAATATATGGTTTAGGGGTAAGTGCGCCATACGACTATTAACTGTGGCGCACTTGCCCTACTCGACAATTTTGAGCTGCATTTTTTCGCATTGCTAAAAAAACCTTTATTTTAGTATATACAGATAAAATTCGGGCAGGAAGTTAAAATAAAAGGTTTAAACTATGTACTAACCTTACCGGTTTACAGAAATATGTTAAATATCTTGACATATTTGATGTTATCTTTCACGGGGTCATCTCTGTTTACAGGTCTAAATGACACTTAAAATAAAATGGCGAATAAATCGTATTAAAATGAACAGAGCCATTTGTGTTTTTTAGTGGAACTGCATTTCAGTTAGAAGCATAGATATCAGATTGCGATAATTGTATAACATCAATAGTTTTCGATTTTTTTAGGGCAGGTGCACTTACCCCGTCGGCGCACTTGCCCCACCTGACCTTAGTATAAATATTTTTTTTTCGGCATTTTCACCCTTTAGAGTGTCTCCTTTTATCGTACAAGTAATAACTCAGCAAAACAATACTTATAAAAATAATTTTAACAAAAAACTTAACCGCCTTCAAAAACCACTCAAAACCAAAAAATATTTTCACATAATAGGTATATAAGGTATACTGATAGGAAATTTAGCTCATGGATGGACTATGCAACAAATATAGCTTAACTAGCAATTTTAATTAGGCACCGACGCCAAAAATGGCATCCAATATATACCTGTTATGTGAAATTATTTTTTGGTTTTGAGTGGTTTTTGAAAGCGGTTAAATTTTTTGTTAAAATTATTTAATTTTTTTGCTTTTTTGTGTTAGTAAAAAATAGACCGTCTCGATGGCGTGTTTCACTCACGATACGACTATCGCGCTCAGGAGTTACACCTCTGAGTACCCCTGAAAAGGGGAAAAGGTGTGATGCTATATACATGTATGTATGTAAGTAGTAGAGTCAACTAAACCCAACCCAAAAAACACAACTGATATGTTTCACTCACAGTACGACTATCGCGCTGAAATATTACGCCTCTGCCTACCCCTGACACGGGGAAAAGGTGTTATGCTATATGTATAAGTATGTGAGAAGTATACTCAATTAAACCCAATGCAAAAACATAACTAAAAACGTCACAGGAAAGCTAAATTCGCGATTTCGTTTTCTCGGACGACAAAATTATTCTAGTTTTTTTTAGTTTTAAAACCACAATACTGAAGCGATGTTGAAAAAAAAATTATGGGACCAATCTGGAGAGATATTCTTTCAAATAAAAAAATATTTTTCCAAATCGGTTCGTAAATGAGCGAGTTCTGAGGTAGCAAACATACAAAAGAAAAAAAAAATCATTCCCGTCGAATTGATAACCTCTTCCTTTTTTTGAAGTCGGTTAAAAAATACTTACATTTATACAATTTATACGATGTATTAAATATTGGATCCCACTGCTGGGAACATCTCTACTACTGATAGGGTTTAGGCATTCACCAAGCTGGCCTAGTGTGGGTTTGTTACTTACTTTTATTAACTACAATATTTTAACTAATTTCTATTTTACAACAATGGCTAAAAAAACCGTGAACGAACGGCGCGAAGGCAGCCGCAGTTCACCAACTGGGACTCCAACCAATCACAATGCAGAGTGCCTACTCACACCCTCACACCGACCGACGAATATGGCCGCGCGCTGATTTGAATCTCATTCTGTTCCGTACAAAGTTTCTCGGTCATTGCCGAGAATCTCGTCGGTTTTTAGCCGAGAACCGAGACAAAATTCTCGGTTGGATTTATGGCCAAGAATGCCGAGACCGAGATCTCGGTCGAGCCTTTCATGAGTGCCACTCCGTACACAACCACAAGCTGTCCATATCGACCATACTAAAGTCAGTTTGAGTGGATTGCAGTTCAATTCAGTTGAACACAGTGAATGTTCGGAAAGTCAAATCTAGTACGTAGTACATATTGTTACAACGCAGCACATGCCAAGCAAAGCCAGCCATGCAGCCACGTGTTAAGCCAAGCCAAAGCCAAAGCCATGCCAAGCCAAGCCAAGCCAAGCCAAGCCAAGCCAAGCCAAAGCCAAAGCCAAAACCACAGCCACAGCCACAGCCACAGCCACAGCCACAGCCACAGCCACAGCCACAGCCAAAGCTAAAGCCATGCCACGGAGGTTGAATGCCGCAACTTCCACTCGAGCCAGCCAGCAGTATCAATATTGCCTATGGTTCGCCGTTGATTGTTCGTGACATGACATCCAACTGTTAAATGACTGGTATAAAAACCCAAGGCATTAATTTCAATGGACATTCAATTGTGTGCACTAGTATAAGGCGAAACGCTGTCCGACTAATAAAACATAATCTCTGAAGTAATTTGTATTTATATTTCTCCCTTCTGTTTTAATATATATCAATGCGGAAGGCACTAAAAAAGGGTGAAAAGCCTCTCTGTCTAACATTCATATTGTATAATTTTAAGTTTCATCTCTCAGGGTTGTTTTTACTTAACCTGTAAATAAAAGGGGGAGGGGCCAAGACGAATTTCGGCAACGGCGACCAATCTTAACGAAGATTAGCCAGGTATGCAGGAGATATTATAGTGCACATGTCTATGCAATACACAAGTGATTACAGATAAAGTAAGTATTTATCAATTTAAACAATTAAAATATACTTAACTTTTGAGATAAAATAAAACCACAAAGCCAGATATAAAATTTATTGTCCCCACAATTTACTTGACCGCTTTAAGCCTCAATTAGACGGAACGCGTTACTTGCGTGTGCCAAAGTTCTTGAACCGAGTCTCGCCTGAACCGATATTATTTTTGAAGCAATTTTATGCCGCGCCGCCAAGAATTGTATATAAACGTTCGAGGTGATATAAGAGCTCCGTCTAATTAATATTTATCTGTACCAGCTACTAAATTATATCCTTCAAGTTTAGTACAAATTTGAAGGATATAATTTAGTTAGTACAAATAAGTTTAGTACAAATAAGAAGCGGCGATAGCCTAGTTGGTTGTGGAACGGACTGCCGAGATGAATGTCCGCAGGTTCAAATCCCAAGGGCACACACCTCTGATTTTTCTAATAAATTATGTGTGTATTCTTTGTGAATTATCGCTTGCTTTAACGGTGAAGGAAAACATCGTGAGGAAACCTGCATACCTGAGAAGTTCTCTATAGGAATTTCGAGGGTGTGTGAAGTCTACCAATCCGCACTAGGCCAGCGTGGTGGACTAAGGCCTAATCCCTCTCAGTAGTAGAGGAGGCCCGTGCTCAGCAGTGGGCAAGTATATAATACAGGGCTGATATTATTATTAGTACAAATGCGACATTCGTTTATTTTAATACAATGGACTACAAAAAGGTTGTCGTTTGTTTTTACTAAACCTTTAGCGTCTATGAGATTCATAAAACGCTTTACCTCCACGTAATCATCTAAGAACTCAGGCCACAAATCCTTTGGGATTTTGAAACAATTTATTCCAGTGATCAATAGATCACACGTACAGTCTGTTATAATCGGATAATATGATATACTTACTCATTATTAACATTATACCGAGATAAAATATAAATACATAAGAAATTAGTGATAGTGAAAGTGTCTTGACTCTTGAATGTCTTTCGAAGGAAGCCATTGCTCTTTTCGATCCTTCACTCTTCGCGCAAATATTGTCGCTTTAGAAGCCGCCTAGATGTTGTTTTGACTATATTGTGAAACAGACACTTGCTTCAGCAACTTTAGCAGCTGTCAATTTCGTAGGGTCTCTATAATAAATTTGCAGCACTTGTGTAACGACTAGCGCCTTAGGCTCTCTTACCGATTCCTGCTTATTGTTTACATTCTACACGCATATCACGTAATGTAAATAGTAATTTTTCTTTGACTCTACTTAATAGGGTATACCGCCATCTTTTTTTAAAACAGTCTCAAATTAATCATAAGGTAATAAAATACGTCTAGAATTTTTTTAAGAAAATATTCAATCAATAAGTGCCACAAGTACATTTAAATATTACATTTTAAATTTTCCCGTGTAAATAAATGAAAATGCTAGAGGCCACGTTGCTGACGTCATATCGACGGTAAACATCAAGTAACAACGCTGTGCACTGAGAAAGAGTAAATTTTTACAATTAAAATTAGTACTACTATCCTTATCACTGGTGTATGGTTTCTAAATGTAAGAATACTAGTGTAATAACGTCGAAAAAAATGTGGATTCAAGTGCCAACAGATATAACTATGAGGAAAACTTGGTTACAACTTGCGAGAAAAGATCCAAATTTATTGTCCGAAAAATTTGTCTATTTCAATACAATAGAAATAGTGAACGCGTATTGATAAATAAGTATCAAGTAATTTACTGTCTTAATGACGTCATGTCATGGTGGCACTCGTTTCGCATACCCTCAGACCAAAGGTAACCATTTGATGATTGTAAAGTGTACGCAAGCCGACCTTAGCAACATAATATTTGTCTCGTTCTTTTCAACGATTTTAGCCTATTTGAAAAAATAGGATAAGTATATGAAGGTAATTTTGATTCCTTCTATGCTTGTTATTGTTTTGAGCGCATAGGTATTTGTAAAACAGATAAAAAAAGTCAAAACTTTGAACTGACTTTAAAAAATTGTTTTATAATTTTATGAACTGAAACTACTACTTTCCGATGGCTTTTTCATTAAACTATCATATTTATGTATTTTTGGATTTTTTCTCATATACACTAAAATACCCTATCGACATAAAATATAAGTACAACAGACCTCTGCTGCACTTATATTTTGTGGTTAAAACAGTTTCATGACGTCTCTTACCTTATTCCTATGATTCATTGTACATACATACATACATAGTATCACGCCTTTATCCCATAGGGGTAGGCAGAGACTATAGATTGCCACTTTGCACGGTCCTGGCATACTTCACGCGCTTCCTCAACCTTCATTAATCCTTTCATGCATTCCCTCCGGTTCCGGGTACTTTTGACCTGGCCTTTACTGAGAATGTCAGATATCTGACATTCGAAGGTTCGGTGCGGTCAACCCCTACCGGCTCTTCCATCCACATTCGCCTTATAAACCCTCTTTGTCAGTCTCTTATCATCCATCCTCTCCAAATGCCCAAACCACCTTAGCATACCCTTCTCAATTTTTGTAACTACATCCTCTGTCAGTCCACACATATCCATTACCGTAGTATTCCGCACTCTATCATTCAAAGTCACCCCACACATACTTCTTAACGCTCTCATTTCCACTGCTTTAATTTTACTTTCATGCTTTTTCTGCCATACCCAACTTTCACTACCATACATCAGAGTGGGCAATAACACTCCTCTATAGACAGCCAGTCGTGCCTTTTTGGACACTTTGCAGCTACCCATAAAAGTGTGCAGCGCCCCATTCACCCGATTCCCTGCACTCACACGTCTATCTATATCACTATCATTCCTTCCATCACTAGTGAAAACACAACCCAGATACACAAACTCTCTTACTTGCTGAAGCCTTTCATCACGGATTATAATGTTGCATTCTGTCATGCTATCGTCCCTTTCAAACACCATAACTTTCGTTTTATTAATATTCACTTTCATACCCTTTCTCCCAAAAGCACCATCCATAATTGTCACTAACTTTTGTAACTCTTCCGCCGATGAAGCAAGCAAGCAATTGATTCATTGTATTTTGCGCAAAGTCTGCGGAGTGTGGAAGCATTGGAAATAAACCTTTTTACCAAGTTTATAGCACACATTATTGTGAAGAAAGTATGGTTAAAGGTATGGTTTTACATTATTGCGTATCATTTTCGGAGCTAATATGCCTAATGACCATTGAAAGAAAAAAAAACTGCATCGAATTGGGTTCTTATTGCGTTATCTTATTCCTTTATAATATTATAGCGGTTAAGTTTGGAAAGACGCGTAAATGTTTGTCAGAAGTAAAAGCTACAAACCCCTGATATTAGGATGGAATTTGGATAATGAACAATTTATACAAAATGTTTGATGCCAATCGATCCCAAGGATTAAAAGGCTAATGGTCCCAATTAGAGATTTGAGTACTTTTAAGATCAGAAATTGCCAAAAACTTCCACTGAGTTTCCTCTGATAAATTTTCCCGATTATGGCTTCAGAAAAAATGTAATGGTTAGCGTGCCGTCAGAACATAAATTATAATATTTTATTCATTTTCAATGATTTATCAATAGAAAATAAAGTAGCGAACAATATCTGGTCTTCGATCCATTACAAATAAATTATTATGATTATAGCCTACAAATAATATAAACTTGCGAACAAAATGAACGAAAACAAACATACAGTAGAATTGAGAACCTCCTCCTTTTTACTGAAGTCGGTTAAACTTTAACAGTTCAAGCTTTTCGTAATTTAAAAAGTAATGATGTTCGTAAATCTTATCTTACTTATTAATTATACAAATGCGAATGTTTGTGAAAATGTTTGCTTGTTGCTTAGACGTAAATTCCGTAAAAACTGAACGAATTTTGATGAACTTTGACACACGGGTGGAATGAATGTCGTTTCATCCCAGTAATTAGTTCCCACTGGAATTAATGAGATATTTTAGGCTCTGACGTTATACCCACGCCATTTTGTAGCCTTTTTCACGGAAGCGAATATTGTTACTATTTAGAACAACGAAATAATAAGATAAATAATATGGGCAATTTGTAGCCAAACAACATAGGTACTTAACAGCAATAAATATTTAATATGCATTATAAAACTCGGATGTTGAAATCATTATCAGCTTAGCAACCACGACAGTCCCTATGAGGATTTGGTGGGCCCTACCGTTATCGCCGAGGGTGCCAACTGCCAACGGATGGTACGCTGGCGATGCACGGCTATCTGGTCACAGCCCCCGGAAGGAAGAAAGGAGGGGGTAGAGTGTAGGAAGAGAAAAAAAAGGAGAAGGAGCTTTCTTAGGATGAAACAAAATTTAGGATTTTTCGTAATGTTAAAATATAAAATTATACGAAGCAGCAGCCGTTTATTTATAAATTGTCAATCCAATAAATTTTGTCGTTTGGATTTAGGAAGTCCCTTATTCTGTATGATTGTGTAAACGCGTAACGCGGCCGTGTCATGTTATCTTCGAGAAATGTGCGTGGAATGGTATTGTGTAAGCCAAATTTCTATAGTCCTAAACATGATGCGTTGTGTTACGTGCTTGTTACACACTGTCAAAATAACGTGCGGGATAGAGAATAAGGCCCCAGTAGACAACTGTAAACATAACAAACACCGTAATTTTACGAACGCGTGTTCACAAAACCAACGTTATTTTCAAAATAAATAAAAGACATACGTAAGAGTAGGCAGTATGATCGGGAGACTATAGCCTGTCCTCTAAGGGCGAATCAAAAAAAAAAATCAAACTTCACACAAGGTGTTCAAGTTTGAATGTAACGAAAGTCGAAAAAAAAGATTTTGTTTGAATTTATTTATCATGTTTTGTTGTTAGTTTGAACACAAATCAACAAATAGATATTCGTAATGGATGGTGATTATTATCAAATAACTTCTGACTTGGATGCGCGACAAGTCTTGAGATATTTAAACAATCTTGGCATTCATAACATCAGTGGAGAAGTACTTAAATATTTCATAACAGGTATGTAAACGAAATAGATAGGCATCACGCTTTCATAAGTTAATATTCGTATGCTTGTTATATCATCCTTTTATTAAACTTCTAATATTTACACTTTTCATAGAGTTCGGCGTTGAACTTTCACCTAGTCTTGCACAATGATTGAAATACAAAAATTTATAACCACATGTACATATAAAATTTTCAGACCTAAAAAAACTCATAAAATATGACCTACAGAACCGAAATAAAGACAAAAATGAACATGAAGAATTCGAAGTGCAATGGTCAGAGAGATTGTATAGCGCCAGTACATTTTCTTCTAGAACAAAATCAAAAAGCCAAGAAGGTATTGTTCCCTGTAGCAAAGAATGTCAGAAAACAAAAAGATTACATAGAGTACAGAATATTAGAAATGTTTATTCTGCACCTAATTTAGGACCTATTAAGTCTGATGATAAACCAGTCAGAAGAGCCTGTTCCTGTGTTAGAAATGAAACTAAACCAGACATAAAGGAAAAAGAGAAGATCACAGTAAATACAAATAACTGTGAGTACAATAAACCTATTGCAGCATTATCAGACAACTCATATTAGCATAGAGTTAATGTTCAGTGATGCATCAATCTCAGAAGTAAATATAGTCAATTCCCCTCAACCTACACATTATGCACATTATTTCTCTCCAGATAAATTAGTCTCATTGCAAAACAGTCGGAATTATTTAATGAATACTGTGTCTTGGAGGCAAACTTTCTGTATTTACTTGTGCCTATCTCAGGTGTAGGATTTAGTGCCCATTTAAATTTTAATCTTAATTCTGATTTCACTTTATTACAGTGATAAAAGTGCAGAAACAACCAGTGAAGAAGAAATGTGACCCTGTGTCATTGTACCACTACTATACATCATTGTGGGCTAAGTACAAGCCCAACGTACCTGGCGAGAATGATTGGTCAGAGTTAAGATGGAGTGTCAGACAGAAGATGGCTGGTAATTATCCCAGACAGACTGTAAATAAGGTTAGTTTTATTTATCAAAATGTGAATACTATACAAGTAAAGGTATGATTAAAATAAAAACCCTAAAATACCACAGACTAGACCTAGTTAGTATTAACTGATAACACACCCTTTGTTATATAGGTATAGAAAGAAAGTACTAAGATTTCTTGTCTGTATACATATAGATACATAATATGTGTGTTAGTGGGGTAGCATAGACGGGATGCCTGGGACAGATTTAGGGAGGTGGAAAAATCTCTAAAATAAAAGCTTATAAAATTTCTTAAGTTATGCAAATTTAGACATTTAAATTAAACTATTTTATGAATTTTATTGCGGTTAAAATAGTTTAATTTAAATAAAAGCTTATAAAAATTTGAATTTTTTCATTTCACATTTTGTGCTATAGAATAGTAGGTAGAGGAGGGGATGCATGCAGCTTTTTTGTATTAAAATTGTCTTTTTTGCTCTTGTTCCTAGGACTGGTACATTTGGAATCTAAACCAGGCAGTAAAAACTCACTCTGCATTTGCTGTGTGTATAACTTTATAGACAAAGATTATGATAGGATATAGATTAATGTTAACAATAGTTTCTTTTGACCAAAACATTTACCACCTCTCACTAGTACATATCATAATCTTTTAACTTTAAGGTTATAGCTTAAGGTCCATTTTTAATACATTTTGTTTCACCTTTAATCTGGGTAACTAAACAAGTATTGACAAGTAAAGAATTTAAATTCACGTCTAGTTAGTGATTAGTTCTCGCAGTTGAAAGAAGTATGTTTCAATTTTATTATATGTAGTTCCCACTGCCTTATTTCTAGTATAAGTCCCGTTCACTTGTCTGGCAGACACGGTACACTGTAGTGAATAGAACTGAATATGTTAAACACCAGAATATTTGTTAAATAGCTATATATACATTTTTAAATTGGTAATTTATAGGTTTCAGGAACTCAAGCTTCAGAAAAAGATGGGACTCTGAGGAATTGATTACATCATAGTTTTAAGCTTATAATAGTTATATTCTAAATAAATTGTGACATTTCATTGGTGAATTATTATGTTTTCTTATTGTATTTTTTTTCTGCATTATATTGTTGCCAAATAAATAAATTGGAAATAATATAAACATTTGTTTTTTTATTCCTGATGGGGCAAGTAGAGATTTAACCAACGCACCCACTTGTAGTATGTTTTTCATCTCATGATGAGATAGGTGGTGAGTCTATTTTGGTAAGAGTACTGACCCTCATTCTTGTTCAGGGTAGACTTGAGACTTGAAGGGTTTAATTACTAATTAATGTATTTAGTATGTCAATTGTTCCTATGCTCATAGGTATGATAAAAGCATGTAATAGCAAAATAAAAAAAAACAATATTACCAATAATATTAACTAACTTTATATTTAATAGACTTTACACTTGGTTTAATTTAAATGCTTGTTGTTTATCTGTTGTGATTGAATGGAAATGATCTAAGATTCTTTCTTCAATCTTCTCAGCAGCAGCCTGGGTGAGGACCAATGTGTCATGTTTTAGCATGGAGTACACATTGAGTCCATAAACTGGCATTAGGTTTACATGTTGCAAGCGGTCTGTGGCTACAATTATGTTCTTTGGAGCTATGTCATTGCTGAAATGTAAAAAGCAATCATGTCAGTTGGGCACATAATAAGACAACCAGTATGTTAATGCCATGAGGATAAGGGTCAATATGCTGGATTCAGGAAATGTCAGAAAAATAAAATATAAAAACTGCGATAAAATCCGAAAGATAGTTTAATATAAAATAATGATTGCAATCTGACACATTAATATAAGTAGTCGTAAACAAACACTTGCTATTTTTAAACATCTCCTTATTTATATTAATTTATGAGTGGAATGATGATGTTTTGTATTTTGTTTCACAATTGGTCTATATTTAGGACCTATTTATATGATTGCCATCTATTTTACATGTAAAATTCATATATTTCCACAGAATTGAAGTTAACGTTATTGACTGGTGCAACAACTTGTGTATCATATTATTTTTTTTAGTCTACTATAGGTGGAAGATTATTGCTAAGGTTTTACTTGCTAATTTAATGGCCTTTAATATTGCTACAGAGCTGGGCAAAGATGTTCCCATACTTTTTAGCCTAAGTAATAAAAAAAATTACCTATGTATATGGTAAAAAAATCTAAATTATAGTATTACAACACTTACTCATCAACAATCAAAACTGACGGTCCCCAATTCCTTTGTTCAATGAGGTCAACCAAATAATCTGGCTCATCTGAAGGCAGTTCCAAGTCCTTTACAATATGGAGGTCATCCTGTGCCAATTTCACTGATAAAGTTGTGGTTAAACCATGGAGTCTTACATGGAAAGGTAGCATGAAAAAGTGGGACTTGCCAGATCTAGGTCCATGGGCTATCCCACCACCGCGCCACAGTGGGGACCTTATAGAGCCATGCCGAGCCTTGCCCATACCTTTTTGTGGCCACGGTTTCCTTCCACCTCCTCGGACTTCAGCTCGAGTCTTCGTATGAGCCCAGGACACCCATCTATACTTTTTCTGCCATATAATATTGCGATGTATAATGTCTATTCTAGCGGGCGCGGCGTACACTAATGGATGCAGTTCAAATAATCCTATTTTCTTTTCTTCGATAGTGTCCATGTTCTCAATCCAGACTTCCCGAGGTTTGGTGTACTGTGGTGGGAATTTCCATTCTTTTTTAATAACATTCAAGTTTTCGTTTATAGGATTTGCTGCTACTGCCGTGACATTTGAAGACAATACTCTTATTTGTGGTATAACTGATATATGTAACTTTTTGATAACGCTTATGAGTGCGGAAGCCATGGTAGGCTATGTAATTATTATATTCTATTTAAAAAGTAAACATTACAGTCACGGGAGAAAATATAGTTGTTCGTTTTTCAGCTGTGAAAAATATTTTAGGTTATATTCGACGTGATTATAAATTTGACATTTCATAGAAACAGATACAAATAAGCATACATAGATTTGAATGAAAAATGAACTACATTATGCAGTTCCTTAGTATTAGTACACATTTATATAAATATTTATTTAGTTCATATTATAAGTATTTTAAATTAAATTTTAGTTATCGTTTTCATGATTTGAAGAAAACATACTAAATTTAAATTTTCGAGGTGAGCATCTGCAACAACGACAGCTGTTTTTTTATTTATACCAAAGATTTATACTGCGCCTTGACGGTCGTATCAATAAAATCGAAATAATTTCATCTGTAAATTTTATATTTCAGTTTTATAAATTGTTTTCAAGTGGCTAGTGATAGTGACCTAAAAATATAGTAGCCTTTATAAAAAATCGCCTAATTCGCGACTAGCCGAGAAAAATTAACGCCATCTTTTGACTTTTCTAAAGATTACATGTTAAGCCGTAAGCTAAAAAAGTAAGTAGGCTTCTAAAACTAAATAAATAGGTAATCTGTTTTCTTGAGCTGATTTCGTATATAGCCCAAAATATAGACTGCCGGCCTAGCATGCGCATCACGAGATATCTCGAGAACGAGAGTAGACAAATTGTCGATGTCGATAAATATCTCGTTTTCTCTAACATGCGCACCACGATCGACAAATTCCTCGTTGAAGACATAAGTTTACTCGTGAAGACAAACCGATGTTGCCCATTGAAATATATATTCTAAACATTTTATTTTCTAATATAGCTACAATGGTTTTAGTTCATTCAATTTTTATAGATCTATGATCCAATTAGGTTTTTTTTGACGTTTTATGTGACAGTTTATGTCATAACAAAGAGCATAATGTAAATAAGAAACGTAAATAAGTAAACAAATTCAAAATTAATAATAATATTGTACAATATAATAAGGATTCTAAAACAAAATAACAGCTCCGCCCTATTTTGGAGTACGAAGTAACAAGACACAAATCAAATAAAATCTAATAAGACAATTATTTGTACGAGTATATGGTGCCCAAGCCGGACTTTACCTCGGGTGACTACGCCCCGCCGTGAGAACGATGTACCATAATGCCTAATGGAATCAGTAGTCCAATCGGGAAGGAGATGGCTGTGGCTTTGGGCCTCACAAAATACCCAATTGATGTAAGTATAGTGAAACAATAACCTTATTAGCAAAACACCAATGTTGTAAGTTGAACTTTGCAGCCACAAAGCTCAAGTTTGTTCTTATTCGATGGTAATTGATGTTTTTTAGTATTAGTGTTTATTAAAATATTAAGTAAGTATATATTTTCTTTTTGTTTTAGTTCCGTGAATCAAGTGCCTCTACATTCATTGGAATGTCCCCAGCCCAGCAGTCAACACCATGTTGAAGAGCTTACCAAATACTACTCCCAAAAAGTTTTTAGTTGCTCGGTTTGAACTTAATAGTTTAATGAAAATATGTATTTTTATAACCAGTTTTTTAAGAAAAACTACATTTTTAAATACTTAATATCATGTATATATATTTCGTTAGGTATCTTTATTTATACACTAGATAAAACATCTGTATGTTAGGAAATTTGGTTCTGTTCTGTTGTGTTCTTGTTCTGTTGGTTTAGGAAATTAATAATATAAGTAAACTGCAGCAATTACTTGAGAGTGCAATTTCTGTTTCTTGTGAGTGTTCATAGTATTTCATTACAGTAATAGTAGGAAATTTGTTGTATAACAAGTTATTATGAAATATTCTATTGTTGCCTAAATTTGTGTAGAAGATTTTGTTGTAATAATGAAAACTATCTTGATATTTAAAATGTGAATATAATAAAATATACATTATTTACATAGGAAAATATCTATTTATTATAATTGAGGTCATCCTGCTTGTGAGACACTTGCAGGTACTGATAATTGTACAGGTTCTTCTCACATATGATGGTCATTTATAATAGTTTCCTCCATTGGAACACTGTAACATAAAATACTGCATTACCTACAGTTACTTAACAATAGTAATATAATGTGAAGTTGTACCAGTGGTAAAATAATATAGTCAAACAACTATTTGAAACAGTGTATAACCATATATCCATTATTGTTAAGTCCATCAGTATACAATCAGTGTAAATGAAGTTTTTAATAAAGAAATAAAGCAAGATATTGTTTGTTCATATTGTTAAGTTGCATAGTAATAGTATCTTCTCCGATACCTGGCATTCACATTAAGAGTTTTGCTGTTTGAATCCATAATGTGAAATTTTTTTGGTAACATATAGGTACTAGTTTTGCAAAACATTATGGTAAAACAAGTTACTCATTTGTATTTGTAGTATTAAAATAAACAAAATTAAAACTGCAATTGGACCTACTTATGCAAACAGGAACCAATACACACATGTGCCAAAATCGAGTTAAGTATGTAGAGAGCTTTCAAAATGTACCTTCTATCCTCTCTGTAAAGATCAAAATGATATGACAATTTTTACTGAACAAACCGTTTTCAACACAAGTTTACCAACCCACATAACACTAGTTGTTCAATAAACTAACAAGATCCAAGCCCCATGGTAACCGGAAAATATAATAAATCTACGAAATTGTTTTTGTTTTTTACAAAGAACCATCCCATAAGACTCACATGATTTTTACGTCAAGCTTGACGGAAATGCAAATATAGAAGACGATCTGGAAGGTTTTTCGGGTCAGTCTGATTTTGAAGTAGAATAATATTTAGATTAAGTAATTTTTGATATTCCACAAAACATTTTAATATAAGAATTTTTATTTTACATAACTATTGTACTACGCTATTGTATTGGGTATTACCTGTAAAATAGTTGTATGTGGAAATAAATAAAAATATTTTTTTCAGTAAAATATATTAAATAAATATGACATTTTATATTTTTATTATAGAATTATTCCAAGATAAAAAATTAACAAGAGATCAATCCACACAGAAATAGTTTTGCTAAAAGGAACCATTGAGTTATTTTTAAATTCCTTAATTATGTTAAATGATTTTCATCAATATTATATTTGTATAGATAGAATAAAGTATTTTTACAATATTGTAAATATTTTTCGTCCAAAATAACAAACAATTGTCTTGTATACAAAAATTGGACAAAAACAGCTTTTTCTCAAAACTATCATTGTGTGGGTTGATTCCCTTTTGCGTAAGTAGGTCCAATTAATCTCATTAAATAGTTCTTATTACCTCATTAGTTGGCACACTAATTTCATTTTTATGAAAGGTATCACGCTATGTATTAATTGTGAAGATATTTCTCAAAGTACATTCATTTTTTATTTCTATTAACTCTAATAATTAATTAATAGTACATTACCAGTTGAACCTTGGTGTCGCAGGCATCCTTCCTCATTTTTGATATTGTGCACTTTGTGGCTCATTAGGAGGTAATATTTTTATATGGGTACAATCTAAGAGCCCTAACATACCTTGCACGTAAAATTCACGAGTCTCACCTAAAAAAAATAAAAATGATTCCATTATCTATAAATCAAAATACTTCAATTGATATTAAACTCAGCTACTTATGTAATTAAGTATGTAATAAATATATTCAATTACCTTTAAACGGACGGCTATGCCTTTGGCTTGAGACTCCAAATCGGGAGCAAACTTTTCTTTAATATACAATGCCATTCGTTTTGTAGCAAAGGGATATCATAAATCAATTAAGTATAATATGTCTTCTTTCCACTTTACACGCCTCTCGTTTGTCGTATATCGATATTATTTTACTATAGTACGATACCACCATCGCGTTTTAACGAATAAATTAAATTGATAATTTTCTCGGTTTATCTCTTCGTACAATATCAAAGAAGACAAATATCTCGTTTACATGTGTCAAAAAACGATAAAATTATTTGCTCATGTTAGGGTTTGTAGACAAAAATACCACAGATTAATAAAACATTAATTTTTCTCTACTTTTCTCGTGACAAGTCGAGAAAATGAGCGCGCATGTTAGTGTCGGTAGACATATAGAGATAAACGACAAAATCACGAGAAAAAGTGTCGACAAAATTTTGTCGTCGTGCGCATGCTAGGCCGGCTGAAGTAGCAGTAGACAGAGAGGAAAGTAGTGATATGCTCAGGTGATATGAGATCACCTAGACCCTTGAAAATTTTCAATTAAACTTGATTTTATCCTTCTGCCGTTTTCTTTCATCCATGAATAAACCACTTAAATTACTTATTTATAATTAGTACTTGCTTACTTTTGTTTATGTGTTATGTTTGCTCATGAAATAAGTACTTACTTGATGCTGATGACATAGAGTTAATGTTGTTGTCAGATTTTAGAGTGTAGCTATAAGTATCTGTTATTCCTTATTGCTTAGAAAATAATGTTGCATATTTTACTAGACGGCTGCTTTATCTCTAAAGCTATTCAGAACTTATAGTTACAAAGCTCCATATGGTACAGAACTTTTCGTATACTAGATATTAGACGTAAAGTCTTCCAGTACGAACCAGTGGCGAAGGATCCTTTTCATAATCTATATAAAATCTTACTATCAATCTAATCTACAAAAAATCTGAAGATTGCATTTATGAAAGTGAGTACTTAATGTTATGTCAAATGTAAGATATAGAAGCGGCAATAGCCTAATTGGTTGTGGAACGGAGTGACGAGACGAATGTCTGCAGGTCCGAAACCCAAGGGCACACACCTCTGAGTTTTCTAAATATGATGTGTGTATTCTTTGTGAATTATCGCTTGCTGTAACGGTGAAGGAAAATATCGTGAGGAAACCTTGGATACCTGAGAAGGTCTCTATAGGAATTTCGAGGGTGTGTGAAGACTACCAAACCGCACTAGGCCAGCGTAGTGGACTAAGACCTCCCTCTCAGTAGAAGGGGAGGCCGGTGTCCAATAGTGGGACAGTATATAATACAGGGCTAATATTATTATGTTATATCGGGGTCTCTTTCAGAAAATTTCACCCTTCGTCACTGGTGCTTACCTATTTTAATATACTTATAATTGCTTTTTATTGCTTTGAATGACGAGACGCGATTTCCGTTCGCCTGATGTTAAGCGATACGACCGCCCATAAACAGTAGAAACACCATCCAACACCTTGAATTGCAAAGTATTGTTTTTGCATTTCACTGCACACGCCATCCTGAGACATGAAATGTTAAGTCTCATTATGTCCAGTAGGTACACTGGCTACAATATCCTTCAAACCGGACACAACAGTGACTACACACTGCTGCTTGGCTGCAGAAATAGACATTGCGGTGATACCTATCCAGGCGGTCTGTCACATATGAGAGACACCACCAGTATCCTTTTAGTAGAGTTGGATACAGAGTAGGTAGGTACTATAATTAATCTTAATTCTTATTGATACTTACCCATTATAAAAGCTAAACTTGTGGAGACGTTAAAGTGATTGCACAAAAAAACTAGGAGCCATTTAGTTGATTTGACTATTTGGCACATACAAATCATGGATCGCATAGACTAGTTTCTTACCCTGAAAATAACACAACTGACTTTTATATCGAGAGGGGATTCTTATGCGGGCAATACTTTGAGCAAAATCAAGCAAATTATACACTACTCAACAAAATGTAGGGAACAAGCCAAGTATGTCAACTTATTTATGAAGACTCTTTAAAAGAAGCACTGGTTCCTAAAATTTTAAAATGATGGTTGAAGGTAGGGTATGCAATCCGATAATCGATAATTTATCGGTTATCGGGCTATTTAAGAGAAACGATAAATATCGGAATAAAATCCGATAAATATCGATTGTCGATAAAAAATGCGCCGCATAACTTGCCAAGAAATACAACTATGAATTATGAGAAATGAATACACTCGAATAAGCCGTTTTTACACACTCCTATAATGGTGATTATTTGTCTGTACTCAATATTTAACTTCGATGTAGGTTGTTAATCGTAATGTAGAATTACTTTACAGAGTCAATATAATGAATAGTCCAGAGGGTAATTGTATTTGATTAAGAAATACAATCATTGATTTAAAAAAGTGTCATTTTTTTTTCAGTATATTACTTATATACTGCTCAAAACAATTAGGGGAAGGGGATTTTATCTTTGATGGGCGCGCTTCGACGTTCATGATGGTAAATGCCCAAGTTCCACAGGGTTCGGTGTTGTCAGTTACCTTGTTTCTTCTGCACATCAATGTTCCGTTATCGCTTGGCAACATTTATTGCTATGGAGAAGACAGCACGGTTCATGGGCGATACTGTTATGAGCCCCTTGGTTCGTTATGACGAGGCGCGACTATCTTGTCATAGGAGTCCATACGTTAGCTCCATTTCTATATGAGGTTCCAAGGACCTAGTTGAGTTAAATGCCAAGAAAACGCAGGTGTGTGCGATCACGTGCAAAAGATTCCCGTTTTCTTCTTCCCCAATTTTCAGGATATTTCCTTCTAATTGTGGAATGACCTGCGTATTCTCGGTGTGGATATTCGATGTGATCTGAATTCAAGTGCATCGGTCTTTCAACGCTTGATCAACTGTATCGTGATTTCGCGGTTATCGAATACTGCTCACACCTTAGGGACGGTTACGTCCAATACCCGATCGATGCCTTAGATGGATTGCAGCGGTAGATCATCTGCATAATGAATGATACAGACGTGACGAGCAACCAGGAGTCGCCGCAGTTGCGAAGAGATGTCTATTGATATTCTCTGAGCGTGTACTACCAACTGTATCATGGTGAATGATCTGACGAATTGTTCAATTTGAAAATCCTCTCCTTTAGAACTTCCCCAGCAGAAATACGCGTACTGGCATGCAAAGTTACAGCTAGATAGGTAGAACCATCACGACCCGAACGCATAGGTTCACCAAATCTTTTCTTTGCCGCAAAATCAGACTTTGGAATAGTTTGGGTGGGTACGTATTCCATTCTTTCTATAGGTAATTCGGAGTTCGTCTGTTGTAGCGTGAAGAAGCATTTTAGTAGGCCAACATGATTGTGTCGAATGGTATGAGATAGCCATATATTGCCAATCCATACTTCATCTGGACGGCATTACTACGTCACTTTGCCGTTCCAGAATAAAAATATAAAAAATAAAAAGGGTATTAATACTCTGTTGGCTACTTTATTGAGAACTACTAATGAAAAACGGCATCCTCCTTTTGTTTTTTAATTTTTCTACATTATTTAGTGGTAACTATAATTAAAACCTTAAAGAGAAAAAGTTTAATTCTACTTTAAAGTATTGTTCGTCCAATTGCTTTGAGCAGAATATAACATAAGTTACACGTTTGGCTATAGTAAAGCGAAAAAAAATAAGTATTTTATTTTAAATCATAAGGCGTTTCATTGAGACTTGACTGCTCTATCGTGGGATCTAGGACTAATTAAACCTTTTTAAATTCCAGTTATTAAATACGTTTAATTTTATTGCACCTTTAAGTAAAGGAGGGCTACTTGAAAGGTCAATGTAATGAGCACTTGAGTAAATTAAGCAATAACCTTGGCTAGCATATTATCGCAAGTCAAAAGGGCGCAATGGCATCAGAGTGAGTGTAGATTGGTAATTTTGCGTTTATTACCTGAAAGCCCTCAGACTGCTATTAATTACCACACCGTTGAACAATAATAGGTTTATATATTGCTATAATTATAGTACTAGGATTAATGAGTCGAGAATACATTTGCAGTTTGAGCTTTGATTGCAGTATTCGAAATTTTACTAATGTTGCTAATTTGGAAATAAGTACCTAAGATGATTATAGTTATCAAACATACTCGCAACAATATTACACTAACATTGTAATTAATGTAATAGGGTAACGTGGGGCACAGTGAAACGAAAAAGTCATTTTCATTTTTTTTTAAATCTGTGTTCATAATATCTACAAAATTTTGAAAATTTTATAAACTTTACTCCATTAATTAATTATAATCAGTCATAGAAGAGATAAAAAATCAGTCTTAAGACTATTTTATTTTAATTTTACTGAAACCTTACTTTTGTTGCACCGTTCTGGGGTACATTGAAACACACTCTGGGGCGTAATGAAACAAAGTGGAGTCCATTAAATTATACATTAACGAACGAAAACGTACTATAATAATTAATTATTGTAGTATATTTTTATGCTAAAATCAACCAATATAGTACATTTTCAAGAATTGTAGCGGAAATGTATAAATATTGGCTTGGTGTTTTGTCTTCCTAGAAGAACTTTGCGAGGGTAAAACTAATTCCATGTCTTCTATCGAAGCAGAGGCTAGGTCAGGTTCAAGAAGGAAATAAAAGTGGTTTTCAGTTTTTTTGCTTCTGCGTAGGTAATTTATATTGTAGCTATTATTTTCATTAGTTTCTGTCAATAGTTGTCCGATGAAAAATTTTGTTTGTTTGCCCGAAAATCGAACTAAAACAAAGTCGTTGATCGTGGGTCTTTTTATAGTCTCTACTATTAGTCAGTGGCGTGTTATCAACATCTTTATTAAGATCAATTATGGATGTATCGGACTTTTCGTCATCGCTTGAGAACAAGACTTTTGATGTTTTCTAATGTCCGTAGTCCTTGATTTCTTTGGTTTAGAACAACTTTTCTTACTCTTCTTCTCTTTTCTAAGACGTGCCAGCTCTTCAATTGCGTTCTTGACAGGCGTAACTGTCAATACTAAGCTTTTGCCGTTCTTCCTATTCTTACTTGAGTTTACGAGGTCCTGCTGTCAGATAGTGTCTACATTCTATTGGGCTTTTAAAGGTCTTCGAAGCAATCTTAACGCTGTCTATAGCTTGAGAGGATAATTCAGTATTGGCTTTAGATGTAGAAGAACATGTAAAATAATAATAAGGAAATATTAGGTTAATTTAAAATTGAGTGTAAGAAGAATTAAGATTAAAGGGGGGACAGTGAAACATGTTTTACTGTACCGAGTTTTATTGTGCCCCAGCACTACCTTAAGTAAAAAATATAAGTACATCTAAAATTTTTAAGGTTATAGCCGTAGACAACTGACTATGAGAAATATTACGAGAAACGATCAAGAAATACTTAAAAAATATGAAGACTCACCAAAATCAAACTGTTTTCCGAATAAAATGAAAATAGTCTTGAAAAATTCGCCAAATTATTTTTTAACAGAAATTTCGAAAAAAAAGCAACGCACCAACATTAAACAAATTATAAGATAATAACTGCACCAAAATGGCGGTTCGGCCGCTTAACAAATTAGTGTTACGAGATCAAATGAATTGTTACAAATATATGGAAATATTGTAATTGTTTCACTGTATCCCTTGTGTTACTGTGCCCCACCTTCCCCTACTATTTAACTAAATTTTAACCTTCGGATTTATATGGATACAATATTAATATAACTTTTAAAATTGTTTAGATTTACAATAGGTCCTTTGTAACACGTGAAGTTATGAAAAAGGTATTCAACAATGATACGGTTCTTGTGGAATCGTGATGACGTAACGATATAATGGGGTGTGAAACAGCGCCCCCACTCGTCTGGATCACTACACAACCGCCATTACGTATCCAATCTCAATTTCAATTTCAGCACGGCATTGTATTAGGTTCGATTTATTTCTATTTTTAACACACCTGTTTAATATTAAAGCTGAGTCAGATTTATTACTTTCATACGTAAATTGGCAGGTCCGTTGTTACCTTGAATAGGTAAGTTATATTCAGTTACATAAGTGAGTACCTATAAAATATGTGTGTGAAGTTCTACTAAGTTATTGCAATGTAGTTATTCCATTTTGATCGACGAATGCTAAACTTTATAAGGTTTCGTACATTATAGGTACCTAATGGAAAACGGAACTTAGTACGTAGTATTAGTACGTAATGGAGCTTAGTAATTTGTTGATCTTTACCTATCTGTAGGTAGGCACGTTCATAGTTAATTGAGTTTATTTTGAATTAAACGATAATCGATACGATGGCAATAGCCGATGTGTACTAATAAGACAGGCTGCGTCGATTTTAATTCACTTTCGAGTCGCGCAAGTTACGCTGGAAATATAAAACCAATACACATAGAATAAAAGATGTTTCATTACAATAAGTATAATTTATTTAACACTTTGGGTTGGTAGGGAACACGTCGTGCGTTGTTGTATATACAGACAAGAGCAAGCGAGATGAGGCCGCGCCGCGCGTGTCCCGCGAAAGAATTTTAAATCGCCCGCGCAAGTAACTAAGTTTTGAAATACGTATGAAATTGAAAAATGTAGCCAGATTGTCTGTCGCGAAGGCATTGTAGTTTTCTATCAACATATGTCTGTAAAAAGAGTATTTTCAGACCTTAATTATGATAAAAATAAATACCGCACATCCTTAATTGAGTAACATATTTGTGACTGGTGTTTACTATCAATTCGGATCGGATTTGTCGCCTAAAATTTTACTTAAATACTAATTTACTAAAAATTATTATAAGCCAAACAATGGTAAATATCACATTGATTGTGACAACGACTTTCCCTGGCTACATTAAAATTTTAGCAGCCTTGGACTAAAGTATGCATTGGGCGGTCTAAATCGTTGCGAGGTCCCGGGTAAAAGCAAAGAAAACCGACGCGAGGCCTCGTGTAGAACAAACAAATAACTGCCGCTAGGCCGCGTGCGGAGCTAAAAAAGCTCAACTATTTGAATAGTTTCGTAGGTAAAATGTTGTAGAAGATTCTCTAAGAAACCGCGCTAGGCCCCTGTAAACGCGAGACCTCGAGCGGTTTCCGGTTCGCTCCCCCCCTCCGTCTAAAGCAGTCACTGACAGTATGGTTAAAATAAATGAAGACACGAATTATTTGAGGTTTAACTTCTATAGTAGATACTCCAACATACAGTTTCACGTGGATGAACAAGTACTGAAAAATGCCAAAAGAACAAGGCAATTCTTATATAAAAGCTATTCAGGTAGTTTCTCTTCGAGGGATTCTGTTTAGAATTTATGAGCAGCAACTTTTGTTTCGTGTTCTATTCTTTTACTCAACACAAAGATCCCTGTATGAAATACTTGTTCACACCGAGTTATGTAATTTTTATGTTCGTTGTTTTTGTTTTTTGTAAAGAATGTAGTATTATTTCAGGAAAAAACGGCTTACTTTACGTGTTTGTTACCGAATTACAATGTTTGCAAACAAAAAAATTTCTCTTGCTTATCACTAGTTTAAATGTACCTAAATAAAAACAAAGATTTCAAGATTATTATAATCTACAGGGTAAAGAATTAAGTCAATACTAGTTTATTATCCGGACTCTTCGAGTGGGGTTGGCGCAACACACTTTCTTTCTCAGTGTGTTAGTTAAAGTTAAAAAACAAAAATGGCATGCCTGATTTTGCCCTTTAAATATCCTGAGTACCTTATTCTTGCTAAACTGTTGGTGGACTTTGTAATTGACTTCAGGTTTTTCGGTCAGGTCAAGTGGCAGATTTTTGTGTCATTCAAATGTATCCAAACGAAGACACTAATTAAGAACTACATTCCTTTTTGGAACTGTTATATTGGTATTAACAAAGCTAATAAAATTTTGGTATTGCTATAATGCCGGCGCCACATGTAGCAAAAATATTTGATCATTTATTTGAACTCATGTGTGGCATGTATTTGCTTATTTGTGCAGTTTGTTTAAATGTTTGCGTATTTGCCATTTGGTATCGATTTTTCGATCACCCATCAAAAACATTCAAAGTTGAAAACTTTGCGTATCCGTCCACACCTGCGCAAAGTTCAGTTTTATGGAGTTGCGATTGGAGGAGAACCAATTATATGAAGACCTGAAAGTAAAAGCCATAAAAATTGAAATTTGGTCAGTGTTGCATGAATCAGAAAAATAAGTACATGTATTAATGTAATAAATAATTATATTCACAAATAGTACAAGTATACCACGTCCACAAAATCGCGGTCCATCGTGTTTGTTCTGTTTGAATACTGAGAGCGAATTTATTTGCAAAGCCTGTGTGGCAGGTTCAGGAAAAACTGTGTTCAAATGTGTGGCAAATTTTTTGTTCAAATATTAATTGTCTCTATGTGGCACCAGCATAAACCAAGGTTTAGTATCGAAAAAATTACGAAAATAAACTAACTATTGTCCTTTACTTTTCTATACCTACGTGTAACATTCACGATAAAATTTTACCGAATTCTTAAGTAGGAATCGTCTGCATAATATTTAACTTTTAAAATAGGATACCTATTGAAAAATAACCTCATACAGCCTCTGATTAGTTGCTATAAGAAGCCTGCTTTTGTAAGAATTCAATATTCTGGGAGATAAATTGGGCTAGATTACGAAAAGAAATTTCAATTCGTATTCGACAATTTATTAGACAATATTGAACAAGATTCATATGCAATTTTCAATTAAAGACATCGTGGAAATACAGCTTTGCGTTTTGGCATCTGACATGAAAAATGGGCAACCTTTTTTGAGAACACTGGGCATAGAATTGGCGCCTCTTTTAACTGTTATTTTTTGCGCTAGAGTCAAGAAATAGGTGATTGTATGATTTTTTTAAAATAATAAAGATAAAATGTAGGTAGCAATGTATTAGATAAAAAACTAATGATTCTTATGTGTATCTATTATGCATGATAAACAAATAACTTAAATAATTCGTCGTGTATTCTAGAATGAATACGCAGACGCAGATACAACCACAATACTTTGAATTGAAGTTGTTGGATGGTATTATAACTGTTTATGGACGGTCGCATCACTTACCGTCGGGTGACCGGCACGCTTGTCTTGTCATACAAAACAATAAAAAATATAAGAAAAAACAATAATTCATGGTTTCCCCTTTACTTATCTTTCGAGAGTTTTGGATATTTTCGCTGAAAAATACTTAGAATCATGTGATGTATAATTCAATTTGCATCTCCAATATAATACAGAAACTTACAACAGTGAGCCACCGATATAAAAGAAAAAAATAATTAAATGTATTCCTCCCGTACAAAACGCAATTTGTAAGGTACATAAGGTCCTACTATATAGAGGATTTTAGCCGGGCAAACTATTTTATATATACAATGAGGCAAAGAAAAGCTAGTTTCTTTATAATATTATTCACACAACCAAATTGCCATTTGAAATGATGAGAACACTTTCAGAAGCCTACCTTTGCTGTGCCGTAGCGATTAGAAAGGTCTAAACGGAGGTTTGAACGGCACTTTTTCATTTTATTAGGCGGCTTTCACGCTGGCCTACTGTCACTTATAGTAATGGCCTTAATAAATCCAAGGAGCTGGGGCATATGTTTGCGAGACCACTCTATCCGACTTGAGAAAAAAAATAATAAATAAAACCCAAATTCCACCTTTAACTTCGAGGGCGTAGGCAGAGGTGCCACCCAGCCCATGTGTGTTCCGTTTCATACGTTCATGTTATACGGTTTGACCCTATCGCGATATCGGGTACAAATTCGAGATTCCCTCCCCCGAGGCAATTCTTGTCCGGTTGGTCTCCACACCGAATGCACGCCCATGCATGGGGGGAAATTTATCGCGGCTCTAGACACTCAGTGCAGTGTGTATAGTTCTTGGTTGGATAACACATTGAGGCCTATGAGGGACTGGCGAACATTTCCTGTCCATCGTCACTCCGCCCATCCTAATATTTTCCTCTTCCTTCCCCTTCACTTCCCCCTCTATTTCTCCTCTTCCTCTCTTCCTCCAGGGCCCTGCAGTCGTTAAAGCGGGGAGAACCCGCATTCCGTTCGCAGGTTTACTACGATGTTCTGTGGGGTTTGAACTTTAAAACAAAAAATCGAAACTCCAAATACGGAGTAGTAAAATCCAACTATCACTCTGCCCGACCCGGGATTCGAACCCAGAATTTTAGAGCGGCTGCTAGAAGGGTAATAATAAATTTTTTATGTCCCTTGCAAGCATCAGGTTCTGGGTGGTTGCCCAGTTCGCCACACCTCTGACTATGTATGACTATGTACGAGTGTAACACTTTCGTGGCTACACTGTGATCGTTCTACAGAGGAAAATTACCAAATACGATCCCTCGACAAATTGAGACAATCTCCTTCTGCTGAAGTCACCCAAAAGTTTCAGTTCATGTAAAAAAAATATCTTTTTAATTTGTATTAATAAGTCACTCCAAGGTTTTACAAACGGTATGTAGATGATACTTTCACAATTTTATCATCTGGCAAAGTAACTGCATTTTTAAATCACCTTAACTCTATAGTAGATCCCTCTCAGTAGTAGAGGAGGCCCGTGCTCAGCAGTAAGGCAAGCATATAATACAGGGACAGCCTTGTATTATAATAACAGTATTATTATTATTAACTCTATAAACGATTAAATCCAATTTACTATGGAGTTAGAACACAATAAATCTTTTGCTTTCTTAGATTTTTTAATCATTCATAGTTCTAATCAAACCTTGTGTCATACTGTGTATCGGAAACAGACCCATACTGATAAATACCTGAACGATGAATCTTATCACCATCCAAAATAGTTAGCTACCGTGGACAAATCTTTGTTTCAGAGAGCACAAAGAATCTGTGACGAGAAACACCTGGTTGCTGAGGTGCAGCATGTCAAGTAAGTAATGTGAGACAACAAGCTCCAAATTACACGCCGCCGTCACAGAAACCGAGTGAAACCAGCCACAGTTGAACGTGGTCCGATTGTATTATCATATGTAAGAGGAGTTACCGACAAGATTGGCTACATCCTGAAGCGTGCTTCCATTAAAACTTATATTAAGCCGCCTAAGAAGATTAGTCAATTCTTACCACCTGTCAAGTGCCATATACCTCTGCAAGAACCGCGAGTATACAAAATAGATTGCAACTGTGGCCTCTCTTATATCGGGCAAACAATAAAAAAATGTAGGGACCCGCGTAAAAAAACATATAGCTGATGTGAAACACTGACGCTCTACGAAGTCCGCAGTCGCTGAACACTCTGAAGGAGGCGCACATCATTATCTGCGACTAGACAAGCCACAAATCTTTGTCAAATAACACCGATTCCTGTTTAGGATGATTCGCGAGGCTATTGAGATTAAAAAACATCCTAATTTCAATAGGGAACACGGTTGGAAGCTTACACAAGCCTGGTATACAGTTCTACATTTAATTAAATCGGAATCAAAAGACCGGCTGCCAGGCTTCAAAACACTGTGCTCATTCTGCGTAGGTCGGTTCACTAACAGCTAAAAAAATTAAAAAGTTGTATATTTGTAAAATGTAGGTAGATATTGTAATGTTCATTTTGCGGATGAAAAATACCCCCCCCCCCCCTCCCCGTCGTGACCATGAAGGCTGCAAAGTCTTCGCAACGTCGGGAGAAAAAGTAAAATATTAAAACCGCGATAAAATCCGAAAAATAGTTTAATTTTAATTACATTAATAACTCAATGTTTGTATAGATTCCCAGAAAGCAAAAAAAGTCATCGTATTGGATATCGAAATTTATTGTTTTTTAACCAGTTATTAATGTATTGAGAAGTTTTATTGCGAAAATATTCGACAAAACGTGTATACTGCTCGTAAATTCGAGTGAATATTTCCTTGCCAATCAGTATCAACTATCAAGTTACCAACCGATTATATAGTGTGAAGGTTAAACTAAATTCTACTACAATAAATTCACAGTTCTATTATTTAATAAACTTACAATTTCAATAGATTTTTTTTAACGACAATACAACAACACTCAAAACAACGAATTACATAGCACCGCGTGATCATCCTGAGTCATAAGATGTTGTGTCATAATGCCTAAAATTTAAGTATACTTGAGGGTTGGAGGGTCCTGTTCCGTTTGTTATACATTTATTGCCATGTTCCTCAAACTGGAACACAGTATTGTATGGACTGTGCTGCTTGGCAGAAATTTATAGTCATTGCGGTGATAAGAACCATGCGGATCTAAGCACAAACGCAGTGCAATTTAGGGCGGTGTTTCCATTATTTATAATATGCAGTCGTGTTCTTATAATATAATCAATAATAATATTATCATCCCTGTATTATAATAGTGTCCCATTGTTGGGCGCGGGATTCCTCTACTACTGAGAAGGATTAGGCCTTAGTCCATCACGCTAGCCTAGTGCGGACTGATTACTTCCTTAAAAATCCTATAGAGAATTTTTCAGGTATGCAGGTTTCCTCACCACCTCACCAAAATTCAAAATTCCTTTGAACTACTTCATGAAATTTCACTAATCTTGACGATCCTGTCTTCTGATTGTGGGATTACTATGGGCCCGGGAACGCTTGTTTGCTTTACGACGTGATTGGTTTTGACAATGATTGGTGTAAAATAATTATTTGTTAGACGTATTCGAGTGGAAGTATTGCTATTCCATATCACGTTTTATGTTCAGTTTCCGACACGTTCGGCTCATAAATGAATCAAGAACGCTCGACTTCGTACATTCCTGTTTACCTTGTACTAAACAGACTGTGTATTCAGTTCAAATAATGTTATACGAACATTAGTCATATAAAATCTAATGAACTGTGAATACTAAGCTATGGTTAAATGATGGTAATATTTATGAACACGAAGCGGGCCCTTACACTACCGTAATGTATATTATAGTATATTCATTATTATACCCATAACGGCACTCAGTTTGAATAATTAATCACAATGTTGTATACATACATTTCTAAATAGATGCACAACATGATTATCTACTTGCAAGTTATACGGAATTCTTAAATCAAACTTCATGTTTTCCTGTTAACTGGGTATATCCCTAGTGTGAATTTCAAATATGTATTATCTTTAAAGGGATTAATTCTATTTTCCACTATGTACATATTTAATATTCGTAACAAAAAGCGCAGATTTCGTGAAAATTACCAAAGAAAATGAAAGGACAAAATAATAACCAACCGGAACATTTATCTGAGTTGTGTTCAATGCTTTTATGAAAATTTTTGTACAATTGAATTTTATGATAAATTATATGTTAAACGCTCTTTTTACAGTAAACATTGTCCGTCTTATTACAAAACGAGGTTCAACTAAAAACTCTGGTTTAAACCTATGCAAATTACGGTTTATATAAAAATGGTATTATAAAAAGTGGTTTAACGATAAACTATGGACTATTTGATGGTCTAATGCTAAACCTCGGAGACCCCTGGTTTGACGATGGTCTAAATCGTAAATGTCAAATCATTTGTCAGATTATCTCTTAAATTGGCGTCGGTTTCATTGTCTTGTGTTATTTTTTATCGAAAATGGATATTAGCGTGGTAGATTCAGTCGATATTGAGGATATTGAAGCCGTTGAGCTACTAGAAACGCCACGCCGACTCAATAGACTCGACTCAGTACTCCAAGTTTTAGATGTTTTTTTCGTTGATTCATCACAATATTACAAAGAGTCAATTGTTCTATACAATAAGACACTGATAATAAATTTCAAAGCTATTTGCAATAGTCACTGCAATAGTTTTGTATAATGTTATGGTTTCATATAACGCGCGGGAAGCTTACGTTTCCTAACACGCATTATGATGTATTACCAGCTAATTCAACATTAATCAAAATTTGAAACCTAAACAAAACTGCAATCGAAGTTACAACTATTGTTGATCTTGGAGCAAAATAACCAAGTCTTAATATTTTTAATACTCCTAAACATTATTTAATCATTAACATTGTATGCAAACGTTTTCTTTTTTGGGTATATGGAACGTTGCGATTAAATGATGTCGTATTGAACGAATGTTGTTTGTATTTAGGCCATGGTTCAAATGGCGGTACTACGAAGTCTACGGTTTTTATGATTTTTGTAATACGGACAAATTTAAACCATGGTTTCCCAGATAAGCCTGGTTTTGTTAGTACAGGTTTAAGCTAAGGTTTATTTCGCTTTTTGTAATAAGACGGATTGAGTCTCGTGACGGTATTTAACATATTGTATACGCAACGAGCGCATTACAAGCCACAATACACTATAATTCTGGATCCTAGTAATATTGCTATTATTAAGTCAGTCGTGGCGCTTACCGTCACGTGAGAAACTTGGTCGTTTCCTTATTCATAATAATAATAATAATAATGACTCTGTGACTGAGGATGAAAATGGAGACAACGAAATGCATGTATCCCAACCAAATTTCATTTTACTTTTAGCATTTCGATACAATGACATATGAGATTAACGTATATAATACCAGCTTTATTCGCCTGCATCGAAAAGTTTTTGTGGGATTATATATTTTCTAGGAATAAAACTAACCTATACCACTCACGAGTAATTTAACAGAAATATTTAGTGAAAAAAAATTCAAAATCTGTTCAGTTGTTCCAGAGGTTAGCTCCAATCAACTCACAAGCTTTTCCTCTCTATAATATTAGTATAGATTTTGTATTCTAATTAGTACATGATACATCTTAAGATGAAGTCAAAATATTTATAACTAGCTTCCGCTCGCAGCTTCGCCCGCGTGGATTTCGGACTTCAAAAATGGAGCCGGTCGCGAACGTTCGAGAATGTTCGTTTTACGAAAATACTCGCTAGGTGATTCGCTAACCTCTAGGTGCCAAGAAGCCGCCTGCCTGTGCGTTCGCGACCTTATATATATACAAAAATAATCCTTATAGCATGATTCAGTATTCTCGCATGATGGCTTATTATTAGCGTATTTCATGGATAACTTTGGTGTTTCTATACCGATTTCTATGATTCTTTTTTATGGAATATTTAATAATGTTAACTTTTTTTAATTAGGGATGACTGAGAGTGTTATAAACGTAAGAGTAGACAAATATAATGAGAAAGCTTCGAACTGCTAAGCTATCGGGAGTTACACGTGTTATTGTGAGTCAACCATAAAAGATAGACATATGCTGTGGTGGGATATTTTTTTACATAATTTTAAGGAGAACATTTCCGTCATACATGATTTCTGTGTAGCTTTAACCATTAAGGTTGCACACGCGACGGAAGCTTAAAAATGGTGTAACTTCTCCCGTTTTCCCAACATTTCCCTTCACTGCTCTGCTCCTATTAATTGTAGCGTGATGAAAAGTATACTATAACCAGCACAGGAGTATGACAAATAATTGTACCAAGTTTCGTTAAAATCCGTCGAGTAGTTTTTGTTTCTATAACGGTTATACAGTCAGACAGACAGACAAAAATTTTACTAATTGCATTTTTGGCATCAGTATGGATCCCTAATCACCCCCTGATAGTTATTTTGGAAATATATTTCATGTACAGAATTGACCTCTCTACAGATTTATTATAAGTATAGATAGATTTGATAGTATGTAGTGTGTACCTAGTATTAATTAATTAACGAAGGTTCTGAGGCTTCTTGCGATTTTGAATACATGCTCTTGCTGTAAACAAAGATACACTAAATAAATGAAACTTAATTTACAGAAAAATTTTACAACAAATGAAAATAAATGTAATTTTTACAATTTCTTTCGGTTTCTATCGTTTAAGGAGCTGACGCCTGATACACAGAGAACTATCAAATATAGTAAAATTATTTTATGCCCAAAGGATGGTAAAATAAAGATTTTTTTTTATTTTTATGTGTACATCACTACCATTATCATCGCAAGCGTGTACTGGCTAAGTTATAAAATAAAATGGCCTTTATTAACCGAGCAAATAACAAAGATGTTTACAACAAGCAAATTTAGCTTTAGAAATAAGTTTCAATTATAGTTAAGCAACATGTAGTTAATTTCGTGAATCGTATAATGTCACGCAGCTCAGTTTGCCTCATGGCAAAGGCCTCCTCCAACTCATTCCAATGAGTCCTGTTTTTGGTCACTCTTCGCCAGTACGGTCCCGTTGCTCTTTTAATTTCGTCCTTGCATCTACAAGTTTGCCTACCCCTATTTCTTTTTGAGTCTCTGGGAAACCAATTTGTAACCTCTTTGCTCAAATTTTCATCCTTAGGACGCATCATATATCCAGTCCATTTCCATTTGAGTTTATCTATTCTTTGGAGGATGTCTGTAAACTGGGTTTTCCCTCTTATAATTGCATTTCTAATTCTGTTACTTCTTTTTTTAATCCGAGAAGGATAAGTTATGCTACTTCTTAATTATTCATAACTTTGTACTCTGGGTGAATAGCGTTCCTCAGAGGTACGATTTGCAAGGTTTAAACCCTATATACATAAACTATTGATACATACATACATGATCCACACTAATAAAATAAAACGAAAATGAGTCCATTATATTTTGTATAAAACATTGGATCGGTGTAGGTGCTAAGTACAATAAATAAACTTTCACCATCACGATTAAATTAATGTATCTAGTATCTACTACTTATATTGTCTGTTATCCTTACCCGCGATTAGTTCTTACTGCAACTGCGCCCTTATGCTCTACACTCTAATAACGGCCATGCTGCATCTTGCCATTTGGCAGGACATTCCACTGAAAGACGCGAACCGCCACACCTCTTGCCAACAACCTACAAATAAATTTCTTAAACCTTACATACTCGAACTTTTCTCCTTCTACAGTTTGTTCAAATTATTTTTTTATAAATGGCCCCACATTTCCATTTTTAATAAATTGGGAACGACAACCGTTTTGATGTTCCGGTTCTCCCGTAGTCAAAGTTTAGTCAAGGAAGGAAGAGACACGTTAAAATATGCACGAAATATCATTATATACATAAAGAAAGTTCTGTAGCAGCAATCTAAATTAACAACACCATCATAGAGGTAAAAAATATATAAATCTGTTAGTACTGGTTCAAAGGTCTTTTTTATTTTGGGGGCTAATAAAATCTTTTTCTTTGAAATAAAACTAAAAACTATTTAACGGATTTTATCGCGGTTTTTTATACTATTATTTTCTCCCGACGTTTCGAAGACTTTGCAGCCTTCATGGTCACGGGGGGGACTGAGGTGTTGTTCATCCGTAAAGTCAAAGTTACAATATCTACCTACATTTTTCAAATATACAACTTTTTTAAATTTTAGCTGTTGACGGTCCGATCTACGCAGAATGAGCTCAGTGTCTTGTGGTCTGGCAGCCGGTCTTTTGGGATCCGATTTAATTAAATGTACTATATACTATCTTATATATACTGTCTTACTTCTTCCTACCATCTTTACGCAGATGACCTACAAATTTACTACTCCGCCCCAGCAGTACACTTGACTGAAGCTATTGTGACTATTAATAAAGACCTTGCCAGAATAGGTGAATGGGCTTCAAATTTTGGTCTTGTGGTAAATCCTCTGAAAACCCAGGCCATTGTTGTTGGCAGCCGCAGGATGTCATCCAAAGTGGATTTCAGTGGACTTCCTCAGGTCGTATTTGATAGTTGTACCATTCCCTATAGCGATATGGTCAAGAACTTGGGAATTCTTATAGACAGAAACCTGTCCTGGGGACCCCAACTGCGGGAAATCAGTCGTAAAATATTTTCTGCTGCCGGGTCCTTGCGTCGCTTACGTAATTTCCTTCCTATCCCCACTAAAATAGCTCTTGTGCAATCACTTCTTTTATCACTCCTTAATTATGCTGATGCCAGCTATCTCGATCTTTCCGAAGCCCAATTTGATAAACTTGAGCGTCTTCAGAACTTCTGCATCCGTTTCATTTTTGGCCTACGTAAATTTGATCATATATCACAATTTCGGACTAAACTCAAGTGGCTTCCCATACGCCTCCGCTTGAATACCCGGATTTTATCTCTGTTATATTGTGTTTTATTTCTCCCCTCTTCTCCTTCTTATCTTAAAAACCGATTTCACTTCCTGAGCAGCACCCACGCTCGATGTTTACGATCATCGGATAACCTCAAATTGGAAATTCCCAAGCATGCAACTAATTTCCTTGATAAATCATTTACAGTTCAGGCTGCACGCTTGTGGAATGAGTTACCTGTGTCGGTAAGAAGGGCAAAAACTCTTCCCATTTTTAAAAAGGCTCGTTAAGCAACACTATTTGTCACTGTAATTTTCTGTCTCCTTTTTCTTACAGGTTATTACTGTATATTAAGTATTTATTTTATTTATATTTATGTAGTTTATGTATTATAATACGTAGTTTTTGTATAGGTAAATATATAAATATGTTTATTATATATATGTGATATATTATATGTTTTAATACTTTAGTACATCGTTTTTCCAAACCTTTTTATTACATAAATTATGACCGCCCGCTCGTTTCATTCCTAGTTATTTTAAATCCATCCAAAGGTTGTCTGGAAGAAATCGCCGATAGCGATAAGACCGCCATTTGTACTTCCTGTTGTTTCATCATCTCTGTTGTATATTTATTTTTCCCTACGGTGTTGATGTACAATAAAGTGTTTAAATAAATAAATAAATGTAGAACGGGATCCCAGGCTTGTGCAAGCTTCCAACCATCTTCCCTATTGAAATTTGGGTGTTTTTCAATTTCAATAGCCTCGCGAATCATCCTAGGCAGGAATCGGTGTTCTTTGGCAAGGATTTGTGGCTTGTCTAATCGCAAATAATGATTGGAGCCTCCTTCAGAATGTTCAGCGACTGCAGACTTCGTAGAGCGTCGGTGTTTCACGTCAGTTATATGTTCATTTACGCGGGTCGCCGACCCGCGTAAAAGATTTTAGAAATTGAAATTAAAAAACACCCAAATTTCGATAGGGAAGATGGTTGGAAGCTTGCACAAGCCTGGGATCCTGTTCTACATTTAATTAAATCGGATCCGAAAAGACCGGCTGCCAGACCTCAAGACACTGTGAGCTTATTCTGCGTAGATCGGACCGTCAACAGCTAAAATTTAAAAAAGTTGTATATTTTAAAAATGTAGGTAGATATTGTAACTTTGACTTTACGGATGAACAACACCTCAGTCCCCCCCGTGACCATGAAGGCTGCAAAGTCTTCGAAACGTCGGGAGAAAATAATAATATAAAAAACCGCGATAAAATCCGTTAAATAGTTTTTAGTTTTATTTCAATGTCTAACATTCGCGTAAACATAAGAAATCATTATCTTTTTCTTTCTTGATTTCAGTAATTTCATGAAAGAACTTTCACCGGGTCCGAGTGAGAGAGAAAGAAGAAGTAATAATTCTCTATGAGTCGATAGAAACGTGATTTTGAGAGATACATTCAAATGTGCATTTATTATGGTCGAATTTAGACCACTGGGCGACCACTAGTAAAAATTATTCAACAATGGTACAATACAATATTAAACATTTTACGTAGAAGATTTAGTATAAGACATAATTCAATAACAAAACGCTATTATCTACACCAGGGCATCACGAAATGTGTTCGACATAATAAAGTCAAAGTTAATATAACAACCGCGACAAAATGGTAAGTTCACCGCTGGCACATTTGCAAAATAATGGAATTTATCTTACAGCCGCATTGTAATCAATTCAATTATTATAAATTTAAATGAATAATTTATATAATGCAAATATAGTTGTGTTTCTGTAAATTCATGTATCTATAATATGGTCACCATATTGTTAACTATCTCCTAGATGGTAATAAATATTATTTGACTGCCTCGGTGGCAAAGTTGTGTTGTGCACGCGGTAGGAACCACAGCGCTCTGATCTCCCGGGTTTGAATTCCGGGTAGGGTAAAGTGATATTGGATTTTTTACTCAGTATCAGCTCGGAGTCTGGAATTTGTGCCTGAGACAGCGTTAAGCTCGCCCCCTATCACATCATGGCACGGAACACATGCATAAAATGGATGCCCCACCTTCTGGTGTAAAAACTAATCGATTTTGTAGAAAATGTGACTAATTCGCTTGTCATGTCTATAACATATCGCAATATATTCACGAAACACACAATTGAAGTAGTAAAATTAGAGTCGCTTTAGATCTGTTTAATTTGCATTGCACGAAACACAGGCAATACGATCTCACTTCACTTCATTCTAACGTTTGCGTACCTGCCCCAATTTCAAATTAACATAATATTTAAATTAAATTGTCGGCAATCCCACAGTGGTATGAAATAACAATTTATGAAATGTTTTAAGCGATAAATAAAATATTATCCGGTACAAATTAAACGTAATATGCGAATAATGGGATGCTGGAAGGTGGAATGTACCCATCGTAGAGCCAGCAAGGAATTCTTCACAGGAATTTCATTAAATTTCTCGCCTTACTTATTGATATGGGCGCCTCGCTCGAGGTCGGAGCGCACTTTATTAAGAAATCATATGAATGCCAACGGAAATGGGCGTACGTGACTATACGCGCAATATAGCCATCGGCGTACCGTTGACATACTACACTCAAACGCATACGCGCAAGCAATCAACATCGCGTGCTCCCTACTACGCGCGCAGTAATCTAAAAACATGTGCGTGTTACGATTACTGACGCCGCGCCGCCATGATGACATCTCTTTATGTGGCGAAACGTGCAAATGAAAACTGGATCGACTGACGCACTTTTATATAACACAAGTATTCATGAACATTATTATTTGTACTTCTTTGGTAGATCCACTTACAATTTGCTGAAGGCTATGGAATTACTCAGAAGCAATTCTAGATAGAACAGTCGCATTTCGTAAAGATTTTCCTAGAACTTGTTTCAAAATAGTTTTTGTAATTCACTGCCAACACAAATATTTTGGCGTACCTCCCTGAGGGTGCTTATGCACTATAAACGCGCATTAACTTGTAGCGAAACGAACACAAACTCGTGAATAATATTGTATCGAACGAAACCTTGAACGATATTTTCTTGCAATATCATATTACGAACTGGTAACAAAATTGCAACATTGCACAGAACAAGAGCTTGTGTACACACTTGCTATGTACCTGAAATTACGTACATACAAATATGAACGCAAAATAGAGAGGAATTTTGTTATAAATTCTTGCCTTATTTATACAAGCTTAAGTATTCCGGTTTAAAATACAAAGTTGTTATTTTTATTCGTGATTTTTTATACCATCGTGTTAGAATAACGAGCGCAATATCACAAATTCTTCAAAAACGAATTCACGAGAACAAATCAGTACAAACGAAAGTTTTAATTCATTATTCATTTCATATGAACTTTATTGAGTACCAGTAATTACAAACGTAAAAATTTTATGGTATATCTAGTGATCTATATGTACAATTGTATATCAGGAAAAAGTTCCTTTCTTATATCTAAAAACTTTAAACCATAATAACCGGTAAGTAATCTATACTATTATAAACGCTAATCTCAGAAACTACCGGTTCGAATTAGCAGAGTAGTAATGAAAAATGTTTCAAAAACGGGGAATTTTTATTTCTTTTGAGAGCTTTCGGTACGTGCGCTGTGTAATGTTCTTATAAAAGGTGTACAAAATTTTGCTTCATGTATTAATGTATTTGCTTCATGTATAGATATTGTAATGAATCAAATATTAGGCTTTTAAATAAATCGCAAACCCAACGTTACATTAATCGCTGTATTTCATTAAGCTAATGCATAAAGTGTATGATAACCAATCTGTACGCACTTAAGGTTTACGTTTCAAGATTTTCAAGATTCTTTATTTGTTAAACATGAGTATACACACAAAGCATGCAAGTTGTTCAGTATTATACTTATATATAAAATGATCTGTCATGTTTGGCCTTTATGGCGTACAAATTTTGTAGTTTTTTGTTAATCTTTAATTACAATTAAATATAAGTTTGTTGTAATATATAGTTACCTACATGTCAAACACACTAGAATTATATAAAATTAGAAAAATGTCAAGTAATATTAATTGTATTTATACATTAAAATAATATAAATAAGAATAAATCCATACGTTCCCTATCATTTCAGCAACAATATTAAATCTGCTATAGGAAAACTGATTTTATTTTCGTGGAGTCGCTGTTCGTGGAATACAGTACATCGTATTGAACCAGCTTGCTAATCAGAAAAAATAAATGAAAACAACAATGGATGTAAAATTTTAACTTATTGTTTCCAAATATATTTTTTTCAGAATTTTAAAACATATTACGTAGTTAGTTATTTCAAACTAAACTGTATTTATTCATCGCTCTGTGTGCTCCGATTTTTTTTCGTGGAATTAAAAGTGCAAAACCCATAGATTGATTCGTAATATAAACTTGCCTATTTCTCTCTTGAGCCCAAAAACTTTAATAATCATGACAACTTACTTATTTGATCCTGTTGTTTTGACCAATAATTATCATACTTTTAGAAATAGATAGGGTACCTTAATGATTTAAGTAAAATGTATTAAATAAAGTTCAATATTCCTCGTTACATAATTTGTCTCCTTTAAGCTACATTCCCATAAACATAAAAATAATATGGGAAAACCATATTTTCCTGCTATTCTATATTGGTTGAATTGTCTCTAAGAAAATATGTTTCTAATGTAATAGTTATAATTATGCTCATATTTAGGGTATGATATCCTTTTTTACAATACCATTTAAGAAAAAAAAACTCCCAAGATGACATAATATTACGTTTAACATTTAGGTTACGCAAAAGAAATTGAAGTTTATAGTTATGCAATGTACAATTATTTCGGTACAGTAGGTATTTTATAAAAAAAAAACCGAAAGTCTTGTAGCTGACGTCGAGTTAAATGCTACCTACCTACTGTTACCATAGGTAAACATATTTTAAATCAAATTTCATAAGGTGGTTTGTTACCTTGCGATTCAAGTGCAAAGGGAAAAAAAAGAAGGGGAGATAGCACAAAGACAAACCCGGTGGTGGGGCGTGTAAATAGCCCAACCAACGAGAAAAAATGAAATAAGGAAAAGGGCCAAAGAAAAGCAAGGCCGAGCAGGCACTACCTACGATGTACCCTAAAGGGAGGAGAGCTAAGGCTACTAGTTAATAATGCGCAAAATCACTCACCAATCTTGCAGTTAAAGTCACGAGGTGCACACCGCAGAGGAGGTCCGGGATTCCAGGCGATGCTCCGGTTGCCGTCCACGGGCGACACGGCAGAATAAAGAACGAGGATCGTCGAGGGAGAGGTGAAAAATTAAGAGGGAATTCGGTAAAATGTGGATTATAGGAATGAGGAAAAATTAGACGTAAAGGATTTTCATGTAGTAATGACATTTGTATGCCCGTTTCCAATTCTCTTTGCCCGTTTCAAACAATCGGAGCATAACTGCCAGTATTGCGTCCAAAGAGGCAGTATCTCCTAACTAAGCTAAAAAGGTCGGATGAGTAATTCTACGCAGAGCGTAGCCTCGACATCAAGCAGCTCAACTACCCGATAGGCCGACGGGCGTGGCAAGGTGTGCGTGTGTTTATTCGGAGTCCACTGAGCTACTGTCAGGAGACGGTAATTTTTACAATTTAATTAGATTTTAATATATTCAGCTATTTATTATAATGTCCGTATCTTGAAAGTCGTACTATTCTGAAGTAATTATTTATATTCTGACGTAAAATATTTCAAATATTCTAAGATTTATCTCTTCATTACCGCTACACTACGTTACTATAAAAATGTCACGCTATCCTATCCTATCGCTAGTCCTATGACAGTACGTAGTTTTTATTGCTATCGTTACAATAAAACATTATCTATTAACATCTACTAATAAACAAGTGAATGACATTTTTTTTGCGATTTTTTAAGCATAGTTATAACATCTAAATATATACATACAACTCTAAGGTGACTGACATAGTGATCTATCAACGCACAGCCCAAACCACTGGACGGATCGGGCTGATATTTGGCATGCAGGTAGATGTTATGACGTAGGCATCCGCTAAGAAAGGATTTTGATTAATTCCACCCCTAAGGGGATTAAATAGGGGATGAAAGTTTGTATAAATCTTCTTAGATTTTCGACTGATAGAAGTGAAATTAAAAATTGGAGCTACGATATGAAGACGTTCGCTTAAATAGACTTTTGATAAATTCAACCCCTATGGGGATAAAATTAGTTTAAACCTATCAATATCGGGAAAATATGTAGCAAGACTTTTATCCCGGAAAACTCCTTCACGCGGACGAAGCCGCGAGCAAAAGCTGGTCAAAGATATTTCTGTATAAATTGTAAAATGCTGTAAGTTCTAAGGTACTTGTCTTACAAGACTGCATTAACCCAAGTGAAATACGTTATTGACACAAATTAAAAGAAAACATCTAGAAAGATATCGCAGAAGAAAGTTAGCGTGGGAACTGTTCTTATTAAGAAATACCGTCAAATGCGAACTGAATGCGCACACCACAGGTTCCGTACACACGTGTAGGTAAGGTATATATAAGTATATAAGTGCAATAGTTCGCCCATCGAAGACTTTTCCGCTTTACCGAGTAAGTTTAATTTGTAATAGCAAATTTGATTTTTTTCGTTATAAAGTACATATTTTCTGTTTAATTTTTTTTCCCTTACAAGTCCTGAAAGACATTTATTTATGCCAAATTTCATGATTCAAGATCAAAGGGAAGTACCCTTTAGGTTTTGATTCTCTTTTGTACTCGTAAAACTTAAAATAAAAACTTATAATCTATAAAATTTCATGGCAAAACTTCGCTGCTAGCAATAGCACGCAATATGGTATTTCATTTATTTACAGTATGGAAAACTTACAGCTATAGAGTTATATTAGAGATAGGAGCTATTTAGGTGTCAAAAAACCAATAACAAGTTCTCACTTTTAGAATCAAATTAAGTTACGTGAGTATGAGCAAAACTCTTTTGACAAATAATTTGTAAAAAAATAAATTAATTAAAGTAAAAAACTAACAAAACAAAAAATAATGGATACAAAGAAAAACCATTAACAACAGAAATCAAGAACTAAGCAGCTCCTCAACACAGACACACTTGTTGTAAGTGACCTAAATTATTGTGTTTATTTATAATATATTATTGGAATCACTGTTAGCGCACACCAAGTAGCTTTATTCCATACATCCTCAACCACTCACGTTACCAAAGTTTTTAATTAATATTTTATATATTTTTTTGCTGAATATACTCTAGTTTTCGTTGAATCCGTTGTTTAAATGACATAACATTGCGCATTCAAGATTATTCCAGTCATGACACAGGCAAACCTTCGTATGATTTATTATGTAGGACTAAACGTATTTTGCACAAATAACTGAGAACACACTGCGGGTTTTACCAACCACGTTGAGAACCACGTATAAGAAGTAACCGTAGAAGTACGGATGGTAGGGCTCACATATGTGAGAGTTCGCCTGGGTAAGTACCACTGCAGTGTCTATTTCTGCCGCCAAGCAGCAATGTGTAGTCACTGTTGTGTTACGGTTTGAAGGACATTGTAGCCAGTGCAACTACTGGACATGCTGAGACTTAACATTTCATGTCTTAGGATGGTGAGCGCAGTGGAATTCCTAACAATACTTTGTAATTCAAGGTGTTGGATGGTGTTTTTACTGTTTATGGGCGTTTGGATCTCTTACGATCAAGCAAACGACAAGCTCACTCGTCATTCAAAGCAATAAAAAAAAGGAAACATAAAATGTTCCGAATCACGCGGTATGTTAAAAAATATTTCGAATAAGCCAGGACAATTATGTCTGCAGAAGGATAATTGCTCATCAATCTTTACTCTACGTGGACGCCGCTCTACCCACCATCGGGTCCAAAGGAGTCATTTAACCGTGCCCCTATAAAAAAGAGATCGACATTCCTCTACCTTTTTTAAATATGGCGGCACAAAATCGCTATTGCGTCGGCTTATATTGGTCATCGATGTCTAGCATTTAATAACCGCGCACTACTACCCATAGTGCGTGCTTAGCTTTACTGAAACCAATTTAGTACGGTCTGAGGTTTTATCCTTTGGATAAAGAGCTATTATTATGTTGGACCGAATTTCACGCGACTAGAACTAATGGCAGCAAAAAATATAACGTTGTGACCAACATACAAATAGAAAACTCCGACTGTAATATCCGTTTCTATTGTTAATATTCTAACATAAAGGAAATTCGGCCACTTCCTTATAAGAAACTGTTCGAGTGTTTCCTCGTTAGATGTATGTTGCAATTATTATTACATTTACGTGCCCTGTTTTACAAATTATAAGTTAATTTTACTTGACGGTTATCGTATCAAGCGGCTTGTGTAGAGAGTATTCATGTATAAACATTTATTTGTAAACATAGATTAAAGCGTGACTTTTGTATTTGGTCAACTTATACATACATTTTATTTGACGAGCAGCATTTACTCAGAAATTGTAAAACAGGCCTTAAATGTATCTTTATCATATTTATTAGTCCTCAGAAATGGATAGATTTTTATATAAATATACAATTACTTATAAAATATTAGTAATAGTGGGTATGTCTATAGACATTGTCAAGAGGCAGCAGTTTTCCTGTCCCGTATAACATTGACATAACACTTCAATCAGTAAGCAAAAGTGAGTGCCCTCCGATATCCATAATATAATAGGTTCGAGGCAGAAATGAGAGTGTAAATTGCAATGCTCGGTAAATCCCCGTGTACATGATATTTTCCAAGGTTTTTAGTATTGACAGGTAAGGAATTGTTATCTGAATACAAATATCGGATAAATCTATTACCTACGTAAATGTTCGATTATTGAGGTTGTTATCTCTGTATAAAGTGTTATAATCTCGCAGTGGAAAGCCAACATTATATAAAATTGAAAGAAATTAAGAGATTTTAAAACTTATAAATACGTTCAGGAGTACTGCATATCGAAACTGGAGAAAAAATAACTGAGATTTTATTAAATAAGCTTAGTTATGTCTTGTTTTTCTGCGTAGCATTAACACAGTCCAAATGCAGGGTGCGCCTTCCTCTGACGCCTCTATTTCGTACACTCTTGCGCATCCTGCTCACTCGTATTAACTTTCCCGTACAGTTAAAGATATTAAACGATGCCATGTATATATAATAATTAAATTATAATCATTGTAATTTTAAAGTATATTGCACAGGCGCAAGTTATTACTGGATGCCCCGCGTCATCAGTCCGCGTTTCGATTGTTTCAGTATTGTTGACTACAATAGTTTAATCTCTGGCGGACGTGTTCACAGTAGACAATTACATCGCTCTTTGTCACATTTCAAGCATGTTACTTCACAAAATTAATGTAAATAAGATATGTTGATTACGTTGATTCATGGAGAATATGATGAATAAAAAACAGGGGGTTATAACATAATCACAATAATAAGCATATGCCAACGTTCATATACTAAAATAATACTTTTAATGTGCTTCGGTGGCGTAGTTATACTTGTATTACGTGCGTGATGCAACCTTCGTTCTGGGGTCCTGGGATTAAATCCCGGGTGGGGCATAGTGATATTGGTTTTTTTTTTCGGTATCAGCCCGGAATCTTGAGTTTGTACCCGATATGGCAATAAGCTCGCCGCTTATCGCATCATGGGGTAGAAAACACATACATGTGGTGAAAAGTAGGTGTCCCCTTACCCCTTCGGAGATTAAGGCGTGATATGGGTCTGTGTCCATTTTTTAAATATAAATAACCACAATAAAATCTGTAATAGTTTTATTTCAATGTCTCACATTCGCGTAAACATAAGCAGTCATTATCCATTATCTATATTAAAATAATATTAAACTTTATGCTTCTCATTAAAAAGCGCTTCTCTAGTATAAAGGATTGCAAGAGTTTCGACCTTAGGTACATATAAACCTGAAACAAATATTTGGGAAACAAACAGTTGTCGGGCGACCTCCGTTACACACGGCTACTCACAACACCATGTGTCACCACCAATTTCCTTTGTGTTTAAAATTCCATTATATTTATCCTTTTCCACTATAATTGGATTTATTCTTATGCGTTTATTTTCTTTTTTATTTTATTTTCGAGTTTTATTCTGAGATAGAAATTTAGTCATTGCATTATTTATTTATTATTATTACCATATTTATTTGCACATAAAATTATATACCAAGATTTCAATTTCTATTCTTAGCTGTTCTCTTCCTAGTTTGACGTATAGTATTACCTACAGCGTATCTAATTCGATACAACATGAATATACTCTATCGTTACAAGAACCCTCTTCAAGTCGAAACCCTTGTACAAAATATAAACATTGTTTATTCGTAGATCCTACCCAATACGTAACTGAACAAATATTTTCTCCGTTACCTGTGGGTTTTATTGTAGATAACTCATGTTTTCTTGTATGTATCATAATTTGGGTTATGTATGCCCTAAATCGTTGGTCAAATATGAATAACTAAAAGGGTCGCTGTCGTGTCAATTTTAAAAGTAGAATAATTAGTCCATTGAAAAGTTACATTTAGGGTTGCGTTTTTTAGAGGACGCAATTTTATTTTTTTGAAGTGTAGGGGGGGTCAGTGTAAAGCTAAAACCAAGTTTGTGGGGTCGCCACCCTTGTCCCGCGGCCGCCATCTTGAAAATAGGGGTTGAAATGGTTTTTACGATGTATCTCTTAAACTATTTATCTGACAAAAAAAATGTATAAACATTTTTTGTTGCAAATTAAATTCTCTACAACTTTGGTTCAGTAACTTTTTTGTCGTAGAACTATAAATAAATAAGTTATAAGCGAAAATGTTAAGAAATTCAATGTTAAGCAATGTCCATTGCAACGTCATCAGAACGTGTGTTTATAAGGTTCATAATACTTTTTTTTGTACTCTCATTAATACCCAAATACCCAAGGGACCATTAGGGAACAAAAGAACATCTGCCTGCTATTATTATTATTATTCCTAACCTCTCTTATTGTAAGAATAGCTGATAGTATTGTGTTCAAGTTGTCGTTCAACTTATATCTTTTAGTTGTGCTACATATTTCTGTACGTGCGGATGTATTTTATTCTGTTTTTAATTGTGAAGACGATTTCGAATGATTTTAGACACTTTTTTTATTAGTATTTTGACTTTTTAAGTGTGCTTTTTTATTATTCCATTATGAGTGATTGTTTTATTTTTAAAACACCTTTAGGTGAAAATAAAATAAGAACTGTGAAGGCAAAAGGTATAAAAACTTTAATAGAGCGAGCTGTAGCAAAAAAATATGCGATTAATGAACAATTTAATACAACCTTACTACCCCCGGACACGATGGCTATAAAAGCTCATACTTGTGGGATAAGTGCAAATACTTTGTGCAGCTGTAATACGCTGACTCGCGTTGATAATATAAAATATCTCGGTATTATTATTGATAATAGACTTTCCTGGAACGCTCAAATAGAAAATCTTATTTCTCGTATTAGAAAGTTAATTTTTGTCTTCAAAAAGTTAAGAGCCAGTGCTGAAATTACAACATTAAAAACAGTCTACTTTGCATTAGCGGAATCAATCTTGGGATACTGCATAACCTCTTGGGGTGGTGCATGCAAAACAAATCTATTGCGACTAAAAAGAGCCCAAAGATGTATTTTTAAAATTATGATGCACAAACCTATTAAATTTCCCACAAGTGACCTTTACTCCCAGTGCAAACTTTTATCAGTCCGTAAGTTATTCATCTTGAAAACCATTCTCCAGAAACATAGTGAAGTTGTATTTGACCACAAAATTGTTGATAATAAACGCAGATCAGATAGAGTATGTGATACCTTTAAATACACAACTGCTACTGCCGGTCGTCAATACTATTTCCTGAGCCCAAAATTATACAACAAAGTAAACAAAGTACTTAAAATATACACGTACATCCTTAGAATGTAAACATAAATTAATTAATTGGCTTCTTACCTTATCCTATGATGAAACTGAACATTTTATTAAACCTATAACCTAACAAGACCTGATCACACGCATTCATATTCACACAGACACACACACACACACACACACACGCTCAAACACATAACTCATAGTAGACCATATTTTTCTTTTTTTATATATATATTTTTTTTTTCTGTTTTTCTTTTTGTATAGCTTAATTTAGAACCTTTATTTGATTAAATATTTTAAGTTTCTGTTTGGTAAACCTAAGTTCCTCCGAAGGAAGGGCGTTGATAGCTGTAACACAGTTTTAACTACAGCAGCTATCATCGTTCACTTTTGTTATTGTAGTTTTTAAAAATGGTTCACAATAAAGATTAATTTAATTCAATTTAATTTAATTTAATTTTTACGAACTGTTTCGGAAGTTACTGTACATATTGCGTGTTATTGTTATTACGTGGACAATCGAACCGATAGTTTATCGTCAGTTTCAGAAGCTCCCGAGCCAGACTTTGATTTTATGAACAATTGCTTCATCTGTGCCAAAGCCATTCAGGATCCAAGTAATTCGCGTACAAGCCGACAACCGCGGGTTTGTGTTGTACGTAATGAGAGTACAAAAAAAGTATTATGAACCTTATAAACACGCGTTCTGATGACGTTGCAATGGACATTGCTTAACATTGAATTTCTTAACATTTTCGCTTATAACTTTTTTATTTATAGTTTTACGACAAAAGTTACTGGACCAAAGTTGTAGAGAATTTAATTTGCAACAAAAATGTTTATACATTTTTTTGTCAGATAAATAGTTTAAGAGATACATCGTAAAAACCATTTCAACCCCTATTTTCAAGATGGCGGCCGTGGGACAAGGGTGGCGACCCCACAAACTTGGTTTTAGCTTTACACTGACCCCCCCTACACTTCAAAAAAATAAAATTGCGTCCTCTAAAAAACGCAAGGTAAGGCCTAAAAAATGTAACATTTCAATGGACTAAATATAAATAAGTATAATTTCTCTTTACTGTTTCTTTTGAAAAACCTCAAATTCAGCAGTTTTAGTGAGAATTCTAAGGATTCCATCTAAATTCTGTAATTATTAACATAACTCGTGAGTACAAATCTCATCAAATTCGCTATATTTCACAAGACCAGTAAAACCTAAAAATGGTTTAATATTTATTTATCAAGTCATTCAGTACCCTCTACTTCGCCACCATTAGATAAAAGAACAAGTTTAAATGACCTTTTAGAAAATAGGTTAGAAATATAGATTTTAATTTTGCTGCACGGTACTTCACACATACCGTTGCAAATTCATCAAAACATAGCTATAACATCACGCCTTTTTTCCTAATGAAGGTTAGCCATGTGTATAATGCATGTAAAGGTACCCTGTGGCTCGGGGGCATCTAGAGAATCCCACCACAGTATCCCCTGCCTGTCGTAAGAGGCGACTAATTGGGGCTTAAAGAGAGTTGCGGGCGAGCAGTGGGGCTGCTCGCTCGACTACAGTGACTCTGAAGTGGACGACAATGTGGGTAGTAGATTAGTCTGTGGTTATAATGTGAATGATTTACGTCCTCGCAATTAGAACTACCAATCAGCATCATCATTGCTCTGACGTACGTCCGAATGGCGCCTGCATAAAAAGGCGTGCAACGCGACTCGCCGCTTTTTATAGCCATTATCTTGGGCCGTGGCAATACATATTGTCACACACATCGTTGTTCCCGCTAGGGTTCTCCCCGGTGTTTCTTCTACGGTGTGCTTTCTTCCACGGTATTTCATCGGTGCTTGCACGGTGCGGATCACGGTGCCGTAACGACGGACGGGAGAGCTGCCTCCCGACCGCGTCCAGCTGCGCACCACCATCCTCGGATGTGCTGACCCCGACCGACTGCCGGCGAGCTGTCGCCGGAGCCGACCACGTGCACACCATCAACGCCGCGAAAGCTGAACCCGACCACGTGCACTTCCTGCTCATCCACGTGGCCTTCCAACTGCCTGGCGAGCTGCCGCCGGAGCCAGCCACGTATAGCATCTACGTGCCGTTCGCCTGAATCGGAGTTCCCCAGGCCAGTGACTCTTGTTGCATAACACCAGCAACCAGTACCGAGTGTAACGCGAAGGTGTAAAAATAAAGCTCATTCCACGTAATTACCCTGGGTTTTAATTGTCTCTCTTCTATCTATCTGCGGGCAGGCCCTAAACCACCGCAGCAGGAATCGGTGTTCTTTGGCAAGGATTTGTGGCTTGTCTTGACTTCGTAGAGCTTCGGTGTTTCACGTTAGCTATATGTTCTTTTACGCGGGTCCCTATATTTCGTTTTGTTTGACCTATATAAGAGAGACCACAGATGCAATCTATCTTGTATACTACCGGGTCTTGCAGAGATATATGGCACTTGACAGGTGGTAAAAATTTACTGCAAAGTCTTCGAAACGTCGGGAGAAAAGTAAAATATTAAAACCGCGATAAAATTCGCAAGATAGTTTAATTTAAACATCTTAGCCCCATCAATTAGAGATGTGCCACAATGCGGTATCGCGTAGGGACGGTTTTAAGTAGCTATCTTAGTGCAGCAAGATACCCCGGGACTGTCCCATGTGTGCCGAAGAAGGCCACCGCGGATTTTGGTTGGTATATCGGTGTGGGGTATACAGAGGTTATGGACTCGGTCTAATGCTCGCTCCGATGATATTATACTCTCAAGTGTCGACATTGAACCGTAACATCGGTGAAACCAACATAACCATTCCACTCACGCCCCAAGTGATGATAGCGATAACGCGTTTTAAAAAAGGCATGTGTGTAACACCCCCATTTTGCAAGCAAATAAAAACAAAAGGGAAGATCAATGAAATACATAAAAATATCTTTTAAGGCAACTAACTCGTGAACCAAATAATATTTTTGACTGAACTAAAAAAACAAATTGAAACATGGCAAAAATAAAGGACAATACAGGCTGGCATATTAAAACTGTAGCAGCCTAAATAAACACGACGTCACTCGGAGAATGTGGATATTGCAGACTCAGCCAATAGACTTTATTAATTCTCGGATGCCGCTTAATTGGACAGATATGAGCATTTTTATATGAACCTGATAAATATTATTTGGACTTTAATGTAGCGCGTAAATGAGTATAAGTCGTATTAGACTGCCTCGGTGGCGTTCTTGTACTAAGCTACGGTACGACTGCATGCTGAGGTCTCGGGTTCAATTCGCAAAGTATTATATTCCTTTGTTTTTACCCGATGACATTCGGTGACATCATTTCTATAATACTGTTCGGAATTTAACCAAGATTTATTAATCCCATTAATGCTTTCAAGTTTATATTTTTAGATACTTGTATAAACAGTTACTGATGTTATCGTACTTCAAGGAATATTTTTAAAAAAAAATTACTAAAACGGTTCAGCTGCTCTCGAGATTTGCGCTTAGTAAGACATTCAGCGATTCATTTTTATATTTTAGTAAATGTAACAGATTGACCACAGGACAACTTTTTTGAAGCCGAATTATGTTTGTACACATTCGTACAAACATAAAGGGTTTCGTTTATAAAAGTATAAACGAAACCCTTTATGATGATGATATACTCTAGTTAATTAATTTAGTTTTGAGTTATGATTGCTCATTTCAGCGTCTTCAGAACTGAAATAAAAGTATTTATTTAAAAAGTGTTAGGTAGACAGCAAATTGTGTTTTACTGAGCATATCGGATTTTCGAAGAACCAAAGGAAATGAACTCAATACGAACGATAAGTTTTTTTTTTAAAAGCTTGTACACCTTCGTATGAACGATCCATCTTCCATTAATGGGAATTTTAGCTATTCAACCGCGACCAAATACCATATCTTACATCTTACTAATACTAATATTAATGAAATAGCTGATAAAGATGTTTGAATGCTAGAAGTTAACGAGAGGAACGCTATACGGATCTGGATGAAAATATTTGAAAGACAAATAGATCATGTTTTACATAAGACTTAGGCTGTACGAAGTTCGCCGGGTCAGCTAGTTGTATCTATACATAAAAAAATACAGTCGAATTGACTTTTTTTTAAGTCAGTTAAGAAATTGAGTTTGACCCGTTTTATATTTTAACGACATATCGTTTAGATAAGATTAATGGAGGACTAGCTTTAAAACGGCAACCTCATCAGCGAAACCAAATAATGAAGAACTGAAATCCATATACCGGGTGTCCCAGAAAGTAGTGTCAAGCGGTAGTCCAGACACAAACAACAACAACACCTCTTGGGGTATCCGAATCACCCCCATGTATGTTCCGCGATTTTTCATAGTTTTCGAGTTACGAATATTTTTCTGAATTATAGAGAATTTTCGATTTGCACGATTAAAAGTTTTCTTTTTAAAAAAAAATGTAGAAGACTTATTCGAGATTTTTCATTGCAACTCAATAATCATCAGTTGCACTTTTTTGCTAAAAACAATCAGCTTCGTAACTTGAAAATAATGAAAATTTTGGTGTAAAGTGAAAAACTTACGTTCGATGAATTATAATTTATATAATAATCGCAGGTTACATCTACGTTTACAAACTTTAAACTTTAAACTTTTTAAAAAGAAATCATTTAATCGTTCAAATCGAAAATTGACAAAAATTCAGAAAATTATTCATAACTTGAAAACTATGAAAAAATCGCGGAACATACATGGGTGATTCGGATGCCTCAAGGGGTGCTTTATCTCTGGAACTCCACTTGACACTACTTTCTGGGACACCTTGTATGTACTGCAAACTACCAATATTTATTTCATTAAACAATACTTCTCATTGGTGCTATCTATGAGTACTATAGTCAATCGTCGCATACAAGGGATAACCGATCACCAAAACAACATTAATAGTCTATGACTAAAATAAAAAACTATTTTAATTTACGAATATATAGAGCGCTCTGATAGGATGTATACATCCTGAATGACTGCCACAGAGGGAGTACAGCCCGCTGTTGACTGGATTTTTTATTAATTAAACCACACTCTTTCACTGCACCTCCATTGAAGAATCCATGCAAGTTCCGGTTGTGTAGCGCATAGAAATTAAAATACAAAAATATTACAACATTGTTTTTTAAGCTGATGTAGTTAGAGACGTAACAATTATGGATACTATAGTTTTAGTGACAGCTTGTGCCAAAAATAATGTACTACCAAGATGTTATCAACTCAGGGGGTGTCAAATAAAACAGTTCAAAATAACATTTAGAAAAACGTCTTTAGAGATGTTGAATTACAGTCTTATGCCTGAGTTTTTACATGTGGAAATAGTAAAGGAAATCAGAATAAGACCTTAGAGTCTGTTCGATGTAGCGCGATATGCATACGTGTTGATCTTTAAAAAAAAACTACCTTTGTCATCAGTATAATTATCATAACTTGCAAATTATTAATGAATGAATCCTCCAAATTTCGTCCACACTGGCCAATCTCAACGGAGATCAGCCATGTACGCAGGATATATTATAGTGCACAAGTGTGTGCGCAATACACAGGTGCAATCTCTGTTCCTTTACTCTCATAGTTGGGTGAGACGGCTATCCGACTTGGCCGTAGAGGGGTCAGGTACAGGACCAACGGCTTTACGTACTTTCTGAGGCACGGGGGTAACTTCCTGACACCGAACTGTGTCTGAGTAAAGGTTTTTTTTAGATGGAGAAGCGCAATTATTTTGGCCGCCCTGGGATTTGAACCCAGAACCTCACCGCAGTAGTCATAGCGTAGTTGTAATTATATCATGTATAATTACAACTACGTCACCTAGGCAATTAAAAATAAGCATGTTGCTAAGTAAAGAAAATCGTTTCCATGTAAAACTGGAAGTGTTAAATGTAAACATATAACATTACTGCTATTTAAAACTCAGACCAACTTTATCATAAATTGCGATACATTGTGAAGCAAACATTTGTTCCAAGTATAAGTGTTCTCAACTTTAGAGCTACATGCTTTCCTACGAACTGGGATAGGGATTCCAAGATTTTTATTTTACATAAGTTTAATATTATAACCATTGTTATGCAGGTGGTAGGTATTAAAACCCGCCATAGCTCATGCCTCGTACAAGTAAGTATGTCGCGTTTCAGGATCAGTCTGTGTATATCCAGCTCCAACAGGCCGGCGTAATCAGTATCTACTACCTGGGGTAATCATCTCTCATCAGTCGACATATTACAGGTCCCCACATCACTCACCATCAGAAGCAGTGGGCTCACTGCCGTGCATTTATAAAAAAAGCTAAAACTATAAACATTATTTTAGAGCCTTGTGATAGCCAGTGTTATTACGAAGTATTTTGTGACGACAACAAGAAAAGTGCCACATACTTCTTTATAATAAGTATGTGGCACTTTTCTAATAAGTATACTTCTTTATAAGAATAATAAGTTTGCTTTAATCTCCGATATCGATATATTTTGTCAATCGTTACAAATCTACAGGAAGGCATTAATTGCTATTGTGGATAATTTAGATACTTGACTCTATTGAATTATTTTCCACGTTTCATTGTTTGTTTGTTTATTTTCTTTTTGCAATTTTTAATTTGTAATATTATAAATTAATTTTCGTTCTATTTGTTTCCCAAATAAATAAATAAATAATTCTAAGTCAACCCATTTGCTTGTCGCTATTAATTTCTATAAAAAAAACTTTTACGGTCTTGCTGACGAAGTGTGTAGGTAATGTCAGATAAAAACTTTTGTACCATCATTTATTTCATCTACTTTGAATAGGTACAAATAAAACACATTTTATGCACGATCAGACATTTACTATTTTTAAATGCTCAGGGACAGCCGAGGTGAGATATCAACGTCTGACCAGTGGGCAAGGGCGACAGCCTATTCAGCCAAAGTCAACAATTGAAAATAATACACACGCGGAACTGGTTTCATCAATAAAAAAAGAAATAAATATTTCGCTGCTTTAATTTGTTTTCGTATTCAATAGGAATGCACACTAGCACACTATTATAGATTTGAGCTGGAGTGCAAAAACCATTACTGTGAATATTGGATATTTGCAGTAACAATTTTGAGAACTGAGTATTGACTTACTTTTAGCTTTAAGCTGCGATTCTGTTTGCTAGTGAATCTTCTAAGTTCGCTCCACTCCTTTGTGAAATCGAATGTCGTGAAGTGATACATTTTTGATTCTCCTCAACCGATTTTAATCAAATATCATTGTTATAAAACAAATTACAACGGACAATTTTTTAATATGGAAAAACCCAGACACAATATTTTGACCCGACCCGTTTTTCGAACCCAGGGCTCAAACGCCATAGTCATCATCGCGGTAGGCTAGAGAACACTAGCATCCGAAGCATGCGCAAAAGCTTCAAATCGTCTTACAGCTGGTAATCGCTATCTCCGTCTGACTGGTGACGTTACGTGCTAGCTCTCTTTTACTCTAGATCCAATATTTACCATCTTTAGCAGCCTGCAATCCTTATTTGCAGCCAGATTTAATTAGACAACCTTACATCATAATAAATAGAAAAAATTAGCTTCATTTTATTTATAATTAACAAATGTACGTTATGAACGTATAAATGTATCATAGTCATCCTGTCCACCTGCTTACACCTGGCTGCGAAGAGGTGCGGCCAAGTGCGCAACGGCAACCGTGATTTTTCAGTCTTTATATACAGGGTCATTTTGACATTGCGTTACTAAATGAAACCACATATTTATCTACTTGTAAATAACACTTTACAATAAGTTATTTGAGCCGTAGATGTATAATAAAAAAGTTTAAGTTTCGAACAAAATAAATATTAATAAAAAGTCTTATTAACTTTACGCACCCCTATGCCACTACTAATACTCAGAGAATTCGTAGCAGCGACAGCATCATACTTTCAGTTAGAAATATACTCACGCACATGCCATATTCGCATTAAACTACAAAATGTAAAAAATATCAGAAAACTAAAACCAGGATTTTAGGTGAAAATATTCGTTATAAATAGATGATTTTTGGCACAATTTCAGCAAAGGTAAAGACGAATTTGTGGTTTCATTTAGTAACGTAATGTTAAGATGATCTTGTATATTGCCGAGAAGTGGACGATATTTTATTTAAAAAACAGGTGAATAATTTTTTTTCCGAAAAATCAATTAACAATATTTTTTTTTTTTGGTCTGATTTACTCCTTAAGGAGAAGGCAAAGGCTCTCAGCCATACAGCCTAGTCTGTCTTCTTTTATACACCTTCTTTATAACAATTTAAAGGCCGGAGCCATATCTGTAATATTCTTGAATTATAAGACGAAAGTCATGTTTGCAACGTTCCCAATTATAAGGCTGAAGCCATGTCTGAAATATTCTCAATTATAGGGCCGAAGCCATATCTCATATAGTCACAATTCTATCAATTAACAATAATTTAATTAACCAGCAGTCACATTGTGATAGGCAACCTGGTAGATATATAGTCTTCTAGTCATATGCGTAAAAAATGTTTTTTAGCATATACTCGATGAGTGCACTAATTCTGCAGCCGGATCTTAGACTATATCAGAGCTGGTAAGTATTTCATGTTTTTATTTTTGTTTTTGTTTTTAGACCAATATTCAACGCCATTTTGGCAATTAAAAGCTAATAAGTGCACTCTGCATTTCCCTTTCTAATTTTTTTTCGCCTCTTTTCAAATCAAAACTCTTTAAAGAGTTTGTGTAGGATTTAAAGCGGCCGATTGCTGAATGGTGTAGTCGAATGAGGGGTAGTTGGCGCCACTCTGTCGGCCGCGGTACGATCTTGTCGCTGGCACAGATCTCCTCATTCGGTCCACAGTGTATATTATACAGAAATGTAACTTTGCACTCGCATTCCATGCCAATACAGTTTCAGTTATTCTCTCAAAAAATACTTTTCAAGAATAAACAATATGTGTTTAAATGTATTGAATAAATTTAAACATGTCAATAAGATCTTGACACAACGAAATTTTCAGATTTTATTGATATTTAATGTATCGAACTATTTAATAAACTAAGCTGACATTTAGGAGTTTGTCTGATAACTCAGCGATATTTAGCATACATTTGTTGTGACCTAAGTTATCATTTGAAATGTTGATTTTAACGTAGGTAACCGAAACCAAAAAACTAAAACACTAGACCGAAACTTATTTGTATATAATAACTGAAAAATCAAGGGCGGTAATTCCGATGTAAGCCAACGATCATAATTCTTACTAATATGATTTAACTGTGAATTCAATAAAAATGTTTACAGTTAATTTCGCTTTAATCACATCGGTTGGATTTTATGACTGTTAAGTAACATCAAGACTATCGCCGCAAAGTAAAAGTCGAGATATATAATACGAGTAATCCCATTTATTTGCAAATACACCATAATTAATTTTATTTGGACGAACTCCTTGCTTACGTAAATCCACCCTATTTTGATGCCACTGCACGGGACTATTCTCAGTCTGGCCCATCAACTGTGCGCCAAACCGCTGCACCGTTGGCAGGGGTGCACCAAACACATCGATTGAGTTAAATGCAAGAAAGACGCGCCTACTACTGTCTCCTTCCCACTAAAATAGGGCTGGCAGTTTCGACACTCATTTATTCAATATCATAAATTTAGTGCATAATTAATTTACGTTTTTTTATTCATTCGCCCATATACTACTTGCATAATTGTACATTCAAAGACATGTTTTTGTTTCATTTGTACATTTCTTGCATATTTGATGTTACTATTTCTTGAGAACTGATAAAGTCAACGGGAATAAGTAGTAGTATTATAATTATTTATTTTTTTAGTTAATGTTTCTACCCTTTAGTTTTTTATCATTGAAACCTTAGTTATGATATTTAACACCGAAAGATACCACATTACTATAAGTTATTTATACACGTACCTATGTAGTTTCCTGACGTTTTCAAAACAAAACAAATCATTAAAGTATCATGTTCTAACCCGACAAACCTCTATTTCTAACAATTATTATTTCACTATAAGCACGGTATATACCACAGCTACTGAATCTTGTAATGTAAATATTGGTAACACGACTAAAACTTAATTCAGACTGCCAACCCTGCAGTAAGACACAGAATCCTTATCTGCCACACGATCTCGACAAACAACCGCCTCCACATGTTATGTTGACCAAATACCATCAGAATAATTGAATTGACCATCGCCCACGATTGAAGCGTTAGAAATTAATTTAAAAAGTATATTTGCCAGCATTTGTCTTTGTTATTCATTTTTTAATAATAATGATTGGTTTGTTGAAATTTATGAGGAATAGTGACGTAAATCCTAGAGATCAAAATAATACGGTATTAACAGTACCTAACAAGTTTAAATTATTTTAAAATAATAAGTATTAATAATTAGCTGTCTGTCCATATATCAGCTTCCGTAGAATCCCTGCACGTAAAAAATTCCAACTAACAAGAAATAAATTGCAAATATCTTAAAATGATGATACCTATTTCCGACATCCGATTTTAAAACATAAAAATCCGTTTAGTAGTTTCAAATATGTGCGCTAATAAACAGACAGAAAAGTATTCTAATAATTTCCGCTGCGTGTTCTATTTTACTTCTTTAGTTCTACACTTTTTTCATATAACGTTTCTTTAATGTACAGACACGCTGAGTTCTGCTGCTTTATTATACGCATATAATATATGTTACGCGCCGCTATCCTAGCCGATGAAATCGGGCGTTTCCGGAAGTATTCGGCTGCGCGGGCAGGCTGGCAGAAGAGAAGATATTATGTCACGCAGAGACTATTCTATTATTCTCTCTGGTTGGACGTTGTCAAAAATGTCTAAAATTGTATTCTGTAATTATTTTGCTCATATACCGTCTTATTACAAAAAGCGAAATAAACCTTAGCTTAAACCTGTACTAACAAAACCAGGCTTATCTGGGAAACCATGGTTTAAATTTGTCCGTATTACAAAAATCATAAAAACCGTAGACTTCGTAGTACCGCCATTTGAACCATGGCCTAAATACAAACAACATTCGTTCAATACGACATCATTTAATCGCAACGTTCCATATACCCAAAAAAGAAAACGTTTGCATACAATGTTAATGATTAAATAATGTTTAGGAGTATTAAAAATATTAAGACTTGGTTATTTTGCTCCAAGATCAACAATAGTTGTAACTTCGATTGCAGTTTTGTTTAGGTTTCAAATTTTGATTAATGTTGAATTAGCTGGTAATACATCATAATGCGTGTTAGGAAACGTAAGCTTCCCGCGCGTTATATGAAACCATAACATTATACAAAACTATTGCAGTGACTATTGCAAATAGCTTTGAAATTTATTATCAGTGTCTTATTGTATAGAACAATTGACTCTTTGTAATATTGTGATGAATCAACGAAAAAAAAACATCTAAAACTTGGAGTACTGAGTCGAGTCTATTGAGTCGGCGTGGCGTTTCTAGTAGCTCAACGGCTTCAATATCCTCAATATCGACTGAATCTACCACGCTAATATCCATTTTCGATAAAAAATAACACAAGACAATGAAACCGACGCCAATTTAAGAGATAATCTGACAAATGATTTGACATTTACGATTTAGACCATCGTCAAACCAGGGGTCTCCGAGGTTTAGCATTAGACCATCAAATAGTCCATAGTTTATCGTTAAACCACTTTTTATAATACCATTTTTATATAAACCGTAATTTGCATAGGTTTAAACCAGAGATTTTAGTTGAACCTCGTTTTGTAATAAGACGGAATATGTTTATTACTCATGTGCGCATTGCTAGTAATTACTCCCTTCGTCCATTATATTATTTGATATCGAACTTTTTGTTTTAATTTCAATTGTTTTACTATATGTCAAAGGGAAACGATATAAAGGTTATGTCACAGTCTCAGAACAATGACATGCATAGAAGTAACACTATGACATTTGAGTGTACTCTGTCCTTGACAGCAAGAAATTTAATTGTGTTGCGATCCCTTCTGACATCTTATCGATATCGATAGATGCTGTGTCTATCGGCTATTGTAAATTCACAGGCCTGCTAAAATAAACACTTTTCGGTCAGTCAACTACAAATCGTTGCAAAATGCTATTTTAGATAAAGGTTAAAAAAAGATATCTGTTGTGTATGTGGGATATTTACTAATAATAGAGGCCGGCAATTGGGTTTAACTGCGAAACGTGTTTATTCCGAGAATGACAATATGAATTGACAATTGACAAGCAAACATAGACAATCACATAGACACACACATAGATAATAAAACAGATTAAATTAAATTGGACTTTTACTCAACAATATCAAAACCCAAATTTGGTATTCAAGTACCAAATGAGGTCTGAGTATATAAAGCACTCGTTAAGAAGCTGTTAAATTACAATAAACTATAGAACTACCGGCTTGCTTCGAGCTAAATTTTATCCAATTTTCATTTGCTATTTACAGCAGTTTCCATGCCTTCCCAAACGTCATTCACACAAAAATGGTTTAGCATTTAGATTACTAAATTAATGTTAGAAATGTTAGCAAATGTTAGAAATTTCGGAAGGAATGGAAACCGCTGTAAGTAACAAACAAGAAATCGGCCAGAATTTCGTCTAGGAGAAAGCCAGTACGCTTTCTGTTCTTTTCTGACTTTCTTAACGATTAAAAGATACCCAAGAGGTGTGATTTGACAGAAGCTACTAAAATGGGACAGTAAAATTAAAACACAGCGGTATCATTCATGTCACATATGTTTGATAACTTATTTCAATGTTAATAAAACTTTGTCGAAATGCTTAGAGCAAACACGGTGCTGTTTTTTTCAATGCCAATTGGGACGAGCTATGGAAACGAGCATTTTTGCCTCATAGCATCATCTGTGGGGAATCTGCAATGCAAACACATTGTATGAAACACACTATGAAAATCAGATAGTTTCTTCGACCCCAGCCTTCGCGCACGGTTTCCAAGTGGCTTTTACCACTACACCACCGTATATTGAAAGTAAAAGGCAATTTATGCAAAATAGTAAACTACAATATACTAACATCTATGTTATCGACAGAATATGCAGCACAACACTATTGAACACGACTACGTAAATTGGTAAAAATTAAAAATACATAATAATGACTGGATCGAATGGCCTATAATAAAATTTGATTATTTTAAAGTGTACGCAAGCCGACCTTAGCAACATAATATTTGTCTCGTTCTTTTCAACGGTTTTGGCTTATTTGAAAAAATAGGATAAGTATGTGAGGGTAAATTAGATTCCTTCTATGCTTGTTCTTGTTCTGAGGTCACAGTATTGTTAATTCACAACTAATCCAAAGTGAGAGAAAGAGAGAGAGAGAATGAACATAGAATACACTTATTATTAAAAGTCGATTTGTTTTGTATTTGTAATGCTTGGTAACGTGGGGTGGAACCCTATTTCAAAACATTGCTCCGACTGTATTATAATTGTATTTTGTGAACCCGGTACGAATTTAATTTCATACACACCTATGTAATACAATTATTAGTCATGTAGGGCGCCGACAACTAACTAGAATGGCTGGCGGCAATAACACGTGACTAACTAAATATAATATATAGTGTATTTATATTTTGAATATTTACTTACCATGCCCGAGCGGTGATGAAACGGAGCGCTTTTGAATAAACTCACCTTGTTATTATCAACCATAGCATTTTTCTCAGTATACATAGTATGAATTTTTGCTTTGTAAGATTATGGAAAAAAAAAAGAGTTTAATAAACATTTAAGTTTTATAAAAGACTACCTCAATCTTATGCACTTTAAATATTTATAATATAATTGGCAAAAGTATATTTGTATAAAATCTAAATAACAAATAAAATTAAGTAATAATCAGTTATATCCGTCTGTCTATATTACAATATAATTTGAATTCGACATTGTAACTTTGGAATCCTCAAGGTAGGGTCTGAGTCGGGCTAAGAATACTAACTGATCTCTATTATTTATTTCGATTCGGTCGTAAGTTGTTGTAAGCTTCTTGGGAGGGTACTTTCATCAGATTACCAAGTTTGTGTTTTATTTATCTGTATCATACTTATATTATAATGAATCCATAGAGTTTGAAATTATTACGATATGACATGTTTTAGAGACTAAATAAGCCTAACTACAACATATAATCATAGACTCTGGCGGATATTGTATTTCTTAGTTTTACAAATACCTAATAAAAAATTATCAATGTTTGTTAGTTTTTGAAATACAAATATAAGACCAGTTGACTAACATTAGTTACACGAGGAAGTGTAGGCAAGCCTATATATATCGATATATATCGTCTGATATATATGTGAATATACGTCAAAGGAAAGCTAGCCGAGAATTATAAAAAGGAAGGATCTTGGTCTACTCAACTGAAATCAGACCTAACTTCAAATTAATCATATATTACCAAAGGTACATTAAGTTTTTCTTCATTTATATGATTAAATAACAACGTGGCATAATGTTTATGTTCCATGCCAGTTTTTCATATCTATTGCAAACCAGTTTCTAAAGTTTCGGTGTTGCAACAAACAATGTACAAAATTGTTATATACACGGCCATCTAATATTTTAGAAGCTGCCTCGTCCCATTTTTGTCGTGAGCTAGTAAATAAACAGCACCAGAATGCATTAATTTATTCCTTTATTATATTCTGCTTTTGTTTTAGTTGGAGTCAAGTTTCAAGTTTCTGAATGTGACATGACAGTTTAAATGACGACGGTTTAAATAAACACAGTATTAAAATATTTCATTTCCTGATGAATTTTAACACATTGAAGCAGATACGAATTATAATAATATTATTATATTAAATAATATTTCGTTACATATTTTTATTAAAGCTTTTTCCAGTTTTCGTAACCCTCAAGATTTTAATTATACTGAAAAAAAAACTTTCGCCTTTATTCCAAAAGAGGAAAGTATAGATATCTTAGTCATTTAGGTTTGGTTCCGCAAACGTCAAAAAACTCTAATATTTTATTTATAGCTTATGAAAATTAAAAAATTCTTTCGCCATCTGCAAAGAAATTGAAGTTTAGTTACACTCAACATAATGAGTTCTACTGTCACTTTTAATAAACAAGCAAATAAAATGTTTAGTTCGTATATCGAAAGATTTTCAGCTGTGTACAAACCTACGGAGCACGCAAAAATAAAACTGACGGCACGATAATATAAATTGAGTGAAATAACAACGCAGAGAGGTTATTCTCGAAACTTTGTGCGGATAACTTCTATCGTAATAATAAATGGTCCCTTTGAACATTACGCAATAAATATGGAAGGCTTGGGCCTTTCTTGCTTCACCTATAATTATTTAGCTACGTCATAACATTGGCGTGATGATTAGGGCAAGTACCAATTGAAGCGAGAAAGGTTATTTGTGACTGATAGTAACATAGTGACTGTTAGTTTTTGCTTTTGTAAGTAAATGGGTAATATTTATATATAGGCACATTTTCATATTAGTTATTTTTATAAAATGTGGCGATAAATGAATTATATAGGGAAAAAAATGCCTAGCTCTTTTTAAGGTAACTATTTAACAGTTTTAATATATAAACAAATTAATTGGACGAACTTATTTTCACAAATAATTGCATAAGCCAAATTCAAATTTATATCATTAGACGCAGTGTCATAAAAACGCTATATGTTTTTGGAAACGAAACGGAAAGAAATGGCTTGACCTTTTTTCTTGAATCTCAAAGGTATATTGTAAATACCATTACAATAGTTTGTTGTTGCCTTTAAAAAGTCCGTCTCTATCATTAAATCGATCAAGGATTCCCCTTTTAGTTGTAGTTCAAATGTAATATTATATTCATTAACATTGACGATAGTTTGAAGTTGCCTTTAAGATTTGCTTTTCTGGCGCAACGTGCGTACCGTAGCAATGGAGTATTATAACTGTCAGGGGTTTAGAAAAGGGTCTTAGTACTTTAAGACGTCACGCGCACCCGGCCGGAATTATCTCTGATTGTCCCCAAGGCGCAAATTGATAACCCATTTTGAATAGCCAATCGATGTTGTCGCCGAAACTCTCTGATGGGGCAGATTGTATTTTAAATGTCCATAGTATATGCTTACAATTTGATAGTTGGTTTAATTATTTTTATACTGCGATATTGTTATTGTTAATACATAGTGTGAAAATTTCAACGAACATTTGCATGATTTAATATTTTTTTTATTTAAACTTAGTTACAAGCATAAGTTAGGTATGAGACAATTAGGTACTAAGTTTAGTGGTATGTCTTGTTAGGAAACACATCTATAATAAGCTTCAGCCAGATAATATAGAGATCTTAGGTACTAGGGCGGCTGTCGAAACAATTTTCCTGCGTGGATTTTTAAGCACCCGCTGGCAGTACGGAATTGTAACACCTTTGTGAGACCTCTACGCAATGGCTATGGCTGTTTTCTGTACTATAATATATTTGATTGACTTTTAAATTAATTGTATAAATTTTTTCGTTTCCCTCTGGAAATTAACACCACGACCACCCAAAAGCAAAATATTTAGGTAACTCTGAATCATTTTAACAGAATTACTTGTTAATTCAAATAAGTATGAACGTGTTTATCTATCTATACTTATAATAAATCAAGGTCAATCGTGGTCAATTCTGTACATTAAATATATTTCCAAAATAACTATCAGGGGGTGATTAGGGATCGATACTGATGCCAAAAATGCAGTTAGTAAAATTTTTGTGTCTGTCTGTATAACCGTTATAGAAACAAAAACTACTCGACGGATTTTAACGAAACTTGGTACAATTATTTTTCATACTCCTGAGCTGGTTATAGTATACCTTTCATCACGCTACAATTAATAGGAGCAGAGCAGTGAAGGGAAATGTTGGGAAAACGGGAGAAGTTACTCCATTTTTTAAGCTTCCGTCGCGTGTGCAACCTTAATGGTTAAAGCTACACAGAAATCATGTATGACGGAAATGTTCTCCTAAAAATTATATAAAAAATATCCTAGGACAGCATGTGTCTATCTTTTATGGTTGACTCACAATAACACGTGTAACTCCCGATAGCTTAGCAGTTTGAAGCTTATAACACTCTCAGATGCTGACGGAGTCGCGGGCACAGCTATTAACAATAATATTGTGCGGTTCCATATTGTGATATTTTCAACAGTATTGTAGATTTATATATTATATTTCCCTACTAAAATACGAAAGTTAATCTGTCTGTTACATCAAAACCACTGAACCGTGAGGAAGGACATAGGCTACTTTTTTTTTACGATAAACGACGGAAACGCAGACGAAGTCGCGGACAACAGCTATGCTATATAAAATACCGAAATCGTCATAGGTTTTCCTATAATATTAGACGAGTTCCTTCGATTTCACCAGGATCCCATCATCAGACCCTGACCGGACAATCGGACCACCTGCATACCACCATACATTAAAAAAACATCCCGACAAATTGAGCACCTCCTCCATTTTTGAAGTCCGAAATCCACGCGGGCGAAGCTGCGGGCGGGCGAAGCTACAGTATTTTTTATGCAAAAGTAACTTGTTATAATTTTTAACAAGTTCCATGGTTACTATATTGTTAAAGTAGTTACTAAAATTAAAGTATTTAAAAAATAAGAACTAAAAAAGGTAAAAATATTAATGAAAGCTGCATAATTTTATTTAGCTTGAAATACTTTTGATTCGACTAAAAACTGACTACCTTGGTGGCGTAGTCATATTGTATGCGCGGTACGACCGCTGCCCTGGGGTTCGAGTCCTAGATTGGGTAAAGTGATTTTGGGCTTTTCTGATCACTATCGGACCAGAGTTTGGTATTAATATTATTAATGCGAAAATAACTGCCTGTTTCATTTTCAAGAATAAACTTCTAAACCGATTTCATGCAAGCCTGAAGAGCTAAAAGCATACGATTTTTTAATATTTGTCACCAAACACCATACGGGTAATTCCGCGAGCAAAAGCAAGTGAATATAGACAACATAAGTAGTTATTATAACGGATCGTCGACCTCGGAAACCCCGCTTTTCACAAGATTTGTTGGCATTCAGTGTACGAAATGATTGATAACAATGACTAAGGATACTGGAGGGTACAATGGCAGATCTATCTCGAAGGGAGTTGGTGATCGATGCACGGCAGTGTGGGGGAAATTATCATAATCCAGGAGCACAGATAATAAAAGCTAGTTCGTATTCTTTGGGTCGCTGTATAATTCAAATCTCAGCGGTATTATTAGTGAGTTCAATGGACTTTTTTCTGTTTTAAAGAATTTCGTGATATTCAAAAGAAGTGAGGTTATGTATTTAAATGTTTATGGATCTAAAGTGAGATTAATGTTATGAATGTGATAGTGAGATTAATGTTATGAATGTGATGTAATGTGAAACGAAGAAACGGCTGAACTAATTTTGATGTAATTTGGCATACAGATAAATCATACATCCACATGTTTTTATCCCCGAAGAGGTAGGCGTAGGAGAGGCGCATCTGATGCATCCAGTTTCCGCCGTATGTATTCCGTACCATGATGTGATAGTGGGCGAACCCGGATGATACTGATAGAAAAACCCTGTATCACTTTGCTCAACTTGCGGATCGAACCTGAAACTACAGCACTGCAGTCCTACCATAATTCAACTACGCCTGCGATACACTCTCATGATAGATCATGCACCGAGTTAAAGTAAATAGGCTGCTTTTAATTCCGAGAAGTACTCAACGAGATTAATATTATTATTTATTATTCTGGGAGAAATCGTTTGCGCGGATAGGGAGCCGTGAGCCGTGAGCAAATTCTAGTATAACTAAATATATTCAGGGGTCCTATTTCATTTATGAGGGCAAGTCCCGTCTTGTCACAATTACGGCTCTAACTAATCGTAGGGCAGCTTTGATAGACGTGTAGGCAAATAGGGTATTTTTCACTTACCTATACATACGTACATACATAACATCACGCATTTATCCCCGAAGGGGTATGCAGAGGCGCAACTAGGGCACCCACTTTTCGCCAAGTATGTTCCGTCCCATGATGTGATAGGGGGCGAGCCTATCGCCATATCGGGCATACATTCCAGACTTCGGGCTGATACTGAGCAGAAAAACTCAAATATCACTTTGCCCGACCCGGGATTCGAACCCAGGACCTCAGAGCGCTATTGTACCGGACATGCAATACAACTACGCCACCGAGGCAGTTACCTATACGGCTATCAAAGCTGTCCAATAACAGGACGCCAAGAATTTCCAAAAAGCCACATATGCCACATATGCCACAATAGGTCCACTTGACAATTATAAATGTTGTTATTTTCATAAATGTATCAATATAAAAAGGTATAAAAAGGTATTTACCTTTTTTCCATGAGTGCGGAGGCACTAATGGAAAAGGAAGAGCTTTTCAAAGACACCTTTCGCACTCTATGATGTTAAAAGTGCCCCTATTTATAATAATAAATAGTCTGTAATTTATTCATGTGTATTAAAATAAAATATCTGGTTAAACGCTCTTTTTACAGTAAACATTATGTTAGCAAAATAATTACAGAATACAATTTGACATTTTTTTTGATAACGTCTAACTAGAGAGAATAATAGAATAGTCGCCGCGTGACATATCTTCTCTTCTGCCAGCCTGACCGCGCAGCCGAATACTCCCGAAACGCACGATGTCATCGACTAGGATAGCGGCGCGTAACATATTACAGATGAAACAATGAAGAAAGACATGTTTTATTCCCAGTAGATGAGAAAAATCTTATATACAAGTATTATAAACTAAAATCCTCCGCCACGTCTGTCTCTGTCATAACGCGATAAACTCAATGAATTAATTTTTATAAAAGTTGACCCTGTAATATATTCATTCTACCAATTAATAGAATCTGGATGAATCTGTATTAGAATAGCGTGGTGAACTAAGGCCTAATTCCTCTTAGTAGCCCCCGCTCAGCATTGGGACAGTATATGATACAGGGCTGAGATTATTACATTGTTATTATTTAATAATATGAGTGTCTTAAGACAAAAAATAAAGATGAGTCGCAAAAAATCGTTTTTTTTTTTTAAAAATCCTATTTCGTTACGTACATTTATTTTGAGAAAAACCTATGTATAACCATTGAAGAAATGTTTACATTATTGATTATAATTCCGACAATGTACTCTAATGTAATCTTGTCTTCGTATTTTCGCTGCCTATATTTTTATAATAATATATCTTATATATTAATCTAGGACTTTAGTCTCTTTGTATGTCAAATATATATATCCCTATTTCCCTTGATCAGGCCAACACGCGTGAACGGTTGGACCGAATTCACTATTTTTTTTGTTGTTTCTTATTGTCAGGAGAAGGTTCTTATTAAAGAAAAAATCAAAAAATTACGGGGAAAACTAGAAAATTTAAGAAAACTTAACGACAATATTAATTTTATATAACTGTCAGCGGTTTGAAATAACCGTCAGCGATCGACAGAATGCGCACGTGCATACATAGTTAACACAGGACAACGTCTATCTGGTCAACTAGTATTTCACAAGTTTATCCGTCATCTCCGATCAAACCATCTAAAAAAGTTAGCTACATTTTATACCCACACTAAAAACATTTCGATGTTACAGTCTCAATCAAAAAACTAGCTTGGATCCAATTGATACTACACCAAGAAGGAAAAAACAAACGAGCATTCGAAATGCGGAAATAGTGGGAAGGACAATATGTATGGACAATTTCTACGTGCCTTACATTTTAGTATAAGATACATTTGAAAATAGAAAAATAAAATCTGGATAAGTTTATATTGAACAGTACCGTAGATTGCTATTTTGCCGATATTGTTTGTGGGGTGACCGGTGTGTATGTTATCAGAAAGCGGCAAATGAGTGCGTGTTCACTGTTCTAAGGTGTTTATTGGAGTGGCTATGGTATACAAAACTTTAATATTTTTACTGTTGCACATTACGACTGCTTGAAGTATGGACTTTAAATAAATTAAAACTATATACCTATATAAACTATGAACTTACGCTACACTATATAAGGGCCTTATATCATTTGTATGGGGCCCTTTAAGGTAGTGCGAAATTTGGGCGCTCGCTTAGTTAAATGTAGGTATGGGCCAAGAGGGCTCCTAAAACTCGGGGGCCCGTATCACTGATACGGCTGTTACTGCAGTAGCTGCGTCCCTCATATTGAATGACATTTATTTTTATTTGTTGACATGTAATGCTTGTTCCGATATATTCATGACAAATATAAATATATCACTTTGATATTTCCATATGAATATAACTTGAGTTCGACGTAGCTACACAACTGGCAAGGAAAAGTTAGACCATAAACGAGAAATGCGCTCAATATCACAGTTCACACATAGTCCTGACCACACGCTGAGCTACATAAATTAAGAAATATTGAGTCTCAGAGCACCAACAGGCGAGATAAATATTTTACGATCATAGAAACAATTTTCTCGTTCCGGGGATCAAAAATGGAGGTCTTCGTTTCTCAATAAGCTCGCCCATCGGGCTCAGAGGGTGTCCCTGTGTCTTCAATGTTTTCGCTTTAAAGTACTTTTTACATTATTTGTCAAGACCACGCTGAAAGCAAGAATAGTGGATATACATTAAGGTTTGATAAAACATGGAAATATTTTGATTCGAAACTGAAACATTAATTAAACCATGTACTGAGCTAAATTGCAAGTATTTTATTAAAATTATTGAAGACTGGTAATTTTTTTTTATGAAGTCACTTAAAGGGTCTGAGATTTCGTTTAATTCGTTCATAAAATGTATTCATTCGTATTAATTAAATGTATTATTAATTAGTATTATATGTATTTTATAAATTAGTAAATGTATTAATTCATGTATTAATTACTTCATAAAATTAAAGTCTTTTCGCGGAAGAAAACATATAGTTTGACCTGCGAAGATCTTAGAGGCGGAGGGAGGAGAGAGGGCCGTCTGTTCGGGCAACCACTCGGGGTCTCGCGCGGTGTCTTGGTGGACCTTTATCAGCATCTTTTTTTGCTCCGCCCGCGGCCTCCCGTCTGTTTTGCTCTGCACAGAGTTTCACATTGATTTTATTTTAAGTTTGTCTGGGGCCTAGCCACGCTTAAACCTGCCGATTTAAGTGACCAATAGAAACCGGTAATGGCCGACAACAATAGATTTGAGTTAGGGATTACACCAATACCATGCTATATTGTTATTTGCATTGTGCTATTGCATCTACTCGTATATTGTATCTTCCAAATATCAGAACAATTTGGTGGTAATTACATATAAGTTTTGTTTCTTTAAAAAGTTAGACGTTTCCATTAATGTAATTAATATTTTCTTTTTAAGCCTTTAGCTCCTTTTTTCATTCAGTCGTGCTCGCAGAGTATTTTTAAACAGAATTACAGAATGCACTCCGGTTGGCGATATTATTAAGTCATTTAAGTAACGTTCCCATTTTCTAACGGGTATCAAAAATGAAAACGCATAAAACTAAATGGTTTGCGCTATAGGGAGAATTTTATCGCCAGGAAGAAATTTACTTTAATTTATGGCTTTTACGGTTTTCATACACTTCTCAGATTGGATATGAACTTTGAAAATTGTATTGTGCTATAGTTTTGATTGAATAACAGATACGCACATCTAGTTGTTTGTATTTTCTAAATGGTAATTGTACTTTTATTAGCGACAAGGGGCAGGATTGTTAAAAATTAATAGCCAACACGCGGATATGGAATTGAATAAACTATATTATAACCAAAACTTATTAATATGCAACAGTGTACACGGCTTCGCCCGTGTGAAAGAGTTTTCCGGGATAAAAGTCCCGCTATGTATTTTCCCGGGACAGAAGGTAGCCTATTAGTTCTCAGAATCTCAAACCATCTCCATACCAAATTTCATCGAAATTCGTTGATGAGTTTTTGAGTTTATCGCGTAACGAAAGATAGAAAGATACAACAGGGGACTTTGTTTTACAATATACTAAGTTTTGCTCACGGCTTCGCGCGCGTCACGAAGTTTTCCCGGATAAAAGTCCCACTATATATTTTCCCGGGAGAGTAGCCTATAAAATTCCCAGGGTCTTAAACTATCTCCATACCAAATTTCGTTCTGTTATACCATGTTTTTATGTCACATACTGTTCCCGTGGGAACGGGATAAAAAGTATCCTATGTCCGTCTCCTGGATCTAAGCTACCAATTTTCAGCCAAATCGGTTCAGCCATTCTTGTTATAAATAGTGTAACTAACACAAGTTTCGTTTATATATATAGATTTTTTAGAACTTTTCAAAAGGAATAATTTTTCCCCATTTATGCAACATTTTTCACTGATGCCCTGCTCCTATTGGTCATAGCGTGATTTTATATAACCTATAAGTTTTCCCCAATAAAGGGGCTATCCAACACTAAAATATTTTTTAATTCGAACAAACTGTTCAGCTTTATATAAAAAGTAACAAGAACGTATAGATATAGAATATCTCTCTCCAGTCGGTCCCTCATTATTGAGGATCGTGGCTCTCAATTATCTTCATTAAATTAAATTAGGTTATAATAGTAGTTAATTCTATAGGTATTATATTCTTTTCTTTCGACTTCACATACTCTCGAAATTCCTATAGACGCATCAGGTATACAGGTGTCCTTAAGTGATGTTTTACTTCATCGTTAGAGCGACACGATAACTGATTAAAAAATAAAATAATAAAAAATAAAATACTTTATTTATCACGTAGGCGAACAAAGTTGCACTTATGATATGTCAAAACAAAGCATAAGAATGATTATTATTATTTCCAAACAACTATTAAAATTACTTATATAACTATGGACATTTTAAATTAGGGATAAAATTTATGATAAAGACAAGGTACAAACCGAAGTAACCAGCTCGGGCTGGCAAGTAGGGGGAAATAGAGGGATAACGCGTCGCGATCCTCACCGGCGAGGACATGAGCCCTAATCTAGCTAACCTACCAGCCTTTCACTAGCTACCTAAGTGATGACTACCCGAAGAAGAAAGGCAAAAAGAAACTCCGAACTTTCTTTTTTGTCATCAATTGTTCAGTTCATCTTTTATATTTTTTTTCCAAGTTTTTCTTGTACATAGTCACAATAGTTATATAAGCTAACGCACGCACATCACTGTTAACATGGGATAAGATGAAATCCAATCGATAAAACCTGGAGCGGCATAAAATAAAATTAGAGATAGGAAATAAAAGAGAACATAAATTCATATTTAAATAACGGCATACAGCGTGCATTCGCCTACTAGAAAAAAAAAATAAAATAGTGATATTAAACAGGCAAACACAACATGATCGGGTGGTCGTCTTTCAAAAATTACATTTCATTAAGATATAGATATATGATTATGTCAAATTAGAATTATAGAAATGTCATTATTATAAATAAAAAGTATGTGAGACATGTAGCAAAGACATTTTAGGCAGTTAATTAATTACTAATGTGTGCTAACATGGGTCATTGTGTGCAGGACAAACTTTCCAAACCGTCTTATCATTAAGGTAATCAGACACAGTATAGTACCCTTTACACATTAATTCACATCAATTAACGATAAATATATAACTTAGAATAATCAGAGGTGCGTGCGTTGGTTTGAACCTGCGGATATTCGTCTCGGCAGATCGATCTAATCTCGTCTAGTCTATTGTTCATTTTTTGAATCTTAACGTTTACAAATTACTTGGATTTTTTTTAGAAGATACGAATAAGCCTGGTACTGCGTAAAGTTAAATTTTTATTGGAATTACATAATACAACATCACACCTGTTTCATCATACGTGTTTCGTTCAATAATGTGTTAGCAAGGCGAGTTTATTTATCATAAATTTATTTAATTTATGTGAATTGTAAAGATTATGTTCAATAAAAACTAAAACATATTTATCGGAACCTTATTTGTATAGATGGAGAGATCTAATTGAGATGACCAAGTTTTTCTTACAAATAACATTAATATAAAACGTGATTTTATCACTACATCAGACTTACAGATATCGAAAGAATATTGTAAGTTCGATATTGTAGTCACTTTATTTAACGGAGACGCGTAAATTTTAGAGGAAAACTAGGTTAAAATTATTCAATGATTTAGTCGCAGGTCGTGACGCCATATTGGATTTAGTCTCAGTGGCCAAGATGTTGATAAGCGAGACCTTAATGGATAAATCACATGCCAATAATTATGTACTTAATTTCGAGAGAAAAATATATCTTCCAATGGTACGTTCATTTCATTTATAATTTTGAAATTAATCAATAAATTGGTGGTAGATTTCTTAAATGTGAGAGTCCACCTGGGTAGGCACCAACACAATGTCTATTTCTGCCGGCAAACAGTCGTGTGTAGTCATTGTTGTGTGCCGGTTTGAAGAACATTGTAGGCAGTGTAACTACTGATTATAATAGGACTTAGCATGTCATGTTTTAGTATGGCAAATGCAGTGAAATACCAAACAATGCTTTGTAATTCAAAATGTTGGATGGTGTTGCTACTGTTTATGAGCGGTCAAATTACTTACCACCAGGTGAAAGGCAAGATCGTTAACCAAAACAATAAAAAAATATATATTTGTTTCTTGGTTTTCTGTTTAGTTTAACATTTAAGCATTTCAATCAATACTATCGAACGTTAGTGATAACGTTTTCATGTTTTAAACATTATAGTTTCTTGGATGGATCTCTAAGAAGGCAATTAAGTTTGCGCGAGTTTTTATCTCCAAAACATGACAAACGCTCGGGTTTGGAGATTTGTGCTTTATATAGCGATCATTGCTTCAGATTAGAGGCACTCGTAGGGAATTACATCGAAAAGTAAAATAAGATTGAAAGACTGTGCATCATTATCATTAAATTAGACTTACAGAAATCATAAGAAATCTTTGTTTTACGAATGTTAAGTGTTTGTAATGGATTAAGTATTCCTTCGTATAAGTACACTTGTATGTATAATGATCCATCTGACCTAAATGATGATGAGTACAATGCACATTGATAACGTGTCCTGGTGGCTTGCCACCTGTATCTTAATATATTTTATATCCCCCAGGAGAACGACTACCGACCACAATATATTAAAACCCGCCTTAGTTGCACACGTAAGTGTGTCGCGTTAAGGGATTGCCTGGTGTATACCTGGTTCAGAACAGACCGGCGTAGTTGTATCAAACGCCGAAGGGTCCTCATCCCTCGCTAGCCGACTTTTTTTGGATCCCACTCCATTTACCATTCCACTTACAATCAGGTGCAGTGGGGTCAATTCTAAGTGCTTGTATAAGAAAATATATGACAGCGAGTATAAATATTTTTTTAACGTATCACCATGTGTAACAATAAGGGTTTGTTACTGTAACAACGTCTGTAACATTGTAGCTGTAAACTTAATTGGCTAGTTAAAGTATAATTACTATTGTGTAATTAATTTGTAAAATTTATGACTTGTATAATAATTATCATATTGTCAGATTTTTAAATAAAAAGTATTTAAATGTTAAATGAAAAAAAAATTACTATTGTACGTAACTTATTTGATTTAAATTTATTCAGTAGCACGGTGGGTAGTGTGATTATTATTTGGTCGTTTCACGAATAGTATATATACTTAGACGATGTCGTCTTAATATAAGAAAAATATTTGTATAATAATGGTTCAAAACTAATTTAATTATTAAAAAACAATTTTCTCAGACTAGGCTATATCTATTTAATGCGTATAGTAACTCCAGAATCTAGAGAAAGGTCTACGGAATAATTGATAGAACGTAGCAATTGAGGGTAAGTGGGATTCGGGAACAACCCAATAGTCTAAGAGCCCGTGAAACCCAGACCTTCGTTATTTTATAAAAGCTAAAAGTTTGTCAGCGCATGCTCCCAACACAGGTAACAACGATGGGCCATTATGAAGTTTGGGCTACAGTGGCTTTGGCAGGTACACGGTAATAAAGGTGTGTAAAATACCGATTTAGTTTCATCAAATAATAAAGTGAGATTTTATGGTATTACCTTCAGAAAATTATTAAAAATCACGTTATTCATTGACAGACACCCTTAATGTTCATGAAGTTATAATTTTATTTACGTTATAGTATTGTTCGCGCATTCAAACAGGCAGACGGATGTGGAGGGGGATTTTGCTTTATAGTATATGTTTTATTTTTTTATAAGAGGAACAATTTCATTATACATAATTGTTGCATAACTTTAACCGTTTATGCAGCGCACGCAACGGAATCTATTAAAAGTAATAAATTTTCTCTGTTTTTGCCTATAGCCTTCCTCGATACGTGGGCAATTAAAAAAATCTGTTCGTACCTGTGGTTCTTGAGATAGCGCGTTTAAACAAACAAAATCACTCTTCAGCTTTATATAATAGTATAGATTACATTATGATTTAAGTATGTTAAAAACATCTATTCAAAGTGAATACATAATCAAAACCTATGCAATTATTATAATAAGGTATTTCTCAAAAATGGGCTTTTACAGTAAGAGTAAACATAATATAAATTCTTTCTTTAATTTGTAAAATATATGGCGGATTTATTTTTGATCTAAAAATACGGTTTTTATAGAAAGAAAATTTATTATGAAAATTTTGAATGCGTGGATGTGAATTTCCATTAACTAAAGAGAAAATAATAAAAATGTCTATTATTGTAATAAGATTGAATGACAAAAAGCATTATTGTCAATGGATTTTATTTTCACAGTAAATATAAATTTAATTAAAGCCAAAACACAATGATTTATTTTTATCACACTAGTACAACTGTATCGAACAAAACACTACTGACAAACAAAGCTATATACAAATAATACAGCGATTCTAGAACAAAGTACTCAAGAGCATAGCAAATGCTCTTTGATACGTAAGACATGAACATCTTCATCGGGGCCTTAAGGTGGACTCATAGATGGCTCATAAACATAAACTTTTTAATGCGAACATCTAGCCAACCTAGCCCCTAGGTTCTGCATAACACGGACCGAGTAAGATAACTAAAGAAGATAACATTATTTGAGTTAGTGTAGTCATCTTTTAGTGCAACATAGTGTATCGATAGCAATTTAAATACAGGCGGACGATGTGTCTTTCCCTTCGTAGAGATAGTACAGACAGTAAGAAAAGCGTTACGGCTCATATTCTAAGTCAGTGTTAATAGGATGACATGTCCGCTTTTTGTATGGGCGCTGGTATTTTTTGTCTTACAAATTCCAACCAACATCAAAGTTATTGAATAATAAAATGGCAAAAATGTGGAGCTTTGAATCATTAAAATAATATTATTAGACCTTTCAATTTATAAAAATATAAAAAAGAATTGTCTTGTAATTTAGAAAATAACTTCATTGATTCGTTGAAAGAGGTGGAATGGAAAATTATCCGGAATATAGATTTTTTTTAATGAATAGCTATCAGAGATTGTCAGTCGTAGATATAAAAGGAAAATAAAAATTGCGGTTATTCTTACAGACCGACGGATTTTTTTTTCAACAGTTTGGAATTGGAACTATTAGATATTGACATTTATGTTTTAAAGGCGCCAAATTTAAGTATAATTTTTAAATATTTTGTTTGTATTGATAAATAAAGTATGAAAATCTTAAAATTAAATGATTAATTTCAATAAGATAGTTTTCAAGAGATCTATTAAAATATATAATATAAATTATCTTGGTTAACATTTTTTTGGACATGCCTTAAATAACTTGTTAGTACTAAGGCTAGAATATTATAAAAATTATGTATTAAGTAAAGTACACCATAAAAAATACCAGTCCAGTATATAAATAATTTGATGTTGCTCTTAGTTTGACCGCGTCAAAAAATATTCCTGGCAAAAATCGACAGCTGCAATTAACACTACGCTAACTTGAAAATGCCATTTTTACAGGAGAGACGATTAAAGAGAAAAATTGGATAACTTTTACAATAAAGTAAAGTATTTTTAAGCACTAAATTATTAAAAAGTAAAAAACTTTTTACTCACTTGATTCAGAACCTTTTCATTTCTAAATAGTTGTATAAAGCTTTATTTATTTTTAGTATAAGAGTTTAAATTTGTTCAGAGCGACATACCTAGTATAACTAGAGTTTTTAAAATACTGAGTTTGCAAAGTCTGTGTCTCACTTAAACTATATCCATAAGCTTATACTCCATAATTCTTAGGAGAAGCAGCAATGTCTTTAATTTTATTTCTCGAACTAAATAAAACATCTTTCCCCCTTCACGTTTTTTCAATAAGAGAATGGAAATTAATTTCAGTAATTTATTTTTAAACATTGAGTTACGAAAATCTACATTGATTTTATTATAACAATCTTACATCGTTTTCTATAATAGTGTGACGTCTTATATGTACCTACTACCTATATAGTTTCATTCTATACTATTATATAAAGCTGAAGAGTTTGTTTGTTTGTTTGTTTGAACGCGCTAATCTCAGGAACTACCGGTCCAAACCGAAAAATTCTTTTTGCGTTGGATAGCCCTTTGTTCGTGGAGTGCTATAGGCTATATATCATCACGCTATACTCAATAGGAGCGGAGCAGTAATGGCTAATCTTAGGAACTACCGGTTCGAACTAAAAAATTCTTTTTTGTGTTGAATAGCCCTTTGTTTTTGGAGTGCTCTAAGTTATATATCATCACGCTATGACCAATAGGAGGGGAGCAGTAATGGCTAATCTCAGGAACTACCGGTTCGAAGTGAAAAATTATTTTTGTGTTGAATAGCCCTTTGTTTTTGGAGTGCTCTAAGTTATATATTATCACGCTATGACCAATAGGAGCGGAGCAGTAATGGCTAATCTCAAGAACTACCGGTTCGAACTGAAAAATTCTTTTTGTGTTGAATAGCCCTTTGTTTCTGGAGTGCTCTAAGTTATATATCATCACGCTATGACCAATAGGAGCGGAGCAGTAATGAAACATGTTGCAAACACGGGGACAATTTATTAGTTTTAAGAGCTTCCATTGCGTGCGCTGCGTAAACGGTTAAAGTTATGCAACAATGATGTATGACGGGATTGTTCCTGTAAAAAATTATTATAAAACATAGTCCCCCGCTGCATCTGTCTGCCTGAACGTGTTAAACTCAAAAACTACCCAACGTATTAAGATGAAATTTGGTATGGAGTCAGTTTGAGACCCTGGGAAGAACATAGGCTCCCGGGAAACCACTACTTTTATACCGTAAAACTTTAGCCTGAAAAACTTTATAACGCGTGCGGAGCCGCGGGCAAAAGCTAGTCATTTATAAGTTGGTTGTGTCTATTTTTACTTAATTCCACTAAATATTGAGCTATTCTTCGAGACGTTTGGGTTTATTGTAAGAAGGCACAAACAACACTTGAAACTAATTACAGTCAACAATATTTTCATTATTAAATGTTTAAAATAAATTACCGTGCAATAACAAATATAAATAACTTATTTTTCAATCTTACGTTAATGTATGTAACGTTAGACACAGTGACAGTGGTAGCCGCATTAGGTGATTCTGTGTCGCGGGCTATCTGGGAGCATTACCGAGATACACTTTAATTTAAAATGTTCAAATAGCTAATAAAAAAGCACTGTGATGAGTCGACATAGATAGTCGATATTGTGTAAAGAAACAAACTCTTGCAGATTTTCCTCCTACCCGCCCTGTGGACTGGGAGCATTTGGAGAATTCCGCCACGGTATCTCCTGCCTGTCGTAAGAGGCGACTAATAGGGGCCATCGGGGGGTCGCCGGCAGGCAGCAGGGGGCTGCCCGCCTTTGGTGTAAGCTGTGCATGTTTAGCACATTGTGAAGAGATGAGCAGTGAGAGATTTGTGTAAGTCAAAACTTCTTCATTTTTATGAATAAAAAAATTAAATTTTCTGAGCTTGTAAAGGATAAAAAAAAAGAAAATTATCATCAAAAACGGGATTTGGCCAAAAGTCGACTTAGCGTAGTGTTCATTGCACCTGTCGAAATGGTCCATTGTTTACTTATCTGAAATAAAAAGTTGCATTAAAGTTTACAACAATCTTATTCCGTACCAAATTTAGGTATAATTGGTTAAGTACATAGTTTATCCGTGAAAATGTTACAGACAGAGTTACTTGCATATTTATCATAGTAACTATGGCTAACATTTCTTCAAATGTCAGTCGTGTGGTAATACAGACAATTTTTGACTCTAGATCGATAAAATCTACACCAGCAAGAAATGTTCAAATGACATAAATATATCGGGGTCGTGCAGAATATCCAATTAATAAACAAAAATATACGTAATATCAGGATGCTACAAAAATAAATACGTAACCAATCGCCAAAACAACTTTAGCAATCAATTTTCTGTGCCGAATCTTTATTGCCCAATTTACATTGACTGTAGCATTACGCAAGATCCTAACCAGTTGTAAACAATAGGTGTAATTTGTAACTGGCTTTTGCTGACTCAACAAGGTCTGAAGTTAAATGAGGGTTTAGAGTATGACACTTGCGGTGTGAAAGGATTTATGAATTGTCAACTTTTCATTGTTTATTCAGATTGCGACGCGGGCTTGCTTATTTAATATATATGTGTGTTTTATTGAAGGGTAATGTGCCATATATGAAGGAAACTATGCGACTGTCTCGGTGGCGTAATTGTAGCTGTACACGGTATAAGTACGGCTACCGCGCTGAGGTCCTGGGGTCGAGTCCTGGGTCGGGATAAAATAATAGTGATTTGGTTTTTCCATCTTAAAAATTACTCAGTCGCAGCTCGGAGTCAGGAAGTTGGCGGTGTGATACCCCCGTGCCTCAGACAGCACGTAAAGCCGTTGGTCCTGCGCCTGATCTCTCTCCGGGCATGTCGGATTGCCGTCTCACTAAAACTATGAGAGTGAAGGAACAGCGAGTGCACCTGTGTATTGCGTACACATTTGTGCACTATAATATATATATCCTGCGTACCTGGCTGATCGCCATTGATTTTGGCCGCCGTGGCCGAAATTCGGCTAGGAGGGATTCATTCATGAAGGAAATTATAGTTGTATTTAACCATATTACTTTATCTTAACTAGTAAAAAAATTAATGTAAGCATATTACGCCTTTTCAAGTATGGCATAGTGATATCATATTTATCTCCATCCTTTTGGCGACCACCTTACAAAAGTGTAAAATCCGCTATAGTGGCGGACGTAGGTGTTTCTCGTTCAAGAATCAGCCTGCTTATATTACAATAAGGCTAACATAAGCTGGCGACATAATCATCTCTTGTCAATTGACTGATAAAACTTGAGACCCTATGTCGCTTATCATAGGGTGCAGTGTGGGATCTCTTCATCATACCCGTATAAAAGAAAACATACATACATACATAACATCACGCATTTATCCCCGAAGGGGTATGCAGAGGCGCAACTAGGGCACCCACTTTTCGCCAAGTATGTTCCGTCCCATGATGTGATAGGGGGCGAGCCTATCGCCATATCGGGCACAAATTCCAGACTCCGGGCTGATACTGAGCAGAAAAACCCAAATATCACTTTGCCCGGCCCGGGATTCGAACCCAGGACCTCAGAGCGCTATTGTACCGGACATGCAATACAACTACGCCACCGAGGCAGTCTAAAAGAAAAACATTTATTTTAATATTATAAAATCTGACTACAAATTTAAGGTAGCTAGCACTAATCTTATTACCAGAAGGTAAGTATTACTAGAAGTAATTTCTATCGACTACATACAATAGAATAAAGCTGGCTATTTCCCATATCACTTCCTGCGAGCACTCAGCTTGGCAGTCCTCTTGTAGACTAATAAATGGTACACCGTTTAAGTACAAGGAATTTATTCGAATCGCTTAATCAGTATCGGATGACTGCTCAAGAATTAGTATTTTTTGTTTTTTCAGTTTTTACATGGGTAAAGCTAAAATATTTTATCTTCCATAATATTATGGTTAATAGAGTCGATAGGATGGCTGTTGTGTGTTATATTTAAAATCTTCAAAAAGCAATAATTTATTTCGACAATTCAGATCAATCAAATACAGTTGTATATTTTACACTTACTCATTCGTAGATACAACACAAGTCTAAGTTTTGTTTTATAAATGATACTTCTTAAAACTTTTCTACGCGTTTGCTGGAATCACGAAAGTTTGCAGCACTTTACGCCAAAGGAGTAGCTGTTTATTACCAGCTTGGGAATTGAGCTCACATGATTTGTGAGTTCTAGATGTAGCAATTTGCAAATAACAATTTAATGTCTATGTCACTCAGCGGGGGCAGTGAACAGTTTTGGCGTCACTGACTCACTACATCCTCCATACACCATGGGCACATATAAATATACCTAACTAATTGACCCGGCAAACTTTGTACCGCCTAACAATCGATTCTTTATTTTTCTTTAATACTTATTCTGGTATTCGGGACACTGGGTTAGCTAGTAAGATAAAAAAAGAAAGTTGATAAGTCCACAATTAGATTATGTCAAAAATTTAATATTATAAGACACTTAAAATTTTTTCCATCGTTCCATTTAACGTCACTCAATTGTTATGCCTTCCCGGAACTCGTACTTCAAGGAATATTATAAAAAAGAATAAGCGAAATCGGTTCAGCTGCTCTCGAGATTTGCGCTTTGCAACACATTCAGCGATTCTTTTTTATATTAAAGATAAATATAATTGAAAATCTATTTATATATGCAAATGTTTTGATGGTTGGGTGTTTTTGTCAGAGGATACTAAATATTTTAAACATAAACCAATAAAGGGATTATGAGATTTCACACTAAAATAGTCCATGTCGAAAGTCCTGCTGGTAAGCGCCATAAATGCACACACTACCCGAACTATGAATTACTAATCATTGATAATAGCGATTATATCCTTCATCGTTAAAAGAGAGTATTTTTTACGAATTCATGTATTATCGAGAAGTCAAATGCTGCAGTATTAGTTAGGTTTACTTATCGCTAGACAATGATATAGCCTACCAAGTGAAATGGGATAGTAAAATAGCCCAGGAAAAACACGAGCGATACTGAAAGGCAGAAAAAGGCGAAGTAAAAATAAACATCAGAAAGCACTGGTTCGAATTTCAAGTTTAATCCTCAAAATATTCAAACAACAAAACGCTTTTATACAAATTAATATGTATAAAAAAACCCGAATGGTTACAAGAATTCACGCTTAGCTAGAATCAGCTTTATGAGCAAAGGAGACGGGCGAAATTGGGCTTGACTGTACACTTATGAAACATTTATCAATATTCTTCTTCTATTTATATATCAGCCATTAGAAAATATTAGATTGTATTACAATGGGAAAATAAAATATTTTTTATTATGCATAAGTAACTGACTTCCGGTATCGGGAATATCAGGCTGTCTATTATTAATGTATATTATTATTATTGTTATTTTCTTTCTGTACTTCTGCGCAAGTGAATGTTTTTGGTTTGATATTTTTATTTTAACGACTACGGCTTTTCGAGAATATTTTGACGATTGCTGCTTTAATGAACTACCCACGCTTATTCAACAACCGACTTTGATTTCTTGCTTGCTCGCCTGATTTTTGCTTGTTCTACCGGATTTTGAAAAGTAACGATGAACCATCAACACCATTGTGTTAATTGTGGCATAGCTACATGGCGTTGTAACACTAAAAGAATTCGTCAAATTGAAAAGGAAATAGTTCTTTCAATAATATAAAAACAGTATAAACTCATGCCTGATCCCATGAAGGAGTAGATAAAAGAAGATATGCAACCTACACTTAGTTTCATCTTGCGATAAGTACCTTTATATCGGTCCTCGTCGATCCCATACGATAATTTCAATTCTGGTTATTATCTAAGTCTTTTAGTCAACACGGCAATCCAATGGACAATAATTAGGTGCTGTGAACATCTTATGCTATCGGGTAAACACAAAGATATTCACAGAAAAGAGTTTTTTTACGCTATTTTCTATAGCGATTATTTCTTTACTCCCATTGAAGAGATAATTTTTTTTTTCTAATTAAGAAAATATAGTTCTATTATTCCTATAAAATAATGCATAAATCATCTCTGTAACACCAAGCCCAAGGTTCTATCAAGTTTCGCCCGTCTCCTTTAGGTGAAATTTTAAGACTACAATTTAGTAAGGACAGCGTTTTAACCTTTTTAACGAGGCGGACTCCTGACCCGCACTCGAGACATTTTGTCATGTTTAGGGTAACCATTCTGCCGAGTTTTTAGGGATTTGTCCTGGTTTTGTCACTAATGGAAACGTTGACAAAAATATCATTTTTGAGTCCTTAGATAGTAAAAAAAATGACAGAAACGGTATATTCTATTTCTATTTCAAACTCAATAAAATGTGCGACGGAAGCAGTCTTGTAATAAAATTTCCACAGTTTATAACACTTTATCCGGTGTTGAGAAATTAAATGATGGGGGAACTAGTCAAGTCGCCTTGCAACCTAACTTAAGGTTGTCTAAGCTAGTATTTTTGCGAGTTTGAAAAAATATATTTCTTAAATTTAAGGACGTCTATAAATTAGACAAGAGCTCGTTATTTTAAAAAAGGTGTTTTTAGGCATTTTTGAACTACAAAATTAATTGGTTTTCTTTGCTATTATTTTTTTACCTGAACACGGTGACGTATGGGTAATGATTTTAACACCCTATCTATCTTCTTCTTCTTCTATACTTATAATAAATCTGTAGAGAGGTCAACTCTGTACATGAAACATATTTCCAAAATAACTATCAGGGGGTGATTAGGGATCGATACTGATGCCAAAAATACAATTAGTAAAATTTTTGTCTGTCTGTCTGTCTGTATAACCGTTATAGAAACAAAAACTACTCGACGGATTTTAACGAAACTTGGTACAATTATTTTTCATACTCCTGAGCTGGTTATAGTATACTTTTCATCACGCTACAATTAATAGGAGCAGAGCAGTGAAGGAAAATGTTGGGAAAACGGGAAAAGTAACTCCATTTTTTAAGCTTCCGTCGCGTGTTCAACCTTAATGGTTAAAGCTACACAGAAATCATGTATGACAGAAATGTTCTCCTTAAAATTATATAAAAAATATCCCACGACAGCATATGTCTATCTTTTATGGTTGACTCACAATAACACGTGTAACTTCCGATAGTTTAGCAGTTCGAAGCTTTCTCATTATATTTGTCTACTCTTAAATTTATAACACTCTCAGTCATCCCTAATTAAAAAAGTTAACATTATTAAATATTCTATAAAAAAGAATCATAGAAATTGGTATAGAAACACCAAAGTTATACATGAAATATGCTAATAATAAGCCATCACGCGTGAATACTGAATCATGCTATATGCTTCCTTCGATTTCACTAGGATCCCATCATCAGACCCTGACCGGACAATCGGACCACCTGCATACCACCATACATTAAAAAAACATCCCGACAAATTGAGTACCTCCTCCAATTTTGAAGTCCGAAATCCACGCGGGCGAAGCTGCAGGCGGAAGCTAGTATATAATATAATTATTGAAAGGCGGTGCGTACAACAAAGTTACATATTGTGAGTGTATACTGTCCGGCAGTGGCGGAGTGCGATATTATTTTTCAAAAGGTAACCCGAGTAAAAATAAAAATAATTTTAACATAAAATTAAACCGCCTTCAAAAACCCCTCAAAACCAAAAAATAATTTCACATAACAGTTATATATTAGATACCAATTTTGGAGTCGGTGCCTAATTAAAATTGCTAGTTAGCTAACTAAATATAGCTATATTTGTTGCATAGTCCATCTATGAGCTACATTTCTTTCAAATGAATTAAAAGGAGTAGGTTCGCGTTTCTACTAACAAACATATACACTGAAAGGTGTAATACCAAGCACATGTATGGTGTTTCATCTTTTTCTTTCCTCTTTTTTCGGGGAAGGGAATGTAATATACCCACATTTGACCAGCTATATGTAACAGGGGAAGAATTTGGGTAGTTTACAGTTCACAAATTTAAATATTTCCTTAATAGCTTCCATTTGCTGTGCTGCGGCGGTGCGTTCATCTCCGGTGATGATCTGACTTGCTGACTTTGTACGCTGGCAGCACATTGTTTTCGTATATTTGTTAATGTATTTACCTAGCTTAACTAGCAATTTTAATTAGGCACCGACTCCAAAATTGGTATCTAATATATAACTGTTATGTGAAATTATTTTTTGGTTTTGAGTGGTTTTTGAAGGCGGTTTAATTTTTTGTTAAAATTATTTTTATTTTTTGATTTTTTGTGTTAGTAAAAAATAGACCGTCTCAATGGCATAGTTGTGTTTCGCTCACGATACGACTATCGCGCTGAGGAGTTACACCTCTGAGTACCACTGAAAAGGAGAAAAGGTGTGATGCTATATATATGTATGTAAGAAGTAGATTCAAGCAAACCTAACGCAAAAACAAAACTGATATATTTGGCTCACAGTACAACTATCGCGCTGTGGTGTTACACCTCTGCCTACCCCTGAAAAGGGGAAAAGGTGTGATGCTATATATATGTATGTAAGTAAGAAGTAGAGGCAACTAAACCCAACGCAAAAACACAACTAATGTGTTTCGCTCGCAGTACGACTATCCTTTTTTTTTCTTGAAAATCGGATATGGTGATACTTATTAACATTTAGGCTTATTTCATTGGATGTACACCAATTTTCAAGTCTGTTCAAATCGCTTTGAATTGGGATACAGTTCAGTGGCTCGGTTACTTTCCTATATCATTTTAAATCATCTGCAAAGAGCAGAAATTCACCATGTTTTATCTGAGATGTGATATCATTTATAAAAACCAGGAACAATACTGGCCCGAGATGGGATCCTTGTGGTACTCCTGAGCTTGCATAGTATGTTTGAGAAGTAAAATCACTGACAGAGACAGATTGTGGACGCTGTGCGAGGTAAGAAGAGAACCACTTGAGAAGGAAACCGTGTATACCAAAGTGTTGGAGCTTCCCTAAAAGTATTGGATGGCTGACCTTATCGAAGGCACTACGGAAATCAGTATAAATCGCGTCAACTTCGTGTCTGTTGTCGAGTGCCTGCGACAGATCTGAGATGTATTTGACTAAGTTACTTCGTACGGATCGTCCAGCACGGAAACCATGTTGACAGCCTGACAACTTAGTGTCTACATAATCAACAATAATGGGGCAAAGTAAAGATTCGAAAAGTTTAGAAAAACATGACAATATTGAGATTGGCCTATAGTTAGTAATATCACTCGTGTCGCCTTTTTTGTGGACTGGTACAATTCTTGATTTTTCCAGACGTCTGGAAATACACCTCTTTCAAGCGATCGATTGAACAGCAAAGTCAAAGGCAACGAAAGAGCATTTGCACATTTTTTTATGAATATGGGCGGAATTAAATCAGGGCCAGTACCAGCCAGACCCTTTGAAATATTTTTTTTATTTATTTTGTTCTTGACCTCCTTAACGGTAAATTGTATAGTGCTAAGGACATCATTAGCTTGAACGGTGTCCGGGGGTATGCTAGTTACGGAACACTTGGTAAAAACGGACGAAAAGTGAGATGCAAATAAGTTAGCAATTCCAGAACCAGTATCAGCTACACAGCAATTTAGATGCATTTTGGCTGGGATTGCAATGGTACTATCTCGCTTATTTCTAACATATCGCCAAAATGCTTTACAATTTCTTCCGATATCATCTTCGATACTGATTTTGTATTCTATATGATTCCTTTGCATAAGGCTGTGGCAACGGTTGCGAAGAAGTTCATAACTAAGTTTATCGCATGGATTATTATATTTACGGAGTCGAAGTCAATATTTTCTTTTTCTCGTAGCAGCTTAATAAGAGCATGCGAAAACCAGCAAGGATAGTTGGATTTCGTAGCACTTCGTTTAGGTACATATTTATCAATAATTACACGTAGTTTACTATAGAACACTGAGATGGATTCGTTTATGTCTGGGTAAATTAATAATTCTTGATGCCAATTAATTGCATTTAACTCAAAGATGATCTTATCATAGTCGCATTTAAAAAAGTTAGGACGGGTGATGCTATTGAACCGTAAAGACTTAAAATCTGTATTTGATAAAGAAATAATTATGGGTGGATATTTTGTATCGAGCTTACTTAAAATTACATTTGGACGGCATGCATTAAGTTTGTCAAAATTACATATTATGAGGTCTAACAATCGATTATCTTCATTTAGTATATAATTAAACTGATACAAAGAATTTGTGCCTAGAAAATCTACAAACATATTTCCTAATAAGTTATTATGGTTAGTAGGGGTTAGGAACGAATTATTACAATATTTGGTCCAATTAATAAAACTTAAATTAAAATCTCCTAGAATCAAAACATCATCGACATAATTACGGACCCTTGTAACATTATCTAAAAAACAAGATAGCGTGTCTAATTTTACAGGTGGAGGCAGATAGGTGACACACAGCGCTATATTTTTTTGGTATTGTTTACATTCAGTTGTATACTTATTTACCCACAGGTCTTCATTGTTACTCTCCCAACTATAATTTCTGTACGAGTGAATGTCCCGCGAAATTGCCAATACCACTCCTCCGCCATCTTTTTTAGTTCCGTTTAGATTGTATGGACGCTTCGCCACTGCTGTCCGGACATAAATATGTGTTTACAAACACAACCTATATAGGTTGGTCGTCATGAAAATGCAATGCTCTAGCATCAACAAAGAAAACAAAAGCCGGAAGGAGGGTTCCGTACAAACTTGTAGGTAACGTATTTAAGTATTCAAACTCTGACCTGATAAACTTAATTTTGCCGTTCGATCCCTACACACGGTTTTTGCGCCAATCGCAAAGAATTACCCTCTTATTCATAGACGTTTTTTATCTAAGGACGGAGTAATGCTGCGATAACAAGTCTGTTCCTCGGTGCCTAACGGCACTGATAAACAGACATAGGGCCGTTGTGATTGGCTAATATTCAGATACAACAATATTAGCCAATCACAACGACCCTATGTCTACGCACTTCGAAGGCTGCCATGCCGTCAGCACTGAAAAACAGACTTGTTAACGTCTATGAATACGGCGGTTAGTTTGTAATAATTAAGTGGCTTTTTTGGTATTAAAATACATATTTATGGTTTCTGTCCTTTGCAAATTAAACCTATTTCAAAGTAATTATTAATATGATAATATTAATTTACAAATGACCCTAGCAAGGCTCGGTCGCCCAGTAACTGTTAATTAGAGTGCGTTCGGCTAATTTCGGACGGTTTTTCGGTGTGTTGCGAGGAGTCTCGAAAATATTTTTTTTTCTCATAAAATATTTAAGCGACACTAACGTTTTATACATGAAACTGGTTATTATTAATGCTACTTTATGTGATAATTTAATCATCTTCCAATTCTCTCTGTGTATTGTGTAAGTTTAAAAATAGATTATAATATTAGTATAGAAGTAAGCGACATATCAGCCCTGTATTATATACTTGCCCACTGCTGGGCACGGGCCTCCTCTACTACTGAGAGGGATTAGGCCTTAGTCATAGCTGGGCACCGTTAATCAAATAGTTAACTTCGTTAATCGTTAATCCGCTACAAAAAAGTTAGCTTCGTTAAGCGTTAAAGCGTTACATTTCGGAAGAATTAACGCAAGTTAACGTTAATCGTTAATCCGTTAATATGTGTAAAATTGCATTTTTATATCGTTGCGTTAGTGAACTTATACAACTTGTTGGTTTAGGTTCTGGAAGTTAACAGGTTAGGAATAAAACAAAATACTTTTATAATTCAAATATGTAATTTAATCGTCGGGCATAAGGTGCATATTCCCCTTCATGAACATTAACATGTTGAAGTTCTCGTCTGAAAGCGAGGCTCGCGATAACTTCAACACAATATTATCAGCTATTCTTACAATAAGAGAGGTTAGAAATAATAATAATAATAGCAGGCAGATGTTCTTTTGTTCCCTAATGGTCCCTTGGGAATTTGGGTATTAATGAGTACAAAAAAAAGTATTATGAACCTTATAAACACACGTTCTGATGACGTTGCAATGAACATTTCTTAACATTGAATTTCTTAACATTTTCGCTTATAACTTTTTTATTTATAGTTCTACGACAAAAGTTACTAAACCAAAGTTGTAGAGAATTTAATGTGCAACAAAAAAATGTTTATACATTTTTTTTGTCAGATAAATAGTTTAAGAGATACATCGTAAAAACCATTTCAACCCCTATTTTCAAGATGGCGGCCGTGGGACAAGGGTGGCGACCCCACAAACTTGGTTTTAGCTTTAGACTGACCCCCCCTACACTTCAAAAAAATAAAATTGCGTCCTCTAAAAAACGCAAGGTAAGGCCTAAAAAATGTAACATTTCAATGGACTAAAAACCCAATTTTCTATGCAGTTAGAGCACAATAAATCTCTTATATTAATAATATAATAATAATAATAAATGTTTTATTTGCACAAACAAAATATAACAAATAGAAACATATAAATACTTAATTAAATTATTATTAGTATGTAATGTTAGTGCTTATGACTTATTTAAAACAAAACAATTGACAGGGGTCCCCTAACTAGGCAATGCCTGTATTTTGGGGACCAAAATATGAATAGGGGAGACCTAGGAGGGTTGTGACAGAGGAGAGTTGTGACAAAGACGATTTCTCAGAACCTCCGACCGTTAGGGAACTGGCTAAAGCGCACGATTGCTTCTTTAGAGAAACGCTACTCGATACTGTAAGCGCCAGTGGCGCACGGCCAGCGGTTTCGTAAGTACGACGTCTGCATGGAAAAAAATCTGAAAAGTAAGTTTTATATCAAAATTTTGATTGTATTTATATCGATACATATTATGTTCTGGTGGATTTGCAATTTTTTCTTATATTTTGCGGTTTATGAAGTTTCTAAGCATGGCACTGTAGTTTTGTGTTTGGATCTTGTTTCGAAATTAAGCAATATTATTTTGACCAGGTCACGATTTCTGGCACCTAGGAAAGTTGTGACAGCGTGTCACAACTCTCCTAGGCTAAGTTCATTTTCTGATTACCTTGTTTTACATGCTTTTTGCAATGTTTGTTTTCTATTTATATGTATAAATTCGTTTGTTTTAATTAATTCTTACACCCTACTTTGACTATAAAATATGCGATACTTAAAATTCGTCTTTAAAATGATTTTTTTGTTAGGAACTTGTTTGGGTATGCGGTTTAATGTTGAATGCTGAATTATCTATTTTTTTGTTTTAGAATGCCGTATATTTACACGCAAAGACTGATATGGGCCTCGCTAGTGTCAATATTTATGAATTGGCCTTTGAAGAAGTTGCTAATAAGAGGTCAAAGTCTTCCAAATGCCGCATCTTCTTACAATCTCAACTACATGTCTTTACATAGGTTTATTAAGAAGAAAAAGGCTTTTCAAGATAATGCAACTGATGTGGCTCCGTCTATGAGTTATATCAGTCATACGTTATTTACAGAAGACGGAGAAAATATATTATGCGATTATTTATTGACATGTGCAGCATCCAATAATGGGCTAAAAGAAACGGGAAGTATTTAAGTATTTTGCCTTTATGTTGGCACAAAATGAGAAGGCAGTAGAAGTGTAGCTCAGTGCCAGATCAAATGCAAAGTGGGTCCAGTGTCTGAAATGCAGAGGCTGGTCTCACGAAGATTGCACTGGGGGCGAGCTGCGATGTCTGTCATTTATTTATTTTTGCTTATCAGACTAGATTAATATTTTTGACTGAATTTAAAACGACTGATCTCATAAATATGTCATAAATACTTACAAAAGATTTAATGCTTGTTATGTCAATGTTTCATGTTATTGTAGTTCTTATAATTCTGTCAAAAATAAGTAAAGTATTTTTATGAAAAAAAAATGTTTATTTTGTTTATAATACATACAGGGTCATTTTGCCATTGCGAATGAAACCACATACTCGTCTTCATCTTTGCTAACATTGTGCCAAAAATCACACATTAATAACTAATATTTTCACGAGTAATCCTGGTTTTAGTTATCTGATTATTTGATCATTTTGTACTTTAATTCGAATATGGCGTGTATGGGGGTGTATTTCTGGCTGGAAGTATGATGTTGCCGCTGCGACGAATTCTCTTAGAGTAGTAGTAGTAGCTTTAGGACGTGTAAAATTGGAATTGCTTTTTATTGATATTTATTTTGTTCGAAACTTATACTTTTTTTATTTTACATCTACGGCTCAAGTAACTTACTGTAAAGTGTTATTTCCAAGTAGATGAGTATGTGGTTTCATTTAGTAAAGCGTTGTCAAAATGACCCTGTATGTAAATCTACTTGTCTATCAAATATAATCCAGAAACACAGCTGTCACAACTTACCTTTGTACCTGTCACAACTTACCTCGGTATTAGGAGAGTTGTGACAAAGGGAGTAGTTTCAGTTTTCATGGATTTTCTCAGAAATCATATACCTTTTATTTACTTTAATGACTGTTTTAAAAACGGTAAGGACTGAGCTATGATGAGGCATACAGTTCATAATCGTGGTATATTTCTTTCTTGAGATATGTTCATTTAAGTAAAAATTGTCACAACCTTCCTAGGTCTCCCCTATAATTTAAATAATGTTGTTCTTTACTTTTTTTTTATACATTTCACTTAATTTATATCTATTTAAAATTTACCTCCTATTCTGATTTTACTGTTATTTTTCTTGGCTTCTTATATGGTTTAGTCATCCGTAATTCTGATCAGATCTTAAGTCATACTGTGTGTCGGAAACAAACAGACAGTTCAGATATTTATCATGTTGATAAATATCTGAACGATGAATTTCATTACCATCCCAAACAGTTAGCACCGTGGGAAAATCTTTGTTTCAGAGAGCACAAGTTATCTGTGACGAGAAACACCTGGCGGCGGAGCTGCAATGTGCCAAACAAGTACTGCAAGACAATAAGTTCCAAATTCCACGCTGCAGTCAAAGAGACCGAGTGAAATCAGCCACAGTTTGAAAGTGTTCCAGTTCTATTGCCATATGTAAGAGGAGTCATCGAAAAGATTGGCTATATCCTGAAGCGTGCTTCTATCAAAACTTATTTTAAGTCGCCTAAAAAGATTAGTCAGTTTCTACCATCTGTCAAGTGCCATATAACATCGGTCAATAAGTCCCGAGCCTTATATATAAATTGCGCTTTTACGGATAAATACTACCGATTTTCAAAAATTACTGACCTCTATGTAACACGTGTCAAAATTTCATAACCTTTTAGCAATTTGTAAAAAAGTTACAGGGATTTTAGTGATGCTACTTTGAGTATCTCTAAAACAATGGACGAAAAAGAATTTCGAGTGTTGATTAAACATTGTTTTTCAATGGAAAAAAAATCCGTTGAAACAAAAGTTTGGCTCGATAAATGCTATGAGAACTCTGCTCCATCAAAAGCAACAGTTAAACGTTGGTTTGCTGAATTTAAACGTGGACATACTGACACCAATGATGTTGAACGCTCAGGACGTCCAAATGAGGTTGTGATTCCAAATAACATAAAAAATTACACAATCGTTTTGGAAGATCGTAAAGTGATGTTACAGGAGATAGCCGACATTCTAAAGATATCAAAAGGCAAAGCATTTGTCATTTTGCACGAACATTTGTCCATGAGAAAGCTCTGTTCAAAGTGGGTACCGCGTTTGCTCACCGTTGACCAAAAGCATCAACGTGTTGAAGCCTCAGGGTGCTGTTTGGAGCTTTTAAGGCGAAATAAAACGGATTTTTTCTTGCAATATGTGACAACGGATGAAACCTGGATCCACCACTACACTCCAGAGTCAAAACGGCAGTCAGTTGTATGGACGGTAACCGACGAAAGGCGTCCAAAGCGACCAGAAACACAAATGTCAGCTGGCATGGTTATGGCTGGCATGGTTATAATATTCATTGACTATCTTCAGAAGGGAGAAAGGATCAATAGCGAATATTATATGGCATAACTAACATATGTTGCGTCTGAAGCATGAAATCGAAAAAACGGCCTCAAATGCACAAGAAAAAAGAGCTTTTTCATCAAGACAATGTCGGGTCACACAGCGGTCGCCATAATGGCAAAACTGCATGAATTAAAGTTCGAGTTGATGGCTCACCCACCATATTCTCTAGTTTTGGCTTCCAGCTTCAATTACCTGTTCGCTAAACTGAAAAAAATGCTTTCCGGAAAAAAATTGGCCCTAACGGAGAAATGATCGCTAAAACTGAAGCGTATTTTTAAGGGTTAGACAAATCGTTTTATAGGTAGGGTATAGAAATTTTAGAGAAGCGCTGGATTGATTGTATCACTTTTGAAGGAGACTATCTTGATGAATAAAGTCGAATTATGTCAAAAAAAAATTTTTTACATACCTAGGCTCGGGACTTATTGACCGATGCAATACCTCTACAAGAATCGGGCGTATACAAGATAGATTGCAACTATGGCCTCATTTTTATCGGCCAATAAGCGATCGCGAGGCTTCTGAAATTAAAAAACATCCGCATTTCAATAGAGAAGATGGTTGGAAGCTTGCACAAGCCTGGGATTCTGTTCTACATTTAATTAAATTGGAACCCAAAAGACCGGCTGCTAGACTTCAAGACACTGTGGTCTGTGGGCTCATTCTGCGTAAATCGGACTGTCAACAGCAAAAAAAATTATAAAAATTATATAATTGTAAAATGTAGGTTAGTATTGTAACTTTGCCTTTTTGGATAACCAACACCACAGTCCGTCTCGTGACTACGGAGGCTGCAGTCTTCGAAATCTCGGGAGAAAATTATAATTAAAAATCGCGATATTTCAATGTCTAACATTCGCGTAAACATAAGAAATTAAATTATTCAATTCCAAGAAGCGACCGTAGTTCACTGAAATGTTGCTTCTTTGGAATCGTTGCAGAATTTTCATGTATTATAAATTTATTATGTACATAATTAACATTACGTACTGTTACGGGGACCTTTAAAAGACAGTTTTTAAAAAAGACTTTTATTTAAACACATGAATAAAGAGAGGTCCGAGGGCAACCGTCACGTGGAAATAACAAATGCAGACTGATGGGCCCGAGGTCCCATCAAGTATATATATTCTATGTAAATGCTGACGGTGACAGCATTAGTGCTGTCACAGCCAGAACCCTTACAAAACAGGGTTATAACAGTACGTAACGGTAGCAAGCAACAGGAAGGCGTGTCAGTCTCTGGAGGAGGCCTTCACCTGAAAGAATTTTTTGCTAACTCGTTAAAAATGGAATCGTAAAAATTCTCATAATAAATTGACTTTACTTAATTTTGTTTATTTAATTTAAACCTGTTGAATGTGTAATTTAATTGGCAAGAAATAATTGTCTTTTTTTATCTATAATTAACATTTCCATGCACGTATCTCAGTTAGAGCCTAACATAATTATGGTTGTTTTGTTCCTGAACTTTGCTGATAGTTAATTTTGTCAGTCATTTAATTGGTCTAATGGGTATTTAGGTTGCGTATTGAGAATCGGGGTTCGACTCTCAGATCGTTTTTCGATTCGAAAAATATGTGTACGGACTGCGGTCCGAGGGTTACGTTTCGTTTCTCTTCGGGTCCTCCCTCCCTCTCTCCCCGCCAAAGAGGGGAATAAATTTCGCAAATTGTGGTGTGTCAGTTGCGCCTCCTCTCATGGGAATACAGGTTTACGTGTGCAGGTTATGTTAAAAAAAGCGTTGAAAACAACAATCCGCATATTATTGCTCAGATTTAAAAGTATTCTATTTTTTTACACATTTCATTTATATGCGTGTCGTTTGCTTATATAGATTTAATGTGGTGTGCAAAGGTTCTTAACCTCATATCTACGAAACAACGAGCGCGAACACGCACACTGATTATGGATGTTTGGGTTGTATGTATGGACTCAAATTAGCAGAGAACACGGTTCGATGCAGGTTTGTAATACACGGTAACTATCTCCCTTCGCTTGCTTTGCCCTCTGAGTTATGTACACAAAATATTGGAAGTTATCATTAACAAATTTGCAAACATCATCTTTTTAGAAAATGACTTTTGCACAAATCGCCGTCGCGTGAAAGACTTACTGAAATAAAATGACCAAACCAAAATAAAATATTGAATAGCTTACATGCGAGAAAATAGTGCCCTTCTATGAAGTGAAGTAACGAATTGGTTCCGTGGTTGTAGACAACAATCAACTTTTATGTCTTTTAGTAAATGTTTATAAGACTCAGGATCGTGGTGAATGTTTTACTGGAACAATATCTTAGACGCCGCGGAGACGTCTTAAATGCTACACCAGTCACACGACACAATGTGACAGCAACAAGCAGTCAATAATTCAACTGACAAATGATCCACTTTTCATCATCATTTTTCATCATTTCATAAGAGCAAATTTTTGAATCGTCAAATAAAAGTTATCCATCAAATAAATTATAACCTCACTGAATACAAAAGTAAATAAATTGATAACTTTATACACAAAACTTATGTCATTTGTTATTCGTTTGTTTACTTTATCATACGAATAAATTTTATCTGATCATTGAGAGATCAACTCAAAAGCAACTATGGGTCTAGTAATTATTTGAAAAGGATTTATTGACAGCTCATAACCGCCATTTTGTATTAAGTTTAGTGTAACAGTTGACTGTGTTGCGCCAGACAGTGGTACGTTAGTATAGTCGTTCCAATAACTAAGTAATAACCTAGCCAGCAGACTAGCTGGTAGTGTAAGCGCCCGTCGCCGTTCATGCACATGAGCATAGTCACAGCCGATACGCTGCCACTCAATACCGCCAATACAGCAAGATATGCTGCAAGTGAGTACACGACTTTACTATCCTATTTTTGTTAAATGCACAGAGATGTAGCACTTCTCTACGGGTGGTACAAGTATGCTGTCCCTAAAATTGTTTCTTCGTGCTTAACTTTAAGCCCGAAATTATAGAGAGACCGAAGTTAACGGACATCCCAGTCATTAATCTTTCAGCGGATACGAACTTCTCGGCTAACCTGGTATTGAAACAGATGAAATAGAAACAGTGAAGATGGTATGTCCGTAAAGTTGAATAATATTTGAGATATATTGTTTGATACCGAATTACCTCTTCATCGTGATTGGTCGATTGTTCCCTTTCCTTTTTCGACGAACATTGTAACATACTTAATTCTTCTCGATTGTAACGATGAGGTTAATTGAAAATTAGTCAAATTATATTTTGAATATGAGAAGTTTATTTATTTATTTGCCGAGTTCAAATTCAAAATAAGTAAACCAGCACCAAGCCGCTACAAGTAGTGTAACAAATTACAATGCAATCTTAACGAAACAGAATAGTCAATAAATACGGTCAGTTGTAGCCACCGTATGAGTACTACGATGCTATAGTGTGGTTCAACTGGCATTGACACCAATCATTATCGGTGGTGACCACTGATTCACATTTTGTTTACCACTCTTCAGCCATAAAAAGTAAGTATCAACTTCGTAATAGCTTTAACAGAAAATACGACGTTTTGTGGAAATTGTAACTACATCGAAGATCGTTTTTCGAATCCTAGTGGTTTTCTCAAAGACTTGTTTAAAGCTGTGATATACCGCCACGATTACTGCTGAGTACTGATAACAACGATTTTACGGTCTTCAAACGAGAATGGCTAATTTTTATAGGATTTGTTCGAGTGATTCATACTTCGAAGGAATCCGGTTATTTCGACTCGACAGATAGGAAAGAGACTGACTGAATCAGAGTTAAAATGAAACTAAAGCGATAGATGTAAAGACTAATTTATAAGAGGCTTATCTTGTGTTTCAATATGAAAGATCTTATAAATTGTTCAAAAAAAGCGCTGTTTGGGCAATTTTTATGCGTTATTGTAAATAATTATAATGCTATTCACATAAATGTATAATAGTAATAAAATTAGTATTATACATATAAGCTGTTTAATAATATAACACTAACAAATAAAATTTACTTTAAACTTGAGAAACGGGCCTTAAATGTTTATAATCGAATTGAATATAACATGGACTTATGAAATCAATCATCATTCACTAGAATAACTATAACCAAATTTTAATTAATATTTTGTCACTTCCTCCGTCTAATAATCTAAGAGTGAACGAGACACAACATTAATTACATTGCAAGAAGACAAAATTACAGCTGGATTTCAATTGATTTGAATAGTCGAAGACGGAAGTTAATAACCGTTGTTTTGGCTTCTATTGCTCGAATAAAAACCCCCTATATAAGTTTTTCTTCAATATTTATATTGTACAGACATCGGCCTGTTACAATTCTATTATATTTTGGAATAAAGATTACTTATGTTTACGCGAATGTTAAATATTAAAATAAAACTATTTTTTGGGGGACTATGAAGGTCCTCTCGTGACAATGAGGGCTGCAAAGTTTTCCACACGTCAGGAGAAAATGAGTAAAAAACCGTGATAAAATCCGAAAAATTGTTTTATTTCAATATGTAATAAAGATTAAAATTACATATTTTGTAAGTAGAATAGCAATTACTGCGAGTAATATCGCTCCGAGACAAATATTGTTATTTACCAAAGGTGTTTGTTCTGAGTCTAGGTCATGAACAAATTACATACGACCCACCAAAGATATTTTTATATGTTTATAAAATTAATATAGTTTATTTTGCGGCAGAATATAGTCAAAGTTAATGATTTTAGTCGACAGCTACGTAATTGAATTATTGGCTATTGGTGCAACTGAATGAAAAGCACGTAATCTGGGGCCGTAGCCACCAGTGGCGACTGTTCCATATAACCCGATTCCTGTCGGCATTCCTTTCGTATGTAAAATCTAATTATCATTAGAACAATTTGCTGACCGCATTTACGCAGATTAGTACCTATATTATGTTGTCTCGGGTTTACTTTCGGAAAATATCACCCCTCGCCACCGGTAGTCGCGAAGCCTTCCTGCACTCGTTAACGCTAACGTTATGTATGCGTTTGACCTATTGAAGCGACAGACTTATCGTAAGGATATGTCATTCCCATACATTTGTTTGTTTTATAATAACGGCAACGATTGTCAAAGTGCATCTTGGCTATGGCCTCTATTGTATGTGTGAATAGTGAAATACCACTAAGCATTTTCAACTAGAAATCTTTGTACAACATTAAATTGCACACGACACCCTCGACACCCGACAGTCTCACAATACCCTCGCAATATTGGATACAATGTTCAAAGCAGATTACAATAGAGGTTTTATACTTAGCACATGTCAAATCCAAGCGAATCAATTTTTAACATCGTTACATACATAATATAGCGAGTGTGAAGGCTCGTTCATAGCGACGAACCATTGTTTTTTTACGAAATACTAATTAACGAATCTTGACAAGTACCGAATAATAAAAAAAAAATAAACCCGTCATAAGGTTTTGACAGTTCATTAAAAACTATAAATTTGGTATAAAATCCTATTTCTCATTCATTCTTCTTAAATTTTCTTGTTAATAATAACGAAATGACAATGTCGGATATATGTGAACGAGCCCTAATTGTTCCACAATGCACGTGATGTTAAACATTAGCATGCTGGTATGTGGAACATTAAATCGATCGCCATATTAACCTCGAAAAAAAAAATTTGAAGCCGCTTTGCATGTATTATTGCATTTAAGAACCCACGTTACGCCAGCTGAAAAAAGCAGAAATGAATTAATCCGTAGCAAAATATTTATTAAACAACGTGGTATCATTTGAAAAATAATCCGGACTAACGAATTAATGATTTCAGAGAGTAATATACGCCTACATTTTAATTATTTAATGAATATTTTATTAAACTTTAAAAAAAGAAATTGTATAAAATAATCAAGAACTACATGAAATGTGTTAGTATAATTCATTTCAATATATTATAAATTGGTTTCTCGGAAGAAGATATCTTTTACATATTTTCGTACAACGAAAAAGATTTAGACATCAATCCTTTTTAACCGACTTCAAAAAAAAGGAGGAGGTTATCAATTCGACGTGTTTTTTTTTTGTATGTTTGTTACCTCAGAACTCGCTCATTTAGCTTTCCTGTGACGTATTTAGTTATGTCTTTGCATTGCGTTTGGTTGACTGCACTTCTCACATACACATATGTATATAGTATAGGTATCACACCTTTTCCCCTTTTCAGGGGTAGGCAGAGGTGTTACACCACAGCGCGATAGTTGTACTGTGAGTTAAATATATCGGTTGTGTTTTTGCGTTAGGTTTCCTTGAATCTACTTCTTACATACATATATATATATAGCATCACACCTTTTCCCCGTGTCAGGGGTAGGCAGAGGCGTATAATTTCATCGCGATAGTCATACTGCGTGCGAAACACATTAGTTGTGTTTTTGCGTTGGGTTTAGTTGACTCTACTTTTTACATACATACATATATGTAGCATCACACCTTTTACCCTTTTCAGGGGTAGGCAGAGGTGTTACACCACAGCGCGATAGTCGTATCGTGAGCGAAACACAACTATGCCATTGAGACGGTCTATTGTTTAATAACACAAAAAAGCAAAAAATAAAAATTAATTTTAACAAAAAATTAAACCGCCTTCAAAAACCACTCAAAACCAAAAAAATATTTCACATAACAAGTATATATTGGATACCAATTTTGGAGTCGGTGCCTAATTAAAATTGCTTATATTCTGGACCTCCGCTTGACACTACTTTCTGGGACACCTGTATACCCAGACTTCATTTGGTACTTGAATACCAAATCAGGGTTTTGATATCCTTTTTTTAGCCTTTATCTAAAATAGCAATTTGCAACGGTTTGTAGTTGACTGACCGAAAAGTGTTTATTTTAGCAGGTCTGTGAATTACTATAGCCGATAGACAAAGCATCTATCGATATCGATAAGATGTCAGAAGGGATCGCAACCCAATTAAATTTCTTGCTGTCTAAGACAGAGTACACTCAAATGTCATAGTGCTACTCCTATGCTTGTCATTGTTCTGAGATTCTATTGTTCTCTCTGGTTGGACGTTGTGTCTGAAATTGTATTCTGTAATTATTTTGCTAAAATAATGTTTACTGTGAAAAGAGCGTTTAACACAATGTTATTTATATAAACACGGGAATTAAAAATATACAATCTGATGCTTCTTTGAAAAGGAGACATTTAACGTTACATAGCATGTTTATGAAAGGAGCTCTGTATAAAGACAAACAAGATGAGTAACCTCGTTCATCAAGTGAGAAGGGCTGTAGCGGGTAGCGGCCGCCGCACACTCCAGTCTACCCGTAGACGGCTAGCAAGCGCACGCATGCTACAGCGCTACGCGGCGACACGCATTCGTTACGCTACGACGCTACGTTATGGACATAGTTAAATATTTCGCTTTGTGTTTAGTGTAAGTGTTTATAAGTGCATTTTGTGCGTGTTTGTGTATAAAAATAATTATAATGTATAGTTTACGAGTAGCAACTAAAGTGACCCTACTTTTTTTAATAATACATGGTAAGTATGGTTTTTAATTATAGTTGAGTAATTTTACAGCGTTGACCTTGCGGTTGTCTGCAATTTAAACTATTGCAGTATTCGGTCTAAAATTTTAGGAGATTGGATTACACTTGTTTTGTTACTTGATTATGGCATGAGAGGTGTAACGTGGTATTCAGTTATCTAAGTAATAAGTATAAAATATTATTAGGAAATAATTTATTATTTCGGTCGGTTGAAACTACACAACCGGTATTAGCATAGAGGCTATACAATTTTTTTATAAAATACTTTTTGGTTAATTTTAAGGTATTTCAATATTGGAACACTGGTCGAATGTACATCGTATATCCGACTGTCATATTATTTTATCTCGTGAAATGTGAGTATAAATTTTAACTGTGCCTGCTTGCGTGTAAGATTATGGTATATGAAAATCTATACCTATAACATAAATCATCGATGAGGTACAAAAATACCTAACTCTATGTTGTAACGCACTAACAATCATCTTTAAAATTTTATCTTAACATTTTTTTAAATATATCGATTGTTCTTTTTACATAAACTGGGCATCGTAAGTTCTTATTTTTTAAAATTTCGAATTTAACATTTACATGGCATAAAGTTTCATAAAAGTACTAAATATTGTAACTATAACTGCCATGTTTTTAATTTATAATTCATATTCGTATGAATTAAAATTTCAAAAATATGATACAATTATAGCCCGAATACTGGAAAAACAAATTGGACCATATTAAACAAGATCATAATCAAACAGCAAGCGGAATTTGAAATATGTGTGGTCATGTTCAGGAAATATCATCAATACATTTTATAATCGAATACATCGTATCCCAAAAAAAAAACAGGGACGTGTTTGTCACGTGTTATTATAATCGAATAACTAATGGTATGTAATATCTCTACTCTCTGTTAATTTATTGGTGAAGATTTGTAATTAGAATTTAAATATTTTTTTATATACAACTACTACTGAATCTGACTAAATAAATAAACGTTCCTCTCTCGCGGTAATTCATTTCCGGTTTTAATAAATGATGATCGGTGTAATCAGGAGTCTATCAATGAGTTTTAATAAAGTAACAGGATTTCAGGAGCTTTTATACACGAGCTTTATCCCTCGCGCTTGACTTCACACTATGATACTATAATTATTCTTTGAACAATTTATTTTCCTCATACTTTAGTTTAATGTAGGTTCTATACGGAATTCCTGTTTGTTTGTTACTTTTTTTTAACAGGATACTAGAGGTATTGTAAGTTATTTAGTGAGGGTAAGCTTTGGATATTGAGAAGGGGGAGGGTGGGAGTATCCAAAGCATTCGCGCTAAAAGCGACAGGAAAGTTATTAATTTATTTTTCTCGGAGCTAGTTGCGTCGTGTCGACTTGATCGAGTTGGGCGATTCATAAAGTAGATAAAAGTGGTTAGAGTATCTAAGTACGTAGATTTAAGTTTATATAGTATATACACGTTACACTCTAACTCAATACTGTCAAATTTCGTATAATGTCACTCTTGTTTTCAACCTTGTTCTTGTTATTTTCTATAAAGACTTAAACAAGCGTGGCAAGTCAATTTCTAGGATATATTTATAGAGCTATAAGATATTTATTAAGGCATGTTAACACTACAATAATCTATATAATGATATTATGTGAAGCAAAAGCTTTGTAGGTACTTCTTTTTAAGAAAATCACGCAGACGGAGAGGGAGTGAAGTGAAAGGAAAGTGCATGGTAAAATTTTAGACTGAGTGCAGAAAGCTAATATTTATATAATATGCAGTAGAAATACATTTAATTGAAAAAAAAAATACACACTACCATGTAATTGATATACACATATACTCTTTTCTTTATGGTTAAAATTGGTGGTCAATCTGAGAAGTGATTATTATAATTATGAGGTAGGGGAAAAAGTTTCTTCGCATTTTATACAAAAACTCAAGACTTATATTTTCAAAGTTTATTTACATTTAATAACAATATATAATATGTGCCATTTTGTTTAATGACTTTCTGCCATAATTTAGGAAGTACCATAACCCCGTTGCTGTATAAATTTTGGGACTTCTGATCAAACAAACGCGACGAGTAGTTTTGGTAGTCCTCTCTTGGTGTTAACCTGACACTGCCAAAAGGATTCTGAAGGGACCGAAACAGCTAGAAATCTGAAGGTGAAAGATCAGAGCTATATGGTAGATGCATTAACACCACCCAGCCAAATTCTCCTAATTCTTTAGGTTTCTTTCGGTGAGCTTGTGTGGCACCCAAATATCTAGCTTATTTGTGTACCCAGCTTTTTTCAAATAGGGTAAAACTGTTTTGTGGTCAATTCTCAGTTCTTCAGCTTTGTCGTAAGTCGATCTTGTTCCAATTTAAAATGAATGGCGTCCATGTTAGCCGTAACAGGGGGTCCAGAGCGAGGTGTATTTTTGACATCATAATTCCCGGATTGAAAACGCTTAAACCAACTTTGTGCTAGTCCTGATACTGCACTCGGTCCAAAAACGACAGTTACTCTTCGCGGTTTGCGCTGCATTTTTTCCTTTTTTGTAATAAAAATTTAAAATGTATCGAATTTATTCATTAGATTCATTCATTTTGACAGAAAACAAAATATTTTTTCCTATTATATTGCTATAAGCACTGAGTTGCTGTGCTACGCCAATGCCAATAAAGCTAGGGAAACATAATATTACAGGAAGGAAATTGGTTCCGGAATTTAGATTAAATAAGCCAGGAAAGTTGGTTAATCCATGTAGCTGACATGTTTGCCGGCAAACATTCCGATGCTTTAAGTGTTATAGGACCAAAATAAATTAAAAATAGCTGAAAACATTTTACTAATTTGTTTCTCTTTTTGAAATGTAACCTTTTTAATATCATCAAAACTAGCCAAATACAGATAGTACAGTCAAAAAGATTTTTAAAGACTTTCCCCCGACCTATTACTTATAATCTTACTAAATGTCAAACCTTAGTGTCAAATATAATTTTAATGCCAAACATAATATATTAATACGTAAATATGTAAACCAACCCACATTAGGCCAGCGTGGTGGTCTAAGGCCTAATCCTTCTTAGTAGTAGAGGAGGCCCGTGCTCAGCAGTGGGCAAGTATATAATACAGGGCTGCTATTATTATTATTATTTATTATATATGTAAACACATTGTACCCCTTTTAAGCACATTGCGCGCGCGGAGGAGTGTGAGATTTGGCATTATTAGAAATCATATTACAGAGGTGTGAAGAAAAAAATTATGTAATATGTATTACAAATAATTAAATTTGACGGTCAAATCTCGTCTATGTTATTCAATTTTTGTTTTTACTCACATTTAATTTTCTGTTTATGTCGAAATTACTTACGATTTATCTAAACACATACAAAAACCGCTTTAGGTTTTGTTTTAAGTTTATTTGTATAACTTTATATGAGAGAGGTATGGCAGAGTGTGCGATGGAACGTTGTGTGTGCCATTCCTCCATTGAGAGGAATGTAGATTTTGAGCGACCCAAAGTCCACCATAGTTACTGTCCTTTAACCTGTGGTCAGAACTATGCACTTTGTGTGAGGACTTTTGGTATATCTAAGTTTCTAGTAATTTCCTTTACAAATTATGTTTGTATTCATAATGCATACAAACTATATTATAGCATAATACCTAATAGAAAAATTAAGCAATATAATTAAAGAGAGTGCAGTAGTTGCGAATCTATGTACCCATTCGGTATAAAAGGCATGAGTGTGTGTATATATATTATAAGTTAAGGAGAGTTTTTATATTTGATACAACGATTTAACTTTAAGCTGATGACTGCCTTACTGAGATCTCAAGACCATCCCTGAATCGGGTAAAGTTGATATTGGTTTTCCTGCTTCGTATCATAGGTTCATGGGACGGTATAAGCATGGCGTAAAGTGGGTTCACATGCACTTCTGCCTACCTCATTGGGGAGAAAGGCGCGAGTATGTGTCTAAAGTTACATTACAAATAGAGTTTGTTGAATATATGTCTTTAACTACAAAGAACTCGATATGCTTGGAAACTGTATGCTTTGTAACAACAGTAATTTGATAGGCAGAAAAATGGGTCAACGCGGAGGCACAATGGATGAACGTGTTCCTTACTGATAGTTCAAGATTAGTTACTCATCCGCAAAGCTTCTGTGATAAAGAATTTAAAAAAATCACGTAATATATTTAATTAGATTCGGTTACAATTTAAAAGAATTTTGGCTAAGTCGTTGATAGTTTGATCTTGCACCGCTTAGAGTTTATGGAAGTGTAGACTGTAGACTTAGAGCCGTTATTAATGTAACCAGTCGTATTTCTCGTAAGCAACGTTTTGGGGACTTGAATTTTTAATAATTCCACTTTTGAAGACTCGCTTTACCATGCTCTGGAATGTATATGTAAAATGTTTCATACCCTATTTACTTCTCTCTGGTGTTGAAATTTCAAAAATCGTTCCTTAATGCCAACCTACATATTATATAGAAAGCAAAATTCTACGCTTCTAAATAGATTCGTTTAAACTATGCATTGTTTGTTGGTTAGTTAATGTAAAGAATTTTATTGCAAGTTTTAAACTTCGTTATAATATTATTTTATCTTGTTGGTGTATTGCAAGGCTTGGAACTCCGGTAATCTCAATAATAATACAAGATAAAATTAATTAGTTCGTTAGTGATGTATTTAAAATGTTTAAATCGCAGTTCAATACCACCGTTTGAACAAAATTTTAAACTAAAATATTAACGGGTACTCGCGGTTTAATATTAGTTTTAGGAACTCTTACATTATTTGACGTAAAATATTTGAGCTTTTTCCAGGATTTATTCTTCGTATACAGGTATCCACAGAAGAGGTTATGGATAATTCTTAAGTGTTCCAGTAATATTTCACCTTGAATGAAGTATTCTGATTTGATTTAAATTTACAAAATTAAATATGAAAATATCGTTAGAATGCGCCAGTAGGCGGAATATTTGCTGATAATAATTACTGTAAACGCCAGAATGAATATAACGCAATATATAAAGTAATTTAAAAAAAGGCGTGATAACATTATTCACCATGAACTGTTATTGGCGAGAATGAGTTAGTAGTAGTAGTTGTAGCTGGTCGTAGGTCTCTCATGTATGAGAGTCCGGCTGGGTTGTTTTTTAATTGACTGACCTGCAGTGAACACCGAGGGAGAACTGCGAACGCTATACTGATCTCCCTCAGCTTAACGACTGCTGGGGCCAAGGAGGAATGTGGAAGAGGAAAAAAAGGGAAGGAAGTGAAGGAAAAGAAAGAGAAACCATACTAGGATGGGCGGAGTGAAGTTTTTTTTTTTCCGTTCCCCCTGGCAGAACCAGAGATTTTATATATTTTATTATTATTTTTTTTTGGGTATTTTATTTATTTTCTTTTCTTATTTATGTTTTATTTATGTATGCTTACTCTCTACACTTCTCTATATATTTTTTCTACTTATTTCTATATCTTATTATTAGGTACATAATTTCCTGCTATTGGTACTTATTACTATATATATATATATAACCTTAGATTATATTATAAGTAACTATTTACTTACTACTATTCTTATTTATTACCTTAAGTGCTACTTGCTTACAATATTTTATAAATTTATGTCCTTTTTCTTTATCTTTTATAATTATGTGTATATTGTCTTTTTTTATTTCCATGTCTATTTCGCTCTCAATCTCATATCTTTCACAATGGTATATTGGGCATTCTGCGAGAATATGCAGGACTGTTTCCTCTTGGCCAGGGTCGCAGGGACACGCCGCGCTCTCCTTGCACCTAAAACGTTTCAGGTACTCGGAGAACCCGCCGTGTCCCGTGAACACTTGGGTGGTGATCGGATCTGGAATTGTTTTCATCACGATCCGGTGTGCTGCCACAGCATCGGGGAAAAACATCTTCGTAACCGACGCAGTCTCCCCGGATGTGTACCTCCGATTCCATTCGTCAATCGACTCTCGTCTGATCTGTCGCTTGGCGAATGAAATCGGGCACCGGTCGTAATTCGACCTGGTCTTCATTGTTAGTGCGGCATCCTTCGCGAGCCGGTCGGCCCTCTCATTTCCCTCCAACCCTACATGCGCTTTGATCCAAAATAGTTGTATTATTTTGTTGCGTTCGTTGCTAGTTGTTAATTTTTTATTTATGTCGAACGCGATAGGATGGCGGGAGTCTCCTCTGGTGACTGTTTCGAGGGCCGCCCTCGAGTCGCACAAGATGCTACATCGGGGTGCCTTGACGCTCAGGGCCTCATCCACCGCATATTTAAGGGCCAGCAGCTCCGCCGGGGGGGGGGGGGGAGAGTTGGCCTGGGTAGTTACCATCGGAATGACTATTTCTGCTGCCAAGCAGCAGTGCCTAGTCACTGTTGTGTTCCGGTTTGAAGGATATTGTAGTCAGTGTAACTACTGGAAATAATAAGACTTAACATCTCATGTCTCAGGATGGCGAGCGCAGTGGAATACCAAACACTACTTTGTAATTGAAGGTGTTGGATGGTGTTTCTACAGTTTAAGGGCAGTCGTATCTCTTATCATCAGGCAAGATCGTCTCGTCATTCAACGCAATAAAAATAATTAAAAAAACTTTTTAATTTAAAATAATACTGCCTATAAAACGACTACAAAATAATTAAACATTACTTACATACAGGTAATCAATTATGGAGTTGTGCCTCAGAACAAGAACAAGCATAGAAGGAATCTAAATGACTAATATACTTATCCTATTTTTTCAAACAGGCCAAAACCGTTGAAAAGAACGTGACAAATATTATGTTGCTAAGGTCGGCTTGCGTACACTTTACAATTATCAAATGGTTACCTTTGGTCCTCTTTATGATGCCGAATTAAAAAGCAAATAAAATGTCAAATGTTCCAACTTGCCAACCTCAAAACAATGTCACAAACGCGGCCACATAGTTTAGTTACGTTATACTTCAGCGCGTGCTTTTCAAAAGTGGCTACATGTTGTGTAATATTTTTGTTGTTAATTTTAATACACAGTGCTGTTTAAGTAAAATATAGCCCTACGAACAAGCAATGGCCTGCATTATTGTGGGGTGTAAATCTCATTCTTCTCGTAAAGAAAATGAAACTGAATTCATCAGCTTCCATATAGGTGGGTAAACAAAAAAACCTAATATATTTGCTTAAACCCTCTACATAAGTGCAAAAAGTGTTATTAATTATGCTTTATTATACTGTAGTCATATTATAATCTGCTGTTGGCCATTCGAAACAGTCATTATTAAGTATTTTTCATTTTTACCAATTTACGTAGTCGTGTTCAATAGTGTTGTGCTGCATATTCGATAACATAGATGTTAGTATATTGTAGTTTATTATTTTGCATAAATTGCCTTTTACTTTCAATGTACGGCGGTGTAGTGATACAAGCCACTTGGAAACCGTGCGCGAAGGCTGGGGTCGAAGAAACTATCTGATTTTCATAGTGTGTTTCATACAATGTGTTTCATTGCAGATTCCGATAGACGATGCTATGAGGCAAAAATGGATCGTTACCATAGTTCGTCCCAATTGGCATTAGAAAAAACAGCACCGTGTTTGCTCTAAGCATTTTGACAAAGTTTTATTGATATTGAAATACGTTATCAAACATATGTGACATGAATGATACCGCTGTGTTTTAATTTTACTGTCCCATTTTAGTAGTTTCTGTCAAATAGCACCTCTTGGGTATCTTTTGATCCCTAAGAAAGTCAGAAAAGAACAGAAGGCGTACTGGCTTTCTCCTAGACGAAATTCCGGCCGATTTCTTGTTTCTTACAGTTTCCATTCCTTCCGAAATTTCTAACATTTTCTTAATTGAATAATCTAAATGCTAAACCATTGTGTGAATGACATTTCGGAAGGCATGGAAATTGCTGTAAATAGTAAATGAAAATTGGACAAAATTTAGTTCGAAGAAGCCGGTAGTTCTATAGTTTATTGTAATTTAACAGCTTCTTAACGAGTGCTTTTATATACCCAGACTTCATTTGGTACTTGAATAAGCTCTGTCAAGGTAGCAGTAGTAACTTAGCAGAAATAAACCAAATACATTTTATAATTTTTGCTAATTTGTTGCTAATTAGTTACCACTATTTCGATTTTGTTGCTCAAGCCGTTTAGAAAAAAAAGCTACCACTGCTATCTTGATATCAAGCTAGCATGGACCCTAACGAAACTTATACTTATTTGATCAAGCATAATGCAGGAATTTGTTGCTAATTTGTTGCTAATTAGTTACCATTATTTCGATTTTGTTGCTCAAATACCAAATCAGGGTTTTGATATCTTTTTTTAGCCTTTATCTAAAATAGCAATTTGCATCGGTTTGTAGTTAACTGACCGAAAAGTGTTTATTTTAGCAGGTCTGTGAATTTACCAGAGCCGATAGACAAAGCATCTATCGATATCGATAAGATGTCAGAAGGGATCGCAACACAATTAAATTTCTTGCTGTCTAAGACAGAGTACGCTCAAACGTCATAGTGTTACTTCTATGCTTGTCATTGTTCTGAGAGTTGTGCCTCAAAAAATATCCAAAACGGTTAGTAAATGACGGAGTTCTGATGTAACAAACATAAAAAAAATATATTATAAATGGAGAACCTCTTCGTTTTTTCGAAATCGATTAAAATCAGAAATTAATTTTAACAATCGTATTGGTGTTATACAGAGTCATTTTGACATTGCGTTACTAAATTAAACCACATACGAAGACCCTGTATAATTGAATTGACTATTTATAACTCATATTGCTTTGGTTTTCCGACGGTGAAATAAAAGGCCGCAGATCGATCTTCGCCCAGATCTATGTTTGTATGATCCGCAAATATTTGTGTAAGGATCGGGCTGTTATGGGCGATCTATGGGTTAGTAAAATTAGTAGTGTCAACATCGCTAGAAACCTTGACTAGACAAGAGCCTCTGCTAGGTAATAGGGTGAAATCATAAGAAATCGCGTAGAAGCTGTCAACTTGTTGCCGAGACGACACACATAAACTATTATGAAACTAGCACTTCCTGCAGCAATATCGTTTTTATTTGTCTAATTATGTAATTTAAATTTACTACACGAGCCGCAGAAGCATATACAGTCAATATTAAAAGATAAACCACGCAGATATACATATATATATATATATATATATATATATATATATATATATATATATATATATATATATATATATATATATATATATATATATATCTAATTAGGATCACCTTTCTGAAGTTTCCTGAACTGTACACGGTGTAACCTTAATACCATTCAAAGGGAACAAATGAAACATCCGTCTGGTTATTCATGAATTACTTTTATTTAATATGCAATTTATCCTATTTCCCTATATATAGAGTTTCCAGGAAACCATATTACACTTGACAATGTAACTGTCGAACTCTCTTTTTGAAGGCAAACCGAGTGGTGGACGATCTGACTTCGATTAGTTTATGGGTGGTCTTCTAACAATGATTAAAACTATACTTCAATAAATAAAACATTTTAATAAATTAGGAAAATTTTCACAGAAGTAAAACAGTTTATATTTATTAAACTCTAAACTAATTTTCTCGAAGATTTCCTCCTTTGGTAAGATACTAAAAAGACTTCAAGCCTTTAATAAATTATAAAACCGTAGTATTGTTCGCGTCTTTTTATTTGTTTCAAATATAAATTTGTTATTTTGAGCTATGTCAATATTGATTGAAAGAAGAACCGGTTGGGTGATTTTGGGTTGACGATATTGGAAGACGCTTCAAAGGGTCTTTCCTCACCGGATTTGCTAAATGTACAAAATTTTTAAGTTAAAATTATATTCATATTATTTCGTGTTATTGCTGTAAAATTTATACAACGAAACTTATAAAAATAAAACATTTTAAAGTATAAAAATTTAAAAATTATTTTACTACGAACAATATTTGGACATATATTATGGAACCAGCTGGCACTTTCACACTGCTCGTGCCAATTACAATTTTACACTATATATTAAAAAAATATTTCGTATATTGAAATAGCCAGGCCAGATGTGTACTTAACATAAACAAAACATCATGCTATATTTTTAACCAACTTCAAAAAAAGGAGGAGGTTATCAATTCGACCTCATTCGATCTGACTTGCTAACTTTGTACGCTGGCAGCACATTGTTTTCGTATATTTGTTAATATATTTATCTAGCTTAACTAGCAATTTTAATTAGGCACTGACTCCAAAATTCAGGGCCGGATCTACCTAAGGGCTGCTTGGGCTGCAGCCCAGGGCCCCGAGGTTACAAGGGGCCCCCAGACCCCGCTAAAATCAATAGGCGTTAATTTGAATTTAAAAAATAGTTATCTGTAAAGTCGGTTTACGGACGATAATAATGTCGTAATGTCATAATGTAATAATGTCATAAAAACACATTGATGAAAAATTGCATATTTCTATGAATTAAGGGGGTAAATACGTGTAAAAGGATGTTTTCATGCTGATTTTCATTAATTTTTTAAGGTATAAAAATGAATATTATTTATTGAAACTATTAGGTTATTTTATACATATATTCATGAGTTTTTTTCATATTTTACAAAAATATAACTTAGAAAGTAGCGGAGATATCAGCTGATACACATCGTAGGTTGTCATCCGACTTAGCAGTTGGTGTACACGATGGAAGCCACAATTTTTATCCGAAATCAATGGCACAGAAAAATTACTTTCTTTTATATGTGTGTCTTCTATATAAACCTCAATTTGAAAAAAAAAAATAATAAAAATTTGCATTTTTCAGAGGACTATTAAAATAAAAGTCATGTTTTTTTACCATTTTTTCATATATTGTTTACTATAAAAAAAGTAGTTAAAATAAAAATATCGCTTTCGATTGAGGTTCATATTCAGCACAATTGTGTAAGGAAATTATATCAATCTGCGAAGTCGCGCCAAGAACTTCCTTATAAGGAGATCAGTATTCATCATGACAAAAATTGATTCTATGATCTTTTTAATCAATGATTAATCGTTGATAACTCATAAATTGTTAGAGATACGAATAAAATAGTCATGAGCAATTTTATAGAAAATTGTATTTCCTATAAAAAAACTCTCACGCATTTTTTGAATCAGATCAATAGTTTTCGATTTATATAAAAAATTACACATTTTTTTCGATTAATTGCCAATAACTCACAAACTATGAGAGATATGAAAAAAAAATCAAATTTTTAATGGATTTGCAAGACAAAAATATCGAAAACATAGATTTGGAAAGTGCACGTCATATTATTGATTACTATCCAGATGACATAGACGAGCATTTAGTGAATGAGTGCATTCAATTAAAATCGTACTTACTCCAATCTAAACCAGAGTCTTACACCTCTTGCAGTGACATTTTTATGCTCATGTATGAAAATAAACTTATTGACGTGTTCCCTAACTGCTATACCATTTTAAAGTTTTTTTTAACTTTGCCAATCACTAGCTGTGAAGCAGAACGCTCCTTCTCCAAGATGTCCTATGTAGAAAATAAATACAGGACAACACTGTCGAACCATCGACTAAATAATTTATCACTTCTTTCCATAAATTGTGATCTAACAAAAGACTTGCAATGTGATGACCAAATAAAAGAATTTGCAGCACAAAAATGCAGAAAGGTTGATTTATAAATTATAATTTATATAACATAACTGTCACACACATAACCTGTCAATTTCTTTTCCTAATTCATAATCTATACTTATAATAAATCTGTAGAGAGGTCAATTCTGTACATGAAATATATCTATATCTATACTTATAATAAATCTGTAGAGAGGTCAACTCTGTACATGAAATATATTTCCAAATCTTCTATACTTATAATAAATCTGTAGAGAGGTCAATTCTGTACATGAAATATATTTCCAAAATAACTATCAGGGGGTGATTAGGGATCGATAGTGATGCCAAAAATGCAATTAGTAAAATTTTTGTCTGTCTGTCTGTATAACCGTTATAGAAACAAAAACTACTCGACGGATTTTAACGAAACTTGTTACAATTAATTTTCATACTCCTGAGCTGGTTATAGTATACTTTTCATCACGCTACAATTAATAGGAGCAGAGCAGTGAAGGGAAATGTTGGGAAAACGGGAGAAGTTACTCCATTTTTTAAGCTTTCGTCGCGTGTGCAACCTTAATAGTTAAAAGTTCCTTCGATTTCCCCAGGATCCCATCATCAGACCCTGACCGGACAATCGGACCTCCTGCATACCACCATACATTAAAAACACATCCCTACAAATTGAGCACCTCCTCCATATTTGAAGTCCGAAATCCACGCGGGCGAAGCTGCGGGCGGAAGCTAGTAAATAAATAAAATTATTTTATTGTTTTTTTTTTATATTCTTATATATATATATATATATATATATATATATATATCACTATTTCGGTTTCTCTCTCACCCAAAGGTTGCCTGGAAGAGATTGCTACCACAGCAATAAGGTCGCCTTTTGTACAACTAATACTTGCGTAGATTTAAGTAATATTTATGTTTTTTTGTGCAATAAAGAATATATAATAATAATATATTATTCTAGAAACAGTTTTTTGACATGGCTATTAGTTGAGTACTTAGATAGGCCCCTAAGTAGTTTCAGCCCAGGGCCCCACAAATTCTAGATCCGCCCCTGCCAAAATTGGTATCCAATATATACCTATTATGTGAAATATTTTTTTGGTTTTGAGTGGTTTTTGAAGGCGGTTTAATTCTTTAATATTTTTTTTTTTTTACTTTGGGTGAGCATTGCGTTGCGTTGCCATGGCAACTGATGGATGTTTATTCACAGACACTACTACTGTGGTGCGTATGTGGTGATTCCTAACCTCAGAACATTGACAAGCATAGAAGTAGCACTATGACATTTGAGTGTACTCTATCTTAGACAGCAAGATATTTAATTGTGTTGCGATCCTTTCTGACAACTTATCGATATCGATAGATGCCTTGTCTATCGGCTTTGGTAAATTCACAGACCTGCTAAAATAAACACTTTTCGGTCAGTCAACTACAAACCGTTGCAAATTGCTATTTTAGATAAAGGCTAAAAAAAAGATATCAAAACCCTGATTTGGTATTCAAGTACCAAATGAAGTCTGAGTATATAAAAGCACTCGTTAAGAAGCTGGTAAAATATAATAAACTATAGAACTACCGGCTTTCTTCGAACTAAATTTTGTCCTATTTTAATTTGCTATTTACAGCAGTTTTCATGCCTTCCGAAATGTCATTCACACAAAAATGGTTTAGCATTTAGAATATTAAATAAAGAAAATGTAAGAAATTTCGGAAGCAATGGAAACCGCTGTAAGTAACAAACAAGAAATCCAGAAAGCCAGTACGCCTTCTGTTCTTTTCTGACTTTCTTAACGATTAAAAGATACCCAAGAGGTGTGATTTGACAGAAGCTACTAAAATGGGACAGTAAAATTAAAACACAGCGGTATCATTCATGTCACATATGTTTGATAACTTATTTCAATGTTAATAAAACTTTGTCGAAATGCTTAGAGCAAACACGGTGCTGTTTTTTCCAATGCCAATTGGGACGAGCTATGGTAACGATCCATTTTTGCCTCATAGCATCATCTGTGGGGAATCTGCAATGAAACACACTATGAAAATCAGATAGTTTCCTCGACCCCAGCCTTCGCGCACGGTTTCCAAGTGGCTTTTACCACTACACCACCGTACATTGAAAGTAAAAGGCGATTTATGCAAAATAGTAAACTACAATATACTATAATAGACTGCCTCGGTGGCGTAGTTGTATTGCACGTCCGGTACAATAGCGCTCTGAGGTCCTGGGTTCGAATCCCGGGTCGGGCAAAGTGATATTTGGGTTTTTCTGCTCAGTATCAGCCCGGAGTCTGGAATTTGTGCCCGATATGGCGATAGGCTTGCCCCCTATCACATCATGGGACGGAACATACTTGGCGAAAAGTGGGTGCCCTAGTTGCGCCTCTGCATACCCCTTCGGGCATAAAATGCGTGATGTTATGTATGTATGTATGTACAATATACTAACATCCATGTTATCGACAGAATATGCAGCACAACACTATTGAACACGACTATGTAAATTGGTAAAAATGAAAAATACTAAATAATTACTGTATCGAATGGCCAACAGCAGACTATTATATGACTACAGCATAATAAAGTATAATTAATAACACTTTTTGCACTTATGTACAGGGTTTAAGCAACTATATTAGGTTTTTTGTTTACTCGCTGATGGAAGCTGATGACTTCAGTTTCATTTTCTTTACGAAAAGAATGAGATTTACACCCCACAATAACGCAGGCCATTGCTTGTTCCTAGGGCTATATTTGACTTAAATAGCACTGTGTATTTATTAAAATTAACAACAAAAATATTACACAACATGTAGCCACTTTTGAAAAGCACGCGCTGAAGTATAACGTAACTAAATTGTGTGGGCGCGTTTGTGACATTGTTTTGAGGTTGGCAAGTTGGAACATTTGACATTTTATTTGCTTTTTAATTCGGCATCATAAAGAGGACCAAAGGTAACCATTTGATTATTATAAAGTGTACGCAAGCCGACCTTAGCAACATAATATTTGTCTCGTTCTTTTCAACGGTTTTGGCCTATTTGAAAAAATAGGATAAGTATATGAGGGTAATTTAGATTCCTTCTATGCTTGTTCTTGTTCTGAGTTCCTAACCGAATTACGGCCACGGCGGCTAATCTCAACGGCGATCAGCCAAGTAGCAGGATATATTATAGTGCACTAGAGTGTAGATTACATAGTACATACGCACCACACGTGAAATCGTTGGACGCGTTAGCTTTAGATAATCGACCTATACATCATACCAACATGGAAATTTAAAAGAATCACTTTATTTTTTACGTGGTATCACACAGGTTAAACCGCGCATGATCGCGACTACATTTAGTCTAAAATTCTTTTTTGGTAAATTATTTTTAAGTATGAAAATCGCGCGACCCGTTTCAGCATAAAATAACATTTGTCACATGTTTAAATAATAAATAAATACTTTCTTCTCCATGGGCACGGCCGTTGATCCCACTGCACTTGATAGTGAGCGAAGTTGGGTCCTAATAGAGTGTCGACTGACCAGGGGTGATTCCGATCCTTCGCTAGTCGAAACAATTATGGCTGTTTGAAACCGGATAAATCAATCAATCATGTCTAATTTGTTTGTTTTTCATTAAATACGCCTTCACTGGTCTGCACCGAAATTTCAATGCATTTTTTGGGATTTAGGTTATTACTAGTTAGACTATATGTTGATTAAGGTTTTGGTCTGTTTATAGATTTAACATCCTAAGCCATTCAGCGGTTGGCGTTACATTAGGACAAACATTTTTACATATTATTTGAAATTGCTAATATTATGTTTCTTATCTTATTTATCTCATTTTATTTATTACTAATATAATTACGAAAGTTAAAAAATTGTAAATAATTTGAAAGTTTGTTAGAAATTAACTCAGAAACTGAACGGATTTAAATGCAATTTGGCACATGTATGGACTTGTCTTGGAGGCTGGATTAACACATAGGCTTGCTACCCCAGTAATTTCTTCCCGTAAGAAATACTTAAAGTTTTTAATGTGATATCTCAACGGCGTTGAGGTTGTACAGCTGCGCTGGTACAGTGATTTAGGGTCTTTCGTAGCGTAAAAGGTATTACACGCGGACGAAGCCGCAAGCAACGCCTAGTAAATACGATTGAAGTGTTCGTTTGATCATTGAACTTGATTATCTCGCTAGTTATGACTTATCGTTTCACCAATAAATTGTTTAGTACGCTGAGTGAAATTGCCATCTAGCTTTAAATTACAGACTTGTTTATTTTCGTGTCTAAGTGTCTGGACGGCTTTGTTTGTTGTCTATGCCTTCCCGACCATAAGAATAGGGGTAGCTTTGTTTCTAAGAAATAGTAACCCACTTGTGACACCGAACAAATAATTTGTGCTCAAAGTACTTATGCTTAGAACAATTATTACAGATATATTTTAATTATAGTATAAAATACAACATACAAAAATTAAGGTCTACACTTTTATATATGCGTAATACAATTCAATTGTTACAAATTTGTGTCATATTATTTGTTTTTAATGTTTTAAAAACAGCCTTTAAGTATACATACTGAAAGCACAGTTTGACATTTAGTTGTATAAAACAAACACAAACAAGCACGCATCACGTCTTTATCTTCAAAAGGGTAGGCAGAGATGCAACCAAGTATGCACTTTTCGATAAGCGTTCGTAGCATGATGTAATAGGGGGCGAGCCTATCACCATGTTATCGGGCACTAATTCTAGACTACGGGCTGTTACTAAATTGAACAGCTTTGAATCACATTGCCCGACTGGGCATTTGGACCCGGGACCTTAGCTGGCTCGTACCGCCCACGAAAGATAAATTTTATTAGTCGAAAAAACAACACGGTTTTACTCACATTTAAAAAGTAGTCGGAATCGCCGACCAGTTTCGACCAATTAAGTAGGTCATCCTCAGGGGCGAGTGCTAAGAGGACGTCGCGTCGCGGTGGCCTCTCGATCACTGTCATTTAATATGTCTCGCGTAAGTTTTAATAAATAAATTTTAGTGGCATTTCCGTGATGAAATTAATGAAACAATATAAAAAAACACATTATAAAAAAATTTAATCAACCAAAGTTAGGATAATATATTATAGGAGGTTGAAGTTAATGTTTTTTCAAATAGGTAGCTTCTATTAATACGGTAAGCGCGCCGTTTTGCTGGGGTCACCGCCTTAAAGCAAAATATCTTGATAAATTGGGGTGGTTTATCTTGTGCAGAACTAAACTCGCCCCTATACACGGACAATAAATTCTGATAAGTCACGGGTGATCTTTAGGGTGGTTTTAATGTTTGAGGGGCCACTGCGAACTATTGATTTTTTTATGAGAAATTATATGTACGGATTCGAATATACAGTTACTCACTGGGTAAATAAAAAGATTTGTGAGAATAATAGATGAAATTAGTTATTTATTTTAAATGAGAGTGAAATTGATTCCGCAAAACTACATAATAATAATGTATAATAATATTATTAAGTCTTGAGCTGAACATTATCCTTTAAGATACAAGTTGTCTTACGCCCGAAATTAATAATGTATCTGCTATCCAAGATTGAAACCTAGCTTAGAATGCCGACTCTCTTTCGATTGCTCTCCTATCGGCATGCCAATATCTTAACTCGCCTATCCTTGCTTACCTTCAACGATAGATCGCCGGCAATCCTTTCCAGATGCGTTCCCTCCTGACCATTCCATTTTATGCAGAATATTCCATTCGTAAAAAAATACTTTTTGTATTTTCTATACAAACTATTCGTTTAAATATTTGCCCAATTGCTTTAAAATAAGACTTGGAGTAATAAAAAAATATTTTATACATTTTAGCCCTCAAAAGAAATAATTAATAATTAGTACATGTCATATTTAAGGTACAAACTATTTAATGAGTTTAAATGGAACGTGAGTAATGTGATTGCTAACATATTTTGACACTGAAGTTTAATAACATTGTTCATAATATATTTAAAGGATTAATAAATCTTTAAAGGATTTAGTTTTTAGTATGAAGTACGCAGTAAACTCGGTGCCATATAATAATAATTGGACTCTGTATGATGTGTATCCAGTGTTATGGAACAAATTACAATTCCGTTATACATAATTGTTGCATAACTTTAACCGTTTATGTATCGCTAGTCCCTCCAAATCATTGTCGTCACTGTCACTAGAGAATATGGATATTTCCATTACCTTTTCGTTTCCCTTAAAATCAGTGTAAGCGATATTCAAAACATATGGAGTAAACTGAGGAATTGGTCCGATTGGAAAATGCGATTGTTTACAACAATCAAATCAAATGTCAAAACGAGTAGATAGAGTATTGGCAAGCGTAAACTGTCATTTTCAAACAGAGGGTAATCTATGATCTGTAATCCGTCCTCTCAAAGATCGATTATTGCTAGAGATAGCTTACTCCATCTATGGATTGGTTATTGGCATGCTTTATCCATGAAAACGAATGAATTATCAGTCTTAGATAGCATACATTGGATTAGGATTGGTTATTAATTTCGGGCGTTAGTTTATGAGCTATCTACCCAGCTATGTTTTATTTTTTAAAATAGGATACCGAAATCCCCCGGCATAAGACTGCTGGGGTCCGGAGGAAAGTGGGAAAGAAAATGGGAGAAGGATTGGAACCGTCTAGGATGGGTGGAGGGGGAATGTCGAAGACCCTTTTTTAGGCCTAAATGTGAATTTACAACCGGTTTGTTGCGGCTCTAGCACAAATGTCCCTATGAGCCGCGACAAATGTCCCTATCTGCATGGCCGTGCATTCGATGTGAAGACCGAGCAAAGGAGAATTTCCTCGGAAGGAGGGGGAGGGGAGAGCGATCAAGCCAGCTAGGTTAGGGCCCCTGTTATGTCATCATAGGGCCCAGCTTTCCTATAATAAGACCTATTTATCGGGCACATTTCCAGACTCAACAAATAAAAGAATTATAAGATAAACTCTCAGCGATGTTATGTTGACAATAACAAATCGAATAGGATGTTGCTCGGTGTTGAATTTACTTATTATTGGAACTATTAAGTAAATAACAATAGACTGAATACGAGCAATTGTAATTGAAATCGTAAGAGCGTAAATAATTGGTTGGGAATCTTTGTCCGTTAACAAAATGAAAATTTGTTGGATTGGCATAAACTTAGAGTGCAAATCCAATACAATTACGTTTTCTAGGTCTCGTTTAGCGTTCTGGTCGAAAAGAATCGATAGGAGAAGTCGCATCGTTTAATAGTATCGTTAATTTCCGCACATTTTTAATGTACACGCTGTAATATCGAGATTTTTCCGATAAGCAAGTCTTCTCTATCTAATAACGAATCTTTAAAACTTTACACGTCTGTTATCTTTCAAGATGTCCATGCTGTTTCTACGTGAATTGTTTTAATTTTGTGTTGAAATAATGAAAAAATATCTAACATTGTCCCCTTACAGTAAAGAAGTTAAGTAATTAGAAATATCGGGTTCTACACAACACAAGGTTCTAATCTTAAATCTAGGACTTATGAAATTCCTGCTAAAAGTCAAATGACCCCCGTAGGGTTCACGAAATAGTTCTCGAGTCGCACTTTTGCGGTTTGGCAAATATTCATTGTTTTTAAAGATGAACAATCCACCCTTGATTTTCTGACTTTGTATAATTTGATGGGTTCTGGTGATCACTAATCGTACCTTCATATTGTGTCGTTTCGTTAACTATAACAATAGCGAAAGATAAATACAAGTTTTTAGAGGTAACATAACAATGGATCACGTTTTTTCTTTGAGAAGTGGGCAGAAGAATAACACACCCACATTTCGCCAGCTATGTCAAATCCCAAGTAATGGAGGACGAACCTTTTGACATTTACCGGGTATAATTCCAGATTCTGCGCTAATGCTGATAATTTTCTTAGAGAAAATCTCAATAGCATTTAACCCGATCCGGAGATCGATCCCAACACCTTAACACGTCAGTCGTATCGCTTACAAATATACCACCGAAACAGTCTTATATTTGCAGCTGGTATAAAATAAAAATCGCACATGAACCACTGGTCAATATAGATTCATTTCGTAAATCGCTTTATGTCGTTAAAATGTAGAAACAGAATGGAATTAAGCCAACAAATTATCGCATAACCATGTATGACAGTGCAAAGCAATTACCTCCACGGTCTCCGAACCAATCAAATAGCGTACGAAGTTGGCGCAGTTGTGTAAGAACTGGTTCATTTGATTTTAAACTTAATTATTTGACAGGTCATTTTTGCCGCCAAGCGACAGTGTAATTTATATTGTTTTTTAGTGACATAGACAAGCAAGTGAGTCAATTTAAGTAATATCTACCATTATACAAGTCATTTTGACATGGTGTTAATAAATGAAATCTCATATTTGTCTGTACTGCGGCTATAATTGTGCAAAAATTCAACGTGTTTGAACAACAATGAATTTCAAGGTGTTGGATGGTGTTTCTACTATTTGTGGGCGGTTGTATCGTTTACTATCAGGCGAACGGAAAGCTTGTCTTGTCATTCAAAGCATTAAAAAGAAAAGAAGATAATTAATAATGTATTTTTATGTAGTCAGAGAATAAATTTGTATTTACTTTAGCCTGGATCAAAAGAATAAAAATATAAAAGTAGATACAGTATTAAGGATTTTCAATTAGTTGTTAGCGTTTAGTTCTCCCCAAGGAGGTCGGTGTAAGCCGCAGACAAATCTACGACGTGCAGTGAATAAATCGCAATTACAGAATATATTGATACATATTATTTTTCTATGCTTGGAAAAATATTTTCTTCAGCGCTATTTCTATCTATTTACCTAACTTTATAATTATTATTATTATTCTTATTTTTAATATTGTGTATTCTATAGACTATTACGAGTAGTTTTAATACGAACTCGCAAATAAATTCTAAAGGATTATTCGCTGGATATATGACGACTTTTACGCAAACAATCTAAAATAAATAATGCTAAAAACAGCAATATATATTTTGAATAAAAAATAAACACATACATGAAATACCGTAATAGACTTAAGTCGTGGCTTGTTTGTGAACAGTCCGCAAACACATTTTTTTCACGTAGCGATTGTCGAAATAAAAGAGCGCGGAACTTGAAACTGGTTTTTACTCATTTATATCAGTACCAAGTGGGAACGAGTGCGTTTCGGCAACGCTTTACGGTTTTACAACTTGAATATATCGTATTCTTCCCTCTATAAAAGCGAGTTATGGCCGGTTTTGATTTTCACGCCATGAGCGTGCTGAATAAAAAGGAACTGTGATAAAGCGATGCGCAGATTACTTTAAACGCAACTTTATTGACCTGGTATGGGTTTAAATTAAAAAGGCGGTTTCATTAATAATTTAAAATAACGAGGTGAACAGATGACCTAATAAAAGTCGCAGAAGGTCGCTGGATGCCGGTCGCTTCCAATATATTGATCTGGAAATCTTTGGGGGAAGTCTATGTTCAGCAGTGGACCAACGGCTGATATGATAATGTTGAAATAGTTTTAGCAAGGTAACTCGTCTCTACTTCTCATACAAACTAAACCAAGGCGTGTTGTAATCTCGTGGGATCCGAGGTATTTATGCAAATTTTAGATTTCGAGCTCATCTGTTTAATTAATGAGCACTACAAACAAACTGTATACAAATGAGCATCCACGCTCGATGGTGAAAGTCTCGGGTCTCTTGCCTCTGAAATCACGTAAACGCTGTCAACAGTAATCAATTGGCAATACCCGTTGATACAAGATAATAACCCAATGAGTGGTCCGAATACGTAACAACAGACCATCAGTTAATAAATCGCCAGTGTTAAACGACATCCCACTTAATATCCGAGGGATGGCGCACACGCCAGCTGTTATGATAATGGGCTGCGTATGTCACGTTTAGTTATCACAATATGCGACCAATCCGTATATAATATATTGTATGTGTCCTTCATCTAGCAATATGTTCGAAACATAATACTCGTATTGTCGATTACACACCACACGTGTATATAAATTCACATTTTGAATAGAATGACAGGGTCGTCGTCCTAAAGGCTCAGTTTGTCAAACAGTTTGAAAACTCTGGCGATGTGCCAAAAGCTTACTCCGCTTCCTACGTTGTAGCAAGTTAGTATGAAATATCAATTTTTCCAACGTTCACTGTACGTGAAATGATATTTAAGTTATTTATGCGAACAAATCAAGAAGTGAGCTCGGTTTGAGATTAAAAACTGGCAGATTTTCTTCGCCACGTTTACTGCTCGACTCTCTGGATAAATGTTTAGCCAATGTTCATTGTATTTTTATGAACTTTTCTTGTGATGATATCGCTCAGAGAGGTAGTCATCACTTAGGTAGCTAGTGAAAGGCTGGTAGGTTAGCTAGGCTGGGTTTTATGTTCTCGCCGGCGAGGATCGCGACGCGTTATCTGTTTATTTCCCCCTACTTGCCAGCCCGAGCTAGCTATTTTGATTTATACCTTGTTATTCCTTATAAATTTTATCCCTAATTTAAAAATATCCATAGTTATATAAGTCATTTTAATTATTATTTAGAAATAATAATTATTATTCCTATACATTGTTTTGACGTATCATAATTGCAAATTTGTTCGCCTACGTGATAAATAAAGTATTATATTTTATTATTTTTTAATTTAAAGTAGCCTATGGTTGGGTAAACCTCAGTAGAAGTAAGAATGAGTGAGGACACGTGGCGCAGTATATTATAATGTATATATATTTGTACCGCTTTACAGAAATAAAACCTTTAGTCAAAACCATACGCATTTTACTTAAAGCACTTAACGTTACTTTAATGTATGCACTCTAATACTAAATCCAATATGTATCAAGGCTTGGATCCAGCGATTTAACAGACTTAAAAAATTGAGAGGCTATAATATATTTTATGCTATACGTATTCAATTTATGTTAAGAAAGGATAAAAACTAATTTCATTACTAATAAATAGTATATAAAATATAGGCGTGTATATTTGTGAAAGTTATAAACTAATTTGTTTAATATCACCTTGAATTAGTTAAAGGTTAGTGGAAATGTGGTTGTTGCCATTTGCGTCATAATTTTAGTTGTAACAGCATTGACAGCGTTCGCGCGATGTCTCATTAGGCCCAAATGAATAAACAAATAATAAATTTATAGAATATTATTACAGTAACAAAGGAATTAGTTTAAAATACTGAAATAATATTGTAATGAATACTGTTCGAGATAAATGGTTGGGGCTGATTAATACTTATTAATTATTTTATACAACAAAGAAATATTGAGACGTTAAGAAAATAGTATTAAAAAAATATTGGCATAAAGTCTTAACTTTAAAATATTAACATCCATTTTGTATCAAATTTAACAATAGCAGAAGTGTGTTGAAACTATTATTAAATGAAAAAATGAATAATAAAATTACACAATCAGGTTGCTCGTTCTAGTTATGGAAAAATGAAAATGCCTATGGGAATGAAATTTTACTTTTTACCCAAAGAAAGATAAAACCGTCGTAAAGATAAAACTCACCTATTTTTGAACTTGATTAGTTTTGTAAGTTTACAAAGAAAATGAAATTATCATTTATCATTGAAAATCTGAGTTTCAAAAGAAGATAAGACGAAAGTAAAAGTCATAACTATTGTTGTTTTTTGTGGGGTCCTGCTTAACATAAGGTTGTGTAAAGTTTTGCAATATTTTATGGTTTACTTTTTTCATAAGGCTTAGTGCTTAACCGCGGATATAAAACTATTTATAGGTTTTTCTAACTTACTGTCAATAAATGATTATTGCTAAGTCATCAGTGATTTCTGATAGGTTGAGTTTTGGCAGGGTAATTTGACATTTCTCTAAACTTTAAACTTTCGCCCACCCACTGTGACAAAAGCAAGTCATTGACCGATAAGTAATTTAACTTTTAATTTACTTGCGAAACTTATTTACTACGATGCAGGTAAAAATGAATTTAATGTACCTTTAAATCATTAGGGACTTACTTATCTGTCTGTTAAAAACTAAAAGGTTTATATTATAAAAGCGTAGTTATTTCTTACGCCTATGCTTATGTTAGATATTTTTCTCTGCTCGAGCTAAGCTCGGTATACTGAGCGCCCGCCCTGAGACCCTCAGGGAAAGGGTGGCCCAGTTTCCCTTTAAGTGAAAACGGAATCCCCTAGAACTTTACTTATTATTTTTGTTGTGTGGATGGATGCCTGTTTCTGGATGATGTGTATGTTTATTCCTGAGTCCAATTTATTGCAGTATTTGTGTAGGGATTTCGCAATTACCCCTGTGGCTCCTACAACTATGGGAATGATTTCTGTTGATGTGTTCCATAACCTGGGTATTTCGCGTTTCAGTGGATGGTATTTACTTAATTTTTCAATTTCTTTTGCTCCTATGTTATAATCTGATGGAACTGTGATATCTATAAGGTATGTTTTATTCTCTGTTTTGTTAATGTATATTATATCCGGCCTATTGTGTACTATGGTATTATCTGTTTGGACTGGTATCTCCCACATTAGTTTGGCGCTATCATTTTCTTTAACTTGTGGTTGCATCAAGTGTTCTTGCCACCACAGGTTTGACACCGGAAATTTATGTTTCTTAGCTAGGGTCCAGTAAATATATTGTACTTTATTGTTGTGTCGTTTACTGTAGTAAGTGCCCGCTAGTTTTTCACACCCGGAAACTATATGTTGTGTGGTCTCGTCTTTTACCGAACAAAGCCGGCATTTACCGTCGACTGCTCTTTTTAATATGTCCCGCTCGTGTTGTTTAGTCATAACTGCTTGATCCTGAATTGCGAATATGGCTGACTCTAATGATGGAGATACGGGTTGTTTTTTAAGCCACCGGAAGGATTGTGCCCTATCTATATTTTCCTTTTCCAAAACGGATTTATAAAACTGTCCATGCAAAGATTTTAACTTTATTTTTGTACTCTTATTTTAACTATTGCGTGTTTGATTTCTTTATCTGTATATTGTTGATTTTGTCTTAAACCTAACTCCTCTAGATAAATTTGATTTTCCTTTGTTATAGATTATTTGTCTTTATTTTTATCGTGTTCTAATATTGCTCTTAGTATATAGTCCTTTTTGGTATCTAAATATGTATTGTATTTAATTATTTGTGTATGGTGTAATGTTTCTAAACTGGTTAAGCCCCTTTCTCCTTCATCTATTGGCAAGTACAATCTTTCTACGTCTGCTTTTTGTTGGTGTGCTTTATTCATTGCTAATAATTTCCTAGTTTTTATGTCTATTTTCTTAAGATCTATTGTTTTATAGTTAATAATTCCAAAAGTATACAACAAAACCGGTACCGCATAGATGTTAATCGCTCTTAAAAGATTTCGCGCATTGAGATATGAAGCTGTTAGATGTTTTACTCTACGGAAATATTCTTTTTGTATCTGTTGCCTGATTTCTCCATGATCTATTTTTCCTGCCTCGTTAATCCCTAAATATTTATATTTTTCATTAATTTGTAAATGTCTAAATTCTTCTCCATTTAACAGAATATGTCCTTCCCCATGGTACTCATTTCTCCTTCCTGCTACCAAGTGTAGTACATTGCATTTATTGAGTCCGAACTCCATCCCTATGTCCCTAGTAAATATTTCTGTGGTGTCTATTAGAACTTTCAGATTAGTTTTACTATTTGCATAAATCTTTATGTCGTCCATGTATAGTAGATGATTTATTGTGGTATTATCTTTGAGTCGGTATCATTTAAATTCATATTTGCTTAGAATTTGAGATAGAGGTTTAATGCCTAAACAGAATAAAAGAGGGGATAAAGAGTCGCCTTGGAATATTCCTCGACTAATGTATATGGGGTCGGTGGTTACACACGCGTTACCTCCGCGGGCTGTCATGATCACGTTTCACGTGGGCATGACCATCTCCAGAAAACTTCGGATAATAGGTGGGCATTTGTAGAGATCTAGTATCCTGAGTAGCCAGTCGTGCGACATGCTATCAAAAGCTTTCCGATAGTCAATCCACGCCATGCTAAGATTTTTCTGGCATTTATGTGCGTCTTCAAGTATAGACTTGTTGATCATGAGATGATCTTTGCAGCCCCGTACTCGTCGCCTGCAGCCTCTTTGTTCTGGTGCTAGAATGTCATTTTTGTCGCAATGTACATAGAGTTCGTTAGCCATAATAGATGTTAGTAATTTATACATAGATGGCAAACATGCTATGGGACACCAGTTCTTTGGGTCCTGAGTGTCATCGCATTTGGGTATTAATATAACGTGAACTGTCGTAAACCAACTGTCAATGGGTTCTAATCCTTTAACCATCCTGTTAAATAGCTGGGCAATGTGTTTATGGGCGCTCGTGAAATATTTAAGGTAGTAGTTTTGGATTTTGTCTATACCGGGTGTCTTCCAATTTTGCGTTTTCCTAACTGCGTCTCTTACGTTCCCTACATCTATATCTTCAAACTGGTGTCTTTCAATATTTATAGCAGATCTTTCTATTTCGGTTATCCATGTCGCCTCTGTATTGTATGGTGTAGGATTTGTTAGTATGTTTGTCCAAAAGTTTTGTATGGCTTCTTTGGTTGGCATTTGAGTGGGGTTATGTTGTGTAGTATTGAGTGACCTATAAAATTTGTGTTGATTTTGTAAATGTTAGATATTAAAATAAAACTATTATTCTTTTTAAGTTTCTTTATATTCTAATTTTCTTTTGACATTTCGAAGACTTTGCAGCCTTTACGATCATGGGGAGGACTAAGATGTTGGTCGTCCAGTCAAAGTTACAATATATATCTACATTTTTCATTAATACATTTTTTTAAATTTTTTTTAGCTGTTGACGGTCAGTTTTGGGTTCCGATTAAATTAAATTTAGAACAGGTTCCCAGGCTTGTATTAATTTCCAACCATCTCCTCTATTGAAAGGAGATGTCCAAAAACTGTTTCTTATGCGACAAAAAAAATAACCAAGATAATCAATATATATATTTGGACAGAACTTTTAAAAACGAGCTTATTGAAATAAATCATTTAATGTTACCGACTTCCGTGTTCGAAATTTTTGTAATTTTATTTAACTTAAAAATTACACTTAAAACGAACGTTTTTGAAATATAAATGTTGCTTTATTGGAAAGCACACCAAAAAAAAATAGAGTATTTGTCTGCAAATATAACTTCGAATGACAATATTTTAGAATTTTTTTTCTTTATTTTCACGAATGACAATAACTGATAGCTAATTATGTAAAAAAAAAAACAATATTCTACGTAATTACTCCATTCCGCCTCTTTCAACGAATCAATGAAGTTATTTTCGAGTTACTCTCTCAAGACAACTACATCCTATTTTTCTTATAAATGAAGGGGTCTAAAATAATTCTTTTAATGATTCCAAGCTCCACATTTCTTCCACTTTATTATAAAAAAAGTTTGAGGCTGGTTAGAATTTGAGAACCAGCGCCCGTGCAAAAAGCAGACATATCCTTTGGATGTTTTTTATTTTTCCATAGCCTCATGAATCACTCTAGGTCGGAATCGGTGTTCTTTGGCAAGGGTCTGTGGCTTGTCTGATCGCAGATAATAATTGGAGCTTTCTTCAGAGTGTTCAGCAACTGCAGACTTCGTAGAGCGTCGGTATTTTACGTCAGTTATATGTTTTTTTACGCAGGTCCCTATGTTTCTTTTAGTTTGACCGATATAAAAGTGTAATCTAAGATTTTTTATTTTTATTTTGTGGTATAGCAGTATTTGCGTACATTAGAAAAGAAATTTAGTTACCCAAATGAATTATGTCAGAAATATGATTTCTTTTGTATTAAATTAATTTGTTTTTAATTATTTTGTGTTGTGTGTGCCTGCAGCTCCGTTCCTACCTTTTTACGAATAAAATTCTCATCACATACCATACCGGGATAATAAGTAATACAGATCACAAATAGGGTACGGTTTTCTTCGTGTGCTAAATTTATAAAAGTCCTTTCAGTGGTTACTATGTTAACTTTTAACATCCGAACATTTACAATTTTTTTTTTTATAGTGTTTGTTGGATCCTGCGTCAGAGTGATCTAGGGTTTTGGTTAAAAATATTTTTAAAGTATGAAGGAAAATGTGTTAGTAGCGATCAGACTGGTCGTATGGAGCGACATAGGCGCAAAAAAACTAGCATTTATGACATTAATTTACTTCAGGTTGATTTTTCAATTGTTAGATAAAAGTTTTTTATCAAACAAATTATAATCTAAGGAAATATAAAAGTAATACAAATTGATAACTTTATATACACAACTATCATTTTTAATTAGTTTGTATTGTACTATAATATCCTACAAAAATAATATACATTATGAATAAATTCTATTTGATGATTGAAAAATTAACCCTAAGTTTCATATTATTTTTAGAGTTTGTTCAACATTTCCTAGTAACATCTTGAAATATGTTTTTCAATCATAAATGTATTTTCTTGTAAAATTTCATATTTATTTTACTTGCCTAAATAGTCATGTTTCGCAGAAACGGAGCATGTTTAGTTATAAACTAGAATTCTCGCACGAATATCGAATACCCACGGCCAATTAACTTCTCATGAAGAGTAATTAAATTTATCATATTCACGTGGCATGCGAGTGCAAAAAGTAAATTATGAGTGTGATAGCGGGAGTGGCCACAATGCAGGTTGCACTTCGGTGAAACACAAATGTTGCGTCGCTGCGGGAATGAATTACATTTTTATACCGTTTAAAGTGATCAATTGTAGAGATTTTTTTTATGCTATAAAAATTAGAGTTGAATTTAAATAAATTTGAAATTGTGTTTTACAATGTCATACATATAGTTGTAATATATTAATTTATATTTAAATACTGTTAATACGAATCCGAAAATCGAAGACGTGTATAAGTTTTTTTTTTACATTTTTTATGCATGTTGCAAATTAGGTTTGGCTTAGAATTTACTGTCTGATTAATGTCAATACCTCCGAGGGTTCCAATCCCCAACGCACAATGGCCCGACCTATTACCGGCTAAGTGCGGAAAAAGAAGCCCCTCAACTTAGAACATAGAACATAGAGTTCCAATCCAATACATGTTAAAACACCTACACGAACTATTGCCTGGACTGGAAATAGAATCCAGAACTGCCATTGCGATCACTAGAACAAGGACAATACAGTAGGCAGCCTTGTCATAAATATTATGATTAATACAATTGAGTTAATTGGAGTTTTTCGTATTGATGACCGACCTTGGGACATGGGATGCCACTTCCACGTATGAGGTTTTATTTTCTGATTTTAATAAAAAAGCTTCAGTCTGCACACAGGGTGTGTACTTTTGTGTTTACACAATTACATGTTAAAACGAGGTAATGGATAACAGTTTTGTTTATAAAGTGTATTACGTAGATATTTGTTGACATAATTGTTATCGGGGGAATTTAATTAATAATTGACTGTGTTTTATAATATAACGTTTTAAAACATGATTGCGAAGTGACATAATTCTATAAAATGAACTTTCGAATTAATTCATCAATTATTTAGCTTAACTTATTATTATAAGGCCATAGAAATTGAGAATGGACAGGGTTTTGCTTATTCAGCTCTTGTGTCTGACGCAGTCGTAGGTATTCAACCTTTATTTTATGCCTTGAGCCCAACGCAAATTAATAACCTAGTTTAGTGTCTAGCAACGGCTAAAAACATAGTTTATTTATTTATTTATTTGGACAAACAGTAGTTGTTACATTGTAGCATGGATACAAAAATCGTTACAAAAAATATAATTCAATGTACAACACTTTAAGTTGTCACAGCATGCACACATAATAACGTGTATTTTTTTTAAAATTTAATTTGTTAAAATTTAATATAAAATATATATTTTTTTAAATATATATATTAAATTATGAGGCTTGCTAGAACGGTCAATTTCGTCATTACGTCTTCCAGAAAAGTTATTGGCCACACGCTTAAATGTTTACACTGATATTTTCTGGCATATTCCGATTTCACTCGCATAAGAAATAATATTATTTATACGATCAATTATTTCTAGCAATAATCATACGCAATGAATGCTTCAAAATTGCCGTCGACCATGAGCAATTCTTACACGTGTTGACGTATGAGTCTTGACGGTTATTAAAAAAACGATTATTGTTAACAATAATTGCTTCGTTTAAATAAGGCTTAAGACTTTTTTACTTTGTTATGTTCGTTATAATGTTATGTCACAAACGAAACTCATTATGACCAATGGTATACGGTAGTCGATACCCAGCCGGGTACTGAACATATTCGACATAAACTGATAATCTATACTATAATCTATACTATATTATAAAACAAAGTCCCCGTTGCCGTCTGTCTGTATGTGATCGATTTTCTCAAAATCTATTGAACGGATTTTTATGAAATTTGGTATGGAGATAGTTTAAGACCCTGGGAAGTTTATAGGCTTTCTATTCCGGGAAAATATACTTATAGCGGGACTTTTATCCAGGAAAACTAGTTCACGTAGGCGAAGCCGCGAGCAAAAGCTGGTTAAATATAATTACTTTTCTTTCAAGTATAACCTCTCGTTGAATATATAGGTATACGAGGTAGGTAATTATTATTTAAAAGATTATCAAAAGTTGGCGATATTTTTAATGCATACTAAATTACTTTTTGATGTTGTTACAATATGCAAATTCATTACGAGTTATTAAGAGTATTGTGTATGTTTACAATTATGTAAAATTTTATCAGAATTGTAATGACTATTTTAATTGTGTAATTAATTTATGAACAAAGTTTTACAGTAAGTTTAAAACAAAATAAATTAATTACTAAAGTTAAATGAAGTTACGCACTGGTGGTTTACGATTACTTTTGCATCACGTAAGTTATTTACGTAAGTTTTGTGCGAAAAATTACTATAGAATTAATAAACGTACTTAATAGAAATTACATACGTAACGTCCGCAAGCATCAAGTAAAACAGCGCGTAAACAGTCAAGGTAATTGCGTGCAAGCTGTGGACATACCTAGTATCCGACAAAATTCGTTCAAACATTATTTGCCCTCATGCTTACAAGGGAAATTATCGGAATCTCATCCTAGGCGCCAATAGCGTCGAGAGCGCCAAACAGCGCCGAAATTACCTTAAACAATTACCTTAAACAGGAAAAATAGCATAAATAAAAATCTCAGTCACGTAACTCGTTATAAAAGTAATCCCAAAATGGTGTTTTTTACACGGATTACAATTTATACCCAGGAATTTATTAATAAAATGAAGTTAAAATATGTAAAGTACGATGAGTGGAATTGCCTTGACTATATTGCGATTTAGAAATTGGGAAAATCTTCTAACCTGGCATGCGTGGATCGCCCTAATGAGAGTATCAAGTAACATGCCTTCATTGCAATTTTCTTTGTGAAAAAATGTGCTTGGAACGAAGAACTGTTTATATCGGCATATATTTAATTACTCTCCATATAAATATTATGTGGGTACAGATCTACGTACTACAATACTTATACATTATTATGAATGACGTCGTGTTATTATTAGTCTAAGGAACTGTGAGCTGCGACACGATGCCGCCAAATATTCTCTATATGAAAATCTATACTAATATATGAAGATGATGAGTTTGTGAGTTTGAGTACGCGAATCTAAGGAAATTCCTAAATCGATTTTAAAATATAAAGCTTCTTTACTTCTGAGTGCAGGCACGTGTGAGCAAACTGCCCGGTGTTACGCCGCGCCGTGCCGCGGTGCGCTGCAGTTATGTTCCATGTGGTTTGGCCTCTACACTTCCAGAGATAGACTTCTGATTGCGTATTATTTAGAAAAAAACTCTGAGACTATTGGTTTAAAACTTAAATTCGTTCATAATTATAAAGACAAACTAATAACATGTTACGTTTCTATGTAGTTAGTTATAGGGCCTAGCCGTACTACTACGGAAGTATAGTTGTCGGTCTGATTTAAGAATATATTATTAATTTAACTTACATCTTGTCCGCATAATTATATACGAAAAATTTTAACCGGAATTCCGTTGGCGATGGTTCTAAAATGTGACAAGGCTTTTAATATAAAATACGTTTATATCGTCGTTGTAGGTGGAGAACTAAATAACTCGAATTTTGGCCATTTTGGACTTTCATCACTTTTGTGTCGCCCAAAACATGGCGCGTATTTTGGCCTAACAAGCATTTCATTATCTTATCCCATTTCGAAATTATAGCTTTTTTTATGTTAAAAGTGGAGAAATAAATATATTCAAATAATATATATTTTGTTGTAGAAAAAGTAAATAATTAAATAATAAAATCAATAAACTGCGACTTATAATCTGTTCAATAGTAAAGAAATTAAATAAAATGATTTGTTTAATTCTTCTTCGAGTCTATTGTTTGTAAACAAAATTAAGAGCGTTTACGTGCCGCGCGTGAAGTCAACTATAGGTAATTCTTCGCAAAATTCACTCACACAGAAGCGTGCGTAGCTGTGTGCGTAGAGTTAGCGCGTCGGCTATCTTTATAGTCAGACCAACCAATTTTGATCTTTTCGCTTTAATTATCTAATTGGAATGTAACTTATGATTTATGAATTTATGATAAATGTAGAATTCTATTATTAAATATATAAGAATTCATCATGAAATAGTTTATATGTATCATTTTGTAATTATAAAAAAAAATAAACATTTATAACAAATTTTAACGGCAATTTTACATATTGTTATTTTCACTTTTTAAATGCAAATGCTTTAAAAATTTAAGTATTTGCATTTAGAAAGTACCCTTTAGTAAAGTTGAGCTCATCATGAAGCCGAAAGATAGGCACCAGAACTCCGTAATCAGACAATAAATCAGGAAAATTACTGTGCTACGATGTTTATAATGGACCACATAATTACTCCATCGATCTGCAGTTTTTAATATTTTGCGTATTGAAAGTTTAAATTAAGTCATTAGAAATTACATATTGGAATTTATATTTTGAGTCAGAATGTGTATGTAATGAGATGTCATTTTTAGGTGTATAACTAAAAAGTGAGAAATAAAAGACTTCTTTTTTCGGAAGTTGGTTATATTTTTTTGGATAGTTTTTTTTTAATAGGTAGTGCTTCTCAGTGACATCGATCATCAATCCATCGATTGTACATCCATGTATAACAATTTACCAGTTTTGTATCCATAGTTTTGCCTAATATTTGCGACACTCGACGAAGCAAAATAGTTGGTTCTGTACTTTTTTTTCGACCAACAGCAGTCAGCTATGACTGTAAGTACGGGAATACCGTCTTTTACATCGCCACAGGCAACATCTTTATCAGTTTCTTCCCTAGCGGCCTCTTGCATCCTGCCCTCTGCAATTTTAATTAATTCTAATTTCAATCATTTAGCTAACTCGTCATAACATTTCATGTAAACATTTTGCGTTAATATTGGTAAATCTATGGAAGCTAACTGTTCGTTTAAATTTGATCTACCAACTCCAGTCATCATAGCCCCATTCACAGCTCCACGATATACGTCCATACTATCAGTATATCTCTTAGCGCTTAAATAGCTTAAATTCCATATTGCACATATTACACTTCATTAAAAATGTTGACTGCAAGCAAACTTTATTCTCTTTCAATAGTTGTAAATGTTCGATACTGCAACCTGTTGCTCTGTTGTGGTTATTCAGTGTTTTAATTTGATCCAAGAAATATTGAAAATCTATAATTTAGTGGCTTTTAATAACCTTATTTATTTTGAGTGTAATATCAGGCTCGATTACCTAAAAATTAAAAAAAATATATAGAATATACTATTATTGTTATCGAAATTTACGCAAACACTACATACTTAAGTAAAACTGCATATGGATCTAGACGCGTTTAATTTATACAAGTATAATGACGCCGAAACCTGCACAGGGTTAAACGTCAGGATAAAGTAATATGTAAAATTGATGTGAGCGTGTAAACCTAAACTAGCCCAAATAGTTAAGAAGATAGGTATACTAACTACTACTAGTAGTTTTATTCACTAGCTACATAAATTACCAAATCTCTTATTTCTAAGGTTCAAAGAGGAGAAAGATATAGGATTCCGTCTCTCGTCACTTGAATTTTCTTAACAGTGCGCACCAGGGAACACAAAAACCTTGTTATTTGAAAGTAAGCGTACCTATGCATTATGCAAAAAATCAGCCAAGTGCGAGTGGGACTCGCGCACTGAGTAATTTGGGGAGTTGTAAACGTTTTGACAACGGGACAGCAAAGTGATTCTATAAGGCTAAGAACTCACGAAGCGGTTTTTACTCGCGCCCGCCGTGGTTGAGAAACGGCTGTTTTATTTCCAAACTCATGAAGACCGGAGATCTGTGCGATTTGTAACCGCCGCGGTTCCGATTATGACGAAGAAGACGACGAAGGCCTACAGGACTGTCTCGCTCAACTCGGCCCTGCTACTGGCGGGAGTGCTCCTCCTTGACATAAGGGTGCGGGAAACCGCACTCCTTTACGAAGTCAAGAGGGGGCACTCTCGTGCAGTGGTGGGAGACCGAGAAGTGGAAGCTCCTGTGGCCTTCGTCAACTTAGACCACCCGGCGGAGCGGGGGAACGGAACATTCCGATGCCTGGAGGACGGGGCGGAACTGGCCCAGCACGTCGGTGAGGGTCTTAGCATCTTCACCGACGGAAGCAAAATTGATGGGAAAGTCGGAGCGGCGCTGTCCATATGGAACGGCGCCGCCGAGACCAGTACCAGAAAATTGCGGCTGGAGCCGTACTGCTCCGTCTACCAGGCGGAACTCCTCGCCCTCCGCAAAGCCATGGAGGAGGCGCTCCGTAGCGGGCTTCCTGAGTGCGGCATCTTCAGCGATGCCAGGTCGGCTCTCGACGTCGTCACCAGAGGTGATTCCCTCCACCCCATAGCGTTTGAAATAAAAAAGTTAATAAAAGAAGCCCGGAAACGCACCCAGAAAATTGAGCTTTTCTGGGTGAGGGCACACGTGAGGTTGGAGGGAAACGAGAGGGCAGACCAGCTCGCCAAGGAGGCCGCACAACATCTCAAGACCCGTGCGCACTACGACAAGTGTCCGGTTTCATTCGTCAAGCGACAGATCCGCCAGGAATCGATTGACGAATTGAGCCGGAGATACGCGGACGGAGAGACGGCTTCGGTGACGAAGCTGTTCTTTCCGGACGCCGTCGAGGCACACAGGGTCGTAAGGCGGATCGTCCTGGACTCGGAACTGACGCAGGTGTTCACGGGGCACGGCGGCTTCTCCGAGTACTTGCATCGTTTCAAATGCAAGGAGAGCCCGGCGTGCCTTTGTGACCCTGACGTTCAGGAGACGGTCCCACACCTCCTGCTCGAATGTCCCATCCACGCAGTGGATAGATATAATTTAGAAAATAGGATTGATTTAAAAATAAAATTAGGCAACTTACATAAGATATTTAAAAATAAGGAAGACACACATATATTTATAAATTATTGTACAAAAATAGCAAATAAGGTAATAAAAAGAAATAGTGATAAACATTGCTAAATATATAATATGATATTATGTATCATTAGTAATAAATTAGAAGTAAATAAATTAAGATATATGTATAATTAAGATAAATAGAAATAAGTAAAGGTAAATATAATATAGATAAATAAGATAACTAATATAAGACATACAGATAGAAATAAGGAATAAATGTAAGAGAAAAGAATAAAAAAAAAAAGAAATAAGATAAAACAAAAGATGAGAAAACATAGAAAAATAGAAAATAAAAGAAAAAAAGAGAAATAATATAAATATATAAAGAAAATCCCTTGTCCTGGATAGGGGGACCAGAAAAAGAGAAGAAAAAAAAAACCTTCTCATATTGACTTTCACGTACGAACTACGAGACACGCACAACCCACTAAATAAATATTCATATTATTAAATATAGTTTCTAATATAATTAGCGTTCTCTAAATATAATTAGGTCAGTGTTAAACTGAAGTTCAGTCTCCTCGCTAATCCTGTTAGGCAATATTCGAATTTAATTTCCAAAGCATTTAATAAAAGGCCGACTTCACTATTTCAAAAAAAAAGAAAATGTCGCTAAGCAAATTTATGCTACGATAAATTTCCGAAAATATATTCGCAGTGTAGATGGATCTATATCCTCTGAGTTACTTTAAAATGTTGTTTTTATTTATTTTTTATTTTAAAGGTAGGATATTTCAAAGATCTAATACGGTTGCATTAATGAGTGAGTGACATCGCTGCGCTTATCATACGGACGTGTGATTAAGATAGACAGACTTTTTAGTTTTGAAACCCCTGTGAAGCAAGATCGAAAGGCTTGCATTTTATGACACCGCGAGTGTGTGAAGAAGACAGAGAGATGTTTCTATCACTACGTCTATTTTATAATTCCCGCGGCCCACACCGATGTTAATAACTAAAACGTTAAAAACTGATGAGCATCGAAAAAGTTTACAAATAATGGGCCCGTATTCACAAACGTTACTTAGGCAAATACGGAGCAATGCTGTGATAATAAGTCTGTTTCTTAGTGCTTTCGATATGATAACCATCGCAGTGCATAGATATGATGCTGCTATCATTAGCTAATATTGATATATTACTTTACTTTAGTTGACACTCAGATGAACAAAGCAGAAGGAAATTGCTGATAGGTACTATACGTTTGGGCGCACTGTGTGGTATTTTATGTGAAAACGAGTGTATTTGCATTTGGTGTAATGTATGTAGAAGACACAACCGGATTCAGTGAGCAGCATAAATATGACAACAATAACAGAGTTCACTAACTGTTAGGTGTTGAGAAAATTAATCGCTAAATGTGTTGCTAAGCGCAAGTCTCTAGAGCTGCAGAACCGATTTCGCTAATTCTTTTTTTGTAATATGCCATGAAGTACGAGCAGTGGCGTGCCTACTGCTTTCGGTATGGGCAAGCCAAAGCAAAACAAAAAAAGATCGCGTCTTCGGTTCATATAAAATGTGCGTTAGAAAATAAAATAGGTATCGAATATAACTTTGCCTGTCTCGGAGAGTGGTAGTCGTGCCGCGCACGCAATACAACTATGCCAGCAAGATAACTTATAATATATTAGGCACTTTAATCTAAAGATGGTTTTGACCCATCGTGACGTCTAAAAGAAATTTCATGTGGTGTAATAACAAATAAAGTGTATAAATTATCAACTAATCTCATAAAAAGTAGAAACACCTCTATTACTCTGGTCGATGCGCAATTTGTTTAAAAATTTCGTCACATACTGTACCTACTCGATTGACGTGATAATCTAGTTAAAATTCGCCGTTTACCAAAATTATAAAATAAAATGCATTCAAAATAAAACTGAATGTGATTTAGAATATATTCTGTTGATAGCACCGATTAAACTGTAGGTAACATTATTGTCAACCAGATGTATTCCAAACACTAGCCTCGTTCGAGAAAATGCGCAACAACAAATACAATTTAATGATTATTCGTATGGCAGCATACAAAACGACAATACGTTTTGTTGTTGTAAATACCTTATAGGTTCTTGAAGTTAGACGTACATTTCGCGCCACTCGCCAGCTAATATGAAGTTGTTGTTGTCCACCTTAACCTCACAAATTTACCTTTTCTCGCCAATAAAAACTTTTCACACACTTTAAACCATCACAAAAAAATCATTTCACTAATTTACTTTGTATTTAAATGTTTAAAATAACAAAAACGCTTAATACACACAAGTACTTAAAAATGTGTCACCGGCTCAATCAAAAGAAATAACTGATGTTGCCAGTTCCGAAAAAAAATTTCTATAAAATTACTGCTCAAAATGTGACAAAACCTTTTTGATATGTAAAATTATAGTGCAAATACATTACAATAATTATAATAATGCAATTAAAATTAAATTAATACTAAAATCATCAGAAAATTATAATAATTAAAAAGATTAATAATTTAAATAAGGAATATTACACGGAACAAATGCTACTGTAATAAAAGTAAGTTTAACTTGGCAACCTCGAATATTATACAATATCTATGCAGGCAAAAGCCTGGGTTATTTTTCACTACTGATTGATATAAAAAACTACTACAGCTATACATATGTGGTAGAATTTTAGCTATATTCTATTCATGAGTGTGAGAGAGAAGGAAATATTGATTAAAAAAGTCTCGTAAAACCCAACGAGAGTGAGAGTGATGAATATATTTTGTGTGGGTGTTTGGTATTATGAACAAAATGTGTGTATACTGATACGGTGTGGGTGAGGTAGTGTGTGTTAGGTGCTGTAGTGTGTTTGTAGGTGCGCTCGAGGCGAACCGATGCACTTCAGCGAGACATAGCGCGGGAATGTTTTATATTGTTTTATAAAATTATGCTTATTGTTCGATATTTGGTTTTGTGTACTTAGGTAAATAATTTTAAGGCAAGCCAGGCTTTTGGGCTTCTATTAAAAGTACCGCCACTGAGCACGAGGATGGTTCTTACGGAGAGAAATTTTAAAAAATTGCCTGTAAAAGTCTAAAAACAACACTTTTCTATATTCCCATACAAAAGATTCGTAATAATACTTAGAAGTCAATTTGAGCTTTAATACCATACCATAAAGTTTAAGTGTTAGTGGAGGGGTTCCGGGAAAGCAAACCAATTGAGTGACTTTAGTATCGTATAAATATTAATGTCATTATTTGTCAATATTTACACGATGGAAAGAATTTTAAGTGTTTTATAATTTTTATTTTTTTTACATAATGTAATGGTTGATTTATCAACTTTCTTCTTTTTATCTTACTAGCTGACCCGGTGTCCCGAATAATAGAATAAATATTAAAAAAAAAAAAAAAAAAAAGAATTGACTGTTAGGCGGTACGAAGTTCGCCGGTTTAGCTAGTTGCATATAAAGTTGTTTATTAATCTTGTAATTAGTAAAAAAAAAAAAAATATATAGTGATAGTGTATATTTATCGTAAAGTTAAACAACCCTTCTCTGGACTTATCAGTGAATATTTCTTACTTGATATATGTACCACCAGCAACAATAATAACACTTCTATGTTGCGGTTATATTTAAAAGAAACATATATGCTGAAATTATAAAGGTTATGTTATTATTTTTGAAGCGGCGATAGCCTAGTTGGTTGTGGTACGGACTGCCGAGACGAATGTCCGCAGGTTCAAATCCTAAGGGCACACACCTCTGACTTTTCTAAAAATGATGTGTGATTGATTCTTTGTGAATTATTGCTTGCTTTAACGGTGAGGGAAAACATCGTGAGGAAACCTGCACATCTGTGAAATTCTCTATAGGAATTTTTCGAGGGCGTGTGAAGTCTACCAATCCGCACCAGGCCAGCGTGATGGACTAAGGCTTAATCCCTCTTAGTGGTAGAGGAGGCCCGTGCCCAACAGTGGGACAGTATATAATACAGGGCTGATATTTATGTAATTATTACGAACATTTGCCAACCCACACTACACGTACGCGGCTCATGCCCAGCAGCATGACAATATATGACACAGGTCTTGTGTTATGAAGAAAGCATTAATCTCCTCAAAAGGCTTTTATGTCACAACGAACGTAATAGGCTGATCCTGTCACGTAGCAGAATAGTAAACAACAGCTAATTGTTATGCCGCCTACAAATCATACTAACGCAGTTAGTAGTCGCCCAGACAGAATATGGATGCGTGTGTTTCGTTATGTAGGACATTTAGAGGTGTACCTAATATTCCACTATATTTAATAGATTAAATACGATACGAAGCCTCGTCGCCTAATTTGATTACAAAAAAATTATACTTATTACGAAACTAGCTTCTGCCCGCAGCTTCGCCCGCGTGGATTTCCGACTTCAAAAATGGAGGAGGTGCTCAATTTGTCGGGATGTTTTTTTAATGTATGGTGGTATGCAGGTGGTCCGATTGTCCGGTCAGGGTCCAAGGTTAAGCTGTTGGGGTGTCCACCGAACATTTTCAGTATGTTGGTGGACTACTTCACCGGCCGCCGGGTGGGGTTGTTTGTGAGTAGCCGGGTGCTGTGGAAGGAATCCACCATGGGGTGTCCGCAGGGATCCGTGCTCGGCCCCACTCTGTGGAACGTGCTGCTGGATGACCTGCTCCGGTCTCCACTACCGGCGGGCGTCCGCCTGATCGCCTATGCGGATGACGTCACGGTGCTGGTGGAGGCGCAGTCCAGAGCGAAATTAGGAACAGCGGCCGCGGAAGCACTAGACTCCATTGCTACCTGGGGAGCTAATAATCGCCTGGAGTTTTCCCCAGGTAAGTCATCAATGATGACCATCAGGGGAAGGCTCCAGAGGCCCCCAGTAATTCGCCTGGACGGCGCCTCGATCCGCTCCGTGAGTTCGGCGACCCTGCTTGGGGTGGAACTGGATGGGGGACTCCTGTTCTCGCGGCATGCACAAGGAATAGTAGATCGCGCGGCCAAATGCTTCGGGAAGATGTCGCGTGTGTCGGCGTCTTCCTGGGGCATTCGTTTTCCAGGCCTTCGAATCTTATACCAAGGCACATTTGTCGTAACCCTTGTGTATGCCGCGGCGTGCTGGTACGAGCGGGTAAAGGTGCAAGCGATCTCCGGCACCCTCCTCCGGGGGCAGCGGCCTGCACTGGTGCTTCTGACCAAAGCCTATCGGTCGGTCAGCACTGCTGCTCTCCCGGTGCTTGCCGGGGTGTTACCGGCCGACTTGGAAGTCTATCGTGCTGGCTGGAAGGAGGCGGCGCGCAAGGCAACGCCAAAGGCGGAGATGTGCAGACTATTACGCGAAATCCGGGATTCCGTAATAGTACTCTGGCAGAATCGGTGGGAGACGGAGACGAAGGGTCGAGAGCTCCACATGTTCTTCCCCGATGTGGCTGGGAGACTCAGCATGTGCTGGGTCGCACCAGATTATGAGACTTCCCAGATACTGACCGGACACGGGTGCTTTAATAAGCGCCTGTCTGATATGCGGCTCAGGGATGACAGCGCGTGTGAATGCGGATGGAATGAAGAGGACAGGCATCACGTCTTGTGGTACTGTCCTCTGTATAATGAACTTCGCTGGAGAATGTTGGAGGGTCTCGCTCTGGAGTTTCACGGCCCCGCTTGGTACCCGGACCTCGTGAGCTCCGAGGTGAATTTTGGACGGCTACGGGAGTTCGCACACGGCTGGCACAAGACAAGAAACAGCTCGTCGGGTAGGCAAACGTCGGCAGCTGCGGCGAGAGTGCTAGATAGGACAGCATGCCCCAGAAGGGGGAGAAATGCTTCAGGGACAAAGGATGCAGAATAATAATTTGTAGGGAGCTCGAAGAACTCGCGCGGCGGAGTGCACGCTGCCTAGCAGTCGCAAAATCCGCGCGAGTGTCTCCCACGATTAGGCCCCATATAATCGTAAGATTGGTTGGGCCATGGGCTGGTGGTGGGATTTGTCCGGTCAGGGTCTGATGATGGGATCCTGGTGAAATCGAAGGAAGCATATAGCATGATTCAGTATTCACGCGTGATGGCTTATTATTAGCATATTTCATGTATAACTTTGGTGTTTCTATTTCTATGATTCTTTTTTATGGAATATTTAATAATGTTAACTTTTTTAATTAGGGATGACTGAGAGTGTTATAAACGGAAGAGTAGACAAATATAATGAGAAAGCTTCGAACTGCTAAGCTATCGGGAGTTACACGTGTTATTGTGAGTCAACCATAAAAGATAGACATATGCTGTCGTGGGATATTTTTTTATATAATTTTAAGGAGAACATTTCCGTCATACATGATTTCTGTGTAGCTTTAACCATAAAGGTTGCACACGTGACGGAAGCTTAAAAAATGGAGTAACTTCTCCCGTTTTCCCAACATTTCCCTTCACTGCTCTGCTCCTATTAATTGTAGCGTGATGAAAAGTATACTATAACCAGCTCAGGAGTATGAAAAATAATTGTACCAAGTTTCGTTAAAATCCGTCGAGTAGTTTTTGTTTCTATAACGGTCATACAGACAGACAGACAGACAGACAGACAGACGAAAATTTTACTAATTGCATTTTTGGCATCAGTGTCGATCCCTAATCACCCCCTGATAGTTATTTTGGAAATATATTTCATGTACAGAATTGACCTCTCTACAGATTTATTATAAGTATAGATATAGATAGAAGATTAAATAATGTTTCATCGCAAAGAATAATGACGGTAATTCGATAAAAAAATTGCGGTTATTTAATTATTGTTACAAGTTCGCTGGTATCGGATATATTTTGCACTCGAGTTAATTCTTTATTCCTTCGCTTGTTTAAAATCATATTGAAGCGTTTTGCATAGCCTCGAGTCAGAGTTCCCCTGTGTATATTCAGCAAAACAAACAGGTATTTTTTTAACAACTTTGAACGGTACAACAGAGAGTCATTGTACAAAGTGTCGTGAGACCATGGTACGACGCCAAAATTTTTCATATCTTGGGGTTTCGTATAACTAGTAGTGGCGTAGGGTAAAATTTTCCTAAAGGGAACCCTACACAACATGTAGGTACTAATATGCATATAAACGCGCCTGCAAATTAATTAGATTTTACATAAGTTATAAAGGGGAAGCAGTAGGAATCGAATTATACGGACCCGTCGACACTGGTAGTTACTCTTTTTTAGTTGCCGTGACAGAGATAGCTTGCAATATAAGTTAACCCATACACTATCTTCAGTCAGTAACATTGTATCTAACACAATGGAGGAGGATGAGCGATATGGTCACGTGACATGTGGCACATTGAATGCATAAAATGGCGTCGACTCCGCCCCTTACAATAGTGATATGCTAGTACCGAAAATTTTGTATCGACATCGAAGGATTAAAAGAGAGATACACAAGCCCAAAAAAAGATCAAATACAAAATGGGATAGGTACTACCATAATATAAACAAACAAACTGAAACTGATTTATAAGTAACAATTGTTAAAGAAAGCAGTACTTGTTGTGACAAACATCCAGTTGTGTTTGATTCATTTTGTATATTAGTATGTTGCACTATTCTTTGTTAAAAATTTAAGTTACAGATTAAGATATTTACTTAATACATGATAAATGGAATAAGATAGCGTAGCCAGCAATTATTTGATTGGTATTATTTTATAATTAGTTATTATGCTCTTTGATCGAGAAACATAGCTATGTCTCAGCAAACTAAAATCAATGAGCGTAAAGATGGTGGTTAAGATAATCAATTATAATAATTATTTGCAATAACAACAATATGATTATGTATCTATTTCCGTGCATGCAAAGGTTGCTTGAAACATTAGACCGCCAATTGTAAAAATATACCTTACATTTCATCTTTATGTTGTTGCTTTTATGTTTCATTTGTTAGGCAACTGCGTATGTTATACAATCGAACGCGTTGAAGTAATTAAGTATCTGGGAATTATGCTAGACCAGAACTGCAACTTTAAAGCTCAAATACTTAGCGTTTCTAAACGCATTAGAAAAACAGCTGCGATTCTCAAAAAACTTCGAGACTCTGCCAACAATGAACTACTAAAACGAATTTACCTTACCATCAGTCAACCGATACTAATCTACTGAATAACAATCTGGGGCAGTGCAGCAAAAACGTTCCTATTGAACGTCGAAAGAGCACAAAGGTCTGTGTTGAAAACAATGCTCATAAAGCCTTTCAGATACTCCACATTTGACCTTTACAAAGAAGCTCAAATCCTCACGGTGCTACAACTTTTCATCCTCAGGCTAACTCTATACATGCACAAAAATATTATCGGCACCACCACATACAAGGCAATGCTTCAAGAAAGGGTTTTCAAATTTACATTACCATATGTACACTCATCCTTCGCACGCAGGTTCGGCTTTTTCATAAGAGCGAATATATATAAGACCGCAGTCAAAAAATGTAACTTCAAACATTGCTCTGTGTGCGAAGCTAAAAAGAAAATTACTGACTGGTTAAATTCCCTAGACTTTACTGACACTGAATCTAACATAGTCATCAAAACCATTGGAAGAAGGTAATATCAAGACGCTCGTAAAATCAGAACGCATCAATCCCACTGCACGTGGTCTAGATTTTTGAGTTAATGCTGTTAATTATGCGTCAGCGCACAAAGCTAGTTTTCAGTAGTTCTATTTGCATGGTATTCGATGGCATTACGAACATTATCTATTGAACTCATACGCACCGGCAGTTGATGGATTACCGAGTGTAGATGTTCCTACTGGCTATCCGATACATGGAATATGTGAACATGAGTATGAAAATTGTTGCCCGCTGTAGTAAAAAAACTCTAACTAGAAAAGATATTCAATTTACATAATAACAAAATGTCAGCTTTAATAAAATATGATAGATAGATACAATATTCGTCCTATTTTCGTATTATGCTCTCAAAAGATCAAATAAAAATGATACCCTAGTCTTTCGACAATTCATTGCACCGAGACACGAGGAAATGGGAGATCGTAAAAATATTGCAGTCGAAAACGATCTTACGCCTTCTATATTTGGCTATATATGTGTTTACTCCACTTTGAGTTTATTCAGCATATGAAAGCGATTTAACATTTACGTTTGAGAATTTCCCTGCATCTGTGTATAAAATTTAGCTTTGAGGTAATGTTAACAAATTACCCGTAGCACTGTTAACCTTCCCAAGGGAGTCGTAAGACGTGGTGGAGTGATTCCGACCATTCGCAGAACTATATTGTTAGATCCGGCAATATAGTGATCGCTGGTTACAATACAGCAAGGTGATTCATTCTCGTGAATAGCATTTTCGGTATTTGGAGTTTGTAGTTACTTTCATAATTGGACAAAGTGGTTGCAAGTTGCGCTTAAGGTTACGATGTAAAACTTACAACACAACGAACAACTAAATATAAAATACATTTTATCTTATTAATATTATAAATCAAATGTTAGTGAAAATGTTTGAATGTTTGTTGCAAGTAAACGCAGAAACAACTAAACGGATTAAAATGAAATTTGCACACGAGCAGACCATCTCCCGGATTAACACATAGCTCACTTTTTATTCAAGTGATTTGCTCCCATGCGTAACAGAATTTAATCTAATTATTGAAATAAATAGCGCTGTCATATAACAGTGTTTTAGGAAGTTTTGTAGCTGAAAGAGCTTTTTACGTAGGCAAAGCCGTGAGCGGTACCTTGTAATGGATAGTATGTAAAGTATGGAATTAATAATTGAAATTGTATTCTACTCAATAGTCGTCAACGTGCGGGCGGTCTTATAAAGCTCTAACAAAACACGGTACTGTGGAGAGCGAGTAACTCTTTGATCGTCGCGATGTGCGGGTATTCGACACAACATAGCGTTTGGTAAATGTGTTATGGTTTGATGAATACTCCCTTTAAAAAGAAACATGTTCCACCATTTTGTTAATGGCGCAAGCGGTGTTTTGGCAATTTTTTTGTGCCTCATGGGATCGGTTTACGGGTTAAAATGTTACATGATTTGGTTTTATAAAAACAATTTTGCATTGTGTCCCGACAACAAATGAAAACTTTTTTTACTTAAATAAAAGGAAACTTTTTTTTTGTTCGAAAAATAATTGTTAACTGTGAATAGAAGCAACCCGAGTACGAAGCCGAATATATGCAAAATAATTTTCTTTCTGTTTTTACAATAAAGGTTGTGAAATTACTCTCAGTAATTAAAGTCGTTTAAAAATTAAAGCATTAAAGACACGCAAGGATAGGTAAAGATTATTACATAACCTTAATGACTAGAAATCTTATATCTTGCCTTCCAGTTTATCAGGATTGTTAGCAGAATTTTAAGGATTGATTGAATAAAGTACTGGCTTTCGATTGAAATTAAAATATCATCTTTTTATATCCTAGCTCATCATTGCATAAAACACTATCGGTCATTGTGCAAATAAATGTTTCGTCTATAACACAGATTATAATACATATACTTATATTAGTAAAATGTGTCTACCTCTAGGTTGCCAAATTCACGTTGAGGCCCATAAGGGCTTGCAAACATTCTCTGGCCCTCTAACCTCCGCCAATCCTAAGATAGTATCTTATCCTTCCCCTACACTTCCTTCCCAACTATCCTCTCCCAACTTCCTCCAGGGCCCTGCAGTCTCTAAGCCGCGGGAAACCGTTCGCAGGTTTCTCTTAGTGTTGACTGCGGGGTCCGTAAAAAAAAGTACATATACACACCGACTCAGTTATATCGATAACAATGTGATGGCAGTGTTTTGAAATAGTCAAAAGTTGTTTTATACAAATATCACCGAAAACACCTCGTTGGCGTAGTTGTACTACGATACGGCTGCAGTGTTGTTTTAGTTTGATTCCGGGAACGGAAAAAAAGATATTGTTTTTTTTACTCAATATCAGCCCGGAGTCTCGAATTTGTGCCTGATGTGGCGATAGGTTTGCACCTATAACATTATGGGACGAAATACACACGGCGGAAATGTGGGTGCACCAGTTGTGCTTCTGCCTACCCCTTCGGGAATAAAAAGCATGAGTGACGTCATCACCTGTAAACATCATTACCTTTTGGGTATTGTTATAATGACTGCTGAATTGTAGTGAACATAGATGTTAGAGTAATTGAGCTGTGAGTTTTAATAAAGTAGTGAAGCCCGCTTGGTAATTTGTTAAAACAAGGTAATTTAATAGCTAGTGCCAGTCATTGAAAATTATTTTACTGGGTAAAAGGTTAGGCATGAATGTATTTACTTAATAAATTATGGTCAATTTGTAAGAAGACATTGAGAAAGGATAATTTGACAAGAAAGAAACATGCACACAGGTATTGAATATTGTGAGCCATTGGCGTAAGATACATATAATCTGGTTCCTGCCGGCTTCCCTTGATGTAGAATTTATGTAGAATCATATTGTTATCATTAGAACGATTTGCAGACCGCATTTGTGCATGTATCTATACCGGCGGTTGAAAGGCTAAATTTATTAAGCGTCATTTTTTTCCGAAAAATTTAACTACTGGTTTGCGTAATGATTTTTTATGTTTACGCCAATGTTAGACATTGAAATAAAAGTATTTTACGGATTTTATCGCTGTTATTTATATTACTATTTTCTCCCGACGTTTCGAAGACTTTGCAGCTGCCAAAAGACCGGTTGCCAGACCTCAAGACACTGTGAGCTCTTTTTGCGTAGATCGGACCGTCAACAGCCAAAATAAAAAAAAAGTTTTATATTTGTAAAATGTAGGTAGATATTGTAACTTTGACTACGGATGAACAACACCTCGTTCCCCTCGCTGCACTTCTTCTTTGCTCGTCTTCGAAACGTCGGGAGAAAATAATACTATAAATAACCGCGATAAAATCCGTAAAATAGTTTTATTTCAAAATTTAACTACGTTAAAAAAATAACATAGAAAAAAATGCTGTTTTTAAATATCTATGAAACTTAGTGACGTAAAAAAAATTCACTTAAGTCAATTACCCTTTCAACCGTCGATATGTTGTGTCGGATTCCCTTTCAGAAAATGTCACCTCACGCCACTGTTATGGGCTTTGGTCTTTACTAAGAAACGTAAATACTTGTATTCCGCGTATGCATGTACGTGTAATCAGGACGAGTACGATTACGCTGCTGAGGTCCTGGGTTCGAAGCCCGGGTTGAGCTAAAATAATTATGACTTACTTTTTCCATTAAAATAAAACTATTATACGGATTTTATCGCGGTTTTTATATTATAATTATCTCTGAACGTTTCGTAAACTTTGCAGCCTTAATAGTCACGGGGGGAGCGAGGTGTTGGTCGTTCGAAAATTAAAAGTTTCAATATCTACCGACATTTTTGCCGTTCCGGTCTACGCAGAATGAGCTCATAGTGTCTTGAAGTTTGGCAGCCGGTTCTATGGGTTCCGATTTATTTAAATGTACTGGATATAACAAAACTTAACATCTTATGTCTTACCCATAGCTGTTCGGCGGTAAATATATTTTAGCGGGATTTTTAAACTACGGAATTATTTTTAAATCGATAGTTATCTCTTATTCAACACAATGGTGATGCAAATTCGTAGTACGGGATCATTTATTTATTTAGTAAAAGAATTATCTAAACTTTTGATTAATGTTATTTATAGAATACAATAAGTACATAATTATGTAATATATTATGGGTAATATAATAAAGTAAGTCCTTTGTCATCTTTATTGAAATGTATTGAACGTTGATACGTTTCGTAGTATGGATTATTTATTTATTAAGACGCAAAATTAGGTATATATTAATACGAGGTATACGTATGTACATATTGTGTGTATAGATACATAAATACTTTTATTGCGAAAATGAGTGTTTTCGGGAAATCGAAATACAATATTTTTTCATATAAATGGCTTACAAATTCCGAGCGCTCCCAGACATTTGTAGGTCGCGGGCATCTGCGGAATACCTCGTTATATTTATTTGAAAGGCAATGCTTATTCGTGAAATATACCTCAAAATTAGTTATTTCATTTTAAACCGTGCAATACGTCGAAAATATGAATTATTAAATCTCCTATTATTTGTATTGATAACCAAAATAAACAAACAAACACACATCGCGCATTTATTTCCAAAGGGGCATGCAGAGACGCAACCAGGGCACCCACTTTTCGTCAAGTGTGTTTCGTCACCAATTCCGAACTCTGGGTTGATATCGAGCAGAAAAACTAAAATATCTTTAATAATTTAATTCTTTTAAATTTTTTTTATAAATGCTCGGCAAAGTGGCTTCACTGCACCTGATGTTAAGCGAAGTGAAGCCTACAGAAATTGCTGACCGACCAGAGATATCTCTGGACGGTCGGCACAGTCATACTGGGCTGCATAATTGCTTCTTTATGCTCCGTTTGAAGGACCCAGGTTATAGGAAGGAGGGAACACGTGTGCTGGCAAACCATTCCACAGCCGGATGGTGCGGCACAGATATGAATGAACCGAACCTTTTGATTCGCGCCGAGATGGAAGACACCACTGATCTGTGGTGCCGTAAGCCAGCACGCGTAGTTCTAGAAAGGAAAGCTGAGGATAGGATAAGATATAATAAATCTTCGGAGCACTCACCATGATACAGACGGTAGAAGATACTGATCTACTTCTATCTATCATAATGGTACTAAACTTTAATTGTTTTAAGTATATTTATTTCAATATCATAGGCTCTATAGACACAGAGTTTACAATATATTAGTACGAGGTACGATTAATTAAATTGCAACCATAATTATCTTATTATGAATTTCGTTTTTCTGGTTCTGTATATGTATATGTATAGAGTATAAGCTTGTGTCTGTATACGCTTTCACTATATTCACTAATATATAAGGCTAAAGAGTTCTTTTGTTTCTTTGAACGCATTAATCTCGGGAACTGCTAGACCGACTTTGATTGTTTTTTCACTAATAGTGCGTACTGAGTGATATAAGCTACATATTTTCTTAAGAAAATATTTACGCTAAAGCTAGTTATCTATATTTAATTTATTAAATTTGCATTCTACTTTTCTACAATTAACATTGAAGAAACAATATGTGTTTCGACATTAGAATAATATTATCATGTTATAGTTAACGCTTGTGGAAAGATGAATAATAATAATAATGATTGATTATATTTTTTTATATTTACCCATAGTTTGATATAAATGATAAATATAACATAAAATGTTATATTTATCATTTATATCAAACTATGGGTAAATATAACATAATATCTTCTTCTTCTTTAGCCTTCATATACCCAACGCTGAGTAAAGGCCTCTTCCATATTTCGCCAACTAGTGCGGTCTTGGGCTTTCCGCAACCAGTCTTTCCCGGCCGTCCGAACAATGTCGGCGGTCCATCTTCGCGGCTGCCTCCTCACGTTCCTGTGCCCAGTTCTTGGCCTCCATTCTAGTATCTTCTTCCCCCATCGGCCATCTGATGTGCGGCTTATGTGGCCTGCCCATTTCCACTTCCTTTGAGCTCTGACTTCGGCTATGTCTCGTAGACTGGTTTTCTTGTGGATCTCGGTATTGTGCACTATATCCCGAAGAGAAATACCTAACATAGCTCGCTCCATAGCCCTCTGGGTAACTTGAAGTCGATGACTCAGTTGTTTGGTGAGCGACCAAGTTTCAGCACCATATATCATGACGGGGAGGACGCACTGTTTGAACATTTGGCGTTTGAGGTTCAGAGGCACTTTCTTGGCTTTGGGTACGTCGGACAGTTTGCCAAAAGTTCCCACCCCAGTGAAAATGAAATGAAGTATATAGACGCACAAAAATGATTTTAAGTTTTTGTACTGTGAAAATCAAATATAGCGATACAAAGAGAAAGAATTATGTTCATCTTGACCCGTGTCATCCTGTTCACATCTCGGACGGGCGGGATTTTATATTTGTCGCGGTCGCCCATCCTTTTTTCCTTGTAACACAAATTATTTTATTTTATTTAAGAGGAGTGTCTTGTATCTTCTTTGTCAATTTACTTGTATAAGAGAAACTGGAGTAGGATGTTTATTCTTTGTTTAAACAATAATTTTGTGTGAAACAAGCTCAGAGAAAACACACAACAAATAAGACATTTGTCTTAAGCAATAAACAGTTCTAAGATTTTATGAAAATATGCGCGTTTCAAAAGTACAGAGTGCGCATATTAATAACGCGCGACGTCTGTGCGGATAGTATACGCGTATATAGCCCCCGAAGATACACTTATCAAACATTTGTAAGGCCAGTTTCACAACTTCTGAATAAATGCTATTCGTCACACATATGTATAAGCCGACCAAATACAAGTCACACTCTATGTTCTCAAATAAATGAAAATAAAACGAGCACTATCTACATTGGCTGTCTATTACGATAGATGTCAAATAAAATGCTCTTGATACATGTGAAACAGGCCCGAAAGCTATTAAAAACTGTTTGGTTAAACAATATGAGGACGCTTTCACTATACCTATACATAAAAGCACATAATATTATGTATCTACAAATTAAATAATATTCATAAAAATTTTTGTTACGTTGTTTAACAAGGAGTTTTCGTAAAACTTTTGTAGTTTATTTTAACCTGTATTTTACAACACAATTGTAAAGATAATAATATGCATGAAGGCATATTAGTCCAAGCCTCGACTCTAGCGTTAATTTGTTTCTTTTTTAACTTTAAATGTGGTGAAATGATTACTGCATCATCTAGGTTTCTTTTTAATAATTTTAATTAAGTATATAATTGTATGGGCACTCAGTGAATTGTTATGTGCAATGAAAATGGGGAAAGTTTTATAAAATTCTGTCAAAACCCAGATCTCACAATCGGTGGCACTTCATTCATAGACAGAGACCATCATAAACACACTTGGACCTCACCCGATGGCGTTACTAGGAACCAAATTGATCACCTTGCCATTAGTTCAAAATGGCGGTCATAGTTGCTAAATATACGTAACCGTAGAGGCACCGATATATACAGTGATCGTCACCTGATAGTTGCGGAAGTGCGAATCAAGGTTGCAACAGCACGGCAAGCTGGTGAACTACCTTTAGCGGTGAAAAGAAGCGTCAAAAAGGGGCCACTGAAGTTTAAGGAGGGCAGTTTATTACGACATCAGAAGGACAACGGCAAAGCTGGTAAGAACGCTATAGGGAGGTCTTCTAAAACTCGTCATTGTCGACACCAACACAGCTCCTTGACATTGACATCGCTCCATCTAAACATGAAGAAGGACCAAAAGCTATCTTCTACTTTAAGACCGGCAAAGCTCTAGGACTCGAGCTTATGATTACCTCGGAGATGCTTAAAGCTGAGCTACCCTCCGCTGTTAAGACACTGACACCTTTATTTACTAAGATATGGGATTCTGAAAAGTTACCAGAGGATTGGAGTAAAGGGCTTCTGATAACTGTCCTACAAAAGGTGACTTAAGCCATTGCAGCAACTGGAGGGGGATAACTTTACTTTCCATCTCATCCAAGGTGTTCTGTAAGATCATCTTGGATAGATTATCGAAGGCTGTAGAACCGGCTCTTGCGCAATGAGCAGGCTGGGTTTCGTCGTAATCGCTTATGCATCAACCAAATTAACACTCTTCCTATTATACTAGAACAAGCATCAGAATGGTAAAAAGGGACATTTCTTACTTTTGTAGATTTCGAAAAGACATTTGATACGTTGAGTTAGCCCAGCTTATCGTCCTGCTTACTCTCCATTGGTGTCCCGCCAAAAAATATGAGCCTACAGAAAGCCATCTATAAGAATTACTCTTGCTTCGTGAGCCACAATGACCTTATCTCTAAAGACATCGCCTTACATTCTGGGGTCCGACAAGATTGTCTTTTATCGCCCTTTCTCTTTTGATCGCTCTGGACGGGGTCATATACCGTACCGGCAACAATGAGCGACGTGGAATAGATTGGGGCATTTCGGATGTCTAAGAAGATTAGGACTATGCCGATGATATCTATCTTTTGAGCTATACACGTGTCGATATGGAAGCAAATCTCGATTACCTAAGGGTAGAGGCGGCAAAATTGGGATTAAAAATTATTACTCGGAAGATCCATGAGATGCGAACAAACGAGATAAACACAACACCATCGCTGATTGGCACAAAGGTAGTGGGACGATTACACAACTTCACATACCTTGGTAGCGTCGTATCCGAAATCTCGAATGACTAACTCAGAGAACTCTGCCATGGAACTCCGATCAGCCAGCAGATCAGGCGCCGCAAGTGGAAACGGATTGGCCACATACTCCGAAGAGGTGCAGACCATATTCCTAAACAGGCTATGGAGTGGAATCCTCAAGGAAAGAATAAGCGTGGCCGTCCTAAAAGAACCTGGCGACGCACTGTGATCGACGAAACGAAAAGTGTTGGGAAGACTTTAGAGCGAAATCAAGCAGGCAACTCAAGATCGTGCAGGATGGAGAGTCACTGTGGATGCCCTCTGCCTCGTCTAGGGGACAAAGGACCTGAATGAGAAGATTTCATAATACTGTTTATGTATGTTCATTTTAAATTTTCTAATTTTGCACACTGGTGATATATTGTAAGCAGTACAATAATTACTTAAACTGAAAATAATATTTTTGAATAAATCGCAGTAATTAATTAATTATTGGTAATGTGGTTGATAACCAACCACATTATTAATAATTACACAATACAATACAACCCATAATAATACAACCCACTATAAATAAACCACACAACCGGCGCATCGCCCGCGCTGTAAGAGGTTAAGGGGGCGGGCGTCGATATACACGTAGTTACTTTGTGCCAAAATAAATTCCGAGACGAGATAGACCTAATAATGTCGACTGTAATAATGTCTAAGATAATGTCTAATGTACTTTACTTACTTTCTTCTTTAAATCGCTAGATAAATGATTTTGTCTAGGCTATTTAATATTTAATAAATTGTTTTATTTTAACTTAACTTTTATCTTTATTATGTTATTATTATTTTAATTTATTATACCATATACATGGATATGATAAAAAACGTGACTTATAACAGAAACATTTATTTAAATATAGACAAAATCACATAATTTTGAAAAACAGAAATTTTGTAAATATTCCATAGACGACTGATCTTGTTTTCTTAGTTTAAAAAATTGTGTGCATGCTTTAGCTATAGATCGCGTATCCAGTAGCCTGGATTTAAAATTTGTTAAATTTGTAAAATATTTATTTATATCTCATTGTAAGTGAATTGTAAGTTTTTATGAGAATAAATTCTATAAACCTAACAATAAAGCACTCAAATACACTTAATCACTACACGGTTACAGACAATCCACGGTATTTGCTTCGAAGTCAGTTATCGCTCGTAGTTCGGTTATCGCTCTTGATCGCGACTCGCAGCGATCGCGTGTGTTCCTTTTATACCCGTCGCATGTACCATGGATGTCTATGGAACATCCTCGAAAGATCCGGAATAGCAACTCTCTAGTAGAATTGATGTCTTGTATCAATTTTCCACGACATTCTGGAAACATCGAAAAGATTTCATCACCGAGTTACTACTTCTACATACGCATTCGGTGTAACAATATTATTAAACAAATGATATTAAATATTTTACATTAAAGCAAATTTTTGCACTATACTAGTCAGGGAACGGAAAAATTCTATATCCAAAATTTCTACTCGTTATTAAATTATCTCTATTGTTCCATGATATTGACTGTTCAAAATAATAAAAGTATATTTGTAAAAAAATGTGTTCTCTATTCTAATAAATTTGTATATTCCCTGAACACAATATTTCAGTTTCATATTGTTAGTCATAGATATAAATAATATGTACGAGTCTATTACAAGTTCGTATGCTGATTTTTATTTATGTTCCAAAAGATTTATAAAAATTTTCGAGTATGTAAAAATTAAAAAAAGACGACATGGTTCCCCCTTTATTTATCTTTCGAGATTGTAAGAAGTTTTTACTGAAAAAGACAGAATTATGTGATATATAATTTATTCATTATTCTTCATAAACCGATGGCAAAATTCTTGTCATTTTTATCTTTCAAATCAAATCAAATCAAATCAATTTATTTTACATAAAACATGGTTAGTCCATTGAAATGTTACATTTTTTAGGCCTTACCTTGCGTTTTTTAGAGGACGCAATTTTATTTTTTTGAAGTGCAGGGGGGGTCAGTGTAAAGCTAAAACCAAGTTTGTGGGGTCGCCACACTTGTCCCACGGCCGCCATCTTGAAAATAGGGGTTGAAATGGTTTTTACGATGTATCTCTTAAACTATTTATCTGACAAAAAAAAATTATAAACATTTTTTGTTGCAAATTAAATTCTCTACTACTTTGGTCCAGTAACTTTTTTTGGTAGTACTATAAATAAAAAAAGTTATAAGCGAAAATGTTTAGAAATTCAATGTTAAGCAATGTCCATTGCAACGTCATCAGAACGTGTGTTTATAAGGGTCATAATACTTTTTTGTACTCTCATTAATACCCAAATACCCAAGGGACCATTAGGGAACAAAAGAACATCTGCCTGCTATTATTATTATTATTTCTAACCTCTTATTGTAAGAATAGCTGATAATATTGTTTTGAAGTTGTCGTTCAACTTATATCTTTTAGTTGTGCTACATATTTCTGTACGTGCGGATGTATTTTATTCTGTTTTTAATTGTGAAGACGATTTTGAATGATTTTAGACACAATTTTAACTTTATTGAAAACTACTTTTTTCTTACTGTACATATTGCGTATTATTGTTATTACGTGAACAATCGAACCGATAATGTTGTTCCTCGTCGCAGCAGCAGCTCCAGTAGTTTATCGTCAGTTTCAGAAGCTCCAGAGCCAGACTTTGATTTTGCGAACAATTGCTTCATCTGTGCCAAAGCGATTCAGGATCCAAGTAATTCGCGTACAAGCCGACAACCGCGGGTTTGTGTTGTACGTAATGAAAGTACTAAAAAAGTATTATGAACACCAATAACTTTTGTATTTATAGTTCTACGACAAAAAGTTATTGGACCAAAGTTGTAGAGAATTTAATTTGCAACAAAAAATGTTTATACATTTTTTTTGTCAGATAAATAGTTTAAGAGATACATCGTAAAAACCATTTCAACCTCTATTTTCAAGATGGCGGCCGTGGGACAAGGGTGGCAACCCCACAAACTTGGTTTTAGCTTTACACTGACCCCCCCTACAATTCAAAAAAATAAAATTGCGTCCTCTAAAAAACGCAACCCCAAATGTAACTTTTCAATGGACTAGGTATAAATTATGATGTTAAATATCTTACATGTGCAACATGTTTCACCGTTTCAACGATATGCAAAAAAATTATATACGTACTTATAATTAGAGAACGTAGTTAGGCAAATTACCTATTATTAATAATAGAAAAAAATATGTTTGTTTTCTAGAGTTATTATTAGTTATTTGTATAAATGGTCTATCATGCTATTAATATCTATTTTCTTTTAGGTATAGTTTCCTCATACAAATTACATTAATTTTTATACATAATATTATTATACTATATCTAACTATAAAACCCATGTTTATCTGGTAGTTACTATTATATTTAATGATTAAACGAACTTACCTGTAAGTGAAGTTCTATCATAATTATACGAAGCGCTTCTTCCGAAGACATTAGTACCTAAATAAATTAGAAATTATTTTAAAAACTTGTAGTACCGCATATAAGTGACCCCACTCCGCACTTAAGTTGAGATGCTGGTAGTTACGTTTGTTTTTGTTTACCTCACGCCGGCAGTCTACTATTTTTCTTCAGTTAGTTTAGAGATGTTCAATCCTGATCATTGACATTTTTCTATTTGTTATATAAGGGTTATTCAGTATGATATGGGTTGGGAGGAGGGAGTATCGTACTAATCTCTTCGGAAGAAGCGCTTCGTATAATTATGATAGAACTTCACTTACAGGTACGTTCGTTTAATCATTAATTATACTCGCGCTTCTTTCCTCGAGATTAGTACCTAAATAAATTAGAAATTATTTTAAAAACTTGTATATGTTGAGAGTTGTAATCAGGAGCAAAATGTCAATGATTTAGATATTATTTTGTTTATGTGAAAACAAAAAAACTATAATACATAATCAAACAATAACATTTATTTATCATTATGACAATAAGAAGTAATATTACAACTTCGTAACATAACTAATGTGATGATGTTTCTCAATTATTACGGTTTAAAATTGCCCTAGCCAAAGAATCATTATTAATATGGAGTATGTGCCTATTGTAAAACCTTGCAAATGTGTTTGAGTTGTCGCTCCAACCAGTGCAGCGGTGTTGCGGATTGAGTCTATGGAAACCCCGAGCGAAAGCGCGCGCGACGCTGCAGCATGTCGCGTGCTGTGGGCACTGAATACTGCAACGTCGATCCCACTCTCGCTCAGAGTACGTTTAATCCAGCGACTAAGACTCTGTGTGAAGACTGGGTTATGAGGTTTCTTTAAACCTAGCCAGAGTGTATCAGTTTTACGAATGGGCTTAGTTTTATTTATGTATGCAATCAAGGTCTTAGTAGGGCATATAGATTGATTTGAAATAAAAAAGGGTAATAAATGTATTGGTTGCCTAGCACCTAGCCGTGAAGTTTTAATTTCACCAGGGATTTTTATCAAAATGTGTTCATCCAAAAATTCTACATTTTTAATTAAGATTTTTGAAAGTGTTTGTATTCTGTGAGCAGTCGTCAAGGCAAGGAGTGTTACGGCTTTTCTCGCTAGACGTTCTAATGTCAGATTTTCATTAGGGTACCAAGAACTTAACAGATCCAGTACGAGATTCGTATCCCAGCTGGCATTATATTTAGGTAGGGGAGGACGAAGACGAGACACGCCTTTAAAAAATCTTTGAATTCTATCATCATTAGTGATATTTTGTCCGAGTACTAATGATAAAGCTGCCCTACATGAATTAAAAGTCCCATACTGGGCGTTATCATTGAATTGTTGAGTTAAAAAATAAAGAACGGTTGGAACCGAAGCTTTATAAATGTCTATTGAGTTTGCTTGGCTGAATGTCCACCACTTTTTTATGCATACGTTGTATTGTTTTAATGAATTCTTTGATAGGGACGCCATCATAATATCTAGTGAGGAAGGTGGTATACTGCGTCTGGACAGTGATTCCCTGATAATACTCCAGCCACCAGGGCAAGTGACGACTGGATCCGCCGTGAGCTACAATGAGAAATTATAGGATTATGAATTGGTGAGAAAGTCAAAGTTTTCGAAATGAGTAAAGACGTGAAGAGGGGATACCATGGCTGCGTTGGCCAGAGGGGGACAATCATGATACCTCTCGCTTTATCTGAAACAATTTTCCTAAGTGTTTTAAGAATCATAGAGAATGGGGGGAAGGCGTAAAAATACATTGAAGACCAGCAAACAGTGAAAGCGTTTATAGCGCATGCATCTGGGTCTTTTTGCCAAGAAATATATCTCGTACACTTTTTGTTTATTCGACTGGTAAACAAGTCTATTTGAGGTCTACTAAAATGGAATGTTATAGCGTTATAGGCATGATCCGATAGTTCCCACTCTATATCCGGATGTATCTTTTGTGACTGAGCATCCGCAACAATATTATCACGTGACATTATGTAAGAAGCAAAAATATAAAGCCTTCGAGTCTCACACCACTGCCAAATTTCTCGAGAAATTTGGGTGAGATGAGGAAACTGAACCCCACCCATGCGATTAATGTAGGATATAGCAGTTGAGTTATCAATACGTATAAGAACTTGCTTGCGCTTGCCGTTTCTCCATTGCATACTGCGCCCAACCCCGTAGTTCAGGCGTCAGAAAATATTACGATGTTATAGTTATCATCTCTAATAGGGTGTATTGCATGGTCTATATTGTTAAGCCACCAATGGATATCATCATGTAGAATTGCTGGGATGTTCAAGTATTGATCGTAATCGTTATGATCTTTTAAACTGAGATATTTACAACGTTCTAAACGTTTTGTATATACCCAACTATATTCAACAGCTGGGCATGCCGAAACTAATAAGCCTACTAGTTGTGCGAATACTCTTATTTTACAGCGTTTAAGATGCAAAAACTTTCGTAATTCTGTCTTAATTCTTAATCTTTTCTCATTAGGTAGTGATACCTCGAACGTATCCGAATTTATCACTACACGTAAGAATTTAAATAGAGTGGAAGGCTTAAGGACGCTTTTTTCAATATTTACTATGAAACCTAATGAAGCAAGAAGCTTCTTGGTTATAATTACATTGTTTAGACAATCTGTAACTGTCTTGCCTAAAAGTAACCAATCATCTAAATAAAGAGTAGATAAAAGATCAGCTGACCTTAATAATTTAGCAACTGGTTTGATTATTTTTGTAAAAATCAGAGGTGCCGTATTTAAACCAAACGGCAATACGTTGAATTCGTATAACTTCCCATCAAACTTAAATCGCAAATATTTCTTTGAATCTTCATCAATACTGATTAAAAAATATGCGTCCTTTAAGTCTAGAGTTGATATGAAACAATTTGGAGTAATTAATTTTAAAGCTGTGCGTAAATCTTCTAGTTTGAAATGTTGTGTTACAATGAATTTATTCAATTTTTTTAGATTCAATATAAATCTCATCTTTCCATTCGGTTTGGGGACTAAGAATATGCTAGATATGAAGTGTCCTTCACATGGTTGGCATTGTGAAATGGCACCAATATCTAGGAGATGGTTAATAGATTTATAAAAATTTAATTTTTCCGAATCAGAATATGTAGGTGACGGAGGCAGTACAGTCTGGACGCCTGGGGTACTAAATTCAATTTTGTACCCTTTTATCTACGACAAAACAGTCTGATCGATTGTGATAAGAGACCACTGCTTATAAAAATTTGATAAACGTTCTGCATATATCCTTACCCTATCTATGGGCGTCTCCTCTGAGAGGGTCGTGGCGCTGGCGCCTGGTGACAATAAGACTGTCTCGATGAGTGTGCGGGCTGCGGCAACGGAGGTGCTGGCCGTGTCCAATGTGCAGGCTCGTAATTCCTCGATGTGCTCGCTGCTGGGCCCGGCGGCCTGCGTGCCGGAGGAGCTTTGCGGTTTAAAGGCCTTGATGGTCCAGGTTTACAGGGTCTCCCTTGAACATTTCTGTTTTCTGAATCTGGTTTGAGCTCTGCACCGGATTTTGTAACTGCTTTAGCTGATTTTAGTGTTTCACATAACTGTTCACCAAATAGGAACCCATCTATTTTGGTTTTTGTTAAATGTTCCTTCATTTCCTTTTTTAATGGGAATAAGATAAAATTCCTCCTTGTATTAGAGTCACTATGTTGCAAATCACAAAGTATGCGAATGGCGTCCATTAATTTTTGTAAATTTTTCTTATCTCGTTCTGTCGATTTAATCTGGTCCGTTATAATTTCTGCTAGGCACGATATAGCGCTGGCGAGTTGTTTTTGTTTTGCTTCTATTCCTTTATCCCGATTTGCAATGGTTAGTGGAATAGCTGCCTTTATCTCTGGGTTCAAAGATGGTGCTCCTATTAAAGTGCAATTTGCGGGTAAAAGATACTTCGTAATTAAATTTTTGCGATCCTCCTTATCCAAGCCTTCAGTTGACGTATGTTGAAGTCGCGCTGCTAGTTCAGCTCTCAATTCTTGTCCGTATTTCGTAATCTGTGAGGGGTCTGTACCCAATATCTCCAATATGTCGTCATCAAGCTCAGGCAAAGTCTGAGTCTCAGGCAGTGGAGTTATATCTTCTGCAGGAGTGTTTATGACGATCTCCTCAGGTGGGTCGTCAGTTAGAATAGGAGTTATTGTCGATGGCATATCATCTTGTACTTCACTGTTTATAGGGGGTTGATCGGAGCTGCCTGGTAGCCAGTCTTCTAGGTCCAGTGTAGGTAATTGTATTTCTAAAAATGACGGGATAACCATGGAGTTTTAAAATCCACAATGTTTTGGCCAGTATAACACATATTATGTTTTTATAAGTTTGTGTCGAGATAGCCCCAATGACCACGCTGATTACTAACTTATTTAATTTACATGTAAAGACACGTAATTCTTTGTGTAACACTTTTTAAAAATAGGATGAGTTTTTGGAAAAACCCCAGTGACTATTCCGGTTAACACATCATAAGGCATAAATAGCATAATGCCTAGCCTTCCGGATAGCATGTCTAATGCTGCGAAGCAGTAGTTTGCAATTCTTCGTAGATTCAGTCTGCTAACTATGAAATATACATAAAGTACTCACCTACTGGTTGTTCCGTTGAAGATTGTTCCTTTTTTCGCAATCGACGTTTCAACTTCTTAATTTTTCTAGATAAGCTAGCCAGATCTTCCTCTAGACTTCGTTTTGGCATTTTTAGACGATGAACGTGTTGAGTGGTCGAGCACTAAAATGCGACTGAAGAAAAATAGAAGACTGCCGGCGTGAGGTAAGCAAAAAAAAAACGTAACTACCGGCATCTCAACTTAAGTGCGGAGTGGGGTCACTTATATGCGGTACTACAAGTTTTTAAAATAATTTCTAATTTATTTAGGTACTAATCTCGAGGAAAGAAGCGCGAGTATAATACTATATATGTTTACATGCCAAAAATTCTTTAATTGTATAGAAACATTTATCTATGAGCCATTTCTTTAATCTATTAATGAATAAGGTAAAAGGTAGTTAACGTAAGGTTTTCGGTATTTTACTATATAATTGAATGGTAATACAACCGGTATTTCTTTTATACAGAGTGGTTGACATTGAATTTAGTTTTAGTTTAGTTGGATCTCTGATAGTGTATTTATTATTTTGACACACTTTTTCAAACAACTCAGAATGTTTTTGACCAATATACCAATTTCTAATATATAATATTGAAGTGAGAGTGAGCAGTTTTAATTTTCTGAAGAGTGGTTTGCATGTATCTAGTGGTGCGACCCCGCATATTGCCCGGAGACACTTTTTTTGTGCTATGAACATCCTACCTATATCTGTTGAGTTTCCCCATAACAATATGCCGCATCGTAGTATGGATCCGACATATCCATGATACGTCATTAAGGCAGTCTTTCCACTAACTAGTTTTCTTAATTTTCTGAGACCGTATCTAATACCAAATCTGTTTAATTTGGTACAGGTTGTTTTTATATGAGCTTTCCAGTTGCAGTTTTCGTCTAGTGTGATAACTAAAAATTTTATTTCATTTACTTCATTAATTTCTTGGTTACGATAATTTATTTTAAAACTATTAGTCTTGTTATTGTAATTTTTAAATTGAATTATTTTTGTCTTATTTATGTTAGCAGTTAGGTTGTTATCATCTAACCTCTTTGATATATTTTCTATTGTGTTATTTAAGGTTTGTGTATAGTCAAAATTATTATCATCTTGTGTAATTACTACTGAAATATCATCTGCGAATAATATACATTTATGTTGTCACACTCCCCGTTGCCCTGCCCACCTTATCTGGTTAATGGGAGCTAAAGAAATAAAAAGGCAAGGGAAAGCTAACAAAATATGTAATAAAGGTAAACAAAATATTATATAAGGTACTTATTCTATAAGGGGTCGGGGTATTAGAACATCCATTGTCCAAAACACATTCTCATCCGATTGAATACACTGGCCTTGGGTTCCTGGTGCGCGGCGCTGAGTGCAGTAGCGTACACTCCTCTTGCTACAGCAGCAAGCAGTAGGTAGCACCCGTAGGTAAACTGCAGCAGGCAAAAGGGTCATGCAACCACTCCCGTGGAACACGACTGGACCCAGTGTGACCGACGATAGTAGCAGGCAGTAGGGCAGAGCACTAAGCAAGCGGGTGAACCCCAATTCGGGGTACACAAGGCTGTAGTCTTTAGATATTATGTTCAGTAATTTTATAATTTGCAAGTATAGTTCGATCGCGTTTTATTCGATTCCTCCTAATGACGCTTGCCCGAACGCATTCCCCTCGTCGGGGCGCGGGGGGTGAAATCCCTGCCTTTCGGCGCATGCTCCCAGACCTTTTAGCCGATGCGCTTGACATTCTTTTATCGTTAATAAAAAAAATAATTATTATTAAATAATGTATACCTAATACAAAATAATAAAATAAATGAGTAATTAGTAACGGAATAACCGTTACAATGTCTAGTTGCTTTCGGAATATCATTTATATATATTAAAAACAATAGAGGTCCTAGAACACTACCCTGGGGGACACCGAATTTATTTTCCCTATAAGTGGACCTGTGTGACGTAGACATTAAATTCGAGTCAACATGAGATTTGGTCACAGTGTTTATTATAGAGAAGGCCGCTAGTATGGTAGATTTGTTTTTTTTGGAATCCATTTTGTTCTTTCGTTAAAATATTATGTTTATTTAGGAATGTGGTAATACGGGCGTGCATTATTTTTTCAAATATTTTTGAGAATACTGGAATTAGCGTAAAGGTCGATAATTGTTTACTTTTTCTTTATTGTCTCTTTTGTGTACTGGCTTAACTACGGACAATTTCAATTTATCGAGAAAAACGCCGTTTTCAAAGGAAAGGTTTACATTATAGCACAGTAATGATGAGAGCTCGCTATTACATCGTTTTATTATTTTAGTTGATATTACATCATAACCTACAGCGTTTGTGGTTCTTAACGACACAATAGTTTTTAATATTTCATACTCGGTGCAAGGCCTTAAGAAAATAGTAGAGTCAACAACAGTGTTAATTAATTTGTAGTTAGGAGTATGTATTTCAGGTTTATTTGTTGCATTAAATGTATTTGCAATGTATATTGGATTCGATATTAATCGTTCATTATGAATGATCTCTTTTATATTATCATTATTCTGTGTACTATTTAGTTTGTCGCCAATTATGTCCCAAGTTGCTTTACATTTATTTGTAGAATTTAAAACATATTTGTTATTTAAGATCTTTTTAGAACATGTTATACATTTTTAAATAGTTTATTGTATTTTATGTAATTAGATTTAGTTTCAACGTTTTTATCTTTATAGCTTGTGTATCTTAGTTTTCTTTTTGTAATAGAGCATATCTTTATACCTTTCCTTAACCATTTTGGGGTCGTTAAATTTACCCTAGTTTTAATTGTTTTTACCGGAAAACATAAATCATAAAATAGTAGAAATGTCTCATAGAACAGATCATAAGCTTTATTACAGTTTGCTTCATTTAGTACCTCTTGCCATGACAAACTTCATATACAATTTTAAAATTTTACTATATTTTCTTCATCATAATCTCGTCTAGTAATATACATGACGGCGCGTCTCATGAAAGTTAACGTCAAGAGTGACACCGTCAGTCACTCTAGCGGAGCGTCGTGTCGACGGTAGCGGGGCTGACCACCTTTACTTGGCTTTTGGTGGTACAGAACGGCCAGCGCACCACGTTTGCGACGAATCGCTACAAAACGTGTTAATCAGTGTATCAGTGTTATCATGAGTTCAGATGAAGGCCTTCCTACGCTTTCATACATATATAGTGGTTTTATTTGTTCACATTTTATAGGAAATGATAAACTCTGACCAGTATTGTGGTAAGATAAATATAGATGATGTACTTTACCTACAGCTCCTTTGATACTACTAAGAATGTGATCAATGCAGGTTTGTTGTCGTGTGGGTTCAGTTATGTGTGATATGAGATTATGAGAGAGTAGAAAGTCTTTTAATTTATAAGATGTCTCATCGTTCTTCAATGTATTTATGTTCAAATCTCCAGTTATAACGATTCGTCTATTTTCCTTAAAATTAAGTTTATGCATGAGCGTTTCTAAATTATCAAAGAAGGTAGATACATTTCATCCCCGTATTCTGTATACACAAATAACAATACATTGAAGTGATGGTATATCAATACCACAGCATTCAAAAGACTTTTCAGATGATACATAATACATAGCGGAATAATTTTATACTCTATAGACTTATCCACTAGAATACAAACACCTCCACGTTTCTCGTTTTTCTTGAAAAATGGCTAGCTAGATTAAAATTGCGTATACGGACATTTATCTCGTCACCAGATCGAAGAAAGGTCTCGGTAAAACATAGTATTTGTACCGGGCTCTTTTCTATTTGAAACTCTTCTATACATATCTCTATCTAATAATTAATTTATTTAATAAACTAGCTATATTCTGGTGAAATAATGTAATGAAGTCATTATTTCTTTTGTTGACATGGTATTTACTTTTATACAAAGAACGTGATGTTTCAGTGTATCCTTTATTTGTATTTGCGAAAAAATGTACTATGGTCCATTTTATTTGAATATTTGTAATATTCGGGTCACGCAGATTAGAATCTTCAAAATTCTTTTTGATTATTGAAAAATAGTACGGGATCGTACCCGTTTTGCAAAAACCATTTGTTTTAATACTATTTTTTATATTTGGTAAATATTTATCTGTATAATCGCTATGGATCAATAAATTAATTTTCTTTGTGGCAATGTTTGAGTATACATTTTTTTTGTATGTTTTTTGCGAGATAAAAAGGAATCTACAATGTTTGATATTATTACAAATCTGTTTAAATTGATTGTTTAATTTCCACTCATTTAGATATGGATTATGTGTAACATTTAGAATGATTATATTAGTATATTGAAATTTATTCAATGTGGTTGCTAGTTCTATAGCCAGGTGAGCAGGATTGGCGTCATCTTGTCCTACACCTAAAATTATATAATTACCCGGAGTATCTTCTACTTCATTACAAGACTTGAGTATTTCGTGTGTTGGCGCGTGGGGTTTTATTATAGAGACTACTTTATATTTTTCATATTTCTTGTTCATTCAGGATCTTATTATTTTTTCCGCAAAACCTTTACATTGTAGTCCTCTGTATATGTATATAAAGCGATGGTCATCGGTATCTTGATTCAGTCATATTTAGAACGCCATCTTTTGAGTTATTTCCGAATGACATAGCCAGACGCTCATTGATTTCTGGTTGTGTGTTCCTTGCACAATCCTTAGTGAACCTAGTGTCGCCCTCTATTGGCGTATTAAAATTTATATTGAGTGCTTCTTTTGTAGATATTTTGTTTGTATTTTTTCGCATAATATTTTCTTCTTCTTTTTTGTTTGCTATATTTATCTGTGATTTGTTTTCATATAATAATGTTAATTTGGGGTCAGTTTTCTCAGTTTGTAGAATAATCTGTTTCTTTGAAGAGTTTCGACATTATAAATGTGCAGTCAGAATTTTTGTTTATAATATGTAAATGACAAAGCTATGACGAATTAAAATTTTCACAAATCATGCATTAAAATTATAGACAAAACACTTAGTATGTAATAAGTAAATATATGAATCACACGTAAGATTGACTTTTATGTGCGCAAGAGACGATGAATGACAACAAGACATAGTAAAACTTATCAAGTTGTATGAATTGGACGTTAGAAAACCAGAATTACGAATAAATGTAACTTTAACTAAAAAATACCTTTTGATGGATTCTATGACATCTTTTATCTTTTTTTTTGGCAAATATGTGATCACGTACTGCAGCAAATAACACTATTTTTTATTTATGGTAATAAAAAACAAGTGGTGTAGAATACGATGCTGGTATTATTATTTATCATTAAGTAAAGTAAGTCCTGTCGCACAGTTAAATAAACTAATCACCCGTTGCTGTGTAACAAACAACTGTAATTTATAATATTATATTTAGACTAATAAACCATTGTTAGTAATATATATACGTACGCAATTATTGCCTTAAAAGTTACTCCGATTGAAAATGCGCATTGCTAAAAATATCAAACTTTAAACTTGGTGCCGTTATCAAAATTCTTTTTCCGCACTAAAATAACCTTTAAAAGGTTTACTTTAAAAAAAGAGTATTTCGATATAAAAATAATTTGTAAAAGCGTTGTTTTAAATTTGTTCAGTTACTTTTGCGGCTGACTGTACCTTTACGAGTCTTTGAGAGAAATATTTAGAAACGATTTTGCGAGCTATAGTTGCCTAATTAAATGATGCTTTAGTAAGTACCGATAATATAATTATTAATTAAACTCATTGTGTTTGTTAATTACTAGGTAACTATTTTCAGGAGGAAATTTTAATTTATAAAGGCCGTGATAATTTTCCTACCATTCTTAATTACGAGGCTAATTAGGATAGGTAATCAGTAATTACATGATATAATAATGTGTTTAGTCAGTTTTCTTGTAATAGTTTAAGTTAATATGAAGACGTAATAATAGGCCTTTAAAAGTTGTATTATTTTTTTCTTCACGACTTTATGATATGTTTTTTTTTTATGAGACTTTCCCGCCCTCACACCCACCACTACAACTCCTGTAAGCCAGGATCAGCAGTGGCACGCATTTTATGACACCGAGCAGTGAAGCTCGGCGAGTCTCAGGGAAAACTAATATGTCATTATCCCGCAACGAAATTAATCAAATAGAAAGATAGGGACGAGTTGGAAATATTAATTGTCCACTTCCCTCCAGAGCAATGCGGGTGACAAAATAATGATGTAAGGAGGCGATTTAACCTCAAGGATAGAGACGTTTACAACTAGATAAGCTAGTTATAAAGCACCACGGATAAAATTAAATGAAAGGGTCCTATCACATGAGCTGTTAGATTTGATTACAATAGGCAAGGCAAAAACGCCGGAAAGCACGGAAATTCCGTCTAGTCTCAACAAGGTCCATGTAGTATACAACCCCAGATGTTATTTGCATACTGTTTATGATATGTTTGTGGGATATAGCCATAGTTAGTAAGTGGTATTGCCAGTCAGAAGACAGTTGCTATATATGGACAAGGCAAAGTGTCCGCGCTGCACCTGATAGTAAGCGGAGTTGGGGAACATAGAGTCGAAGTCGAGAGAGTGAATTCTATCATGAATGATTCGATTAAGTTCACAAAGCGAATGTAATCAATTCGATTTCGAAGTTTTCTGAAGAGTGTATCTTTGTAACCGAATGCGGTAGAAAATAAAAAAAATCTTTTAATACTATTGATTCCTTAGGTCATTTGTTCCACTTCGGTTATTATTTACCGTACGTATAGCTTCTATACCTACAAACAGATAACAACAATAACATAACTTAGCTTCTATATGATTTAATAATTGTCTTGACAAAAAGATAATAATTTTATCTAATGGATGCTAGATGTTAAGAAAGCCTTTAAACTCCGAAACCCGCTGATAATATAATTCCCTAAAAAGTCCCATTACCAACGATATATATGTACTACGTACTAGATTTGGCGTTCCGAACATTCACTGTGTTCAACTGAATTGAACTGTTATCCATTCAAACTGATTTTAGTATGGTGTCAATATTGATGTTTGTGGCTGTGTACGGAGTGCGCTCATAATATAAAAACGCTAGTCTAAGTGCAAAATTGGATGTGAATAAAAATATTAGTGAAATAGGTAAAATAAATTGTTATTTAAGTGAATAAATAGATTATGACCGTGACATTTTGGTTGCAATTTTAGTTCAGATTTTGAACAGTTTATATGGACGTTCGTGTTTATATAATATTCGTCAATGCTCATTACAGAGTGGGGAAATTTCGTGCGAATATACGCAGTTTTTTTATGTGTTAATTAACTTGATGAGTGCGCGATGTCGTTGGCACGGCGCTCAATGCATTGCGATAGTATGGATTTTCAATATCTCCTCGTATTTTCAAAACTGTTTTGTTATCTCTTTATATACATTTCTAGAGTTTTGTTGTAAAAAATATGATCGCTTATTTATTATAAGTACCCTATAAGTATATATTACGACGTGTATATGAAATTAATGTCAACTTATTTCGGTTATAAAAAGTCTGTTTTGTTAGAGATAAAATATTTTTGTGAGAGCTAGGCATTAGAACGACACATATGACCAACATTTTATTTGGAAGATGCTATCACATTATGAAACGTAAATTATACTAAAGCTCCCTATATATATCCACAAAAGCGAGTGTATTAAATTCGTTTTATTATAAATTGTGATCTTGAGTTACAGAAGCCAGAATAATCAATACAAAATGTAGAATTACACTGCATTTATTATTAAAGCGTTCAGTTTACGCTGTTGGAAATAACTTACTCGTTATTAAAATAAGGTTGAAAAGGTCGAAATAATAAATGAAGATTCTGAACGCAGTAAGGTGATCCCGTGCCGTACTTTTCGGAAAGTTCGAGAAATATTTGAGCACACGATCAATTTATGAATGCCTCGGTAGCGTATTACGGTATGACTATAGTGCTGAGGTCTTAGGGTCTGTCTGAAGTTTGATCTCAGAGTCGGTCAGTGATATTTGGGTTTTTCTACTCAGTATGAGCCCGGAGTCTAGAATTTGTGCCCGATATGGGGATAGGCTCGCCCACTCTCACATCATGGGATGAAATGACATGGCAAAAAGTGTGTTTGCGCCTTTGCCTAGATATTTCTACAGGAAAAAAACGCATGAGTGTGTGTTCGATCGATTGAAGACCTTGTGATGCATCTTAGGAATGCAGGCCTCCTTTTTGTTTTGTTAGTAGGTATCCTAACGTTTCGATCTACGACCTTACGATTTAAAGGGTTGATACCTCTTTTTCCCTTTCTTTTTTAATTTAAACCGGTTGGAGAACAAACGCTAAACTAATTAGGACACGTCAATTAAAGGCAAAGCTGATGTTTTTTTATACATATATTCAGAATACAAACTATGTGAACTATGATGTGCTTTATGTGTTTACCAGATGTTAGTCGCGGCTTCGCCCGCATTAAAGTCATTTCAGCTATAAAAGTAATCAAAACTCTACGACGCCAGCGCCAGGAATTTCAAAAATAAAATTCCATTATTTGCCATGGAAGCAAAATACCGGGATAAAATGTAGCCTATATGTCAATCTAGAATCCAAATTTCATCCAAATCAATTATGTCTGCGTTTACTTCTAACAAACCTCCAAACATCCAAACTCGTAAGAAGTTAGATTTTCTCAACTAAGCGAGCTATGTTAAACTACCATAGTTTGCAACCCGCATTAATGAACCGATCTTTAATTGTTGCATCGAGCTGTTGTTAGTTGTGTCTACATCCAACACACAGATTGACCAGACCTGGCTGTCTATTGTTTCATAGAAAACCGATATGCAACGGCAATTTTGTTGTTGAATATACATACGATTTGGGGTTATCCTGACGATGTAGACATTTAATATCCCGGAAATATACTTAAATGTTGCATTGTATAAAGATGTGTGAAAAATACGGTTAAAAATGGCCACACCGCCGTAGATGATTCATAGTCGTAGATAAAATTATCGCTTCCTAGACGAATTTCGGCTACAACGGCCAATCTCAACGGAGATCAGTCAGGTTCGCAGTATATATTATAGTGCACAAGTGTGTGCACAATACACAGGTTTCTTTCTCTTTTCGTTCCTTCACTCTCATAGTTCGGTGAGACGGTAATCCGACATGACCGGAGAGAGATCAGGCGCAGGACCAACTGCTTTACGTGCTTTCCGATGCACGAGGGTATCACACCACCAACTTCATGACTCTGAGCTGCAACTGAGTAATTATTTAGATGGAAAAACCCAGTCACAATTATTTTGGCCCAACACGGGATTCAAACCTAGGACCTCAGCGCGGTAGTCGTACTCATACCATGTACAATTACAACGCCACCGAGGCAGTCATAGAAAAATATGTCCCATACGACTTAATGAGCACAAGGAAAACAATTTTAAGACTGAATGTCAGGCGACAGCCATCATTAAATAATTAATGTACTCGTATATTAGACATAAATCTCTTCAGTCAGAATAATCTCAGTAAGACTGAAGGCATAACAGAATCACAGAATACAGTTTGTGTCACGGTCATCGTGTAGCCATTGTCCTAACAATGCACTTGTGCAAAATACGAATAAGCGTTTCGGGACAACTTAGTACTTACCGTCACAATATTCAGTTCGCAAATAGCTTTATAGGATTTTTACTCTACCACCTTATTCAAGATCAATTTGACATTGCGTTGATAACTGAAACTATATACTTGTCTTCTTGAAAACAACACTACATCGATACATAAATGCTTTATCATAAGTTACTCTAACCATAAATGTAAAATAAAAAAGTATAACATTTCAACAAAATAAATTTTAGTTTTACATGTTTTAAGGCGATTACTACTACGCAAAGGGAATTTGTCAGAGCGATTACATACTTTCAGTCAGAAATAATATTAAACATACACCAGACACGCTTTAAGTTACAAATGTTGAAAAATCAAAAAACTAATACCGGATTTCTTGGCGATAATATTTGTCATTTCAAGGGTGAAATGACAAATATTATCGCCAAGAAATCCGGTATTAATAAATTATAATTAGGGAATTAATTGTGTCCCGTTTAGACCGTAGATTGGAACTCATCCACAGTAAAGTATTTTGCTTTATCATTTTGATTTGCTGGTGGTAGGACATATTTTATATCCGCCCGGATATCGACCACCGGTCCGCGTAAGCAAGGTGTTAATACTGGCCCACGTATCCGGTACCAACGGGCCGGCATAATTATGTCGCATAACCTGGGAGTCCAGTAAAGACTGCTCAAAATGAGGATGTAGAAAAAAATACCTCATTATTTAATCAGAGTTCCAATCGAGTTTCTAAATGTTTCTTTGACCGTGCCACAGATGATCTCTCCTACCCCTACTTATATTACACACCTGCAAAAAAAAAAAAACATTGCTTTCGTCCAGCTGAGTAAGCATTCAAACGAGTTTAATACTGTTAAGTGTGTCCAGGGTAAAGCAAACATCCGTCCTTTTATCACACAATTAGGTCACTTTTTTTTGTTATTCTATTTGTTTTTCGACAGTGTTTGAGTAAGGAAAAAAAAAATGTATTATCGTTATATGTTTTAGAAATGTATCCACTGTCCACATTTTGACAATTCGGAATTCTGGAAGCTGTTTGTAATTAGATCTTTGATACGAAAATTATTGTCTATATGAATGTGCTCTGCTCTGCTTATGTCAAAGGAACGCAAGTTTTTAAATACAATATGTAAAAAATTGACAAATGAAATCTATTTCAAATTATACACACGTCGTTAATAATCAGCGCACACATCGCGTTTATAATATATAAGGGTGTCATAAGGGTATTATATTATAAACTATGTAGATTTTATTATCTATAAAAATGTTTGTACAGATATTGAAAACTTCGACGCTGCATCCATTATGTAGTTCGTATTAAATTTTAGAGTTAGAGTTGCGGTCATAAACCCGTCGTCAAAATTCGATTTAAAATTTTGCAGTAAGTTGTACGTGCAAGTTTTGGAGCTCGATTAGCCTTATTTGGCACTTGGATGCATCCTCGGCGAGTGAATTTCGCATTTGATATTGAAATATTCAATTCTCATCTAAGATCAGCTGAGTAAATTTTCTCAGGTGATTTCGAATGTAGGTGTAATTAGGCGTAGCGAAGTCGCTATACATTTGTTGCCTAGATTTAAGGACGATAAAAGTGATAGTTACTATAGTTGCTAAGGCGATTGTCAGTATTACAACAGTATAGTGTTTCTCGGCAACCATTTGACAGTATTTGCGAGGCCTCTATATCTATGTCTATAAAGATTCTATTCGAGTCATGATCAAGATGTCACAGGTTTTTTGGCCGAAATTTTTATTTAAATTTTCTAGCATTATTACTAAAAAATATCGCGTTTCAAAGGTACTTGTTCGTCGTGACGACCTTTTATAGGTTACGAATACGCCTCTTGAAATATATTTATATTAGTATTACCTTTCCACGCCCGTGATCCTAAAAAACACGTCCAATTATAACTTAAAGAAGATTTTTTACATCATCATGTCGAAATAGATTTGCGTGGCATTATCCAATAACCCGCTAAAAGTATCATTCTTATGCTGTATCCTTTGTTTCAATTATTATGTTTGTTACAGGATACCTCTGTCTCAAGAACGTTCACGTGATAGTACCCGAAGCAGTAGAACAGGGATCCAGAGTCGAGATGAAATGCCTCTACGATCTCGAGAACGAAGTCCTGTATTCCGTCAAGTGGTACCGGGGTGACCGGGAATTTTGCCGGTACTCGCCCCGGGACGTTCCGCCCCTCAAAATATTCCGGATTCCGGGCATCGAAGTTGACGTGAGTAAACAATTGCGATCAAACTTAGTTGGAAGTTTCAAACGTTTGTATACGCTTTGTACGCCATGCGTAACTGAGATGTGTTGACGTGTAAACACGTAAAGGAGCCTGCTCACGACACCGTGTCGTACTACGACAGTGCTAGGAGCATGTCGGGTAAGATAAATTTTTATGCATTGAATAGTATGAGATTATGCTCACCTAACCGATCGTCTCCGGACACCACCATCGCATGCCATGTACCGAGAACAAATATTGTCAGCGATAATATTTTGCCGGTACCGCTACGCTCCGTGCAACGTGTAACGTTACCAATTATTGTCTATATTATGTTAACGTTACTAATGTTTTACTAAGTAGTCTCTGGTTATAAAGTGAACGATTTACGCTCTCGCAGTTATAACTACCAATCAGAGTCATTATTGTTTTGTAATGTCAATTGCTTTGAGGTACGCCCGAATGGCGTATATATAAATAAGCATGCAATGTCATTCGTAGTCTTTTTGTAATTATCTCCCGCCGTGGTACTATTCTTCCAACTGCCTGTTGTCTCGCACATCATTGTACCCGCTAGGGTGAGTGCCAATTTTAATTAACCGCTAATTGTGTATTCTGGGCATCCGGGCTTGTGAGCTGTCACGAGTCGCTGGCACGGAATGCAAGCTAGGCTTACATAAAACTCGTACCACGTAAAAACCTTGGGCTTTTAATTGTCTCTCACTACAACCTATCTGCGGCCCCCTAACCCGCCGCAGTGGCCCCACGACGGGCGCCACCGCAGACGCACCGTCTACTACACGCGGCTGGCTCCGGCGGCAGCTTGCCAGGCAGGTTGGGATCGGCTCCCGCGACGCGGAGTTCTGGGCCGTATCGGACGGACAGGAGAGCTGCCGAGAGCTTTTAATTATCTATCACTACAACCTATCTGCGGCCCCTAACCCGTCGCATGGAACGCTACGTTGCCGAACTGTTGCGCGCAGGGTATGATAAACGGTTGATACTTTCTAGTGAGCATAGTAGTTCGTGTCGTATTTGTTTCTTTGTCTGAAACGTTCATAGGACGCTCATGGTGTGTTCCGCTTATGTTGGCCTCGTCCTGCAGCCTTTAGACAGTTTATATCTGTCTATATTATCTGTGGTTTGTTTGTGTGTCCGTTCATTAGGAAACTAAGGTGAAAGGACAATGCCCAAAACCAGGCTATCTTTGCGTCAGTCGTGCGTCTTAACCAAATAACCATGTAAAATCATAATTTTAATTATTACTTCATTTGTATTTATTTCAGTCATGAGCAAATAGGGGTTTTAAAGATATGAAAAAAAAGTTGTTTAATTGTTGCAAATCAAACACCGGATAATTTATTGCCAATATGGCGAATTGATACCAATTTATAACAAATTCCCCTTTTAAATGGAATAAAAAAGTTTATATGTACAATAAATGTGGTTGTACTTGAATCTATAATATATGGATTAAATATATTATTCATTAAACAAAAATATTGTTTTAAAAAATAATATATTTTACTTAATAATTATGACCAAACTCCAAATAGCTGGTAAAAAAGATAAAATATTAATCCTTCTAAAAACAAACAAATGGCGACTTGTATTCGCATTGACAGAAATACTAAAGTCAGCTAAAACATGTCTGGACTTTATTTTTAATTAAATAAATATATGGGTACCGATTTTTATTACACTGGCAACTGAAATCAATGACATTTTGACACTTTAGATTTGTCTGAATGAAAATATTTTTTAGTGTTATTCTTATGTATTTTAATGTTGAGTCGAGAAATTCACTGTTTAGAAACAAGGTGTATAGTGTGTGCTCCGAACTTTGAGACGGAAGGCTTTTAGTTAGCAGCACAATGTCGTCTAGAGCCTAGACCCAGGACTGTTAATCGAGACGGCATATCCCGGCGGTGTATTAACTGCACCATTGCGATGCCACAGCAACGATAAGTATATTTCTTAGACAAGCTATCCAGTTTGTAAGTTATGTAGATTATTATTAACCTACCCACAATGTGGGAAAAATCTTGCAAAACCGAAAGAAAACAGTTTAACAATAATAATAATCTGAACATGTTTACTCAACTTCTACATTATATTTTAGGTTTCAAGGCTGGAATTAATTTGTGCTGCCTGCTGGAGATCAGTTAATAGAGAGGTTCACAGACAACAGCAACATGACATGAGCCGACCAGCACTGCAAGAACTCATTCACTCACTTCGGCAGTATTATAAGCGTGTTGCGGTCACATCAAGTTCTTGTTTGTTTTCTGGGAAGCCATATCTATCAAAAATACACATCTTATATATATATATATATATATATATATATATATATATATATATATATATATATATATATATATATATATATAAGAGGAGGAGTACTTTGCTCAATAAAACTACCATCGTCATTCTGTTGTTCATCACTCATTTTTTATTAAAGATATTAACATTATGAAATTGAACTTAAATTTTCCCGAATCAAATAAAACTTATAATTTTTTTACTTACGAACAGCAATAAAGTCAGCTCTACGGATTTTACGAATACCAGGCGGCAGAGATGTTCACTCGTCGAGCTCTGTCGATGCAATGCCCCCGATGACAGCATGCAACGCTTTTATAGGTTATAGTAAACAATTCTTATACAAGACTACCGCCGTATTTAAAAATAATAATAAAAACTAGAATTTCTTCATGCGAGCTGTCAGACGGGAATCTTGCGCCGATACGGCCATACTGATAATAGGCGCGTCCCTGCGACTACACCGTTTTATTGCGTGAAAGAAATTGTAAGTATTGTCCACATTACAAGTGTTTTGACCTCATAGCATAAAAGCTAATTTACGGTCTAAACGACTTGTCAAATACTCTCAAGACCCTATAGCCTCAGCGCTAATCTTCGGGCAAACATACTCGTAATAAATCACAAAACATCACAGAGCCTCAGCGCTCATCTCCGCGTAGCATTAATTTTCAGCATCGGGACCGCAGCACATTAATATCATTTCGTAACACAACACATAACCAAAAAAAACCTCCATTTTTTTTTTTTTTGTAAATTTTAATCTTCGTCAACTTCATCGGACTGGTGTTGATGATCTCTAACCATCGCCGATACGGCCACGTTATTTTGTACTCCGAACATAGGAGCACTCCGTAAATGCTCATGGCAAACTTTTTTGGAACGTCCACGTTGGTTACTTTTACGGATTTCATACCGATCGTGTGGTAAGACTTTCTTTATTTCATAAGGCCCGTCGTATTTTGGGCTAAGCTTGGTCCCTAATCGCGGCGGTTCCTTTAGGAGGACATATTCGCCTTTGTCAAATCGTTTTACTTTTGCCTTTCCTTTGTTATATCTATTTTTATCTTTCTCAGCTTGTTCGGTCATCCCATCCAATACGACTGCTCTTAGTGTTTCTGGATTAATCCTTTCGTTGTACTCATCAATGATATTAAGTAGTTCCGGTGGGACACTTCCTCTTTTACCAGTCAATAATTCTATTGGCGTTTGCTTTGTAGTTTTTGAAATAGTACAATTGATTGCTAGCTGTAATGTTCCTAGAGATTTTTCCCAATGAGACTTTTCAGTATTTTTAATTACGGTGAGACCATTTTTTATTATCCTCATCACTCTTTCAACTTGACCGTTTCTTCTACTTGCATAGCCAGCACATCGGTGTAGTTCTATACCGTACCTTTCACAATAGGTTTTGTAATGAGATATAAACGCGCCATCTCCATCAACTATAATACGTTTTGGTGCTCCGAAAAGGAATACTATTTCTTGAAGATGTTTCAAAGCACTGGATTGACTATTGCTTTTCACGTGTTGTAAGATAACAAATTTCGTGTATGCATCAATTGCTACAAAGACATATTCCTTTTGGCTTGCAGTTCCGCTGAGTTTTCCAGAGATATCTATGTGGATGGTATGAAATGGTTCCGGTATTTTTTCTATGGGAAATAAACGGCTTTGCGTAGCGCCAGATGGTCCCTTCATAGTCTTGCAAACTATGCAATGCTCGATAAAGTATCGGACTGTTGAACTCATTTTAGGAAACCAAAAGTTGTCTTTAAGTTTAGCTAAAGTCTTTTCCCATCCCATGTGTTTGAGGGCATCATGGTAAGTATTGATCAAGCTCCACTGATAAGACAAAGGGACTACCTTTTTTAACTTCAATTTGCCATTAAAGTTATCTTTGAATTTCAATATATTATTCTCGATTTCGTATTCAGGGTAGGCATTCCCACTGTTGTGCATCTCTTTTATGATTTTATTTAACTCAGGATCACGATGTTGCTCAACTATAAGCCAATCATCCTCAGTTGATATATTCATTACTACTCTAAGTGGATTTCTACTTAAAAAAATCGGCATGTTTCAATTTCTCGCCTCGTCGATACTCTACTTCGAATTCAAAATTCTGCAAGAAGGCCCACCATCTATATCCATAGATGGTGGGCTTTGGCTCTTGGAAGGAGTTCTTGTTTGTAACGTGATGCTTTAATCGCGTTGCAATCCGTTACCACCGTAAAGTTTCTTTCGTATAAGAAATGACGAAAATGTTTGATAGCTCTAACGATGGCCAAGGTTTCGAGCTCATAGCTATGATATTTTGATTCGGCTGGAGTGGTTCTCATGCTGAAGTATCCTACTACATGTTGAATACCATTTTTCTTTAATATTAGAACTGCTCCAAATTCACATGCACTTGCATCAGTGTGAAGTTCTATTGGGCAACCCTCGTTAAAGATTGTTAGTAAGGGAGCTGATGTCAAATATTCAATGATCTTAGAACGCACGGCTTCGTGTTCATAAGTCCATTCCCATTTTGAATTTGCCTTTGTCAAGTTATACTAAGGTATCATTTCCGTTGAGAAGTTTGGTATGAACCGGCGAAAATATCTGGCTAGGCCATTAAATTGCCTAAGTTGCTTAACATTAGTAGGTGGAGGTGACCTGGCTAAAGCTTCAACTTTAGCTGGGCTAGGCCTTACTTTCCCTTGATTGACGATGAACCCAAGATACTCGATGGAAGTTTTGAGAAAGGAACATTTCTTCATGTTCAATGAAAAGTTAGCATCAGTAAGGGCTTTTAACACTAGATCGAGGTTCTGATATCCTTCAGAAACAGTTTTGCTTGGTATAAGGACGTCATCCATGTACACGAGAGCCACTCTTCCTCGCATGTTTCCCAAGGCCTTATTAATCGCTCTTTGATATACCGATGGAGCATTTGTCAATCCAAATGGCATTGTTAAATATTCGTATTGCCCATCGGGCGTTACAAAAGCAGTCTTCTCAATTGACTCTGGTGATATAGGGATTTGGTGAAACCCAGCAGCCATATCCAAAGACGTGAAGTATTTAGCTTCAGCTAATTGGTCCAGTTGTTCTGATATAAGTGGCAGTGGGTAGTGGTTCCTTATGGTGTTTGCGTTCAATTCCCTGTAATCGACGCATAGCCTGTCTACACCGTTTTTCTTTTTTACCATGATGATGGGGCTCGCAAAAGGAGAATTGCTCTCGCGAATAATCTTTTTGTCCAACAGCTGATTAATTATAAGTTGTACCTTTTCACGTTCAATTGGCGATAACCTGTATGGTCTTCGATTTACAATTTTATCGGCATTTTTCAATCGGATATTTAATTCACCTGTTATTCTAGATTCTGATATTCCTTCTACAAATGAATGGGAAAATTTTGCTAAAAGTGCCATTAGCGTTTCTAAGTCTTCCTTGCTTTCCAAGTCTGTATCAATAGTAGTAGTAGATAGTTGCCAAACGTCTTTCTCTTCCTCTTGTTTATTTCTAACTAAACTAATGCCGCTATTTGTAAGAGAGTCTACTCCTTGAATACTTAGGATATCTCTTCCAATTAAAATCTCCGTAGGCAACTCATGGTCTAGAACTACGTGTAGATTTAATTCGATATGAACGTCATTAATTTTTAAAACAGGGCTTACCTCGCTGAGTGATATAATTGGTACGGGTCCAATACCTTTGAGATGAGTGGTTTTAGTTTTACGTGCACCTGATATTTGCAAAGCTATGGATTCTTTAACTAAGGAACAATCGGAGCCACTGTCAAATACGGCTGAAAACGTTTTGTTGTTTGCGGTGACTGATAGAATATTATAAATTAACTTACCCTTTTGACATAAATTAACATTTTTCTCGGCATTTGCACGTTTAAAACATGTTTCATAAGTATTTCCCGGAACAGAACAATAAGAGCATTCCTTTCTCTTGGGTTCTGGTTGTTTCGATGTTGATGGTCCATTTTGATTTCCTTGGAGACTTAGAGATTGTGCGATAGCATTTCTACTACACCAACGTGCTCTATGTCCTTGTTTACCACAAACGAAGCAAGTGATGTTTTGATCAGGTCTATAATTCTCGATCCTGGGTTTTTTGATGGTTTGATACTCTTGTGCTGCAGTTTTTCGTTTACGTATTGTTTTTGCAATCGAGATTAATTCGGGTACAGTTTGTGATTTACTGTTTAGAAGTTCTGTGCGGAGAGAGTCATCAGTAATGCTTCCAATCACAAACTCAACAGCGTCTTGTTCTGTGGGGTTTGGTTTAACAATTTTCTTAAACATTTTCCACATATTGGATATGTAATCTGGAATACTGTCGGCCTTGTCTATGTTATAACGGCGAAATTTAAGAATTTCTGAAAAATACCTAGATTCTGGTTCAAACGTTTGCAGCATGTCTTCTCTCATTTCAGCCCATGTTGTGGTTCTAAGCAGACAATCATCAGCCCAAGATTGTGCTCTTCCTTTTAATACACCAGCTGCTTTAAGACGTACTTCATGGTCCTTTAGTTTGTATTCTTCTTGTGTTCTGGTTATCAAATTAACCTATTCTTTAACATCCATTTCTTTGTCGGGGTCGTAACTTGGAAAATAAACGTCAGATATGCGAACGGTACGCATTTCACTCGATTGAAACTTGTTCATCATCTCTGCGAAAGCTGCACGATTTTCCTGAGACATATTCATCATTGCTTCACACATTGTATCTTTGAAAGTATGTGCTAAAAGCGCCAAGGTAAAATTTTCTGATGAGGTGGCCGATGGATTTTGGCGTCGGCTCATCCCACTTCTGATGTAAGAGGAGGAGTACTTTGCTCAATAAAACCACCATCGTCATTCTGTTGTTCATCACTCATTTTTTATTAAAGATATTAACAATATGAAATTGAACTTAAATTTTCCCGAATCAAATAAAACTTATAATTTTTTTACTTACGAACAGCAATAAAGTCAGCTCTACGGATTTTACGAATACCAGGCGGCAGAGATGTTCATTCGTCGAGCTCTGTCGATGCAATGCCCCCGATGACAGCATGCAACGCTTTTATAGGTTATAGTAAACAATTCTTATACAAGACTACCGCCGTATTTAAAAATAATAATAAAAACTAGAATTTCTTCATGCGAGCTGTCAGACGGGAATGTTGCGCCGATATATATATATATATATATATATATATATATATATATATATATATATATATATATATATTTATATATATATATATATATATATTTATATATATATATATATATTTATATATATATATATATATATATATATTTAGATTTTATTAGACCATAGATTCTAAGATTAACTTTTTTATTAAAAAAAACTTTGCCAGTGTATTTTCAATTTACATTCTTCAATCATTCACACGAAACTGTTAAAAATGGCCGTTTCATACATGTTTTGAGGCTGCCATGACTCGTTTAACACGAAGTATTCAATAATAATAATAATAATATCAGCCCTGTATTATATACTTGCCCACTGCTCAGCACGGGCCTCCTCTACTACTGAGAGGGATTAGGCCTTAGTCCACTACGCTGGCCTAGTGCGGATTGGTAGACTACACACACCCTCGAAATTCCTATAGAGAACTTCTCAGGTATGCAGGTTTCCTCACGATGTTTTCCTTCACTGATAAAGCAAACGATAATTCACAAAGAATACACACATCATTTTTTAGAAAAATTAGAGGTGTGTGCCCTTGGGATTTGAACCTGCGGACATTCGTCTCGGCAGTCCGTTCCACAACCAACTAGGCTATCGATGCTTTTTAAGTATTAACAATCTATATCTTCTTCTATCTATATCTATCTATACTTATAATAAATCTGTAGAGAGGTCAATTCTGTACATGAAATATATTTCCAAAATAATAATAACTATCAGGGGGTGATTAGGGATCGATACTGATGCCAAAAATGCAATTAGTAAAATTTTTGTCTGTCTGTCTGTATAACCGTTATAGAAACAAAAACTACTCGACGGATTTTAAGGAAACTTGGTACAATTATTTGTCATACTCCTGTGCTGGTTATAGTACTTTTCATCACGCTACAATTAATAGGAGCAGAGTAGTGAAGGGAAATGTTGGGAAAACGGGAGAAATTACTCCATTTTTTAAGCTTCCGTCGCGTGTGCAACCTTAATGGTTGAAGCTACACAGAAATCATGTATGACGGAAATGTTCTCCTTAAAATTATATAAAAAATATCCTACGACAGCATATGTCTATCTTTTATGGTTGACTCACAATAACACGTGTAACTCCCGATAGCTTAGTAGTTCGAAGCTTTCTCATTATATTTGTCTACTCTTACGTTTATAACACTCTCAGTGATCCCTAATTAAAAAAGTTAACATTATTAAATATTCCATAAAAAAGAATCATAGAAATCGGTATAGAAACACCAAAGTTATACATGAAATACGCTAATAATAAGCCATCATGCGTGAATACTGAATCATGCCATAAGGATTATTTTTGTATATGTATAAGGTCGCGATTGCACAGGCAGACGGCTTGCTTGGCACCTAGAGGCTAGCGAATCACCTAGCGAGTAGCTTCGTAAAACGAACATTCTCGAACGTTCGCGACCGGCTCCATTTTTGAAGTCCGAAATCCACGCGGGCGTATCTGCGAGCGGAAGCTAGTTAAAGAATAAAATATAAGTAAGTGTAAAACGCTCTTTTTACAGTAAACATTATATTAGCAAAATAATTACAGAATACAATTTTAGACATTCTTTTGACAACGTCCAGCCAGAGAGAATAATAATAGAATAGTCGCCGCGTGACATATCTTCTCTTCTGCCAGCCTGCCCGCGCAGCCGAATACTTCCGGAAACGCACGATGTCATCGGCTAGGATTGCGGCGCGTAACATCGGCCATCCTGCAAAGTGAATACCGTAAGGTATTCACAAAAATAAATTTGAGAAAGTAGAACTGAATTGGGTACCTATATTTTAAACAAATAGGACCCAGCAACACAAATCAGAATGCTCATGTCTACAGACAGAATATGATCACAGACAATGAATGACAGAATATGTTCATGGTCACAGACAGAATATGATCAGAATGCTCATGACTACAGACAGAATATGATCAAAAGGCTCATGACTACAGACAGAATATGATCAGAATGGTCATGGCTACAGACAGAATATGATCAAAAGGCTCACGGCCACAGACAGATCAGATTAAATAAAATAAACAGTTACGCACGTTCGCATTGTCAGCCTGAAGTGTTGCGCCACTAATTTGACTTCACATGACTCCAGTCATTCCTGTCTCCAATGATTTAGTTTCTAAGAAAACACCCTCTCCAGTGAGCCAAGCAGCAGGCATAACGAAGTTTTTGTTATGAATGTCGTTAATCGTACTAATGTGCAGACATCAATTCCATATGCATTCCCAACATATTTACTTCAACAGACGTAGACGTTGCCATGGTAACTAAAAATCTGAGAATCTGGTAATTTTAATTTTGGCATTCAATAATTCGTCACAGATTTATTCCGATAGTTCTCTTCACATTCGAATTCAATGTAACTTCAAATTATCATTTGTATAATCCCACTTCTGAATGTAAAACGCTCTTTTTACAGTAAACATTATATTAGCAAAATAATTACAGAATACAATTTTAGACATTCTTTTGACAACGTCCAGCCAGAGAGAATAATAATAGAATAGTCGCCGCGTGACATATCTTCTCTTCTGCCAGCCTGCCCGCGCAGCCGAATACTTCCGGAAACGCACGATGTCATCGGCTAGGATTGCGGCGCGTAACATAAGCGATATAATTTAAAAAAAAAAACGACATTAAATATAAAATTTGATTTTTAAAACAGAATTAATGATTTCTGATACAGTTTAGGTGTAGCTCCGCATAAAGAGGTGCTAATTTTTATAAGTGGAGATCTCTCTACATGGCCGCAAATTAAAATCCGCGTCGCACGCGTAATAATTCCAAACTAAAACTTTTTTTTTTTTTTTTTTTTTTTTCTTTTAGGTCCACTAAACTAGTCGATAACACTAGAAACAAACTCTAAATTTAGAAAATAAATAGTTAAGAACATAATCGGGTGCTCGACTTTCTAGAAGTGAACACTACATGCTTAAAAGTAACATAAGAAATAAGTTACACTGTGTCTGTGACAGCAATAACAAATTAGCTGAAAATCACAAATTATGAACGGAATTCATTTAAAGTTTCTTAATCTGAGGGATTTCAACATTAAAAATATCAATTTCTTGAAGCATGTTATTATATGATTTACACATACGCCACAAAGGAGAGTGGTGACCATAATTGGTCCTCCGTGTTGGCAAGTTAAAAGTCACTCTATTATGGAGACGGCTGCTAGAACGAGGTACGGCAAAATTAAGCTTCATTAGCAGATCAGGGTTATCAATGTTACCGTTAACCACTTTTTGTAGATAAATTATGTCCGCTATCTTGCGTCTATCTTCGAGGGAACTTATTTTAAAATGAGCCAGTCTAGATTTGTAGCTATGTAAACTGCGGCAGAGGTTATTTGCATATGACAAATGATACAGAAACTGTTTCTGGATTCTTTCCAATCTCTGAACATGTACAGCATATGATGGGTTCCAGATAGTACAGCAATATTCGAGAACAGAACGAACGAAACAACCGATAAGGACAATGGAGATCTCGGGATCCTTAAAAAATTTCGTTTGTCGTAATATGAAACCAGTAAAACGCGCTGCTTTCTTTGTTACATTATCAATATGCTCACGAAAATCTAATTTTGAGTCGACTATAACACCCAAGTCCCGCATACTAGAGACTTCTTTAATGGGGATATTATTTATAGTATAATAAGCACTAAGAGGATATATTTTTCTTGAAAGTTTTAAGTGAAAACATTTAGATGTGTTTATTACCATTTTATTATTGGAGCACCAACTACTTATATTGTCGATATCTCTTTGCAAGCAAAGTATGTCATATGGGCTATTGATAACCCGATATAATTTTAAATCATCAGCGTATAACTGGTATTTGGATGTTATAGTCGAGCACAAATCATTGACAAACACTAAGAATAGCAAAGGCCCAAGGTGCGACCCCTGAGGCACGCCAGAAGGAACTAAACTGGTTCTGGATTTGAAACCTCTAACCTTGATGAGTTGTGATCGATTTGAAAGATATGATTCACACCATCTTAACAGTGAACCACAAATTCCAGCATGACCCAGCTTTTTTATTAAAAGGACGTGATCAACTACATCGAAGGCCTTGGAAAAATCTGTGTACACAGCGTGAACTTCACTTTTTTGTTCGAAAGCTTCAAAAACATCTTCCACGTAATTTAGAAGGTTTTTTTTTTTTTTTTTTTTTTAATCTTTATTTATTTCGGGGTTTTTATCCAGCTAGGATATGCCAACCCCATAGTACCTTATAACCTAAATATGGCTTTTTAACCTAAATATTTTATCTCACACATAAACAATATCTGTACGTATATGAAATGAACCTTGACCGTAGCTACTGGATAATTGTTATTATTTGACATAATTTCCTGGCAACGTTTGATTTTGGGTTTGATAAAATACTTTGGAGCAAACCTACGTCTTGTATGTTTAACTGAAACTCATCCAGTAGCGAGTCTCGTTCATGTTTGGTCCGTTGACACTCCATCAGCAAATGTTGGATATCTTCTGGGGTATTGCATACGACACAATTTGGAGAGTTCACTTTTTTAATTAGGAACGCAAACTTTGCTGATGGATAATGTCCTGAACGAAGTCTTAATGCTAACTTAATATAGCTCCTAGACAGTATATCATCAAACCAAGGTATCCGGGGAGGAGCACTTTGAATAGATCTATACCATATGCCTTTATTAGATGAGAGTTTATCAAAATGCTCCTTCCATTTGTCATAACAAACAATTTTATACTTATACATAACTTCCCAGTAATCTGCGGTGTAAACAAATATATTACCGTCTAAAACTGCTGATTTCGCTATTTGATCCGCCTCTTCATTTCCTTTCAAACCGCTATGTGCTGGAACCCATTGCAACTTAATGATTTTACCCTTTTTGGTTAGGGAAGTTATACATTTCAATATTTCATAAGCTATCGATGTACCTCTGCGGCCAGAGGCACATCGAGCTATGTTCTGTAAGGCACTCTTACTATCTGAAAGTATTACTATTTTTCTCCATTCTTGACTTATCACATAAGAGATGGCCTTAAAAATTGCAATGAGTTCCAAAGACATAATGGATACATCACCAACTATTTTATAACCGGCTCTATATGTCAAATGTGGGATAAACACCCCAGCTCCGGAGCCTTGCGGTCCTTTGGACCCGTCCGTGAAAATTTTATGCCAGTCCTTGTAGATCACGTCTAATTCCGATAACACATCCCCAATTAAAATATCAGGATGGATATTAGCTTTTGGGACTTTAATACATTCAAGATCCATGTTAATTATATTGCTAATGTCTATGGATGTAACCCAAACATCTAAAGAAAACATGTTGAGAACCTCATGACTATTTACCTTGGTGTGACTTTCTTCATTGAAAGACTTGACAAGTAAGGGCTTTTTCTTTCTTTCCCAGTATCTGTTATTACATAAAAGACTTAAATTAGAAATCAGAGAAATATTGATATTATTACGCCAAGATGCCATTTTTAAAGTGTATTTATACGCCAAGTATTGTCTTCTCAAAAATAGGGGGACAATATTCACCTCACTTTCCATGACGTGTATGGGCGTTGTTTTAAAATTTAGAAGGTTAGAGGTGGTTGATCTGCCAGGTAGAAAACCGTGCTGGTATTGATCGAAAAATGGTTTTAAATGAAACTGAATCCTTTTTTGTACCAACAATTCAAACACTTTACCTAGTGACGATAGTATTGAAATAGGTCTGTAGTTCATCACGTCACATGGGTCTCCTTTTTTAAGAATGGGAGTGATGTGTGCTATCTTCCATTTTGTTGGAAAAACACCTTCGGACAGAGATTTGTTAAAGATGTGGTGTAACGGCTTAGCAAGCTGTAACGAGCAACTGCTCAGAAATATTGGTGGAATTGAGTCAGGGCCGGGACCTTTGTTGGTGTTAACTGATTTGAGACAATTATATATTTCAGACTCTGCAAGTTGAAAACTACTAAGTGAGTTATGGATGCTAAGAGACTCAATACCGACTGTGTTCGTGGTTGCTTGATTACTATTACAATAAACCGAATGAAAATATTCAGAAAAAACGTCACTAATATCTTGGCCGCCTTGAACCTTTCGGCTTAAATAGAACATTTCATCTGGAATATCATTACTGTTTGATCTCAATGCTTTAATGAATGACCAGAAAAATTTAGGGTTTTTCTTTATATGAGTTTTAGCGTCCGATTTGAATTTATTTAAGCAATCGCGAATCATTGCAGCGCATCTATCTCTCAATATTTGGAATGTATGTAAATCCATGGGATTTCCATGCAATTTGTATTTTTTATGAGATTTGGCTTTCTCTTTAAGAGTTTTAATTAAGGGTAGATTAAACCAACAAGGGTATTTATTTTTGGTAACACGGGTTTTTGGGGTATGTTTGTAAATGACAGGGGTAATCAAGTCATAAAAAACGTCCAATGTTTGATCTACTGTGAGATCAGATTTGAAGTAGTAATTCCAATCAATTGAGTCTAATTCTACTTTAATATTTTGGTAGTCTGCTTTCCGGAAATTGAGGGTTTGTGTATTATTCATTTTTATGACTTTATGTGAATTGAGGTTTAATAGAATATTTATTGTAGGATGATGAATATCTTCATTCACAAGGGGTTTTTTATAATTACAAACTTTAAAATTATTGATGCTATTGGTAAAGATTAAGTCCAACATACGATTACTTTTATTGTGTATATGATTAATTTGGTGGAGGCAATTGAGTGAAAGTGTATCTGCGAGTAAAGTCTCAGTTTGATTCGGCGTAAAGGCGGGTAGGAAACTATTTGAACCGGGGGTACATACCCAATTCATGTTAGGAAGGTTAAAATCACCTGCCAACAATAATAACGAATTCTTCGTCATTTTTTGTTGGACTACGTTTGAAAAATTTGATAAAAAGGTTTCTAAAAGGGTTTGCGTAACAGGAGGTGGCAGGTATACGGTGCAAATACGGAAATATACAGTTGAACTACCATTGCGTAATTTTATAGTAACCCAAAGGTCCTCAACGGCAGATTCCCACTTTAAGTTGCGAATAGGTTCATGTTTTTTAAGTATTGCTATAAGCACTCCACCACCATCGCTTTTATTAGAAGAAGTCGAACTCCGGTCACGCCTGAATATCGCATATCTGTTGTCAAGTATTTCATGATCATAAATGGAATCGTTCAGCCAAGTCTCGGTTAACAGAATGACGTCCGCATCTTGCGCACACGCATTAGTCAAGAAAGTTAAAGCTTTTGTTCTCAGACCTCTAACGTTCTGGTATATAATATTAAAATGAAAGTGGCAATGATTCGATAGGACGTTGTAATGAGGTAGCATCACGTCAAAAATTACAGAGAATTCAGAAAATCGGCGTCCTTGATCCAGATGCTTTTAGAATTTAAATCTTTACGCATATAAATACGACCATTACGTGTCCATACAAATTTGTAGTTTTTCTCTTTTGCAATTTTACGAGTCACAGCGTGCAGATGTTTATTTGTAGGAGATAGGTGTTCGCAGACAAAGATTGATTTCTTGTCACCAGCTAGGCCAATATGCGATGAATTCAATTTATTGTTACGGTGTGTCCTGTTGAAGGTCTTGACCGCAGCTAAAACCCTGTCACGAACTAGAGGGCTTGACAACTTCACGATAATCGATCGTGGTCTATTTGATTCTCGATTAAATTTGGCAACTCGGTGATACTTGGAGATTTCGTGGTCTGGTAGAGAGCAGCCAACGGTGGTTGTTAGTTGCTGTACAATGGAGCGCAGATTTTCAGATTTGTGTTCCGGGACACACTGAAGTTCCAGATTACAATTTCTTGACTGTTGTTCAAAGTGGTCAAGTCTGTCATTTAATGATATAACTTGATTTTGCAGTGACAAGTTCAGGGATTCTAAATGTTCTATTGTTTTGCTTTTAATTTCTAAGTCTGCAGCCAGCTGGTCGTATTTCGTAGACATGAAATTAACACAATCAGTTAGTTCTTGAATCTTCGTGCGAGTGTCTGAGCTTTCTGTTTGGAAATTGCACGTGATGTCAGACAGCAATTTTGCTAAAGACTGTTCCAGTTTTTTATCAATATAACGTTTTAGATCTTCGTTACTGACAGCTACTTGAGGGACTGGATTAGGCGTAGATGCCGTATTGTGAGGCGGTGTGCTAACTCGATCCACGCTTTCGTCAGAAGACTTGCAGTCCATACATTTCCATGCGGCTTTGTGAGCCTTCGATTCTTTCGAAAAAATATCTGCAAGCACTCCTATGCACTGATAGTGATAAGAAGTGTTACACTTCGAACAAAGTTTGAGGTCAATGGCCTTAACACGCTTGGAACATTTTCGACACACGCTCATTTTCAAAATCCTCCACAGAACAAAAAATTTTTTTCAACGGTAACACTTACACTCTGTCAAAGGGAAATATAGAAGTGTCATTCGATTTTGACAGCGCGTGCGTACGTCAAATTTGAAATTGACGTTGTCAATTGAGTATGACAGTTCAATTATAAGCGGAGTGTGGGTAGATAATTCCAAATTTTCAGATTGTGATTTCTACTTATCTCTTTGAATTTTGAAACTTGCGGTTGAAGAAAGTTGTCGACTTCAATTGAGTAGTATCCTTTAGTCACACTAAGCACTTTTTAAGAAACTTTAAGATCGAGCAATGGTATTAATTATTTTAAATGTGATTAAGCAAGCGGAGCAGTGTACACAGTCTTAGTGTTGCCAATAGTTGACTTGCATAAGATACACCATTACAAGATAAAAATGTAAACACTCCAGATGAATAAGTGAAATCGGTCGTAGGTGTCGTCTGCTTTGTGACGTAATTCCGCATTTCTGCTCGAGTTACCTGGACGGCTCTTACAAATCTGCGCCGCATGGCCGAGTAAGCACTCGCCGGATAAGAATTTCATACATATTACTTCAGACGGACGGTATTTATTATGAATTTATGTGCGTGACTTAACTGCTTTTTATATTTGATAGGATAGACAGAATCGTACGAAATTCGGAGCTCAGACACTTTTTCTGTCTAATATTGTATTGTCTACAAGCGGTCTAGACCACTATACGAATTTTGAACTCAACTGCATATTGAATCTTATTCATCCAACTTGGGTATAATTTATAAGCTCACCAACTCCACTGCTCAAGTGGACGACTACTTAATCAATGACGCGATCGAATGCTTTGAAATAGGATAAAATCCATGATTCGTTCGTTCAATTTTTAAAAGCATGCCTAAGCCGTTAAAGCTAATACAGCAAAATCGGAGGCAAATTAATGCAGATAGAATTTAACTGGGGTGGTTCGGAGCTTAGTTTTCTCGTTTTTATCCATACGCGCTGCATCGATTTCCTACTGTACAAAGGCGTCAATGTTTATGCCACTCGTATCTATGCAATTTGATCAAAATTCCTTGGTGTTTTAAAGTTATTTATTTATACAGTCGTCTAATGGCTGTTATTCCTTGACCAGCTTTGGCTTTCATTTGGCGGATGCTTTATTCTACTTATTGCCACGTTATTAAACTGAGTTTGGCATACTTCTGATAGTATTTTAGGATAAAGCCGAGAATACTTGATTTTTCGGCTCCTTGCTAAAGTAATTGTGTGCACCATTTATAATACATATTTATGAATATTTATTTATTAGTATGGATTTTGGGTGCAGTAAGTAAACGCACGTTTTGTGGACGAGATGTTGATTATTATACGTTATATTAATTCCGATTCTTGATATACATATTAATGTTAAAAATGTTATAAAATGTTTTTCATGAAAAAATATAATTTAACCATGTTGGGAATTTTTCCTTAAAAATCATGTTTGTAGTATTTCTATTATTCCATTTTGAACAAACGGTACCAACAAAAATGGTTATTGTCAAATATCGTGCAAATTCCTTTGCCTTTTATGCCTAGTTTATTTATAATAATATGTTAGCATTTTAAATGTCACATTTTTGGTTCATTGTAATGTTATATCAACCATATTGATTTTCGTTCCACGTAAATTGTCATTTGACAGCACTTTATTAATACCCATTATGCGATTAAGATCAAGAGACTAATCACATTGGTGGATTGCGAGTGATTTTATTGCGGAGCAAAACGGCAGCGAACTGTCGAACACGCTGTGGACTATAGATGAATATAGATTTGTAACACTAGTTTTAATACGCGGCTTATCCCGCGTAAAAGTCTTTTTGTGGAAATGAATTGGTACTTAAAACAATACGATATATCGAAAGCACATGTTAGTAAAAGAAAGAAAAAAATCGCTGGAGAAACTAATACAAAAATTTTCTTTGTGTTCCCAATCACATTATGAGAATTGATTTATTAATTATTCAGATTTAAAAATATCAGCCATGTTCAAATGCCTTAATTTTTCGCGCCCTACGGATGACGTCACAGAGCACGTTCCATGTTGTTTACTGTTTGCACAAAGAATCAGAAATTAAAGTTCTTTATTTTACATCGCTGTTTCGTCATGGAAGAAGCTGAAAAACAATTTTATCGATATTGCCTGGTACTAACAGGCCAAAATACTACTTAAAGGACAACAGAAAAAGTGTTTTTTTAAATACGTACACAAAAAGATTCAATTGGTCATCGTGTTGTTTTTGACTAATTTAATATGTCTCGCGTAAGTTTTAATAATATTAATTGGTCATCTACTTCGTTGGGTATCTACGTTTCCATTAAACACTTGAACATTCACAGGCATACAAAAATCAATAAAATCTATTAAAATTTTATAAAGTAAAGTGACTGTTAACAACATTAATTGAGTTTATGACTAGGTAAGTATAGCAGAGTGTACGTAATACGTATGCATAAAAACCGATTTAATGGATTAAAAAATACCATATATTACAATAATTACCTCGCAGCATTTATTTCTTTGCCCTCAGCGGACATAAACTTTGAATTTGATGTTAAATATGCTGCTAAAATAAAAGTATCTATTTTTGGGGATTGTCTGATCGTACTTTGACAAAACCACTTTCCGCCATTGTTATTGATCATTCCTAATATAAATATGTATCGAAATCGCACAAGGTATTAGAAACACTACAGGAATACAAATAAAAACATTTTTCTCTCAAACACGACTAGCAAAGTATGACTATAATGTGACGTCACGTTTCGATTCGACCAATGGTGGTGCGTTTCACAAATTTGAATTTCGCGCGCATAATTTACACTTTTTGAATAATGTTTTATATATTTAAATAGAAAGTAAATGAGAAAATAATGGTTTAGGTGTAATATCGGAACTATAAAGTACTTATTAGGGATAAAAAAAATTAAGTCAATTTAAATCACATGCACATTCCCTATTCACGGGGCGCGAAATGATAATGATGATGATAAAAGTAAATATATAAATGGGCAGGGGCGGCATTTTACAGATTTTGCCTCGTCTCGAAAAAATTAAAGGCAATTGCAGGCAAGTTTACCGCCATTCCAGGCACAAATCCTAGACTCCGGTGTGATAAACAGAAAAAGTCTATATCACTTTGAGCGACACGGCGCGACGATCGAACCCAAGACTTAGACTAGCATTGCAGTCATGCCGTAATACAACTAAGCCACCTAGGCAGTCAGACTTCCCTCATCTTGTAAAATTACCTAGCGGCGTGTCCGTCGTGATATACGTGTCTTCTATCTGAATTTTATTCTTTTCGTGTCCAACATTCACATTTCCAACACCTGCAGGAATTTACTGAAGTGGCCCACGGGTATATTTAAATCTGTTACTAAATTAATACATACTTTGTATAACATTGTTTTAGTACTGTAACTATTTTGGTGTTATATATTTGTATAACTATTAAAATACGTCGTTAAACAAAAGTGCTTGAGAATTCTCCCCTCAAACTAGTTTGAAGTCGAGAGATTTCTTTGACGCACCTAACGATATAGTCGGTCGTATGCTGCCTCGGTGGAAACTGACACAAAACCTAGTTAAATCATATAGCTTGCATATAAATTCCTTCAGTGTTTGATCCTTTATGACGCTTTGATATTTCCACAATAAAGAATCTTATCGTTTCCGTTTATATACAAAAAGTACCTGTTATATTGAACGATAAAATATTTACTTATAAAAAATACATAATGAAAGAAACAAGTCCTGCTAATGCCGTACCTTTATGTGCCACGATTGCCATAAAGAGAAGACAACACAAAGAACTTTAAATGGACTCTGCATTACAGTTAGCTGCGCTTGTCACCATGAGAAATTAATATTGATTATTACACTAGCTTTGTTTTAAACTTAAACACAAAAGTAAACTATTGTTTAGCATCAGAAATAGATAATGAAGTGCCTACAGATATGGATTCGCGCATCTCAGCAAATGTATATCTAAACGTGTATTTGTAAAGAAGAAAATCCGCACACAGTTAATATCAGGTTTAATTCATAGTGTATTACACGTGCTACTGAAAAATTTAACTGAGTAGCTGAAACCGAATAACAAATACTTATAATTTAGAAACAATTTTTAAAATAAATATGGAACTTTCACAACGCTCAAGTTTTATTTCATCTTTAACATTTCGTTACCGGTTGCATCACAAGCCAGAGAAAAATTGCTATTGATTTTAATATTAGTTGTACTCAGAACTTAGGCAAATTCTGCTTTAACACATTGTTCTTCGCGAACAAAGTTATAGGTTAAAGTTCGCTAAATAGTATCTTCAAATCTTTCAAGCAGTAAACAATTTGGTATCGCCAATTCGAGCATGTAATACTTCGATTTTACTTAATATTTTGATAAGCCGCTTCGTAACATGACAGGTTCAGTCCCTTTATATCGAGTTAGTTACCCAAATTCTGACAAGTTGAACTTAATCAAAGCTTCGGTCTAATTTCGTGAGGTTGCCTAAAGATTCACAAAATGACAGCTCTCTAGGCGTCTAGTGCCCACACATTCACGACACTAATAAGCTACAGGTCGCTGACCTGGAATAAGGCGGCTGCCAGCAACTCTTCTAGATTAAAATGAGCTCTCTGACCTGTCCTGATTTTTACATGGACGTTGCCAAGATGGCAATTGCTTTCTTTAAGTTTTTGAATGGTCTCCGTATGGTTAAACGTAACCAGAAATGACTTGTGAACGGTACGTGGAGGATTCAATCCGCCCGCCTGTCCCTGTATAGAAATTATTCAATAGGCTTTTAACAAAGTCTCAAATCGATTAGCGGAGACATTAAAAACACATCGACGTTGTCGATTTAGTATGATTAAAAATTATAGAAATCAAGTTCGTAAAGTGGATACTAATCAACGACATTTTGAATATCGTATAGACTGGTTGATGATTTGACTGTCGTAAATTTTCTATTAAAAGAGACCAGGAATATGCATTTTGCGGATGTTATTGTAAAAAGGCTTTACAAAATAAATAATTATGGCGAGAGAAGCTACGCGCGAGTTACAATTTAACGAATTTATATGAAATACAGATAACGTTAACTCGTTGAAGTATTGATTTAAGTGAATAAGTATAAGATGACATGTTTGAATCTACTATTTTTATTCCAGTTATATTGTTATGTTTTTCTTTTATTATTTTTAATAAATTTACAAAAGGTAACCCGGTAGGAATCGCCTTGTATGGACGCTTCGCCACTGATGTGTATATTATTTATCGATTATCATTCGCTTTAACGATGAAGGAAAATATCATGAGAGAACCTACATGTCTGAGAATTCCCCAAAAAGGATATCAACGGTATGTAAGACTGGCAACCTGCACTAGGCTAGCGCGGTTATTTAAAGTCTGAAATCCTCTCAGAAGTAGATGAGGCCCGTGCTTAGCAGTGGGCACTATATAATACAGGGCTCGTATTACTATTATATACTATAACATTTTTAAACTATTTCAAACTAGAAATAAAGGGGGTATAATGGTGGTGTTGTTAATAACGATTTATCATTAACTAGTTTTTGTTTAAAAGACTCGTGGCTGCGAGATAGTAATATTTGTAAAATATCAAGATGACTAATTTACATTAATATTTTTTATTTTAGTTCAAAGAAACTATTAACAACTGAGATCGGTTAAGCGCTAAGTCAAAGATAGATTCTTTGTAAATATTTGATGAGCGCAAATTTACATTGTTTTTTATTCGAGTATTTTCCACATATACAGGGTTACAGATTAAGTCGACCTAGATCCTTTAAGAGGTTATAGTTTCCATCATTTCTGACTACTTACACTATGAAACACCATATCCCAAAACGAACCGTTTTCAAGATATTGGACATTGAAGTTTTTTTCATAAAATCCAGTCATTCTTTCTATTTACCTATATTTTCTTTACTTTCTATCATTTGATTTACGTCTGTTTGCTCTTATTGTGTCGGAGACAAGTTGTTTTATTATTATCCACACTAAAATTTTAGATTCATGAACCGACTGCGTTGTAGCAGTCGATTGATTATAAAAAATATAAATAATTCCGGAACGACTTTACTCATATCAGTTTAACTATTTGAAATGTTGAAAAATAAATGTATGAAAGATACTCGGCAGATGTGCTTAAAAATATCTACGTTTCAATAGCTATCTTACAAGGTATAACAAGCTTGGGTTTTATCTATACTTTTGGAAAATAACATTGATGAAAGACTTCCATGTAGACCTAAGGAATAAAGTCAAACTTATTACTTGGATCAGAAAATAAAATAAAATAATGAAATGGTTAAAAAATTATGTTCTGTTCAACGTCCACCAATATCGTTGCCCGAGAACTTGAACTATCGCAGTGGAAAGTTTGGTTTACGATGAATACTGCCGGATTATCTAAAATACCTCAACACTCATGACTGGGCTCCAAATACTTAGGGTAATTCCAAAAGAAACGGCCACAAAGGTCACAAAGACGATTCCGTTTAAATGTATGGGTGGGAATAATATCGCACCATTTGATTGGGTCACCGGGGGGACTGACATGACCATGAAGGCTGCAAAGTCTTCGAAACGTCGGGAGCAAATAAAAATATTAAAACCGCGATAAAATCCGAAAAATAGTTTAATTCTTTTTTATTTATTTTGGTTCACAAAACTGGGTAAAATATTAAATTTAACTTATATAAAGTAGTACATGCGATCACAGGGTGAGTAGCGATAATATTGTCCTATCTAGGTGTGAACACTACACGCGGAATGGGCTTGCGTTTACTTTAACAAGTCAGTCAAAGTACAGATGTACGATTTATAATTAGTGATAGTATCCCTGCTTGAGTTCTAAATAAAATAAAAAGTACCGCTGCATGGCGGCAGTTTTCATTCTAACATCCAATAACTTGCGAGTCGAAAAACTAAAGCCTAAGAGATTATCGGGATTTAAATTTTTTTACGGGCTTTTGCCTTTTAATCTTTCATTGCTACGATCACAGATCGGAAAGCCTACACGCTACTCTTACCAACGAATAATAATTATATATCCATAAACATAATATATTTGTGTGCGATTGTTCCAATGACTGTATTGTTGTATTACGTGTGCGGCACGACTATCGAGTTAGGTCTCGGGTCGAATGTCGGCTCAGGTAAAGTAACATTGGGTTTTTCTACTCGGCCCGGAGTTAGGAAATATGCCGAATAATAATAATAATAATAGAAATAGGGCCGTCTCCTATTATATGGGACCTGACATAGTTTGCCAAAATTGGGTCTATTACACCTCTGAAAAAGGAAAAGGGCGTGATGCTATGCATGTATCGTTCAAGAATTCACTTTATGTTATTATATCATATATCTCCTTCTTTGTAATAATAATAAATAATAAATAATAATAATATCAGCCCTGTATTAGCCTGTATGTAGCGTGATGAAAAGTATACTATAACCAGCACAGGAGTATGAAAAATAATTGTACTAAGTTTCGTTAAAATCCGTCGAGTAGTTTTTGTTTCTATAACGGTTATACAGACAGACAGACAGACAAAAATTTTACTAATTGCATTTTTGCCATCAGTATCGATCTCTAATCACCCCCTGACAGTTATTTTGGAAATATATTTCATGTACAGAATTGACCTCTCTATAGATTTATTATAAGTATATATATATATATATATATATATATATATATATATATATATATATATATATATATATATATATATATAGATAGAAGATATATTATATTCTATCTAGAAGATATATTATATCTTGACCAACTTTCCTGACTTAATCCAAATTCCGAAACCAATTTCCTTCCTGTAATATGTTTCCCTAGCTTTATTGGCATTGGTGTAGCGCAGCAAAACAGTGCTTGTAGCCATAAAAAATCCTCTTCCTCTTTTTAAATATTTTTACGTCTTTTGTAGGTTTATTATTGTAGGGCTAAGTTCAATCTTTGATACTCAAGTTACTTTGTGATGTTATGCAAGTATGCATATAGTAATAATGTTTCTAATGTCTGTTTATTTTGAAATTACAAAGTTTATTGTTTTTTATTTTAATTTTATCCATTATTACGTTAATAATCTTAATAATAATGTGCTATTAGCATTTAGTTCCTAATACCTGTTGCTTGTGATTTAAACTACAAAGTTTATTATTATTACATTTTAAGTTTACCATTAAGGATACTCATTCATCATTTTAAGGATACTCATGTTCCTCATTTCTAAACTACAAATAAAGTTATAACTATAAATGTATTTTATTTTCATGCATAAAAATTTTGGAAACCGGGTGTTGCGCTCATTCAGGTAACGTTAACGTCATTTAGAGAACTTCACTATCATTTTGGGAACGCCATCATCATTTTCGGGAACGTCACAAAAAGTCAAATACATCACTAATACGTAACTTTAAAGTTAAATCTAGCATACATAGAATGAAATGACCTTTGACCTTGTGTATTTCTATTATTTTTATACAACTTAGTGCAAGAATGTTTAAAATAAATTGAAGTTTTGGAGCAGAATTTACACCAGTTGAACATTTATGGAGAGTAATTTGAAAAATAAGCGTTTCGAATTTAAATATGTATAAAATAACAACATTTTTCGATTTAGGAACAGGTTTATTATAACTTATGGAAGGTGATTTTGAAATACATAAGTTATGTTATTATTTAAAAATTATTTAAAAGTGTTCCCGAAATGAGTCACGTCTCTGGCATAATTCTTATTAACAGGTAGAATTTCGAAAATATACATGTTTGTGCGTGCCTCTTCATAGAAAAGATTCATGACAAATTAAATAACAGACTCCTATTATTAGTTTTGTAAAAAAGAAAACTTTATTTCTCAGATATTTGAAAACCTAAAATGCTCACCTCTGTGATTTTGACCCATATATAATAATAATAATATCAGCCCTGTATTATATACTTGCCCACTGCTGAGCACGGGCCTCCTCTACTACTGAGAGGGATTAGGCCTTAGTCCACCACGCTGGCCTAGTGCGGATTGGTAGACTTCACGCATCTTCGAAATTCCTATAGAGAACTTCTCAGATGTGCAGGTTTCCTCACAATGTTTTCCTTCACCGTTAAAGCGAAAGATAAATTCACAAAGAATACACACATGATTTTTTAGAAAAGTCAGAGGTGTGTGCCCTTGGGATTTGAACCTGCGGACATTCGTCTCGGCAGTCCGTTCCACACCCAACTAGGCTATCGCCGCTTTTTTGTAATAGCTAGTATTAAAAGGGTCACAACTTCCCCACTGGACACTATAATCATTATCAGCCTGTAAAATAATCTTTATTAACGGTAGGGCCACACGGCGTGGTGTGGTGACGATGCGGTGAGTCATTTGCATCCTTTGTGTGGATGCGGCGCGTTTCGTGTGGCCTCACTCCCAGTGTAATAATTTCTATAAAAGCCAGTTCAGCAACGTTATTTTACAGTCTGTTTATACACGAAGATTTTATGTATTGATACGAATGTATCCATCTTAAAATCACAATTCCCTAATTGTATTCAAAAATAGATGTTGTAGCAACACTAAGTGTATAGTGTATACACCCTACACTTTTCTGGTATAACAGTGAGTCGTTTAGTTGTTTAAGCGAAAAGTGAATAAATAATTTAATGAGCTGTAGTCACAACATGAGTTAACGATAGTAAAGAAACCGATGAGTTTATAGGAAAATTTTACCTTTTACCACTGATTAATTGTGTTTTCTAGACATGTTTACAAATATAGTATTCTATTTAAGGGTCAAATTTATTGCTTTAATTATTTATTACAGAAATAACTGTATTTATTACCGTATACTTTAATAAATTACTATGTTAATTGTATCGACACTATGTTACTAGTTTTATCTCGGAACCACTTCAAGTTGACTGTTGACTGGACAGAATGCCTTCAGCATTAAGTCGCCCTTAACATTATTTGCATGAAGAGCAAATTTAGCGAAGTGGAAATGAGAGCATTAAGAAGCATGTGTGGTGTGTGGTGACTATGAATGATAGAGTGCGGAATACTACGGTCATGGATATGTGTGGAGTGACAAAGGATGTAATTACAAAAATTGAGAAGGGTATGCTAAGGTGGTTTGGACATTTGGAGAGGATGGATGATATGAGACTGACAAAGAGGACATATAAGGCGAATGAAGATGGAAGAGCCAGTAGGGGTCGACCGCACCGAACCTTCGAATGTCAGATATCTGACATTCTCAGTAAAGGCCACGTCAAAAGTACCCGAAACCGGCGGGAATGCATGAAAAGATTAATGAAGGTGGAGGCGCGAGAAGTATGCCAGAATCGTGAACAGTGGCAATCCATAGTCTCTGCCTATCCCTATGGGATAGAGGCGTGATACTAGTAAGTGCAAATTGATAAATAAATATATTAAATAATCCCCAAGCGTTAGTCATATTCTCGTCCTAATATCGCCTGTTTTATCTTGTGAATAAATTCATACGATTTTTACTTTTGCATAATACAGCATCGCAGCACTTCTTAGATGTTTGTTCCGAATGTTAAAGTGCCTAGTAGGAATTATCATAAATTCGTATGTCGTAAACACACAGCTCATATTACGTGAAATTTAGGTCATTTTGCAGTATATTTTACGAATGAATAAATAGGGTTAGGCTATTTATACAAATTGATCCGGAGAGTTGCTGGGTGTATGTTGAAAGACGCGATTGCCCAAAATAACAAAATGATAGAGTGATCCTTACTTATTATAAAAATTCGCCCCGCTGCGTTTTCTGAACACGATAAACTCAAAGACTATCGAATGGATTTTGATGAAATTTAGTATAGGGATAGATTGAGAGTTGAAACACTGAGAAGGACATTGCTTTGTTTCCCAGGAAAATATTACATAGCGGGATTTTTATCCAGAAAAAACTATCAGTTGAAAGGCGAAGACCCGAGCAAAAGCCAGTGATATCTAAATCAAATGTTTTAATAGCTTTTACGATCGCTTTTATAAATTATTGATAAAATCTTCGATAAAAAAAATATTTTTCAATCTACAATTACCCGTTAATAGCCACTCTCTATTAACGACGCATTGCCAGAAGTGTGCGTTATATTGCTGAGCCGTTTAGATTTTTATATATTAATCTACTGGCATTTGAAGTCTGACACGATCGATGCTAGTGACGCATACGGCTGCCGCGTTATTCCGTTTAAAATTGTAATAATTGAGTAATATATGTATTCAAAGATTTCTCGGTTTTCTCCTGTTTTACTAACGTCCATGTAATAGAAATATGTGGGATTATTAATACCCTCATTCTGACACATGGTATGCTACAACCTATATATTCTCGTACGTACTATGATACTCCCAATGCGACAGAGTGTTAAATGCGATTAAATGATAAGCTTGTGTGAGGGGTTTGGGAGCCCTGTGTATATGAATTTGCATTGTCAGATGATCTGATTAGATGTCAAACTCGGCATAGTGGCCCACGTAAGTATGTCGCTTTTCGGGATCAGCGTGTGTACCTATATCCGGTTCCAATAGGCCGGCATAATTGTGTCGACAGTCGATGGGTCATCTCTCGTCAGGCGAAATTCTCCTGGATGCCACTCCACTCACTATCAAGTGCAGCGGGACTACTTTGCCATGCACATATACAAAATAATATAACCAATGACGATTTTTCATATTGAAATTATGTTCCGGAAGTAGAGACAAAATATCGTGAGGAACTAAGAAATATAAGTTTTTAGCATAAACCGGCAAATGGGTGTAATAGCCTCCTAACTCATTATGGACTGTAAGAACATATAAATTACAATTTCAGGAGAATAGTTGATTGTTGCCGGCCGTAAAAGAAACGAATAGGAATTAGGAAGAGAGGGTTGTTTTGGCCTCCGTAAATCTTACCAAACGAAACACAACGAGCACTCCACTTCAGTTTTGTGTGAAGCGATGGTAGCACCTCAGTCGAGCTAGGCCATTCACATTGCAGACGAATATGTTGAAAGTCAAACTTAACATTTTCTTTATTTAAATAATGTTTTACAAGCTCTTTTCAAAGCGGCGATAGGCTAGTTGGGTGTGGAACGGTCTGCCGAGACGAATGTCCGCGGATTCAAATCCCAAGGGCACACACCTCTGATTTTTTTAAAATTATGTGTGTATTCTTTGTGAATTATCGTTTGCTTCAACGGTGAAGGAAAACATCGTGAGGAAACTTGCATGCCTGAGAAGTTCTCTATAGGAATTTTGAAGGTGTGTGATGTCTACCAATCCGCAATAGGCCAGCGTGGTGGACTAAGGCCCAATCCCTCTCAGTAGTAGAGGAGGCCCGAGCCCAACAGTGGGACAGTATATAATACAGACCCTGGGAAGGACATAGGCTACTTTCTATTCCGAGAAAATAAGTTGAGGACTTTTATAATTTTTTTTTTTTATTGTTTACACAAAAAAAAAAATACAATAATTATACAATACTAGCATCTATTAAACCACAGAGGTTTATACTAGAGCTGATAAGAGTTTACAACAGTAACGATACATAACTATAGGTACTTAGTATATATAATATACAAAAACTGTAATTATTATTCCTTAATGACCGGGTAAATCTGTATACACCATTAACTACACCAAATATACTTAAACTTATTGATTGGTTAAAAAGATAGTTTTCAACTTAAACTTATAATTAGATGGTGTAATTTTCTCAATTAGGTCGGTAGGCAAGTTATTAATAAGTCGGGGTATAATATAGTTAGCTGTCCGCTCCCCGTACGCATTGTTAGCACTCGGTTGAAATAACTGGTTTTGAGCGATTGCCCGAGTATATATAGGATGTTTAATGACACTTTTTACGGACGTATTAAAATAATAATGTTTAAGTAGGGTATATTTTATTAGTGAATAAATGTTCATTATTTTGCAATGCTTAAATAGACCTTTTTCATCATGAGTATATTGGGGTTTGACATTAGTGGAGACAATCGTTTTGATAATTTTTAATTGGAGTTCATATATGCGACTAACATATGTTTTAAACGTACGACCATAGCAAAGAAGGCCATATTGTATATAAGATTCCGCCAGTGTGTTGTAAAGCATTAACTTTGTCTTGAAAGGAATACGCCTGCTTAGTATTTTCATGTTTGCCAAGAACTGCCTTAAATTACTGCAAACATATTCAATATGAAGAGACCAGTTGAATTTACTGTCCATTAATACACCGAGGTACATATGTCTGTCAACAGTTTCAATAAAAGGACATTGACAAGTTTTGCAATTAGAAGAGTGTAAACAATTATGATCGTGGGCCACTAGTTTTTTTTTAAATGAAGTAAGTGTGATATATGGCGATTTAATTACTAAAAGCTTAGTTTTATTAGCATTTAACACCAGACCAGAGTCATGGCACCACCTTGCAAGGGAATTTAGGTCAGATTGCAAACGTCCTATAGCTAATTCTGGATCTTTATCGGCTATTAAAAGACATGTATCATCCGCGAATTGGTAGCACGTGCTGTGTTGGATACATTTATTCATGTCATTAACATAGGTCAAGAAAAACAATGGACCCAAAACCGAACCTTGTGCAGTTCCCTGGGTTACTGGTCTAAGATCGCTGTATGTATTATTTATTTTTACAGTAAACTTCCGGTTTTTGAGGTAGTTATTGCACCATGAGAGCAAGGGCCCACGTATACCACAATTTTCCAACCTCTCTATTAGTTTGCTATGTATTAAAGTATCAAACGCACGTGAAAAGTCGATGAATAAGGTCAGTACATGTTTTCTTTTATTTAAGTGGCCATAAACTTCGTCCGTAACTTTAGACAAGAGGTCTAATGTGCCTATACCTGTTTGAAAACCAAATTGATTTACATAAATAACATCATGAACTTTATAAAATTTATGAATTTGTTCACATACAAACTTTTCTACAATTTTGTCAATTGAAGGAAGCAACGTATTGTGGAGCTCTTTCACGCGGACAATACCGCGAGCAAATGCTAGTACCGTAATAAACTTTTTTGTAAAGACGTTCGTCAATAGTTTAAAAAAAATTCAATATTAATATTCATAGAAAGTTTATTGAAGAAGTATACCTACGCTTAACCAACAGAAGATGCCTAAATAAATTCACTACAGTTTTTAGATATAGCCATGCCTTGTTTCGGAGTCTTGAGCATAAATGTAATCATAGACTAAAGTAGGTTAAGTTTTCATTCAGAATAATAGTCATGTCGGAGTGGAGCAATAAAGGCTTAGACATTGTTTTAATCACTTTTATTGTATCGTATAAAACGTACAAATGTGCCGTCAAAAAGATGAATTATTCTGTGTGCACTAACTGGTTGATCAGTAAATTGCTGCTTTATAAGGATTTAAAGCAAGTTCTTGCAAGCGATGCCAATTACAGCGTTGGTTTACATTTTAAATAAACTCGTAGTGATTGAGGAGAACTGATATCTTGACTTAATGAAATCTTGATTTAAAGTATGTTTTGATTTTTAATATTCAGTTATATTTATTTATAAGCACCGTATTTAGATAGATAGACATTTTTTAATGTTTTCAGTATTTTACAAACATAATAATTCCTTTGAATACTATTATAACTAATTAGGCAGTATTATGAGACAAACCTCTTTCAGGCAAGCTGCAATTCTAATAAATCAATATGGGTCTATATCCAACAAGACTTTGTACGAAGTCCACATAAGGTTTTTGTCTTCCTTAAAAGACTAAAACTTTTATAATTATTACACAGGTCAACATGAATTTGGACTGTGATAAGAGGGTATAAAATTTCGTTAGATTTATCGATAGTTAGATGTTAAAAAATTATACGGCCTGAAAAATTTGCTTTTGTATCCAGGAGAATGATTGATTATTATTTTAGAAAATCCGTGATTTAAATCTTTATTTATTGATATATATACATTATATATACATTTTTATCAACTTTTACTATCATATCAAATTACAAAATATTGGAAAAAAGTTTAAAAGTGAATCCTATTACTTTTTCTTTCGTGTTTATAGGTATTTTCTTTCACCAAACCCCAAATATAGTCCTCCATAATATTTTCGTTGTATTGGCCTTGATATCGTTGTTCGAAGTCCATGATATATTGATGAAAACGTTCTCGTTGTTCTTTTGACTACGCCCCCTTGTTATCAAATTTATTTTAAATGACCATGCAGTATATGTGTTTTAAGAGACAATCTGCAACACATAGCTTTAAAGTCTTGTAACATGTTATCAACTAGCTCTCGCTAATTTTCAACTTTGTTATTCCCTAAAGTAATCCTTGAGAACCATTCTAACTTTTTTGTTTAGCACAAGTAAGTAATTTTGGAAATTCTTCACTGGCAAAAAGTTTCTTAATTTGTGGGCCAACAAAAATTCCAGCTTTACCCTTTGCATCTGACATCTTTGGAAACAAGATTTAAAAAAATGTAAAAGCTGTAGTTCAGCAATAGGTTCACATAGTAGTAGAGTATAATTAATAGAAAAATCATAAAATAAATTTTATGACAAAGACATTTTTTGTCTACTTGTGTTATCAATATCGTGTATTTCAGATAACAATTTTCTTCTGTTGATTAGGTAAGGAACCCTTATATATAAATGTAAAATAGTCTTTATATTATAATAAGTGTATATTTGAGCTTTCGACCCCTTAACTCTTGTACTGCATTCTATTTGTGAAAACATTTGAATGACCTTCTCATATTTATGTTCAACTATTAAAATTTAATATACCTGTAAGTTTTCCGAAAACAAAATAAAATATGCAAAATATTGATTATTTGTTATTTCCGCATGAAGAATTGTAAATACTAAGAAATGGGTACATAATATATTTGCCTGTAATAAATTTCTTACGGAATAGAAACAAGGTACTTATCGTCATCATTATATCATTCGTTTTTTTTCTATCGTTACTAAGCTGTTTTTGATTGACCATAATTGTCGATTATGTATTAAGTAACGACTTGAATAGGAAACAAAATTTTCTCGAAAGACCGTTTAGGCTTGTCGGTTTGAAAGCAAAGCCCTATTTCCCGCTTGCTCATTACACGCTCCATGAGCTCTAGTTAGCTATAAGTAGGTAACTATGCTAGCAACACAGTCTTTATTTTCCTACTTCCGCTTTTGAATGTGTTTTGAATAAGAAGTTGAAGTTTTAAATATTTATGTGTGTAATTATTTAATGGCACTATTGTATTTGTTTTTTAAATAGTTATATTAATAATTATTAGTGTTTCGTAACCGTTGTTTATAATAATATAAACTATTTCTATAATAATTCGCGTAATGGTCATATGTGTGTGAGAGCGAAAATCATTCAAATTCGCACACATTTGCCGCCAACTAAATCGACCAATACCGCTGGCCAATGGGAGGCCACGCCATTCAGCGGATGGTGCAGTAACGAAAGGTCGCAGGGGCGGCTGCGGTCGCAGACTAGACACTTCAACGTCAGAGGAAGCCCGCAGCTGTCCCTAATGCGCCGAAGAGGGCCACCGCGGAGTTTTAGCTGGTAGGCCGTGCATAGGTTAAGTTGTATATAGGGTTAGGGACTCGGCCCGGCGGTCGCCCGAAGGTCACCATCAAATCCGGACGGCTCAACGCGCGAATATTCGTTTATGTCCCTATGTATCATCAAGATACAATTAGTTTTTCTCATGCCTGTAAGGCCTTGGCGCTTGGTCAGAATTTAAATCCTAATTTATTTGTGCGCGTCAATGTAGTACATTGCGCTAACTGCAGTTTGAGTGCGAGATAGGTAAAAAAGAGGAGAATAAGAGTATTACATTTAAAACCAGTGGTCTTACTTATTAGTATTAGTGTTAGTTGTAAGATATATTTTATATCCGCCCACATAAGGACCATCGTACACAAGGGGCTAAAACCCGCCATAGTGGTCCACGTAAGTGTGTCGCGTTTCGGAATCAGCCTATGGATATCCGGGTTCAACAGGCCGTTATAATTCTATTGGACCCCACTCCACTTACCAACAGGTGCAGTGGAGTCTCCTTGCCGTGCAAAAAAAAATAGTGTCTTTGATTCCAAATGTATTAAATAGAAAGAATGCTATAAATGGTGGATAGAATATTCATCAATAATATTTATTCATCGCATGAAATAACATTTTTCATATAACTTGTAACCTGTCCGCGATTTACGACGACGATACAACTATAAAATAAACTCAAAGTGATTTGAACAAGATCACTCACAATCCTATAATTTATTAAAATGTAGTGTACAGATGGATTGAAGGGATATTTCCAAATGGGTCCCTGAGGAGTCGCTTGGATAACATTGCCGAATCGAATCCGTGTTTGATTTACCTACTACGATATCTGATTTAAGGGAAGTCATTAGTTCTTTGAATCCAATTCTAAAATACCTAGGATATGCCTAGAAAATTAGTAAAAGATCCTGTGATTTTTTCTTGCGCCTACTACATAGATATCTTTTGTCTTGAAATCTACGTACGTTAACCTTTCATATTATATTCGCCTTTAAAAACTTTGTGTAAAGTGAAACCAATAAACAGTTAAATCAACGTATTTCTATCGACTAAATGTTGGTGAACTCATAGGTAAATCGTGATTGTGATGAGACTTGACGAGCATTTGTTGAGATAAGTTGGTAGCTTGATGATAAGACATGAGTCAAGACTAAATAATGGTAACACTAACCACAACTTTAGCGCCTATGCAGACGGCGTATTTCTAAGGCGCCGACGATGTCTTTTATGAACGCGCTTTCAAGGCGCTGTAGATGACCCAAAGTAAATTGTCGTATTTGTATCGATTCAAACGCGCGTACAAGGCTATACTAATGTGTCCAAGAACCGCGTTCAAAGTTCGTCTTTATTGCAACTGTTTATGAATTGTCGGAGGCAGGCGCGTGGGCGACGGTTTACTACTGTTGAAGAGTCTGGTGAAAAGGGAGGTCGTCTACGGCGCCTTTTTGCAGCTATGTAGATGCAACGCAATCGCGCAGTTGTTGCGATACAACTTCGTATTTATGCACTATTGCAAGTCGCGTTGGTATCAACATCGTAGCCATGCTGTCGCCTGTTGTATCGTCTATGATATGCGATGCAATACGACTGACATGCGATAGTTGTATTACAAAATCACGTTCAAGAAATGCTCGACATCATTATTGCAAAAAGTCGACGCGGTCGAATTTCCTAAATTATATTTCGAAAAATATGAATACATATTGCTGTAGTTCTTATTGCGCCGGACACTGCGGGTGCTTACGAGAGACCTACTAAGTCAATTGTATATTATTTATACGTGTGTATGTTCTTTCAACAGTAATTTATGGTGTGTCTATTCTAAACAAACTATATTTTTTTAAGAGCGTTTACGTGCAGCGCGTAATGACAACTTTAGGTAATTCTTCGCAAAATTCAGTCACACAGCGCCGTGCGTAGCTGTGTGCGTAGAGTTGGCGCGTCGGCTATCTTTATAGTCAGACCAACCAACTTTGATCCTTAAATATCTAATTAGGATGTAACTTATGATTTATGAATTTATGATAAATGAATAATTATGTTATATTTAAATGAAATAGTTTATATGAATGTATCATCTCGTTTTAATATTAAAAAAAAAATAAACATTTATAACAAATTTTAACAGCAATGCTGTTATTTTCATAAAAAATTAAAGCATTTGTATTTAGAAAGTACCATTTAGTAAAGTGGACCTCATCAGGAAGCCGAAAGACAGGCACCGGAACTCCGTAATAAGACAATAAATCAGGAAAGTTACTATGGTCAAGATAATTATTAAAAACGACAATGAAATGTACCGTGCTACGATGTTTATAATGGACCACATAATTACTCCACAGAACTGCAGTTTTTAATATTTAGCGTATTAAAAGTTTTAATGAAATCATTAGAAATGACATATTGGAATTTATATTTTGAGTCAGTTAGTGTATGTAATGAGATGCAATTTTTAGGTGTACAAGTAAACAGTGAGAACTAAAAAACTTCTTTTTTTTATAGGTATTGCTTCTCAGTGTCATCAATCATCGATCGATCGATCGTACATCCATGTATAACACTTTACCAGTTTTGTATCCATAGTTTTGCATAATATTTGCGACACCCGACGAAGCAGAATAGTTGGTTTTGCACTTTATTTTGAACTAACAGAGAGTCTACTTCGAAAAACGAAATCTGTAGTTTCGGATGACGGATCGTACATTTTGTTACTACGAAGTGTTACGGATCCGATGACGGATTCGACAACGGATCCGTAATCGGATTTTGACACTTATGACATTTTTACTTTCGTCGACCGCACTATGAAAACACATTTGACATAAAATACATCGTTTCTTCGTTCGGATTTTAGCGTCAATCTTACGAAAGCTCTAAGCCTTTCGTTTGATTTTCGTTTGGTACTTCAGAGGTTTTAAAATTGCTCAATAACTCCTGTGTGCAGAATTGTTGCAATAGGAAAGTGCTGGGCGAAGTTGGAAGCGTCTCTAACTGCGTAAAACCTTCGGAACATGGAATTTGTAAGAACTTATAGGACTTTGCCACCCCTTTTTGAAACCATCTGCGAGGATATAGTTCCACTAATTCCTCCAAAGAACATATACGGGAAATTGATACTACCACTAAGGTAAGCTACAGAAGAAATATTACTTTCTACCTTTCTCAAGAACCTAGCTGGTATTAGTATTGTAGTATTCTTAACGTCTAAATGATCTTGTTTTTGTTTTTTGATGCATTGTACTAAAATGTATATAATATTTGTCTAATTTCATATACTGCGCTACATTTTTATTCCAGGAGTTGTTAGGGAGCTGTGGAACTAAGTATAGATGGGTCGATGGCCCAGCAAACAGTCTCTGAGTGCCTCAGGCAAGTGTCTGAGTCAGCCTCATATATTGACTAAATTTATAAAATTTCCACAAAACCGACAAGAAAGGACTCTTATTAAAGAACAGTGAGTTAATAGATATTAATCATTCTTGAAAAGTACCTACGTATCATCCACATAGCATTAGCCTTTAATTTAAAATAAATTTAAACACTTTATTTACTTAGGTTAAACAAGCCATTAATAATTTCTCATTTTTTCATAAATATGTAATTCTAGGCAAATGTATGTGGGTGCATTGACTGCATCCATATAACCATTAGAAAACTTATGAATTTTATGCCATCCTTTGTACCAAGTGCCTATGACTTTGAATTTATTAGACTTTAAGCATAATATGTTTTCTTGTTTCAGAATCAAATAATTAAACAACTACTAACTCGCTAAAGCTGCCATAACCAACACTGCATCACGCATGGAAGATTAACTACCAATATATGTTATCGGAAAATAAAACATTATTACAATCATTTTTATATTCGTTTTTTTTTATTTTTTATTCATTTCTTTTAACTCTCTCTGACTCCCCTCCAGTACTTCTTTATTTTCAGTTCAGTCAATGCTAAGGTCCCGATTAGAGGTCCGCCTGTGTTACTGGGCGCACTCGTCGTCGTACTCTCCTTGAAACTGTTAGGTGGAATCATAAGAAAAATGTTAATTGTTTATTGTAAACATCCTAACACAGGGTACTACATAAATATAGGGGTTCTTATTCCTACTGGGATGAAAAATAATAAAATTCACAGAAAGATTCAATAAATTTTACCGTAAAAACCATTGTGTATATCGATGGTCAAAACTAATGATTTCTTTAATAGATCAAACCAAGGAATTTACTTGTTATTACACAATAACTGCCTTTGCAATGAAAAAGATCATTTGTTTAAAGCGAGTAAATAACATTTTAATAATAAACTTACCAATACAATAAATAATTTTACTTGTAAATTACAATTCCAATTTGTTGTGATTTTCGCCAGTCAACTTGTCAATGTCCATCAATTGTCAAAAATTCTAATATTCCACAGATTAAAACATAATGCAATAAGACCGTAGATTGCAAAATCAAAAAATATTTGTTATTTTGTAGCTAATAAATATTTAGAGTTATGAAATAATAGTTATATTACAAGAAACCTAATTAGACATCCAATTTATATGTTTTTTTCACAAGAATATCATAATAGGTATAAATTTACGGTTTTTGAAGATATACATCTCTAATCCGACACAATATTTTCATTCGAACGATTGTTTATGGTTCCGAAAGGAACGATGACGGATACGAAGCAATTTGGTAGTAGGGTTAAATCCGAAGTTCGTCGTTTCTTCGTTTCGGAACGACGTTTCGATGTTCGTTTTTCGAAGTAGGGCCTCAGCAGTCAGCTATGACTGATAGCATGGGAATACTGTCTTTTACATCGCCACAGGCAACAACCGAAGCAGTTTCTTCCCTAGCGGCCTCTTGCAGCTGATTTCAACCATTTAGCTAACTCGACGTGACATTTCGTGTAAACATTTTGCGTTAATATTGGTAAATCTATGGAACTGTTCGTTTAAATTTGATCTACCAAATCCAGTCATCATTGCTTCAGTCACAGCTCCATGATATACGTCTATACTATCAGTATATCTCTTAGAGGTAAATATGTAGCTTAAATTCCATATTAAACATGAATGTTACAACACTTCATTAAAAATGTTGACTGCAAGCACACTTTATTCTCTTTCAATAATTGTAAATTTTCAATCCTACACCGTGTTGCTCTGTTGTGGTTATTGAGTGTTTTAATTTGATCTAAGAAATAGTGGAAATATATAATTCTGCGGACTTCAATAACTTCATTTATTTTGAGAGGAGTTTCAGGCTCGATTACCTAAAAATTAAAACGAAGATACATAGAGAACATACTATTATTATTATCGAAGCTTACGCAAACACTATATACGTAAAAGTGCATATGAATCTGGACGCATTTAATTAATACAGGTATAATGACGCCGAAACCTGCACAGGGTTCGAAACGTCAGGATAAAGTAATATGTAAAATAAATGTGTTTATGTGAACCTAAACTAGCCCAAATAGTTAAGAAGCTAGGCATACTAACTACTATTAGTATTTTTATTCGCTAGCTATATAAATTACCAAATCCCTTGTTTCTAAGGTTCAAAAGAGGAGAAAGATGTAGGATTTCGTCTCTCGTCACTTGAATTTTCTTAACAGTTCACACCAGTGAGCACACAAACCTTGTTATTTGAAAGTAAGCGTACTAATGCATTATGCAAAAAAACCAGCCTAGTGCGAGTGGGACTCGCGCACTAAGTAATTTGTTGAGTTGAATACGTTTTGACAAAAGGACAACAAAGTGATCCTATAAGGCTAAGAACTCACGAAGCGGTTTTTAGTTGCGCCCGCCGCGGTTGAGAATCGGCTGTTTTATTTCCAAACTCACGATGATCGGAGATCTGTGCCATTTGCAACCGTCGCGGTTCCGATTATGACCCGCAAACTTGGCGGGCGATTATCGCAAAGCAGGCGGTTGCAAGACGTGCAGTTAACGGTCAGCTGAGTTCCAGAACGCCATGGACACATATCAGAAACGATCACGATGTCATGTGTAATATCTTATGCGCATGCTACACAAAAGTTAATTTATTGTATTCATGACTCTAAACTGCTACTATCAGAATTCAAGAGGTTTGAACACTAAAACCACTGAGTTTTGTCTAAATATATCTGTACACAATTATGATGTCGTTTTCATTACTGAAACATGGCTTCAAAGCAACGTGGCCGACTCGGAGTTATTTGATGACCGCTACGTAGTTTATAGGAGAGGACGTGATTTAAAAAAACCTTCATCTAAAAGCACTGGTGGAGGTGTTTTGATTGCTGTAAAGAAAACTTTCAATTCTTACTTAATACTTATGACCTACAAAGTGATTTTGAGGATATATGTATTGTCACAGAATTCTTTAAAAAACGTGAGTTAATAAAATTTTGTATTAGTACAGTTTACTTAGCACCACCAGTTAACTTTGATAAATTAGAGATGTTTCTAGATTTAGCCACTTTACAATTGACCCAGTACACATGCTATGTAATAGATGTTAATACATAAAATTGTCTTCGGCCAACGTGCGGACTTCTCCATCCTGTGTGGTCTTATACATACATACTAATATATAACTATATAAACTCACCCCAATTTCCTTTTTCTTAATACATGTGCTCCCGGGAGCCCTTTTTGTTCCGATTCCGATTTATATATTATAATTCTCTTTGCCGATTCCGATAGTAGTTTTTTCTTCAATAATAATAATGTCAGTCTTCTTTTTTTTTAATAATATTTATATTGCCAGTTTCTTTTTTACCCCCACCGAAAAGAGTTTATATTCGAATACATAATATATATATATATATATATATATATATATATATATATATATATATATATATATATATATATATATATATATATATATATATATATATATATATATATATATATATATATATGTGTTGTGTTATGTGTAAATTAATTTGGCCGAATCTGTCCGCGTTTCGAATAATGAACTAATAAAATTAAACATCCCGCCGCCCGAGAAAGGCTGTGAAAAGCCTTTATCAAATAACACAACAAGCCCCTTTTATTGAAGTTATACTAACATTCTAAAACATAAGCACGCAATATAAATATAATAAGGAATTAACCATTAAAGCATCGGAATGGAAAGAAAAAAAAAACTTTATTACTGGAATCTAATCCAGCGGCAACTTCGTAATTTTTAGTACAGGCCTCAATAAATTCCCTGAGGCAGTCTTTAACCTGACAATTCGGATAACCCCATCAATCCTAGGTAAAAGTTCTAAAACTCTCCCTCTCTTCCATTTAAGGACAGGGACATTCTCCTCTTTTATTAAAACGAGGTCCCCTACTTTAGGTGGATCAACCGGCGTTGTCCATTTGTTACGATTCTGGAGACAGTGTAGGTAACGGTCACTCCATTGTTTCCAGAAACGTTGACCTATAGCCTGAACTAATCTAAAACGTCCCAACCGCGTATTAACTACGTGTTCGAAATTATACTCAGGCACAGAAAGCAATGACTTGCCGACCAAGAAATGTGCTGGGGTCAACACTTCGAGATCCGTAGGATCATTTGATAGAGGACATAGTGGGCGAGAGTTGAGTACTGCTTCAACTCTTGTGAACACTGTCGACAATTCCTCATAAGTCAAAACCTGCTCCCCGATCATCCGCTTTAATAAGGTTTTTGCAGATTTGACAGCCGCTTCAAACAATCCCCCGAAGTGAGGTCCCGAAGGCACATTGAATAACCAAGTAATACTACTCTTGGCTGCAAAATTTTTTAGACTATTCTCAACTTCCCTATTCCGAAGATTCTTGTCAACCTCGTTGAGGTGTTTGTTTGTTCCTACATAATTAGTACCATTATCAGAACGTATCACACTCGGGAGTCCGCGCCGAGATGTGAAACGCGTCAACGCAGCTCCGAACGCTTCTGTTGTCAAGTCTCCAACAACCTCCAAATGTACCGCTTGGGTTGCAGAGCAGACAAAAACACACAAATATGCCTTTAAAATTTTTGCATTTCTAAGACGTGATGCTCTAATTGAAAAAGGTCCTGCAAAATCCATTTGCACGGTATGGAATATACCAGTTGCGTTTACCCTGTCACTTGGTAATGCAGACATAACTGGCTTAACCGGCCTGGCCTTATACCTGAAACGCGATATATGCTTAAAAATTCGACTCCGAATGGCATGCCGAGCCACACGAATTTTATCCGCATTTGTCTTAAAAATACCGTGATGAGGTATAATGTACCCTTTACCATTTGCATAGTCATCTGGTTGCCGATCACAGACAGACATATGCCCTAATTTTTCATAATCTCGCATAAATGCAATATACTTTTCCCGCCTCGGTGGCGTAGTTGTATTGCATGTCCGGTACAATAGCGCTCTGAGGTCCTGGGTTCGAATCCCGGGTCGGGCAAAGATATATTTGGGTTTTTCTGCTCAGTATCAGCCCGGAGTCTGGAATTTATGCCCGATATGGCGATAGGCTCGCCCCCTATCACATCATGGGACGGAACATACTTGGCGAAAAGTGGGTGCCCTAGTTGCGCCTCTGCATACCCCTTCGGGGATAAAATGCGTGATGTTATGTATGTATGTATGTACTTTTCCCGCAATTGACAACATTTCAAAATGTAAACGTGCCTAAAACAAAAATACCGTTTCTTAATTTTTCTACTCTGAGTTCGATTATGAATTTTTAATATTTTTTCAATACTTAATTTCGGAGAAAAAAATTAATAACCGAAAAATGCTTGATGACGTCACATATACGGTTGAATGACATAGTTCCTTGGTCCACCTTATTATTTATTTTAAAAAACTAAGACACCGTCATTTGTCAATGTCAAATGTCAATATTACAATAGATACGTCACAACTGTCACTTTCAACGAGAGAGACAGAAACAAAAAAACTGTCACTTCATTTTTTTTTTACTGCAAAGCAAAGGTCATTGCGTTTTGAGCCGTATATGTGACGTCATTTGGAGCTTACGTCGTTTTAGAATAAAACAAAATTCAAAGTGAAAATCATGAATGAAAATATCTGCATTTCGAAAAAAGAAAAAATATGGGTCTCATCATTTTAGATCTAGTTTCATAAAATATAAACATTTTGGTATGTTGAAAAAATGAAATGTTGTCAATTCCTCATTCGAGATTAACCGCCTTTCCATAGCCATGAACCGTTTCTTGGCTATCGAAATTGAATCCCCCAATTCAGGTTTATCGTCTAAAAACGGTAACCGTACTATATATCTCCCCGTTTGATCCCGTTGATGTGTTTCACAAAACCTATTTTAACAATCCGCATCTTCAGGATTAACTAAAACCGATTCCGGTATATCTTCCACCTCCCAGAATTTTTCTAAAATCTGGTTTGTGGTAACATATGCCGCGAAAAATGTCTGAGACCGCTCATCACATTGAGAAACCTTATGGGTTACTGGACCCATCAATACGTAACCAAACACCGTATTCATTGCGCGTGGCAAATAATCATTAACTTTCACACAATCACCAATCATGATTTCACCCATAAGATCGGCACCTATTAAAATATCAATCGGTCGACTAACAAAGAATTGGTCATCCGCTAAACAGATACCTCTATACCATTCCGCAAAATTTTGAGACAGCGTTTGAGTCGGCAGGTTATGAGTGATAGTGCCTAATACTATTGCCGTTGTTACCAATCTAGGCTGTTCCGAATATTTAGAACACATAACCAAATTTACGCCTCCTCTACAATCACTCACAAGTCCTCCCCCTAAACCTGTTACCGAAATAGAGTTTGACTTAAATCGTTTTAACCCAAGCCTCTTAACAACGGTATCGGTGATAAATGTAGTCTGACTACCCCCATCTAGTAGCGCACGAACTTCATGATACTCCCCATATCTGTCCATGACACGTACTATAGCTGTTGCTAGTAGCACTGTCCGCCTATAGATTTTATTTATGTTAGAGACAGTTAAAGCTATATCATCATCCACTGCTGACGCAGTTACCCCATGATGATCCTTAACAGGTTCCCCTACCCTAGCTGTGGTACAAGTAGCCTTTTCCCCACTAGTGTCCAATTGGTGTGCAACTACCCGATTTTCATTAGCACTTGGTGAACGTGGTCCACCATCCGATCGTGGAACCCCCTGACACGTCCCCTGCTGTAACCACCGGCCGCAAATCAAAGTGGATAAGGTAGTGGTGTTTATTAGAATTGCATTTGTAACATGACCAACTCGATACGCACTGATCAATACTGTGCTTCCTTAAACACCTAAAACAAAGCCGAAATTCTTTTACACGCTCCTTCCGCTGGTGTGGATTCAATGCTAAAAATTTCACACATTTTGATAAATGATGACTTCCCTGCTTACATAGCTTGCAAACCATCATTGGTTCACCTACAAACGTGGCATGGTGTGTCCGAGAATTCACAGAGCCACTCTTACCGCTTTGACCATCGCCACTAGACTCTAAGATCCTAACTTCCTTCTCCAAAAACTGAATCAAATCAGAAAAATCAGGCAATTCCTTGTTAGATAACCTAGCTTCAAAACGTTTTTTCAAACTAGAGCCAAGTTTTTGAAAATTAATATAAAATAAAAGATAAGACCACTCCGTTACAGGGAAATTCATTTTTTCTAACCCTTTTGTATTCACAACCAAAGTGTTAAGAAATTGTTTCAAAGAAGAATAATTATTGATAACCCTAGTCGTTGCCAAAAAAAATTATGTAACAATTTATCGGCTAATGCTCGTTTGTTACCATATTGTCTTTTCAACAAATCCAAAGCTATTGAATAATTGTCGCCTGTGACGGACAAATGCTTAGTAAGACTCTTTGGCTCGTCATCAAGAGACCCCAGTAAGTAATATAATTTCTCAGTATCAGACAATTTTGGATCTTTACCAACCAATGATTCAAATAATTCCGTAAAAGATGTAAATTCCTCTAATTTCCCGTTCAAGGTTTGTAACCGACCTTTGGTAAAATGGCATGCTCGTTCCTTTTCCTATCTGTGGAAGAAGCAGTGCCATATTCAGAAGACCGAAAGCTGCCTTCAGGAAATAAATCTAAAAACTGCCGTTTCACATCATAATATTTTTGGTTATATACCATGTATTTTTGGGTAAACTCCTCTATTTCAAATTCATCCTCCAAGTTAGCTAGGTACTCCATATGACTAGAAGTGAATTCCGTGTAAATGTGTTCCAAATCGGCATATCTTATTTTGAATTCACTTCTTTCTCCCTCCGAACCTAGCCCTGACTGTGAAGTTTGTTTAAATTTAATACCGCTGTATCATACTTCACTTTCAAAAGTCTTAGTTGATTTTTAGGAGGCATTTTAAGGAAATTTAAAATTATTAAATATTAAAATAAAAGAATACTCCCTCAGACAATTTGAGGCCCGCAATAAAATATCTATTTATTTATTTATTTATTTACACTTTATTGTACACCATGGATAAAAATAATGTAAGAAGAAAAGAGAAAAAAGTACAAATGGCGGTCTTATCGCACAAGGCAATCTCTTACAGACAACCATGTTATACAAAAAGCAAGGAATATATAAATACTTCAGGTGGATTTGAATCCGTGCCCAAGATCACAACACACTATGAAATTATACCGCACCAACCGCTAGACCGCTAAGTGACAAGAGAAAATCGCTTTTCAAATACTTTTCTGACATACATATGTCAAACACGCAAATAAAAAATGTCAACATAAAAATAAATTATAATTTGCGTTTTATATTAATATAATCCCTAAAACCGCATAACCGCACAAGATATATGTATATTAGACCACTTACACAAATATTAATTCTTCCACAAAGAAACGTACACAGACTAGACCAAATCAATTTCGTTGTGAGTGTGCAATGTATATTTTGGATATGTAATGTATGTTATATTATAAAAAGGGAAACGAAATAAATATATGTGTAGCCCTACCGCAATATTATGAGTTTCTCTGTGAAGTGTGAATAAGAATAATGGCAGCTATCACTGCAAAAAAATATGACTTTAAACTATATTATCCGCAAAATCCGCAATATATATATTATTCGTGTTTATGATCCGCATAACCACGAATAAATATTACCTTATCAAAGTATTCATACACCGCCAGAATACTTCGAGAAGGAACCGATAGTGTTTTCTTTGTACAGAAAGAGAACCCCGCACATCAGCGGAAGCCGCTAAAAACCAGTATATCCGGCTCGATAAGGACCAAATGTTCTGTAATAGATGTTAATACATAAAATTGTCTTCGGCCAACGTGCGGACTTCTCGATCCTGTGTGGTCTTATACATACATACTAATATATAACTATATAAACTCACCCCAATTTCCTTTTTCTTAATACATATGCTCCCGGGAGCCCTTTTTATATATTATAATTCTCTTTGCCGATTCCGATAGTAGTTTTTTCTTTAATAATAATAATGTCAGTCTTCTTTTTTTTTAATAATATTTATATTGCCAGTTTCTTTTTTACCCCCACCGAAAAGAGTTTATATTCGAATACATAATATATATATTTATGTGTGTTGTGTTATGTGTAAATTAATTTGGCCGAATCTGTCCGCGTTTCGAATAATGAACTAATAAAATTAAACAACACACAAACATTACTTTTGGGTGATTTTAACCTTCCAAATCTGGTTTGGGTACACAATGATGAGACACAGAAGCCTGTAACTACCTTAATGCGTACTAACTCTTCTTGTTATAATTTGATCCATGAATTCATGGCCCTCAACGGTCTCACACAATTTAATCATATAAAAAACCATAACTCAAACATATTGGACTTGATATTCTCTACATTATCAAATTTACAGGTACACAATGTAGTTGATCCGCTCACTGTCATTGATATTCACCATCCACCAATTCAATTTGATATCAATTTAAACATGGAAAGTACGCTTACGTTGTCGCCCAAACCTAGATTCAACTTTTTTAGAGCTGACTATAACGCAATTCAGGATGAACTTAACGCTGTTAATTGGGCCGATCTTTTAGGCGAGCATATTGAAGTCGATTCTATGGTTGATATATTCTATAACATTTTAAGACCGATTTTAATTTACATGTTTCAATGACGAAAATATACGTAAGCAGCAAGCCTCCATGGTTTACGCGCGATGTTAGGAGAGTCATTAATGAAAAGAAAAAAATATGGAAAAGATTATAAAATTACAAAAACGGCAGAGATAAAATTGAGTTAGACATTCTTAACAAAAGATGTAAGAAAATTATTTTACAAAGTTATAATGAATACATAAATATTATAGAGTCTAATATTGCTTGCAACCCTAAGTCTTTCTGGAGTTATATTAAACGTAAAAGGATAAATAAGTCCTACATTCCTTCATCCATGTCCCTAGGCTCAACGATCGCAACAAATAGCACCCAAGTGTGTTCATTATTTGCTAAACATTTTTCAGCAATTACGTGCGCCGATAGCCGCATTCCTCAATGTTCCAATTCTCTGAGTAAATCTGCTTTTAATATCTGTCTTAATACACTAGTACTGGATTATAATGTCGTATTAAATAAGTTAAAAACTCTCAATCGGTATAAAGGTCCTGGCCCTGATGGAATACCGGCTTATTTCATTAGAGAATGTGCCAAACAGTTACGTGTGCCCCTAACTTTAATATTTAATAGATCACTTCAAACTGGCGTTTTTCCCACTTATTGGAAAAATGATAAAATAACTCCTGTCTTTAAAAATGGTTCCAAAACTGATATAAGAAATTATAGACCAATATCTCTTTTGTCAAACTTCTCGAAAGTATTTGAAAGTGATATATCCGTACCTGCATAAACATTTAAGTCATCAACTGTGGAATAGTCAACATGGGTTTTTACGAAACCGCTCCACAAACACGAATTTGATCGATTATGTGGAGACTTTATATGACTACATGGATCGTCGAATTCAAACAGATGTCATTTACACCGATATCAGTAAGGCTTTCGACAAAGTTAATCACGACTTATTATTAGTTAAATTGTACGACTATTTTTTGGGAGATCAAATGTTACGCTGGTTTGATTCATACTTGAGAAATAGAAAATCTTACGTAGTTGTTAATAATTCGCAGTCAACTTTCTTTACAGCTAAATCCGGCGTTCCTCAGGGATCACATTTGGGACCTTTATTATTTATAATATTTATAAACGATCTAATTAACTGTTTATCTGCCTCTAAAGCTTTCCTGTTTGCTGATGACCTAAAAATTGTAAAAACAATTACAGGTGATACCGATTGCGATTTACTTCAAAAAGATTTGAACAACATCTTTAATTGGTGTAGTGAACATGGATTGCGTCTTAATGTTGATAAGTGTTATCATATATCATTTACAAGGAACACTAAAAATATAGTAAATCACAGATATTATATAAATAACGTTTTACTTAATACTGTAACAGACATCCGCGACCTTGGGGTCTGCATAGATAGTAAGCTTAACTTTAGCAGTCACATTACTAATATCATTGCTAAATCATACAAAATGTTAGGCTTCATCATGAGAAATAGCAATAATTTCAAGCGCCCCTCTACAAAAATTACTTTATTTAACTCACTAGTGAGGAGTACTCTTGAGTACTGCTCCCAAGTCTGGTCTCCTCACTATAATGTTCATAATAACAGAATAGAGACAATACAAAGAATTTTTTTACATTATTTAAGTCTAAAAAATAATAGTACTCGTCTTATGACATCATACAGTGAGCGTCTCGAATTTTATGAAATGCAGTCATTAACAGCACGCAGAAAATATTTTGATTTAGTCTTCCTTTATAAGCTTGTTAATTCTGGTATTGACTGCCCGCAGCTCCTCAATAGGATAAACATATCGACTCCGAGTCGGCTACCAAGGTTCAGAGCCTATAAATTATTTAGGGAAACATTCTTTAGAACAAACTTGAGTTTTAGTTCGCCAATAACCAGGATGGTGAGAACTTACAATTATTTGCCTCATTGTAATGACATTGTCATTTTTTGTGAAAAGTTATTGGCTTTTAAAAATAAAATTAACCTAAGAGTTTTCCAAAGTAATACAAAGAAAAAGAAATTACAAAATAAATAAATGCCACCATTACTTGTTTAATCAACTGTGCTGTGTCGTAGTATAAGTTTAACTTTTTTTTTTATACTAATCCTTGTTAAGATTGTTTAAGTAAACCGTCAATATATTATGCTTACTATTTCAAATTGTAAAACAATTACATAATAGAATTACGTTATTACTACATATTCAATTAAGTACCTAAATTACTTTCTTGGAGTAAGCTGAAAATACCTTTAAGAGGTAAACACATTGTCATCTATACCCTAATACTTCTTTAAAGATACTTGTACCGTTATTACCTAATGGTGTTTCGAAATAAAATAAATAAGTAAATAACAAGTCACTGGAGGAAAATGGCGTCAGATTTCTGAAAACCCCCCATGCGTGCGGATGCGGGTGCGGGTGCGGCGTTCTGACCACGGCCAGCGTGATTCTACTAGTTGGCCGCCGATACAGCGGCTACCGCGTACAACCGCGCACGCCGCGGGCCTAAAACGAGTTGTGAAATGTGCATTGATTTTTGACATATATTTGCATTCTATAGGCATTGCGGGCCCGCAAATACCGCTTCTTGAGTTCTTAGCGTAAGGGTTCCATTTTTTTCCTTTGAGTACCTGTTGCTCAAGTGGTTAATGAGTAAAAAAAGCAACAAACATAATCACAGACGCATGTTATAACATTAGTACTCCGACCTTTTAGCTCTTGCTTTAGCCAAAGTCTCAGCGTTGTTGCGATTCCATTTCTTGCCTAGAAATAGCTTTGCTTTATTTCCCATTTTGTCTGAAACATAACTTATAGTAAGTAACTACTAATACTTTTGAACTTTTAAATTGTATGTTTTTAAGGAGATGTTCTTCTATTATAGTAATCCAATATTCAATTAACTAAGATATATTGGTAAAAAACAAATCATTTAAATGACCAACATTTCTGAAATTTTCGAATTGTTTGTATTTTTATTTCTCATGAATTAAACATAAAAAGATACTTTTTCTCTACTAACTTTTTTCCTCAGGATTTTTTTAGTTAGATAAAAGTAGCATATTGTAATGTTCTTTAGTGATTTAAGATATTTTGAGCTTCGAAACAGACGCTCAAAGCGCTAATAAGAAAACCTCTCTTCAGTAATCATATAATTCACAAATACTCAATAAATCTAAAAATTTTCTCTACTAACTATTTAGACGACAAAATTTTCTAAAATGATTACTAATTCAACTTAGTGTTTCTACTTTTTATGAGATTAGTTGATAATTTATACACTTTATTTGTTATTACACCACATGAAATTTCTTTCAGACGTCACGATGGGTCAAAGCCATCTTTAGATTAAAGTGCCTAATATATTATAAGTTATCTTGCTGGCATAGTTGTATTGCTTGCGCGGCACGACTACCACTCTCCGAGACAGGCGAAGTTATATTCGATACCTATTTTATTTTCTAACGCACATTTTATATAAATCGAAGATGCGATCTTTTTTTTGTGCTGCTTTGGCTTGCCCATACCCAAAGCAGTAGGCACGCCACTGGGTACGAGTATGATTACCACGCTGAGGTCGGGTCGAAAATAATTGTGGTTGGATTTTAGTATCTTAAAAATTACTCAGTCGCAGCTTAGAATTTGGTAGTTTTCAGTCCGATACCCCTACGTCGTGGAAAGCAAGTAAAGCCGTTGGTCCTGCCCTCATCTCTTTCCAGTCATGTTGGATTACTGTCTCACTAGACTATGACGGCGAAGGAACAACACCTGCGTACACACATATGCACTATAAGATCTTCTACGTATCTGGCAGATCTCTGTTGAGAATGGCCGCTGTGCTTGAAATTTGGCTAGGAGGGATTTACTTTTTTATTTTATCATTTAGTTTCTCAACTCGAGCAATTGTTTGCTGATTCATGGTAAGTAATAGTTGATGTCCATCACTGTTATACACTCACACCTTTTATTTCCAAAGAAAAAACTGAACTTAAACAGATTTCTACCCGATTTGAATCAACTCTATTCAGTTTAATTGACGGATCCAAGTTAAGGCATAGTTTGAGGAGAAGACTGTCCCGTAATCGGTAAAAGAACTCAGTTAATACTAATTATAATAGCCTTAATATTCTAAAATAATAATATTAATACCAGTCCTCTATTATATACTGTTCCACTGCTGGGCACGAGCCTCCTCTACTACTGAGAGGGATTAGGCTTTTGTCCACTACGCTGGCCCATTGCGGATTGGTAGACTTCACGCATCCTTAAAATTCCTGTAGAGAATTTCTCGGGTATGCAGGTTTCCTCACGATGTTTTCCTTTACCGTTAAAGCAAGCAGTAATGTACAAACAATACACACATAGCTAAAATCTTAAAGCGTAATGCAAAATAGTCTTGTATAAACTGTTCTAGCTAGGTGAAGACCAGTAACTGACTACTGTATACACTTTTCGCCATGACCTGTGTTCCATCCTAGTTCCCACGATGTAGGGGACGAGGCGCGAGCCTATCACTAACGCCATGTTACTTATACATTACTATATACATAGCTCTAAGACAAACGAGCTAAATTTGTGATTAACAGCAATCATATGGTCTTTATAGATAGAAATATATATTAAGTCATTTATTTTATTCACTACCATATTGTATCCACTCAGTCCATAGCCTTGGATCCCACTCCGAATTTCATTTATAAGTGTGACGTACTAATACAATGAAATTCGTTTGTATAAGTAATCGTGTAATTATAAAGCCCGGCGTCGACTTGGACAGGGTCGAAGATCGTCGATTCAAAGCACATTTATTTCGCTTAGTGATTGCGGTGTGTCTTATGGACGCACTTCCATAGGAAATATATACTAGATGAATATTAAAAGCATCGAGCTATCAGCCGTCTGGTTGTAGTTTATGAAGTCTGTTAAATCAAATGGCAGCGAGGTGTCATAAGCCATGAGTTGTTTCACGTAGGTTCAACGGCTGCACTAGACGCAGTTTTTGTCTGTCTTTCGTTTTTTAACCGACTTCAAAAAAAGGAGGAGGTTATCAATTCGACGTGAATTTTTTTTTTTTTTTGTATGTTTGTTACCTCAGATCTCGCTCATTTATGAACCGATTTGGAAAATTCTTTTTTTATTCGAAAGAATTTCTCTCCAGATTGGTCCCATACATTTTTTTTCAAGATCGCTTTGGTAGTTTGGTTTTAAAATTAAAAAAACTAGAATAATTATGTCGTCCAAGAAAACGAAATCGCGAATTTAGCTTTCCTGTGACGTATTTAGTTATGGTTTTGCATTGAGTTTGGTTGCCTGTACTTCTCACATACTTATACATATAGCATAACATCTTTTCCCTGTGTCAGGGGTAGGCAGAGGCGTAACATTTCATCGCGATAGTCGTACTGTGTGTGAAACATATCAGTTGTGTTTTTGGGTTGGGTTTAATTGACTCTACTTCTTACATACATACATATATGTATATAGCTGTAACATAATCTGTATAAGTCCAAATGTCAACTGTCAAATTTATGTATATGTAGTCTGTAGTATAAAATAAACAAATCTCTCTTCCTCGCTGGTCAACATGGAGTTTGCATTGCATCCAAGTTAATCCCGAAAATTAAATAAAATTCCTGCTTCCTCCCACGCACAACAACAAACAATACATGGTGTCAGAAGGGATACATGATTATATCATGGAAGAAATACAAGGCAAGGTGCAAAACGTACTACTTGCAAACAACTTAAAACCATTGTGTCTCACAACTGAAAATGGCGTAGCATCGGATTGTGCCAACAGTGAGAAATGGAAAAGATGGAAGCAAAAATTCGAAATTTACGTCGAAGCAAATGACTTAGAAAAAGTCACAGAAAAGAAAAAACTAGCGATTTTCCTCAACCCAATAGGCGACACAGGTCTGGAAATCTACAACTCGTTCAACGTTGATAGAACAACAGAAACTTTAAAATCCGTCGTAGAAAAATTCGACTCAAAATTTAACGCCTGTAAAAAGGAAACAGTTGAGCGTTACAACTTTTTCACAAGAATACAAAAATTTGAGGAAACATTTGATGAATACGTGACCAGTCTAAACAATTTGTCATGCAGTTGCAATTTTGATACTTTAAAAGAATCACTAGTCAAAGATATGTTCATAATAGGGATTAGAAATGCAAACATAAAAGAAAAATTATTACAAAGAAAAATTGCTGACGTTAATGAGGCAGTAGAAATTGCAAAAACAATAGAACTCTCATACCAAAGGTCAAAGAAATTAGGAACAGACGACATACACGAGGTCAAGATAATAGCCAAAGAAAACGTCAAGAAGAATCCAGTATCGAATAGACATAGATCAATGAACAGAAATTCTTTTAGAAGTAAAAGTCATGAGCGCAGCAACAGTTCCTCTTCAGCTAACTTCAAAACACCACACAATTTCAACAAGAATAGAATATCCTGCAGAAGATGCGCCCAAATACACCGTTTCAAATGTCCAGCTTTTGGGAAAATATGCACAACTTGTAAGAAGCCGAACCACTTTGCACAATACTGTTTTTTCAAGAATAAACAAGTAAGTTCCGTTAAAAGTAATCTAAGTGAGTCAAATTCAAATATAAATCTAAATCATTGTGAACAAAATAACAGTAACTTTATTATTAATTCAATTGATACTAAAAATAAGTCTTGTAACAAAAATAATTGGCAAATTGAATTAAAATGCCACAATATTTTATTAAACTGTCAAATAGATACAGGAGCTGATATAAATGTAATTTCCTTCAATACTTTGCAATATCTAGAGAAAACTCTTAATAGTAAAATACCTATTCAGAAGTCACATAATAAAATATTCACTTTTTCAGGAGATGTAATTTTCAATATAGGTAGTATAACACTGCCATGTAATTTTGAAAATAAGAAACAAGTTAATATTCAATTTATGGTGGTAAAATGTGACTGTTCAACTATACTAGGCTGGAAAACTTGTGAAGACCAGGGTATTGTCAAAAGATTATTTAAACTAACATCCAATCAAACTCAAAGGTCAGTACAATCACTTCTTGATACATATTCAGACACATTTGAAGGGTTAGGTTGTTTACCACATAAAGCGCACTTACACATTGACACTAGTATAACACCAAAAATATGTCCGGTTCGTAGAATTCCATATGCATTACATTCAAAACTTAAAGTAGAATTAGATAGAATGGAACATCTACAAGTAATTGAAAAAGTAAGTAAGCCTACTGACTGGGTAAACGCTATAGTTCCCATAGAAAAGCCAAATGGCCAACTTCGCATTTGTCTAGACCCAAGAAGCCTTAACAAGGCTATAAAAAGGCCACATTTTCCATATCCAACATTAGATGATTTACGTTCTAAAGTAGCGGGTGCTGCTGTATTTTCTAAAGTAGATGCCAATTCAGGATACTGGATGATTAAACTAGATGCAGAAAGCAGTGAGCTCTGCACATTTAATACACAATTTGGTAGATACAAATTCCTCAGACTTCCTTATGGCATTAATTCAAGTGGTGAAATATTTCATAAAGTCATGAATGATCTATTTGGTGAATTACCTGGGGTATTAATATTTGTAGATGATATTTTGGTGTATGGTTCAAACCAAAATGAACATAATGAAAGGCTAGAAAATGTTTTTAAAAAAGCTAGAGAAGTCAACTTAAAATTCAATAAGTCAAAGTGTCTCTTTGATAAATCAGAAGTAGCTTATATAGGTCATATCTTCAATAAAGAGGGTATAGCACCAGACAAGTCAAAAGTCGAGGCAATTATTGACATGCCTAGGCCAGAAAATGTAAAAGATTTACAAAGGTATCTTGGTATGATAAACTACTTAGGATCCTATATTCCAAATCTAGCACAAGAAACTTCAGTACTAAGGGATCTTCTTAAAAAACAAAATATTTGGCAATGGACAGACAATCATGAAAGCCAATTTAAATAATTAAAACAATTAATTTGTCAATCCCCTGTATTAGTACATTATGATGTAAAGAAACCAATTAGAATGTCAGTGGACGCATCAAAAAATGCGGTTGGAGCTGTCATATTTCATGGGAAAAATCCTATTGCTTATTCTTCAAAGTCTTTAACTAGTTCTCAAGAAAATTATGCCCAAATTGAAAAGAATTATACGCTATTTTATTTGGATGTAAAAAATTCCATCAATATATTTATGGTAAAACTATACAAGTAGAAACTGATCACCAACCATTAGTCACATTATTTAAAAAACCTTTGTCAGATGTACCAACAAGACTGCAAAGAATGATGATTGCGTTACAATCTTATGATTTATTAGTCTCTTATACAAGAGGTACTGAAATTTCTGATACACTTTTTAGGGCACCTATATCAAACACAAAAGTAGAAAAATTTGATCTTGAAGAATTAGAAAATAACATTAATTGTCACATAAAATCATTAACATCTAATTTGGCAATAACACAAAATAAATTACAAGAAATCAAAAGTCATACTCAATCAGATGAAACTTTAAAAATACTAAAGGAATATTATTCAGTAGGGTGGCCAAATAGCAAACATCAGTGTGACCCAATAACTTTACCATATTGGAACATTCGAGATGAAATACATGTCATTGATGAAATAATTTTTAAAAGTCAGTCAGTTATCATTCCCAGATCAATGCGTTCTGAAATATGAATAAATTACATGAGGGACATATGGGTATAGAAAAAACAAAAAACTTAGCAATGTAATGTATGCAATGAAACACAGACTATCGCGAACTGGTCGTTTATTAACAGGCCCATAATACTGTACACTTATGTGGGTACTTATAAATAATTTTATATTTATGTACCGCATATACACCTCATTTTCCCTCTCTTATTCAGAAACGTATAGCATCATCAAATATTTTACATTACATAAATACGAGAGAGAGTAATATTAGTTAATTAACAAGTTTAAGTTTCTTAACTAGGTACATCACTATTGACCTTGCGTGGTCGCAATTTCATGGCATGAGGAGCATGACCGACACGACTGCGGTGTTTGTGAACCTGATCATGTACAGGGTCGATATTTTCTATACCCGGTTGCTCACTATCACCCGAAAGTCCCGAACGTTCTACCGAGGCCCGTACGATGCTCTGATCCGATGGTATAATCGGTGGGGTAGACGGTCCCTTCACTCCCCTCTCGCCTGTTAGCTCTACTCTGGCCCCGGGGTGATCATTAACTTTCTTCGGAGTTGTATCCAGTTCAATCATCGATAGAGAGTGCCGTGTTTTACAAGGCGGTTTAGTAATTAATTGGTCTATATGACGCCTTTGTAAATGATTGCCATCAAACGGTTGAACAAGATATGACACAGGGCCGGTCCGTTTAGTTACAATTCCCCTTGTCCATTTATTATTATTTCCTAATCTATAGTCGCGTATGTCAACATGGTCCCCGACGTTCGCCTCACGCAGTTTACCCGCGTATCGGGACCTCTGTATGTCCTGCGCCTCTTTTACTATGAGACTAGTGTCCGGTCGCACCAAATCTAGGCGTCCTCGTAATCTATGCCCTAACAAAGCTACCGCTGGTTCTTTTCGTGTAGTACAATGTTCTGAGTTTCGATAAGAAAATAAAAATCTACAAAGAGCTCTTTCAAGATCATCATTGTCAGTAATCGCCTTTTTAAGCACTTGTTTGACAGTCCGGACTGCATTTTCTGCTGCACCGTTACTAGAGGGATGATAAGGGGAAACTAGAATGTGTTTAATACCATTTTTACTAAGATATTCCCTATAATCGCTCGAGGAAAAAGGCGGTCCATTATCGCTTACAATGCATTTTGGGAGACCAAAACGAGCAAATATTTTCCTGAAAAAGGCAATGACTACCGTGGCCGATGTGCTTGATACGCTCTCGACTTCTAACCATTTTGAATGTGCGTCTACTAATACGATATAATATTTATTTCGGTATGGACCTAAAAAATCAACATTAAGCCGGCCCCAAGGTTCCTCCGGCCAGGCCCATGCGTGCAACGGCGCGTGCGGCGGGTTCTCCCTATGCACGGCGCATGCGACGCACTCACGACACACCTGTTCGATGTCCGCGTCAATGCGCTCCCACCATACGTAATTACGCGCCAACTGTTTCATTTTAACAACACCGATGTGACCACTGTGAATTTCGTCCAACATTTTTGCTCGTAAAGATTCCGGTATGACAACACGATATCCCCATACTAAACATCCATGTTCTAAAAACAATTTTTTTTTTTTTTTATAAAGAATGGCTTTTCACTATCGTTTCTATATTGTTGAGGCCAACCGAACTTAATTTAACCTGATATTTTATTTAACAACGGATCTTTTTGTGTTTCCGATTTTATTTCTCGAAATGTTATGGGTAATTTATCTTCTATGTAATTAAGATAGCTTACTTGGTTTACTTGAGAGTTATGTAATGACTTTGTCGGTAATCGCGACAAAAAGTCGGCAAAACAGTTTCTAGTGGAAGGAATGAATTCAATGTCAAAATTATACCCGGCAAGTTTAATCGCATAGCGCTGAATACGGCTAGCGGCAGTTTGCGGAATGCCTTTATTTTTATCGAATATATAACTTAATGCTCGGTGGTCACTTCGTAATATAAACTTTCTACCATATAAATACTGATGGTGCTTAGTCACCCCGAAAACAATAGCGAGCGCTTCTTTGTCTAATTGGGAATAATTAAGTTCTGCATTATTCAAAGTTCGCGAGGCGCTGCTAATCAACCGCTCTGTGCCATCCGGGTAGCGGTGTGACAGCACGGCACCGAGTCCGTACGCGCTGCTGTCCACCGACAATATCAACGGCAAAGTCGGGTCATAGTGTGCTAGGACCGGCGCGCGCGTTAATTTATCTTTAATATTTTTGAAAGCCGCGTCACACTCCTCGCTCCAATGCCATTTGACATTCTTTTTAAGCAAATTATACAACGGTTTTAAAATTTCAGAAACATTAACACAAAACTTTGCATAAAAGTTTACTAGTCCCAAAAAACTTTTTAATTGTGTTACGTCCGCGGGAGTGGGGGCCGCAACAATTGCCTCCACTTTCTTATCATCAGTATGCAAACCGTATTTATCAATACGGTAAGCTAGATATGTTACACTATTTTTAAAAAATTCACATTTTGACCACTTAACACGTAGTCCTACAATTTTAAGTCGCGATAATACTAATTTTAAGTTTGTCAAATGTGTGGCTTTATCCTTTCCAGTAACACAGATATCGTCAATCCAAACAACCGTTGACGGCAATCCACTAAGTGTTTCCTCGATTAATTTTTGAAAGTTTTCAGGGATACATTTTATACCGAAAGGGACCCGTTTGTAAACAAATGTACCGACATGGGTTGTGATTGCTGTCATCGGCTGTGAATCTTCCATCAATAAGAGTTGCTGATAGGCGTGAGACAGATCGAGCTTAGAAAATTGTTGACCCCCTGATAACGTTGCAAATATATCTTCAATACGCGGTAAAGGGTAATGAAAATCTTTAATGTACGGATTAATAGTGATTTTATAATCACCGCATATACGGATTTCACCATTCTTTTTAATTACTGGAACTATCGGAGTTCCATAGTCGGACCTATCTACTTTATAGATAACGTCATCCCGCTGCAATCTTTGCAACTCACGCTCAACTGGTTCGCGTAACGCAAGCGGCAACGGACGCGCTTTAACATATATGGGGGTCGATTCCGTCAAGTGTAAACGTAATGGAGTTTTAAAAGTCCCAAGCCCATCAGCAAACACTTCCGCGAATTCCTCTCTTAAAGCAGCTATTTCACTATCGTGCTCTTTTCCTATCATATTATGACAATTTGCAACATCTAACTCTAAACAACGTATCCACGTTCGACCCATTAAGGGAGGGCCTCCTTTTTCGACTATATATAATTCGAGCAGCGCGGTTATAGATTTATATACCACTTTCACAGTGATATATCCAAGAGGTTCTATTATTGTTCCGGTATACGACTTTAAACGTAAACATTTATGTTTTATAGGTATACGAGAAAACAATTTATCATAGAAACTCTTAGAAATAACGGAAATTTTACTACCGGTGTCCAATTCAAATGTAACATACCGATCTTCCACTTTTAACTGTATATAATAAGGTGCATCCCCGTCAGCACACACAATATTGTAAAAGTTTAAATCACTTTCACTTGAATCATCTAAAAAAAAACTGGCTTCTGGAATTTTTCTTATGGCCGGAAGCCTCACCGGCGCCGGCGCTCCCTGCGCTGCGTACCACTTTGAGGTGTCCTTTTTTACCGCACCGGTCGCACGAATAATTCTTGAATCGGCACCTGGCTGCAGCGTGACCTCCCTTTCCGCACCGCGAACAGTAGCGCCGCGGCCCTAAGCCTTCGCTGGTTTCCTGAAGCGTGGCCCGCGTCTCTGGACGAGGCACGGATGCACGGCGCAAGCTGCGCGTTGTTCCCACGCGGTGGAGCGGCTCGGGCGCGGCCACTGTACTGTCTCCACTCCCGCCGCCGCCGCTAACGCTCGCCGCTATACTCGCGTGCCTGGCTGCCGCCTCCAGTGCTAGCGCCAGCTCCACCGCTCGGTTAAAATCCAAATTCTTTTCAGCAAACAGCCGAGATCGCATGTCCTCGTTGTAAAGACCGGAGACGAATTGATCTCTCAGGTTGACCTCTAAAGGGTTAGAGGTCACGCTGGCGAAATTGCACGTCTTTGCCAAATGTTTCAGACTTTGCAAATATTCGCTAACAGTCTCCGCCTGCGTCTGCTTCCTCTGCCGAAATATATGTCTTTCCGCGATCTCTGATCGTTGAGGTTCGAGATGTACTTTGATGATTTGTTCCAGTTGATCGAACGTTTTCTTTTCCGGTAGGTCGGGCGCGCAAAGGTCACACATAAGATCGTAACATCTTTCCCCCACATGCGTCACCAGAGTAGCCACGTGCAAATTGTCTGGTATTTTAGTAAGCGCAATAAACTGTTTTATCCGGCGACAATACGCGGTCCAGTTATGCGAACCGATGTCAAACGTTTCAATCTTTCCAATAGACATTGTTTTAAACTGTTAAATTGCGAACAAATCACAAAACTTGCACAAATACCGACTGCGCCAATGTAATGTATGCAATGAAACACAGACTATCGCGAACTGGTCGTTTATTAACAGGCCCATAATACTGTACACTTATGTGGGTACTTATAAATAATTTTATATTTATGTACCGCATATACACCTCAAGCAAGAGGTATAGTTTATTGGCCTACATTAATCATGACATAGAAATGAAAATAAGACAATGTGAGATATGTATGATGTTTAGTGCAAATAAAACAAAAGAAACTTTATTATCACATGAACAACCAGAAATTCCTTGGCAAAAAGTAGCAACAGATTTATTTGATTACAATAACAAAAAAATCTTATTAGTGGTTGACTATTACTCAAATTACATTGAAATTGCACAATTAAGTAATGATTATAGAAGTCAAACTGTTATACAACACTTAAAATCTATTTTTTCACGACATGGAATCCCATTACAACTCGTGAGTGATGGAGGTCCGCCTTTCAATTCCCAAGAATTCTTGAAATTCATGTGTGATTGGGATATAGAACACATTAAGTCAAGTCCTCATTTCCCTCAATCAAATGGTCTTGCAGAAGTATCTGTAAAAATAATAAAAACATATTAAGAAAATGTGAACAGTCAGGTACAGATTTTTACATAGGATTACTTCAATATAGGTCTACACCTAGAGGTAACTTAAAGTCACCGTCAGAATTACTAATGTCTAGAAAACTAAGAACTAAATTACCTACACAAATAACTTACCTTAAACCTAAAGTTGTAAAATTTTCTAAGCATTATAATAACAAAATGAAAGTCATAGATAAAAGAAAGACATATTATGATAGAAATGCTATTAAATCGCAGGAATTTAAACCTAATGATCAAGTATTTTTTAAGAAAAATCCTATAGATCTTACATGGACTAAAGGTATAATTGTGTCAAAAACAGAATTCCCTAGATCTTATTTAGTTAAAAATATGGAAGGGACAGTCTATAGGAGAAACACACACAACATATAAAGTTATTCAAGTCTTGTTTCTCAGAGTCAAAATTAAGTAATGATAAGAACCCTAGTAAAAGGGAGGATAAAGGTAAATATAGTTATACACCTGACTATTTAAAAAATTGTCAGAAGTCACGTTGCAAAGATAATTTAGATGTAAGCAAAAGTAATGATTGTAATCCTGAAAATGAAAGAGAAGTTCATACATATTATTATTATATACCTGAATATTTAAATAATTGTAATACAAATTGTAATGATAAAATACATGATAACATAATTGTAACAGAAAGTAATAATGCTAATATTAATGAAAATGTAAACTTACCTGTAACAGAGTTGTCAAATACCAGCAATAACACAGAAGTTCAATATAGTTCCAGAGGTAGAATATTAAAGAAAACAAAAAGATTTGACTTGTAAATTTAATGTTGTTTGTTACAAAATAATAATAACATAAAAAATGATAAATAAATTGATGTAAACATATTATGACAAAAATGTAACTTTGTAAAATGTATACTAGTACATCATGTGAAATAGTAAATTTAGAATAATTAAGCTAATGAGTCATACATTGAAAAAATTATGTTAAGTTCTTGAAATATTATGTTAATTGAATTTCATTGTAATAAATGCTTTAATTAAAGGAAGGGCATGTAACATAATCTGTATAAGTCCAAATGTCAACTGTCAAATTTATGTATATGTAGTCTGTAGTATAAAATAAACAAATCTCTCTTCCTCGCTGGTCAACATGGAGTTTGCATTGCATCCAAGTTAATCCCGAAAATTAAATAAAATTCCTGCTTCCTCCCACGCACAACAACAAACAATACAATAGCATCACACTTTAAGCAATTTCATACTTTAAGCATCAGCAATTTTAATTAGGCACCGACTCCAAAATTGGTATCCAATATATACTTGTTATGTGAAATTATTTTTTGGTTTTGAGTGGTTTTTGAAGGCGGTTTAATTTTTTGTTAAAATTATTTTTATCTTATAGTAATGTTACTAAGGACTATCTACTAAGGAAATCAACGGTATATTTCAACCGCTAAGCAGCTAATAGCATTCTTGGTTTTGATATTTAAGGATGTTGTAAATAGTGTAGCTACATTATGAGATGGTGATGTCGCTTACCATTAGTTGGACTTGCTTGTGACTATTTAGTGATACATTAGAAAGGGTAACATACTTACTAAGAACGGAGTAATTAATGACGCTTAGATTGAACACGTTGTATTCAAATTCGAAAATACGCATGACTGACTTCGAAGTTACGGATGAATACATAATTGTATATACATACATAATATTACGTCTGTTTTCCATTGACATACTAATTAATTATACACTGTGTATTTTTAGTTGAGGGAACTGAACACATGAGAGTTAATGCCTGCATATAACTGATTGAAATTTATGTAAAAGACATGATAGATAACAGAGTTGATCTGAAAAATATTCGTAAAATGGCTTCCAACATGTGGGCTAGCTACTTTTTATGTTTAGACGTACCTGCAGTCAATATGACGGGAACTTGCGAATGGGATACTGGAATCTGGAATATTGCCTTAGCGACTGTAGGGGTTAGAAGGAGAGTGGGAAAAGAATTGGGGAGCGGAAGGGATGGGAACCTATCGTGATGGGCGAAGGAGAGCGGGAGGGGAAATGTTCGCGAGATCTTATAGGCCTCAATGTGAATTAACAACTACGAGGTATACACACTTAAATGTGTGCATAGGACCGCGACAGATGTCCCCCGTGCACGCCTTCGGTGTGACGACCGAATGCACAAGAATTACTGCTTAATAGTATTTTTTATTGATAGCTGGGCGCTGCGAGAGACGACGGCTACCAGCTATCAATTACAGTCGAATTTCACTTACAGGTAAGTTCGTTTGACTATTCAATTATACTCCTTGATGTCTCGTCCAAAGATGATGAGGGGTTATTGATGTAGATGTTCAAAGACCAGTTGTAAAAACAATAAATCTTTATTAAAAATATGTGTACATGTTTTAAGTATTTTTAATATTAAATTATTTCAAAATCATATTATCAATCAATCATTAAGTAATAATAATTCTAATTATTAATTAATAAAGATTGTTTCTGCAAAACTTGTTGTTTATTACAGGTCTAATAAAAATCTAGCACCAAGTTGTGGATATCCAGTCCATCCAGTTGTTCAACTTATATCATAAATGTTGACCCTCTTATCTGCATTTTTTTATAATGCTAATATAACCAACTAGCTTTTGCCCGCGGCTCCGCCCGCGTTATAAAGTTTTTCAGGCTAAAGTTTTCCGTTATAAAAGTAGTAGTTTCCCGGGAGCCTATGTTCTTCCCAGGGTCTCAAACTGTCTCCATACCAAATTTTATCTTAATACGTTGGGTAGTTTTGAGTTTAACACGTTCAGACAGACAGATGCAGCGGGGGACTTTGTTTTATAATATATTTTTTAGAACTTTTAAAGTAGAACAATCCCGTCATACATCATTGTTGCATAACTTTAACCGTTTACGCAGCGCAGGCAACGGAAGCTCTCAAAACTTATAATTTTCCCCGTTTTTGCAACATGTTTCATTACTGCTCCGCTCCTATTGGTCATAGCGTGATGATATATAGCTTATAGCGGTCCACAAATAAAGGGCTATCCAACACAAAACGAATTTTTCAGTTGAAACCGGTAGTTCCTGAGATTAGCCATTACTGCTCCGCTCCTATTAGTCATAGCGTGATGATATATGACTTTGAGCACTCCACAAACAAAGGACTATTCAACCCAAATATATTTTTTCATTTCCAATCGGTAGTTCCTGAGATTAGCCATTACTGCTCCGCTCCTATTGAATATAGCGTAATGATATATACCTATAGCACTCCACGAACAAAGGGCTATCCAACGCAAAAAGAATTTTTCAGTTTGGACCGGTATTTCCTAAGATTAGCCATTACTGCTCCGCTCCTATTGGGTATAGCGTGATGGTATATAGCCTATAGCACTCCACGAACAAAGGGCTATCCAACGCAAAAAGAATTTTTCGGTTTGGACCGGTAGTTCCTGAGATTAGCATGTTCAAACAAACAAACAAACAAACAAACAAACTCTTCAGCTTTATATAATAGTATAGATAATAGCTTTAGCTGGGCATATGCTAACTCTACTATTGAAAATGGTATAGTTAAAACTGTTTGGCACCTATTTGGTCCAAAAGTTTTAAATAGTTTGTCAAACTTAATATTTATACAATCATCTCTTATAGTTATATCCTTGTTAATATTAATCAGAACATTTGTTTGGGCTCTTTAGCCTGCAACTAACATTAATAATGTCTTTTTTGTCATATTATATTCTAATTTACTTTTGTAAATATCATTATTTTCAATGTAATCAAATAAACTAGACATATCCAAGTCGAGTTATATTTAGGTCTTGGTGGCCTTAGTTTATAAAATCTATTTTTGGTGTGGAAATAGAATAATTAACTGATTTGATTTGATTTGATGAATATCAATATCAATATTTTGCCCACTATGATTAAGGGTAAACATTGTTTCATTGTGTTTTTAGAAATGGAACTTATCGTTATGTCCACTACTTCATTATACATTCCTGATTTTATGAATATTTCCCTGATAGTACTCCTGTAATCAATTTTAATGTCTGGTATACTAAGTGTATGAACCTCGAATTGTACAATGTAAGTGTTTTGAAGGTTGAAATATTATGGGCTCAGTAATCAGGAAATTTATATATATTGGAAACTATGGTTGTGTTACTCAATAGGGGACTAATGCACCTGGGTAACCACTTATATGTTTATTTATTTATTTTTTAATACCATAGGGAATAGTTGAGAAGCATAAAACATATATTATCTGGACCATATATTTTTAGTTATGTTCTGTATTTCTAAATGAAATATATTCTTTCCAATGTGGACATCTGAGCTCATTATATTTTTGACCCACTACTTCAAGTCTTGTTTATTTCACCTTTACTCAATAACTTATTGATTAGCCGTAGGCTGTTAATTCTTTTTTTTGTAATATCAAGGGTCCTTAATATTAAGGTTCATAAAATTAAAGACCAAACCTAAGAATTTACATGTTTAGTATAAAATCACATTTCTCTTTATTTATAATGAAACTCGTTTAAGGAGTTTATAGTTATCTGTATATTTTCTAGACATTGGTTACATTTGTGGCTAATGTAGAGAAAATAATCAAGGTGTACAATTTATACAAAACCCTTTTCCTTTAATAATGAAATCAGGAGTTTCATAATTTTAGTGATTGCTAATGGAACAAAAAAAGAATAGACATTAAATTGATAGTATATACTTAGCTTCTTATTTTTAAAAGAATGATATCTATATTGTTTACTATCAGGATGTATGTTAACCACATAATATGCATGTTTAATATATATAATAGTATTTAATCATCCATAAATCTTAACTTTTTATCTTATGAATTAATAATCTTTAATCTCTAAAATCAAATTTATGTAGTAATTTACACACAGTCTTATAATATTCCAATTTAAAAAGTTCAAAAACCATAAAGCTATTTATATTTTTTAAATTTAATATCATTGAAATAACATCATTGGAATGATCCATTAGGTTTTAAGAAAAAATAGGTGAGTAAAAATGAAGCTAATTTTAACAATTTATATACTTCAGATATTCAATGTCTGAGCATTTATTGTTTACAGATATCATTTGTGATCTGTTTCCAATTATGATAACGAGACTTTCCCGCCCTCACACCCACCACTACAACTCCTGTAAGCCAGGATCAGCAGTGGCACGCATTTTATGACACCGAGCAGTGCAGCTCGGCGAGTCTCAGGGAAAACTACTATGTCATTATCCCGCAACAAAATTAATCAAATAGAAAGATAGGGAGGAGTTGGAAATATTAATTGTCCACTTCCCTCCAGAGCAATGCGGTTGACAAAATCATTATGTAAGGAGGCGATTTAACCTCAAGGATAGGGACGTTTACAACTAGATAAGCTAGTTATAAAGCACCACGGATAAAATTAAATGAAAGGGTCCTATCACATGAGCTGTTAGATTTGATTACAATAGACATGGCAAAAACGCCGGAAAGTACGGAAATTCCGTCTAGTCTCAACAAGGTCCATGTAGTATACAACCCCAGATGTTATTTGCATACTGTTTAACATGATGTTGCGCTCTTCATGCCAGAGACCACACTCCCAAAGTACGTGATGAGCAGATTGTTCAACCTCGTAACCAGGTGTAGAGCATGGGCACGCAGGAGAATCAACCAGCCTAAATGAGAACAATTTACCCTTAAAATTACCATGGCCGGTAAGGAATTACGATACACAGTAATCTATTTCTAGCCAAGTTTTAATTAGGCGATCGCGAACGTACGGAAAGTATTTATATAAATGACGCCCTTTCGAAGACGAGTCCCACCTACATTGCCATTCATTTAATAATTCATTGTGTACATCAGTGTGCGGTTTAAATAGTCTATCGATTCTTAAGAGCTCGCGATACGTAAGAAACTTTTTATCCATATCCTCTCTGGTTGAGTAATACATAGCGGCGCGACGCTGTACCTCCAAATCGACAGGGAGTACACCCGCGAGGACAGGCAAAGCTTCTGTACTAACAGTTCTATACGCCTTGCACGAGAATATCAACGCCAATCGTTGACTTTGGAGCAGTTTCCTGCGCACAGTACCGATAGTTGCCCTATCGGCCCATACAGGTGATCCGTATGTAATTCAAGCTAAGTAAGTCGCTCCATAAATGATTTTGAGCGTAGTGAAAGACAGTCCCCACGTAGAGGTCGATATCCTTGTTAAGGCGTAAAAGTTACGTTTTGATTTTTCCCCGACGTTTTTTATATGCTCTAGAAAGGAAAAAAAATTCGTTCTAAAATCAAACCGATTCTTTCCTTTTTACAACAATATTATTAAATTTTATTCGCTGCGGTGATTTTAATATACCTTTTAAAAGCAGTTGGAATGTTTTGTGAGGTGCGAATGTAAGGCGATTTTTTTCACCCCATTCAGATATTAATTGTAAACACGTATCCGCCAAACTTTCAAGCCCCGATCTACTATTAGATTCTATTAGTAAGAGGCCGTCATCCACATATCCGGTTAAAGTGCATCCTACAGGTAAGGGAATTGAAAGAAAATCATCGAAGCTCAAATTCCATAAATAAGGACCTACAACTGAGCCTTGTGGACATCCCATACTCAGCGACTTCGACACGGCATGGTGGCCGAGTTTCAGTTTGGATGTTCCGTACGAGAAGTATGAGTAAATTAGGGAATATATATTCCTATAGCAGCCTCGTATTTTTAACTTAAGAAGTATCATAGGCCACCAAGCATTGTCGAAGGCACCGGAGATGTCTAGGAAGATACCGAGTACATATTTATGTTCCGATATACTTACTGTTCTTCTAACCGATATTGCCGCGTCTGTAGTCGACCTACCTATGTTAAATCCGAATTGATTTTTGTGAAATCTGGTCCGCCCGGTAGCAGACGAGGGACAATGAGGCGTTCTAGAAGTTTACCTAAAGATGGTAACAACGTAATAGGTCTATATGACTTGGGATCAACGGGAGCCTTGTCGCCACTTTTAGGTATTATTCGAATGAAACCGGAGCGCCATATTCGCGGAAATATACCTTCTGCAGTACATCGGTTAAAGACAAATAGTAACTAATCTCCGGCTGATTTATACGCTTCTTTAATCATCTTGTTAGACACTTTATCCTCGCCGGAGGCTTTGTTTAACGGCAGAGATGCAACAATGGTAATAAATTCATCTAATGTCGCAAGGTTTGAGACTGGAGAGTTTGGCAATTCCGCGGCCCACATTCTAATTTGGTTGTGATAATTGTTGTCATTAATAATATCATCGGGTACCTATAAGTGAATGCAACAATGCTTCCATAGTCTCCCCAATACCAGTCGTATAGCTATTATTAAATTTAATGTTATCGATATAAGATAAATGAATTGGTCTATTTGCTTTAAACTCTTGGTATAAAGGAGACCACGGGCCCTCCTTATCTAATCGCGCGGCGATTTTACGCAATAAATTACCTTTCGATTTTTGTACTGCTGCTCTATAATGCGACCTGGCAATTTTAAGTTCATTAAAAGCAGATGTAAAAGTGTCACCTGTGACACAACGCTTTTTAAGCCTATTAAACCTCCTGCGCGCCCTACGAAAAATTCGGCGTAGGTGGACTAGATATTCGTTCCACCAATCACATCTACGAGTATTTGTAATTGAACCTCGACCGATAGCAACATCTGCACAGTATGTAAACGTGGCCGACATAAGTTCAGCACATGTTTCAGGTGAGAGATCATTGCGAGTAAAATCTCTGGCATGTCTAGCAAATAAAGAGCTATAAAAGTTCCAGTTTGCCCCTTTAGTTTTATATCTAAAATCATAGTTGTTATGAATAAAACCTTGTGTCAATCTAGGCAAGAATTCGTACACAATCAGGCGATGGTCACTACACGACGCATCCAGCAGGACACGCCACCTATCAAGTCGAACGTCTCCACTAGAAAGTGTGACGTCAATAGAAGACTCGCTCGTAGGGCTACAGTAAGTTGGTGGTGCATCGGGAGTATTGTGAATACCAAGATTCATCTCTGCGATGAAATCTTCGACGGCGCAACGCCGATCGGTATCGGTGGATCGATATTTGCCATACCAAAGAGTAGATGACGTATTAACGTCAGCGCCTATAATTATTTTACGACCTGCAAGTGATCGTAAAACCTGGCGGAGATGGTGTATATGTGGTCCTACCGGGTCCGAGTATTGAAAGTAACAGCTCACTATGAAAACCTTACAGCTCGGCTTTGAAACTTTCGCGACTGCACAGTGTGACGTCATGAGATTACGCACTGAAGTTACAGTGAAATTAGAGTTCGCTACATAAATGCCAGCTCGTGAGCTGCTATCAAGCTGTACGACTCTGCTACGCAGTCGAGCGTGTTGATATTGTTCCTGTACAAGTACAACGTCGAGTTTATAATCCCGAACTAACGTATCTAATTCCGACGTCGCCACCCTATCGTTGTGGAGATTTAATTGTCCGATAATAAAGTTATCCATATTAAATTTATTAAATAATTAGTTGACAAAATGAGGGTTTCTAATTTATGTTTGTATGACGGACATTCCTGAGACCCACAGCGATGGTCGTGGGGTTTCTTAAAACGTTTGCAAGTTGCGCATACGGGCTTAAAATCACGATTGTACCTATGTGGACAAGCCTTGGTTTCATGTGCCTCAGCACAAACGGCACAAGTTGGTGTTTTAATGGTGCAGAACTTATGCACATGCCCGTATTGTTGGCAATTGAGGCAGCGGACTATCTCGACGTCATCAATAAACCTACAAGTTGCCCAATCTATAAATAGTTTGTCTTTGGTCGCAACTAGATGTTTTCGCACTTCACATTGTGGCAATGTAAATAAAATATTTTCTTTTCATATATACGTAAATATATGATAACCAATAAAATAAACTATTGAAGTTAAATAATGGCCCGTCTGATTGATGTTGCGAAATAATAAACACATTGAATGTAGATCTAAACACAAATAGTTTATTTAATACAGTAAATATACACATTTAAACGCCTAGGCATGTTTATAAAATAATACAAAATGTTGAGCAATAATAACATTTCAAAGTGTTTGATTGATCAAAACTTCTTCATAAATTAAATCGATTGTTACAAGAAATCGATAATGCATTAGTACATCCCCAATTGAATAGTAGCTGGGGCCTTATTCTCTATCCCGCACGTTATTTTAACAGTACGTAACAAGCACGTAATACAACACATCACGTTTAGGACTATAGAAATTTGGCTTACAGAATACCATTCCACGCACATTTCTCAAAGATAACATGACACGGCCGCGTTACGAGTTTACACTATCATACAGAATAAGGGCCCTTAGCTGTCAAGTTATATAAATAAATGATTGGACGGAGTACAACAATAGTCCGACTGCTAAGGCAATTACCTTTATAAACATTTTTACTTATAGTAAATTAGTTAGTTATTTATTAGTTATAAAAAACACCATTAGTAAAAATGTCTATTTGTTTGTAAGTCATACGAATTATAGTGAGTCAACGGTGCCTATTTAGTGTTCTGCGCAGTTCTTGTTACAATATTAATTATCGTATAACCGTTTTGGCGCACCTTCACATGCTTATATTCGATTTTAAATTAATAAACGATTTGGCATAGTTCAAAGAACGGCTCTCTGTCTGATGTCATCCAAATAACAGATATAATAAAATATTTTGTTTAGTAGTTACAATTTATGACAACGCACTAAAAAGCCTTGGAATGTTATCCTTCAAACAAAACCTCGGATCCCGTGCAACTAAAATTTTCACTACACAATAAAAGCACCCCGTAATCTATTGTTTAAGGGTTCTATGTGTGGAGTTTCACGTAACAATTGCAATTGTGCCTACGGCGTTTATGTGATTAATTATTCTAGATAACATTTACGAATTGTTATTGTTGAGCTTTTTAAATCTTACTGTACTTATTTTAAATGCGAACGTTTGTAAAAATGTTAGAGGTAAACGCAGAAACCGCTGAACAGATTTTAATGAAATTAGACATACGGATAGACTATGTCCTAGAATTACCATATAGTTTATTTTTTACCCTGGTAATTTGTTCCCACAGGAACTATTTAATTTTTTTATTAATTAAAAGGTCCTGGCATTATTTATTTATTTCAACTTTATATACAGTAAATGTATACAGGCGGACTTAATGCCTGAGGCATTTTCTAACAGTCAACCTTTGGGTGATGCAGAGATGATATAATGTGGGTGTAGGTATATAAAAATAAATAAGACAATACATATATTATATAAAACAAACATTCTACTTAAATACAGATATACTTATACTATAAAATATATACTTAATATAAAATAAAATAATTTCCAGTGACTTTTATATTTTTGTACCGGAAGAGGCTTTTCACGAAGGCGAGGTTGCGAGCAACATCTTCAGTTTGAGGAATCAGTTTCAGTAGTCCCTGTGTGCAGTGTACAATAAAAACAGTAAAACTATCACCTTTGCGTAATTGTTGCATTGCGACTGCCATGTCGAAGTCTCAGGGTCGTTTATCTGGTCGAGAAAATGCTAGGTATTGAATTTTTCTACGAGATAATGTTAAGCGCAGCCCGGAATAACAGATGCTCGCCTCGAGTTCCATAACGTTGCATAACTGGCGGTATCTGAGTGATAAACTTCTGTGACAAAGTGTAATGTATTATAAAACAATCTTGATTATATGCGAATCAGCTTGTGATGGTCGTTCTCCTCACTTTGTCACCTCTGCATGAAGGGACCGTTAATAAATATTATTTAACGTGCCGTTAAAGCTAATGGAGAAGTTAAAAACTTTTGCGGAGTGGTAATAATTCAAATTCAGGAAATTTTGCCTTTACATGTCAAACACTTTAGGTTGTTCTAAGAATTCCTTAAAAAAGTCCTGCTTACCATTAATTAAAATCTCCATGTTCTCGAGCAAGTTGTAGTTTAACGCTTAGAGCAGTTTTTCTAATTATTATAACTGGAAGTTATATTATAACTCTTCTGCAAGTGTTGAAGCGGTAAAGATTGTGTATCGTCTCTTCGACAAGAATTTCAATCTGGAACACATAGTTTTAGTACATTATTAATTCATAATCAACTTTGTATATAAAAAAATCATTTATTTTCGCTAATCTTTTACATATTACGTATTGTATGTCGTGTTTATTTTACAAAATGATTATACTTACTAAATAAAAGCAATTTATAAGAGTAGTCTAACGTTTAGTTTTGATTAGAAGTAGCTTTTAAAGTCCCAGATGGCTTTTACGGAGTTTTCAGACGGCGCGAGGCGATTTCAGACAATGGGTCATAGACATCCAGACGTGCACTAAGTGCGAGCAAATAGGTTTGCTTTGCAATACTAACATTTCGCGTAACCAGTAAATAATCTTCGGTTTCTAGGTTCTATAAAAAATAAATTAAACGAAATTATTATACTATACTAATAACGAATATTTCGACCTGAATTCCTGTTTCACTTTTTCGATTGTTTGTTATTTAATGAGAATATTATGCGTGAGTGTATTTCTGACTTAAATTGTGATGTCGCTTTGACGAATTCAATTAAAGCATTAGTAGTGGCATTATGGCGTGTAAACTTAGAATAACTTTTTATTGATATTTCTATTATTCAAAACTTAAACTATTTTATTTTGCATCTACGGTTCTAGTAGTTTATTGTAAAGTGTCATTTTCAAGAAGATAAGTATGTGGTTTTATTTAGTAACGCATTATCAAAATGTCGCTTTTACAATATGTTTATCTTACAACCAAATGCTCAATAATATATTTATTTTTCAGTTCATTAATTGATTAACTGAGATTAATTTATACAATTTAATACTTAAATCAATTTTAAACGCATAACACACACTTTAAGTATTCCCAATTAGTAAATTCTTTATCTGTTTTAATAAATTCTCACATTAATCCACACAACAGTAACGCGAGCTAAAAACTCCACGTTCTCAAACATTTTATTACGGTCCTTAAACTAACAACGCCTCCCCAAGTTGGTAATTAAATGCCCCTACTTATGAAATACAGTTGTCACGAACAAGTGTGTATTATCATCGTCCACGAGGGCCACTCAAATTTTATCGTGCGTCCACAACATGGGCTTCATTACCGAAAACTGGATCCCGTATCCATTAATGTCCATAATACATGAAATTTGTAAAGTATATACATTTATACATTTCGTTCACATTGTTTCATTCACGAAATTATTATTTCTCTCGGTTAGTGGAAATAGTGAGTTACGGATGAAACGCGTTTAATTCATGTTGAACTCACTGATGTAATTGTCCATATTGAATGCAAGGACATATTTATTCAGTCTGTGATATTTTATATTCATATCGATGGTAGTTCAGCTAAGGCCTCTAGCACACGGCGTATTTTAAACGCGCAGACGACGTGCAGATGACGCGCGTATACGCGCTTCAAACTAGATTTAAACGCAACCTTCTAACCTAAGCACACGGGGCGATAGTATAACGGGCGTCTACTGCGCGTATACGCGCAGATACAGCGATACAGACGCGCTGTAGTAGCTTGTAGATTCCGCGTTTTGGTCAGAGGCTCCTCGTCAATTGTACAATGGCTTCGGTTGATACAATACTGCTTACACTGGCTTTAGTACTGCTTTTAAAAAGAAAAAACGTAAAAATAAGCGAATCTATTGGATAGATCCATTGATAAGTGAAAGAAGATTGTGTGGTCATTATCATACAACGTTTACAAAATTGGTAAAACATAAAACAACAACTGAAAAGTTTCATCCAATTCCGTTTAGTAGTTTTTTCGTGAAAGAGGAACAAACATACATAGATTCTCACAAACTTTCGCATTTATAATATTACTAGCATAAGTCTAACTCCACGTTCTGGCTACAACACCTTGCCACGTGAGGGACGGATACATCGCCGCTATAATAGCGAACACTGCGATGGCCAACGGAGCTCTAGCAAAACCCAAATCTATGGAGAGAAATACAAGAAGTAAACGTTTAATGCCGCTACCCGGGGGCTATCGCCGGGACACGTCTGCCGCTGGCAGTGGGCGTGTAGCAGGGCTAGCCAGCGACTCATCGCTGAACAGGTGGGCTCTCGGGGTTCCAGAGGAAGGCAGGAAGACCCTATACGTTACAGCCGAACATAATGACGGTGACACTTTGCGGAACAGGGAACAATTTTCCCGCTTACTCTGCCGGTACACCGCCACCGACCACATTATGTACAGCAGAAGACGCTAGAAGAAAGTGGTCACCTCAGGAAATGGAAGAACTAGTATTTTGTTTCTTTAAAGCTAGGGCAATGGGACCGGGATACATAAAGCGATTACAGAATTTATTCCTTCATAGAAATCCAGATAATCCAAAAATTGAATTTAATGGTAGTGTTTTGTCCACCCAAGCTAAACGCATAATATCACGTAATGCTATATCATCCGACAAAATAAAAACTATAAAACAAAAAGCAGAAGAAGCCATACATACCTCTTACTCGAATGTTCCCAACACTATTTGCTCAGGCGTTCAATATTCCCTTCCATCAATCCAACACAACCTCATTCAAGCAACTCAACACATAATTACACAGGAAACCAACACTAACAGTTATAATCAGAACAGAACTTCTTCTAATCAAGTCTCATTAGACCCACCATTATTTACTCAGAGCGAAAACGCAGACAATGATGATTGGAGGCGAAAATGGAGTAAAGCTGAGATGGAGGAGCTCATGACTGTAATTTTAAAGCCCGGTTTGATGGAGCTGGTTACATGAACCGCTTATATGGTATTTATGTACAAAGAAACCCAAATAACCCAAAAATAATTAATCGATTTAATGGTCGTAGTCTTTCTATACAAGCCCGTACAACCATAAAAAACAATATGCTTTCTCAGGAGCTGTTAAACCGAATAAAACAAAAAGCTGAAGAGACCCCAGAAGTAACTATTGAACAAACTATTAATAATATATCTAACCAACAAAATACATCGTACACACATACAACACAACGAGATACCCGAAACTTTCCAATAGTGCAAATTGGTACAATAGACCAAGCGACGCAAAATTGTATAGACAACCAGGACCCAATAATTGTACAATTTCTTAATATTTTATCGGAAACAAAGGAAATATCTGTTGCTGAAAGAAAACTACTACCTAAGGCTAAAATAAATAAAAAAATCATAGATAATTGTCATAAAATTAATAAATATTTACCTCAACTATTGGATATACATACCTCTCTTAGTGAGGTGAACGAAATACTATACGCAGCTGCTAAAACTTTAATAGTTAGTAATGAACAAAGTCCCTACATACCGATACCTACTCTTAGAACCGAGAAAGAACCAGCTTAGAAAAAGAGATTGAAACGAAAAATTAATATATTTAGAAAAGAATTAGGGCAGTTAATAGAAATAGATAGAGGAGTAAATTCACGCAGAATGTTAAAAATAAAACATAAATTATATAGGAAATACAAAGTATAAAACGAAAACGATCATGCCCATACAGCCGAAATTCTGAAGCATAAAATTAAGGCACTCGTGGGTAGAATTAAGAGATATGAAGACATAAACGCCAAGAACGACCAAAATAAGTTATTTAATGAAAACCAACACAAATTTTACAGAAGTTTAGAGAACAATAGTTACAGGGTAAGCCAAATACCAAGTAAAGATAGTATAGAGCAGTATTGGACAGACGTTTTGTCTAATCCGAAGCGGTACAATAAAGATGCTAGATAGATAGAAGAGATAGATAAATTATCACAGAGAGTCCAAACAATAGAAACAGTTGAAATAACAATAGATGAAGTCAAATTAGCTATTGGGAAACTACATAATTGGAAAACACCAGGGATAGATAAGTTACAAAATTACTATTTAAAATATTTTTCTAATTCACTTAAATATCTTGCAACAATATTCACAAAAATAGTCCAAGGTAAACAGAATCTAGAAGAATGGTTCACTACAGGTCAGATAATATTGATCCGTAAAAATAAAGAAACAGCAAATCCAAAAAATTGGAGACCCATGGCATGTTTACCTAGCATGTAAAAACTATTAACTTCCGTTTTAGGTAATATATTACACAACTGCAGCAACAATGGCATTATGGCAATAGAGCAACGAGGTTGTCGACGTGGAGCCAAGGGATGCAAAGATCATCTCATGGTCAATAAAGCAATATTAGAGGATGCACATCAGATGCAAAAGAACCTGAGCATGGCAAGGATAGATTATCAAAAACCCTTTGACAGTATCTCGCACGAATGGCTTCTCAAGATCTTTGATATATGCCCACTAATTATCAGAAAGTTTTTGCAATTGACCATGCCCTCATGGAAAATCATTATGACGGCCCGAGGCTACCATGAATCAATAATAACTGAACCGATTCGCATTAGACGCGGTATTTTTCAAGGCGATTCCCTCTCACCGCTCTTGTTCTGTCTAGCAATTGATCCTTTGTCGTATATATTAAATAAATGCAAACTTAAAGGGTATAAGAAAGGCTTAAAGAAAGTTTCCGGATTAACCACTTATTATATATCGGTGACTTAAAAGTGTATGCGAGCAATAGGCACAATTTAAAAAATTTACTTGATGGTGTTTACAAACGATATAGGAATGAGTTTTGGATTAGACAAGTGTAATATTATCTCAGGTGACATTAGCAGTATAGTCGGAGAAGGTCACGTACTTTTAAGTGGAGAAACTTTCAATCAACTAGCAGTAAATAATACATATAAGTATTTATGGGTTCACGAATCAGGGAAGATAGATCATAATATAATTAGGGAACAAACAAATAAAGAATACTTCAAAAGAGTCAAAAAAATACTTAACACTCATCTTAAATCACGTAATATTGTAAACGCCATAAATATTTACGCTATGCCGGTTCTGATTTACTCATTCGGCGTCATAAATTACAAAAACATCGATTAAAAAAAATTGACATAAAAACAAGAAAGTTACTTACAATTAGCAAAGCTCATCATCAGAAAGCAGATATAGAAAGATTATACTTACCAATAACACAAGCGGGAAGAGGGTTAATAAATATAGAAAATATGTATAAAGCACATATTGTCAAATATAAGCAATACCTTAGAGAAGAACAGGATCATTTGATAAAAGTAATAGTACAACATGATATAAATAAATAAAATATTCAATAATAAAAGAAGCAGAGATAATAGAGACAGAATTACAGCTAGATCATAATAAACACACAGATAAGGAAATCAAAGAAGCTATCATCAAAAAGCAAAATCGGCAATGGCGTAACAAACCACTACACGGACAGTTTCCCAAGGAAGTACTTGACCAAGCTAATATAGATAAAGACCAATCATTCAAATGGATAAAAAAGCAACAAGTAGCTCCCTCAATAGAATCCTCTATAATTGCCATACAAGATCAGGCAGTGATGACGCGGCAACACCAACGTGACATCCTCAAGTTATCAATAGATGGTAAATGTCGTCTATGTGCTACTAAAGACGACACAACGCAGCATATCATCTCAGGTTGTGAAAAACTAGCAGGGAATTATTACATATATAGACACAATAATCTTGTACAATACATCTATTGGTGTCTTGCTCGAAAACATAATATAGAGGTTAACAAATTATGATGGAAAGGAAACTTAACACAACCGAAAGTAGTAGAAAATGAAACAGCTAAAATAATGTGGGAAATTCCAATTCAGACAGATGTCACTGTAATACATAATAGACCAGATTTAATATATGTAGATAAAGTTAACAATTTCACCTACCTCATAGATGTCACGGTACCTTCAGATTACAATATAGGAGCAAAGGAAATAGAAAAACTTAATAAATACCACCTACTCAAAACTGAGATTAGGCGTTTATGGAACACGCAAACACAAGTCATCCCTATAGTAATAGGTTCAACTGGTATGGTAACAAAAAGTTTATCCAGATATATTAACACATTGAATTCCACCATAGATCTCTACATCCTCCAAAAACAAGCAGCAATCCATACTTCTATTATATTGAGCAGAGTGTTAGGGGACACGTTTTTCGTACACGGGGAACAGGGAGACTGAATTACCTCTTCCCTGAAGGTATCAGGGCGGGTGGTCAATAAAACCGAGCAAAAAAGCTCGAGTCAGAGAAAACTCTGAAAGTTGAACTAGCATTATAATATCAGCCCTGTTTTATATACTGTCCCACTGCTGGGCACGAGCCTCTTCTACTACTCAGAGGGATTAGGCCTTAGTCCACCACGCTGGCCGTGTGCGGATTGGTAGACTTCACATACCCTCAAAATTCCTATAGAGAATTTTTCAGATATGCAGGTTGCCTCACGATTTTTTTCTTCACCGGTTAGCAAGTGATAATTCACAAAGAATTCACACATAATTTTAGAAAAATTAGAGGTGTGTGCCGTCGTCTCGCCAGTCTGTTTCACACCCAACTAGGCAATCGCCAACTGAATGATAGTTATATTGTTTTAAATATTAAAATAAGAATTAGAAGAAATGAATTAGAAATGGATAGCGAATATTTAATGATAATTTACGGACCGAAAACAATAAAGCTGTCACTTTACACCGGTTTTAATGAGAGTTGTACCAATCATGTCAAGCCACCACCATGCCAACAAAACTGCAACGTAACTAACTTCGCTAAATATGAATTTTATGCGCACGAATTGTGCTAAATTTATTTATATTCCAGTGCAGTAGCAAGTCTGTTACAGTAATTTTAGTTGCTGTACTTATGTTTTAATTTCACTCTCGTAGTTGGCAGAGAGGCTCGCTGCATACTTCTTGTGTACTTTTTATGCATACTTATCAAACTCTCGTGCATTCTCATCGGTGTTCGCCACTTTTAACGTCGCTTCTGCGAGTTCAGTTAATTTTGTAAAAGTAAAAAATATTTACTACTTTATTCGTTGTATAAAAGTTTTCGTATAAAAGTTTTGACCGATCTTATTTAAAGGTCCTAAAATAAATACACATTACGTATAGAATCCTATTCTCCTTGGCTTATACACCGTGACTTTATAGTGGTTTTGGAACCGAAGCGTGGTTACGTGGTTTAGAACAGTTTGTAGGACGAAGAAAAAATAGTGATTAATTTCGACTGTCTATAACAAAAAAAAGTCCAAATAATATTTTTCACTCGTTCGAGTTTGACTATGATTTTATAGTAACGCCGCGCCGCAACAATTCATTCACAAACGACGCACAATACCAACGCGTGGCAGCTGATACCTACCAAGAGCGATAAGACGCGCGCGCGGTTCCAGAGTCCCTTAATTTAAAAACTGGTATTTACACTACCACCTTTAAATTAAATGTTTTATGATAGTGATGGTATTGATTGTATTTGGGATAATATCAGATCACAACTTACGTTATGTACAATCGGCCAAGTTCCTGCTAGTACACTTCCAAACACATTTTGCTTGACCGGTCTAATGTCCCGAGATACTTAGACACGCCCCCGTCTCATATTTCACCAAATACGACAGTTTTGGAGATGTGCGAAAGGAACAGCAGATAACTCTTTTTGTTTACTTTAGTTGTATTTTACTGATTGACGACGCGCACGTACTACAACTATTGAGTAACAGTAGTATTTTGCGCACAATTATTTTTTCGTTTACAAACACCGATATCTTGCCACTACGTTGACTTATGTTCGTTTACTGGACTCTTGATTACTTAGTCGCCGACCTGTCTTGTCACTACTGCACCATGGATTATATATTCCGGGAATTAAATCTTACGGTAAGTAAATCAGTCATACTATACTATATAAATATTTTAATATTAATTTTAACTAGTGGACGTTAATATGCGTGGGAAAAATATCGTCAGCGCAGAGAACTAATAATTAAAATTTTCCAGTTTTGAGAAAATCGCGGTTTATGTTTTTTTTTTTAATTATTTGTCATCATAATTAATAATTATATTTATTGAGTTTTGATGAATACTTATTCCTTTAATTGTGTAAAACAGACTTCAATATGCTACTTATTATATTTTATATTAATCTTTAAGTTATCCTATCTATCGTAGGGTCAAATATGATATCTGTCATTGGTGTGTTTTTTTTGCCAAAAAATTTAAATAGTTCTATTATTCATACTTGTAGTAATCTATGTAGTATGTTATTTAATTTGCTTTACGTATAATCGAATGTAAAAATATTGAAAAGATTTATAATTGGAAAACTAAAAAGTACTCAATGCAAAAATAAACTATTTCGGCGGGTATACTCACGATAGTTATAGGTGTTACCTATCTTTTCTTGATCTCAGTTAAGAATTCAGAGTTTTCGATATTGAAACAGCAGTAGCATTAAGCGTAACTTTTACCGTCGACTTTTAATAGTAAACTCTAGTTTAATGTTGGGAAGATATTAAGACAGGCCGGTAAGCCTTTTAGTCCAGTCAATAAGCTGAAAAAAGTGTCAATTTATGTATTATAAAGATCCAAAAATGTGAGTGATTCGAGAGAGATTGTGAGCTCATTCGATTTAGATAACATGACGTCTAGAAAAATAATCTTTAGGGTTCATTAGGACTTAAAAAATACAATTGTTATTACGAGGATAAAGAGGTTCTTCGATAACTTAAGAAATATTAATACTTAAGAAATAAGGAGGAAATTTCCAATTTAAAGAAGACATGACGCCCGAAATTCTGTCTCCGTTATTAATATTTTTTATTTCATGCCAAAAATATAGACGAGTATAAATAAATTATGTATAGGCGGTTAATCTATACTTATAATAAATCTGTAGAGAGGTCAATTCTGTACATGAAATATATTTCCAAAATAACTATCAGGGGGTGATTAGGGATCGATACTGATGCCAAAAATGCAATTAGTAAAATTTTTGTCTGTCTGTCTGTCTGTCTGTCTTTCTGTCTGTCTGTCTGTCTGTCTGTCTGTCTGTCTGTCTGTCTGTCTGTCTGTCTGTCTGTCTGTATAACCGTTATAGAAACAAAAACTACTCGACGGATTTTTAACGAAACTTGGTACAATTATTTGTCATACTCCTGTGCTGGTTATAGTATACTTTTCACCACGCTACAATTAATAGGAGCAGAGCAGTGAAGGGAAATGTTGGGAAAACGGGAGAAGTTACTCCATTTTTTAAGCTTCCGTCGCGTGTGCAACCTTAATGGTTAAAACTACGCAGAAATCATGTATGACGGAAATGTTCTCCTTAAAATTATGTAAAAAATATCCCACGACAGCATATGTCTATCTTTTATGGTTGACTCACAATAACACGTGTAACTCCCGATAGCTTAGCAGTTCGAAGCTTTCTCATTATATTTGTCTACTCTTACGTTTATAACACTCTCAGTCATCCCTAATTAAAAAAACTTAACATTATTAAATATTCCATAAAAAGAATCATAGAAATCGGTATAGAAACACCAAAGTTATACATGAAATACGCTAATAATAAGCCATCACGCGTGAATACTGAATCATGCTATAAGCTTCCTTCGATTTCACCAGGATCCCATCATCAGACCCTGACAGGACAATCGGACCACCTGCATACCACCATACTTAAAAAAACATCCCGACAAATTGAGCACCTCCTCCATTTTTGAAGTCCGAAATCCACGCGGGCGAAGCTGCGAGCGGAAGCTAGTTATTTTTATTACAGTAATATTGCAAAGCCAACATTATTATTGCTGCCTATGTGCAGTTTAAAAATTGTAAAGATTTCACATAAAAAGGGCCTTTGTTAGAGCACGACATTTTTTTATGTTTTTGTTAACCCCGGTTCCACGTCGACGCCTTTATCGGAAAGCGGCGTCCATTGTTTATTGAATTTAGACAAGTTCAAAGATTTTTAGTAGTGGTATTATGATTTCTTACTAGAGTAATCAACTATGTCGGCGCGTTTGTAAGATCCGCTTATAGACGTTTAAGTTCCACCCAGTTTAATCCAGAGGTTTCTGTTATTATTGTTTCTTTTACAACTACATAATATATAGCACTGAATTAAAGTTGAATTACAATCCGATTTAATGCAATTTGGGATTTTTATCTTTTATCAATAAAATGTGGGCAATTATGGAAAATAGAGCTGATTTTGTTTTTACTTAATATAGATTATTTCGTACTTGACCCTTGACGTATTTTGTATCGGCCGCACTGGCGTTCTGCTACCATATAAATTTTATTGTTTCGCACTGTAGTCATTACGTTAAAATATTATTATAATAATAGATTTTAGTAATTAATATATAATTTAATTGTATTACAGAGAACCACTGTCCCTCGATGGATACACTAGGATGCGGATGAGAGCTCCATCGCTGACCGATCCAGAGCGCACCCTCTACTCAACCTACGCAAATATAAACGTTATTACATTTGGAAGGCATCCCAAAAAAAGTTAAGTAATCAAAAATCTTGTTTAGTTATCTCTGAAAATAATTACTGCGAATAAATTTTTTTTCTTATTTTCTTATTTTTTTAAATTTTCCCTTTATATCCACAAATGATAATAATAACACTTACTTATGTAAAAAAAAAAACAGGTAGTTAAGTATATCTTTTGACGAATCGTGAAATTATTTGTATGAATTACTCAGCCATGACTTTTCTTTCTTATTTTTCTTGTCAATAAAGGGTCTAAAATGATTTTTTAATGACTCCAAGTTACTAATTTTTGGCACATTATTATTCAATAAGTTTGAGGTTGGTTGGAATTTATTCGAAACAAAAAACCAGCGCCCATACAAAAAACGGACATGTCCTTTAAAAATTAAATAAAATGTTAAAATAAGCATAAAAAATTATGAGAATAAATATCAATTTCTAATAATGAAACGAATAACAATGATTTATGATTATGTGAATGATTGAACGAATTTAATAAACTGAACTGTTTAAGTAATTTTTACAATTTAAAATTTAATCATAATATGCAGCTTTTAAATCCAATTAAAATTCAATAACTGTAAATTGATTATAGACTTTGGGTTTTAACCGAGCGAAAACTAAATAATTGGCTAAAGAAAGTAACTAAAGATGGACATGTACAATGTACATGGACATGTACAAACTGGACATGTGCAGCAATAAAATGTTAGCCTTGCAAATATTACTGTAATAAGAATTCAAATCAACGCCTACACTCACTTACTCTTTAAATGCGTCTAAATGCACTAGCATGACAATAGACTCAGTTTAACGATAAATGCGTCTACGTAAGACCGGTGTCAATACAAACATTCATAAAAAATGCGCTCTTTAACAAACCATTTTATGTGAAATATTTATTCTTTTCAAACAACATCTGCAGCAATAAAAATGTTGGCCTTTCAATACTTATTACTCTAATAAAAGCAAATTACCGCCTACACATAAAATCATTAAACTCGCCTCTAATTCAATAAATAATAATCGCTGCATACCGATAAATAGTCCAATTAACTACTTCAAAAAGGTGTTAAATAGTTCAAATTAGGATGAAAAAAGGTATTTCGTTATTAACTCAAAAACTAATCATATTTAAGATAAAAAAAAGATCATTAAGGGGAAATAAAAAAAAAAAAATATCTCCAAGAAGCTAATAATTTTAGATCAATTATTTTAACTTTAATGTTAATACATATTTGTAAATACAGAGATTGGAATAAAATGTTATCGTCTAAGTTTTGAAATTAAATAAAATAACAATTTTTATAATTAAATCTATTAACTATGATTTATTATTATAATATGAATTATTGAACGAATTGAATAAACTGAACAGTTTAAATTTTTACGATTCAAAATTCAATCATAATATGATGCAGCATTTGAATTTATTTAATAAATTAATTATAGACTATGGGTTTAAAGAGACCGAAAGCTAAAAAAAAAACGGCTTAAAAAAGTAGCTAATCATAATTTACTTAGAAAATATAGTTGTGACAAATATGACGGAAATTGGTTTAAAATTATTATTTTTTGAATACAACATAAAGTATGGTTTGTTAAAACATAAAAAGAAGGTAATCAGGCACATAATATAATATAAATTAATTAACGTAATATCGTTTCTCATTTATTAAAAAATAATGCCAAAAATTTCAACAATAAAAACACTGTAAATCGCGATTGCCTCCAAACTATGAAACTTTTGTTATTACGTTCTTTACGCCGACGATATGCATCTTACAAGTAAGTATAGGAATTATCGTCAAAGCATAGACGTGCGCGCATCAATTTTAATTTCGTTTTCTATTATACACTCAGCAGCGGTTCGGTGGTGTTAAGTAACGTCATTGTAGGTAGCCAGCAGACTTACGATTGATATCGATCTATGCAATCGATCCCAAGCCCCGCCTCCCAAAAGTAGTAAAAAAAAATTGCCAAGTTATTTTTACCCTTAGGGTGGTCGAGCGGCAACTTTGCTGATTGTACTTACTTCACATCGTGAATCAGCTGATATGAGGCACGAACGCAATTATTTATTTTTTTTTACATTTTCACTTTGAAAGAACAAGCATTATTAAATTTATTAAAAATCACAATTAAATAAGTAAATAGATAATCCAATTTCTCCTTCATACTTTACACGGGCTTAGGACCGTCGGAAATACCTACTTCATTTATTGTCTAAGTAATAAAAATAAACGGCGCGAACGAACTATGAGTATTTCTGGCGTATTTAAAAAATTGGAGCTATTTACGAAATAATCAACTTACATACCTAAACAAACAACTACCTACCTGTTTATTCTGCTCCCCAGAGACATTTCTTGTGCGCTTGGTCTTCACACCGAATGCACGCCCATGCACGACATTTGTCAGGGCCCTAGGCACACAGTAAAGTATGTATAAAAATAAATAAATAGTAAAATACTTTATTTATCCCGTAGGCGAACAATGTATAAATTACTTATATAACTATGGGCATTTTAAATAAGGGATAAAATTCATAATGAAAACATGGTACAAACCGAAGTAACCGGCTCGGGCTGGCAGGTAGGGGGAAATAGAAGGATAACACGTCGCGATCCTCACCGGCGAGGATATGAGCCCTAACCTAGCTAACCTACCAGCCTTTCACTAGCTACCTAAGTGATGACTACCCCAACAAGAAAGGCAGAAAGAAACTCCGGGCTTTCTTTTTTGTTATAAATTGTTCAGTACATCTTTTGTATTTTTTTTTCCAAGTCTTTCTTGTACATAGTCACAATAGTTACTTATATAAGCTAATGCACGCACATCACCGTTAACATGGGATAAGATGAAATCCAATCGATTAAACCTGGAGCGGCATAAAATAAAATTAAAGATAGGAAATAAAAGAGAACATAAATTCATACTTAAATAACGGCGTATAGCGTGCATTCGCTTACATTTACAATTATAATTTTCAGTCAAGAAAAAAGAAAAAAAAATAGTAATATACAAAATAAAATAGTATACCTCGTGGTATAGCACTGAGGCTTAAAAAGGTTCACGAACATTTCCCTTCCGCACATCCTAGAAAGTCCATATTTTTCCCCTACTCTTCAGCGGAGATTCCAGTATCGCATTCGCAAGTCTCCTCCAATATTAAAGGCAGGGAACTCTTCATATATAACAAAAACTGTTTACCCTGGTGTAGTGTTCTTTGACAATTATCCTATATAGGAGAAAAAAAAAGGAAGGATAACTCGTTTAGTAATTACTACAATAGTCTACTATGGTCCTTGTATGATAATTCCTGTTTATCATACAAGGACCATTAATAATTCGATGTAAAATTCAACATTTGAAATAAATGGAAATCAAATCTTATTTATAAGCCACTTACTGGTTCCCTCGAATTGAAAATCTACAACAAATAAGTGACCACCAACATTTGATCCAATTTACTATATATGAATAGATGACAGCGCTGAATAACGTTCGTAAAATACATATATATTTAGCTTTTTTTCTCTTATTGCTTTGAATGCTGAGACGAGGTTGCCTTTCGCCTGGTGGTAAGCGGTACGACCGCATATAAACAGTAGGAACACCATCCCACCTTGAAGTCCAAAGTATTGTATGGCATTCCACTGCGCTTGCAATCCTGAGACATAAGATGTTTACTCTTATTATGACCGGTAGTTAAACTGGCTACAATGTCCTTCAAACCGGAACACAACAGTGACTACACACTGCTGCTTGGCGGCGGAAATAGACATTGCGGTGGTAAGGCGCGTTGGGGTAAGATCGTAGGAGGTGTAACATCGTGAGTGATTCCATCAAGTAAATAATGTTTACGGTGCTAACAAACAGAATATCGGTATTTCGTCGTTCCCTGGCAGATCCGGATTAACCCCATGCAAGAATTTGCCTAATTTTAATTTAGTATTTACTGTTTTCAATTAATTTTGTAGTTATATAGTATCATAAAGGAAATAAATCTTGTGATTTGTTTATTCAAATTTGTCGAAACACCTATATTTCCTGAGATCCGATCTTTACGCATACAATTATTTGTCGTAAAAGAACGGATAAAAATCGTTTGATCTAGCACTTGTAAAATATTGCAAGTTTGTGTCAAAATTTACACACGAAAACGTCTGAACTCAGTAATTTTGTAATTTTTTTAGCTCAGGTGAATGATCAATTTTGTTTATTTGTTATTTATTTACACGTATATGTACTATTTCTTCGAATATTTTTGAAAATATCTACAGTGTCAATCATGAGGGGTAAGATCGTATGCCTAGAACTATTAAAAAAACAAAGTTCGCTTCTAAAAATATCTTATGAAATTTATAATTTTTTTTGAATGTTTATAAATGACTATCTAGATCAGAATATACTCGTTTTATGGATTTTAGAATCCCTTTAACATAGACGGTTTTAGAGAGTAGTCCGAACTATACCTGTGAAGGTCCTATCTTTCTCACACATTTCTAAAAGTATGGTACTCTTTCAGAGCCTTATACAACATTAACTGTTATATTTAAGAAATTTAAAAAAATTATACCATTTAGTATATTTAATAACATATAGGTAAGTTAATAATTCATTATGATAACATCTATAGAATTCTTGTAAAAAAATATTTCGAGAACACTGTTTAACACGTTGAAAAAGCGTCCGATTTAACCCCAACGCACCTTACCAACTCAGGCGGACTCTCACATACGAGAGACCTATACCCTGTAAACTTCTTCATCTTGGTAAATTTTATGTTAATATAATTTCGAAAACGAACCGACATTTTATTTGCCAACGTCAATGGTCAAATTAACACAACTAGAGAAATTTTTCTGTTTGCATTTTTGTAATATAACGTGTCGCATTTTATACTTCTGTTTATAAATGTGGCGACAGTGCAAATAAAAATAGAAGCGCATAGATTTTTGGCCAGCGCTTTTCATTTTCACTATTCTAGGCGATACGATAGATATTCGTAACTTTATGCTTTTTTTTGGTAATTGTGCCACTGGCGCGGACACAAAAACAGTTGATCGGCAGCCACGGCATTGGCCTGATTTTACTATTAAATAGGAAAAATAAACGGATTTTGCAAAGTAAGGCGCGTTGGGGTAAGATCGTAGGAGGTGTAACATCGTATAAATCAAATAACTCTTAATTGTGTTATATTTTTTGTTTTCAAACAACACTACCTGCGACCCCATCTTGTTCCCTACGTTCCACTAGTTCACATGAGGGATTCCAGCAAGTAAATAATGTTTACGGTACTAACAAACAGAATATCCGTTTTTCGTCGTTCCTTGGCAGATCCGGATTAACTCCATGCAAGAATTTGCCTAATTTTAATTTAGTATTTATTGGTTTCAATGAATTTTGTAGCTATGTGGTATCATTTCAAATTTGTCGAAACACATATATTCCCTGAGGTCCGATCTTTACTCATACCATTTTTTGTCGTTAAAGAACGGATGAAAATCGTTCGATCTAGCACTTGTAAAATATTGCAAGTTTTTGTCAAAATTTATACAAGAAGACGTCTGAACTCAATAATTATATATTTTTTTTTAGCTCAGGCCTATGGTCGATTTTGTTAATTTGTTATTTATTTACACGTTTATGTACTATTTCTAAAATTATCTACAGTATTTTTAAAAATATCTAAAGTGTCACACATGTGAGGTAAGATCGTATGCCCAGAAATATTAAAAAAACAAAGTTCGCTTCTAAAAATACGATTTTAATACGATTACGAAATTTATAAAAAAATTTGAATGCTTGTATATGACTATCTAGATCAGAATATGCACTTATTATGGATTTTAGAATACCTGCATCATAGACGGTTTTAGGGAATAGTCCGAACTATACCGGCGAAGGTCCTATCTTTCTCACACATTTCTAAATGTATGATACTTTTTTAAAGCCTTATAAAACATTAACGGTTATATTTAAAGAATTGAAAAAATATATACTATTTAGTATATTTAATAACATATAGCCAAGTTAATGATTCATTATGATAGCTTCTGTAAAATTCTTTTAAAAAAATAATTCGAGAACACTGTTTAACACGTTGAAAAAGCGTTCGATTTAACCCCAACGCACCTTAATCATAACATTCATCTGGCCTGGATTCCAGGCGAGATATTAACAATCGCAGTCAAGTCTGCGCCTCTTAAATTTTTTACTCGATTGTGTATGCGTGGGTTTTTAATAACATTTTATTTCAAATTCGTGTAAAAAATACATAAATACACGAGCACGCAATGTCGTTTATAACTTTTATTACAATTGCGAGCTTAAACAGTGATAAAATCATTAGTTTTTGTGAATGCAAAGTAGTGGCTTTAAAGGACGCTTATACTGTAATAAATGACTGAAATAATACAGATTTCGGACCTTCGCGCTTGGAATTCGAGATTGTATGCATAATTACTTAATTTCTTGAGTCACCATAGTTAACTTAAACTAATTAAATGTATGGACCCATGCTAGTACGTTTTTGGGAAAGCATATAAATTACGTTAGGACATATTAATATAATATATTGGTAGACTGAAATTCATACAATAATTGGCAGGGATGTTAGACAAAATGTAAACAAAATAGGCAGGAACAAGTTTTATTTTAAAAGTAATTGTTAATTTTTAGGTAGTATTAAATTCTGTTATAGGCATTTAAGGTACGGTAGGCAGACTCAAGGAAATGATAGGCCGGTACGTATTTTCTAAACTCACAAAAATATTCTTTTAAAAGCGCGAGAGAAAATATTCTAGAAATCACATAGATCCAATGTGGGACATAATTGATTACTTTTGTTAATTAGATTAGTAATTATTACATGTAATCCGATTAGGTACTTGTAATTAGATTTAGTGTAATCTGTTTACACCCACATCATTAATTACCAATCGCAAATACATGTAAATACTTTTGTGATTGCGTTCCATGTTTGTTCCTGTTTAAAAAGAGAGTTGTCCGAAAATCCAGTTTGAAATATTAGTGTATATTGCCTTTACATTACATTTTGTAATCGTAATCGTTAATTTGTAATTCAATTACTTTTGGCCCAACCCTTCATACATTAACATTTTGTTTTGCGTATAATGTTCATAACACACTTTGCAGATTGCAAATGCAGCATAATACCATATTTACACTGTTTGCAAGTTTTCGGAAATATGCATTTCAGTTCCTACACTTTTAAATCTCGACATCAGCGCCACCTATCGTGTACAAAACTTTTCTATCTTTTAAGAGGAAATCAACCAGAGACACGCACAAACTTTTTCATTCTAATCTTTTTCGAAGATAGCACATACGACAGTTTTCGAAACAAATAATTTGAATTTTTCGATTTTTTACTTATTCGTTTTGGCATCATTTTTTTGTTTGTTTTTAACACCCTTCTAGCCGAATTTCGGCCACGGTGGCCAATCTCAACGGGACTTACCCAAATACACAAGACCCTTTTATTGTACACAAGTGTGTGCGCAATACATAGGTGCACTCTCTATTCTTTCATTCTCATAGTCCAATGCGACGGCAATCCGACATGACCGGAGAGAGGTCAGGCGCAGGACTAACAGCTTTACATGTTTATTGACATCGCCAACTTTATGACTCCGAGCTGCAACTGATTATTTTTTAAGATAGAAAAACCCAGTTTATTATTATTACTATTCTTGGCTCGACCTGGGATTCGAACTTAGGACCTTAGCTCGATAGTCGTGCTCATACCACGGACGTATAACAACTACGCCACCGAGGCACTAAAACCAACTCTTTACTAAGGTTACATTTTGTTAAACAAAATGTATGAAAAATGGACCTTAAGCTATAACCCTAAAGCGAACAAAACAAAAAAATTACATCGGTGAAGTCGTTTTTGAGTTTTAACAAAATAGAAATTGATTATTATTATGATTATATATAGATAGATAAATAAACGATGCTTGTTACTAAAGTGTTTTCGTTTTTATATAAAAATAATTTTAACAAAAAATTAAACCGCCTTCAACAACCACTCAAAACCAAAAAATTATTTCACATAACAAGTATATATTGGATACCAATTTTGGAGTCGGTGCCTAATTAAAATTGCTTAAAATTGGCAAAAACATAACTAAATACGTCACAGGAAATCTAAATTCGCGATTTCGTTTTCTTGGACGACATAATTATTCTAGTTTTTTTAATTTTAAAACCAAACTTCCGAAGCGATCTTGAAAAAAATTTTATGGGACCAATCTGGAGAGAAATTCTTTCGAATAAAAAATAATTTTCCAAATCGGTTCATAAATGAGCGAGTTCTGAGGTAAAAAACATACAAAAAAATCACGTCGTATTGATAACCTCCTCCTTTTTTTTAAGTCGGTTAAAAACAAAAAAAGAACAGTAGTAGTAGACTAAATGTACCTATTGCAAGACGTAGCACATATGTAAATCAATAATTTTGGCTGACGCCACGTTAAGATCTACCATGTAAGACAAGGAAGCCGGTGCTTAGGTATTATCAGACATTTTTTAACAACTTAAGAGTCTCATGATGTACTTATAGCGGTTACTATTTTCACTTTTGCTTTAGTAAACCACCCTAAAGTCTAATTACAAATATAGTAAGAATGAATCAATAAAATAATTTATTCGTAATCATTTCAAACATTAATGTGATTGGTCCATTTCCGCTGTTGATTCAGAGGCTAAGATCATTTATCGAAACGCTTGCCGTCAGGTATAATTAACAAGTACCCGAAAAAAAATCTAATAATTATATTGCTGACTCAGCTCACTCATAGCTAGATCAGGACTCACGTTTTTCCGGTTCAGCCTACATTCCGGCCTTATACCGGTGAAATAAATAAAATATTGCACAATATAAAGACGTCAATATTCGTTGAGTGGTTTTACGTGCTGCGGGAATAGTGGCGAAACTTGAAAATACTACGTGCCCAAAATTTTTTGTTATTCGGCAATACATTTTCATTATTACAATGAATAATGGGATATTGAAAGTATCAGACAATAACCGTAAATTATAAGGCCCGCTATTCTTCTCATAGCAAAAGAGATCCCGTGTTCCGGAAACCAGAGGAATTATAATTAAATGCTTTAGATCGTAGACTTTACAGTCAGCTCAATTGGGCAATGCCGTAGATAAATTGAGCTGTTTATGTAACTGCATTTGAAGGGATGCAGGCTAACTACCCACCGAATGGTAAGTGGTCACCGTCGTTTGCTGGTATTCATTGTTTGGTTAGTTGGCCGAAAAGTTGCAGATTCCGCAGTGGTAATACTATGTAATCTGACGTGCAAGATTCATTAATAAATAGAAGTTATTTCGCAAACCGATTGATTGTACTCTCCTTCTCTAAAAATATAATTACACAAGACATAAAACCTTACATAACAAATGTTATAGGTCTAAAGTTTAAGATTTATGAATAAGTTATGCCCTATCTTGTTGTAGCTTAGTAGATGACAACGTTGAATTAATAATATTCTTGGGATATATATTAGTACGTATGACCTTTTATTTTCAGTCAAGAAACTCTGTTGCAAAACTCCAGAGATGATTTAAAATTTACATGAATTTCGTTTATATTTTGAAGTGTTAAGATTCTTAATGCTAATTTATTTTAGTTCTAAAAATGGACCACATCATATCTATCTAATTAAGGGAATAAAATAAAGTTAAATATTATATTCAAAGGTATTTGTTTACTAAGTCGAAATGTAATAAATATAAAATCTGCTGAAGCTGCGGCCTGCGGGAACAAGTTGACAACGTTTGCGCAGCGCCTAGTGTAAAACGCTCAGAAGGAATTTGCAGGAATAAACACAATTGATTGAAATCACTTTTACTAGCACACTTCGCTATTTGCTTCCTTGTCGACAGTTCGTATTCGAATGCCCGTCCGTATCACAAACTACCGTCAACGACAACTATTGAACAACTAGTGTTGCGACAGAAGAGTCATATCAACGATAAACTATTGATTAGTGATATGACATTAATAAATGAACGTAACACTAGTAATAATTTTGCACCCAACACTGTCAATACCCATAACCCTGTAAAATATTGATTGAGCACCTTTTTGAATTCCTGCTGGCGTAATATAAGGTAATACGATATCTATTAAGCCCATATCAAAATATTGTTCTTCCCATATAATCGAATTATTAGTAAATTATTAATCTCGGCTATCCTACCCTTGTACGAAATTACGTATTAAAGGACTATGACTATGTTGTATCGGCTTAATGTAATCAGTTATTTCTTGTGAGGTAGCTTTTATAATAAAGTACAATTTTGTTCGAGTTTGGATATTTTGTTTTGCCCTTATTTCATAAAAATTTTGGGCCCATTTATGTTGCACCGACGAAATTTTTTTACAATTGGCCCACACACTCATGCCTTTAATTCTCGAAGAGATAGGCAGAGGTGCAACTGGTGCACTCTCTTTTCGCCGTCCGTATTTCGTCCCATGATGTGACAAAGGGCGAGCTTATCGCCATCTCGGACACAAATTCTACACTTCAGGCTGATATTGAGTAGAAAAACCCAATATCATTTGCCCCACCCGGTATCGAACCCAAGAACTCAGCAGTCGAAGTGTTATACAACTACGCCATCGAGGCAGTCTATATCATCTAGAATAAAACACTCTGAAGGAAATGTAGGCTCGTTCACACACGATGATGACCGCCAACTTTCGTGAATTGATCAGATTAACCTAAATATATCGTGGGTAAAAAATGGTACCTACCCGCATTTCCAAATGTCGGAGAAGTTATAAAAACTATAATTGAGAGGATTGTCAATAGCAGCGATATTTGAGAGTAAAACAGACTGTTTTAGGTTCAATCCAAGCGCAAAACCACGCTTTTTCCAAGTTACGTGTGTATTTTCATTTCTAGCATTAACGGCGAAAATATCGTGAGGAATTTTACGCATCTGTGAATTCTCTATAACAAATTCGTGTGCAATCTGCCATTGCGAATTAGTCGGCATGGTGGAAAAAATATCTATACCATCTTAGACTCTTAATAGTATAGAATCCAGCGAAGATGCTTTTCTACAATCGTTAACGCTAATGCGGTATGTATGGGCATGATATATCTTAGCGATAGACATATCATATATGTTATTGTTATTGTGTTATTTCCATATATTTTTTTTTTGTTTTCTATTACCGTCGATAGTGTAGACTGCATCTTGGCTACGGCAATAAATGACCCGTAATCAGCAGCGGAACAGTACAGTAGATATTATGTAGAGTACAATGCCGATATTATTTTATTATTTACTAGCTATGGGTCGCGGTTTCGTCCGCGTGAAGGAGTTTTCTGGTATAAAATATCCACTGTATATTTCCTGAAATAGAAAGTAGCCTAAGAAGTGAGGCCTTCATACCAAATTAGAGTATCCATGGCCGTTATAATATTCATGAGTTAATCATTCATCTTACTATTTGTAGTAACTTTAATCTCTGCTAACCGCAAACGAGCTATCTGCGTTACTCGAAATATTTCTAGCTAGCGTTTGCTTACGGCTTCATTGACGTGAAAACGTTTTTCCGGGATAAAAAGTAACACTCAGGAGTGTTGTAACTTCCTATTAGTCACAGAACTTTCAAAATTTGTTCAACAGTTCCAGAGATTAGCCTCTATAAACTTATAAACAAACTCACAAAAAAAAATCCTGTTTGTCATATTAGGTTGACATAATATGAAGTTGGCGTTTTGTCGTACTGGCTCCTTTGATTTTGTTAGTATTTTGCTTGTCTACCGGGATTCAATCTCAAAATTATATGCAGCGTTATAAACAAATAGTTTTTAGTAATTTTATAAGAACACAATGACTTAAACAAAACTAGTGTTGCACCTCTACACCACAGACAATATATAAAAATCGTAATAGACTATAATATTTATGACATGGGCATTGCCTCTCTACACTCTCCCTCAATGTCCATGTCTCAAGCCTAATTCAAACATACATTGTATAAATTTATTTTTACCAACAGGTTTAGTCAAAACATCTGCTAACTGATATCTAGAGTTTACATACTCTACTTTTATTATGCCTTCCTCTACTTTCTGTTTAACAAAATTATACTTGACATCTAAATGTTTTAATCGCTTTTGGTCAGGATTTCTTACAGTTTTCATAGAACTCTGATTATCTTCAAAAATAGTAACAAAATCAATTTTTATACATAAATCTGATAATAATTTTAAAATCCAACATGCCTCCATAGATGCCTCACACAAAGAAATTAATTCTGCCTCAGTTGTACTTAGCGCAACAGTTGATTGCTTTTTCGATCTCCAAATTACAGTATTTCCATACACTTGGAATAGGTACCCAGAAGTTGATTTTCTGTCTGTGTCTCTAGCAAAATCAGCATCAGCATAACCAAAAATTGGTGACATTTCTTTACAATTATCTTTTGAATAAACTAATTTATAATTAACAGTATTTTTAATATATCTTAATATTCGTTTGAGGGCTTTCCATAAATTCTCACTTCGATTAGATTGAAATGTACTTAAATAACATACAGCAGTTGTTAAATCTGGCCTAGAACCCACTGTTGCATACATAAGAGACCCTATAATTAACGATCTGCACTTATGTTCATAACTAAAATCAATAAGGTAATTTTCATCCAATTTAAAATTAAGTTCCATTGGTGTGTCACGACCTTTACAATTTTCCATGCCATATTTCTTTAAAATACTTAGCAAGTAATTAGTTTGGTCAATATGAATTTCCCCTGGTTTCTTAGTTATTGATATTCCTAAGTAATAAGTTAAATTTTCATTTCCTAGATCTTTCATTCTAAATTGAGCTGACAAAAATGCTTTTACCTTTTTAATTTCTGAACTATCTTTTCCTAGCAATAATAAATCATCAACATATAGTAACAAGTATAATTCCTCTTTGATGTATAAACAATAGTCATTTAGTGAACGTTCAAATCCATATTCAGTTATAGTAACATGAAATTTTTCATACCAGTATTTAGGAGATTTCTTTAACCCATAAAGGGATTTTTTTAATTTTAAAACACATCCTTCAGGTATTTTTAAACCTTGTGGTGACTTTAAATAAATATTTTCATTAATCTCACCATATACAAAAGCTCCCTTTACATCCATTTGATGTATATCATAATCCCTACTAACTGCAACTGACAATAATATCCTAAGTGTTTGTAATTTCTGAACAGGTGAATAAATATCTTCTAAATTGCCTTTTTGTTTAAAACCGCGCACTACTAATCTTGCTTTATATATTTCTTTATTGCCTATATTTTTCTTAGTGAATACCCATTTACAGTCTAGTAATTTTTCTTTCTCATTCTCCGGAATAGGTACTATTCCCCTTGTTTCACTTTCTTTTAATATTTTGATTTCTTCTTGGATTGCCTTTTCCCAGCATAGCTTATCTGGTCTTCCCTTTGTCTCGTCATAGCTCAATGGTACATCTTGATTCATACTAAGCAAAGCAAATAAAGCATCATCATCATCTTCCATATGTAATTCATACTCTTCTTGCCACTTTGGTTTTCTAATTTTTCTTTTTATTCTCCTATTTTCTTGATTTTCCTTATCCTTTTGATCTTCTATATAAGTTTTCTGCACTTGCACTCTTTGACTTGATTTATCTTTTACTTGTAGCTCTTCATTTTCTGTATTGTTATATTCTTCTATTTCTTCCACACATTCATCATCTAATTCATTAGTTCTCTCACAAACTTCAGTATCATTTTGAACATGAGTGTCTGTTTTTGTTGACGCAGAGGGTAAGCAAACCATAGGTTCTTCTTCTCTTCCTTTTGCCCAAAAGGAAGAGAAGAAGAACATTCAGTTCATCAAATATAACATTCCTGGCATGTACTATTTTATTCGTTTCTTCGTCATATAACAAATACCATAACCTACCATTATCATTCTTTTTCCAGTGTTATCTAATTTTTGTCGCAGTTCTTTAGGTACATGATTGTATGCTACACTACCAAAAAAACGTAAGTTTGAAACATCAGGTTTCCTACCTTCCCATAATTCACTTGGTGTTTTATCTTTTCCTTCTGTTAGTCACATATGCAGAATATAATACAGCATCCCCCCAGAAATCTTTTCCTAATTTAGATTTCAATAAAATTGACCTAGTTTTTTCTACAAGAGTCCTATTCATTCTTTCAGCGACCTCATTCACCTCAGGATTATATGCTACTGTGTATTGTATTGTTATACCATTATTTGAACAAAATCTCTGAAATTCCCCGGATATATATTCTCGACCGTTATCACATCTTATATTTAACAAGTTTGTATTAAAGTGTTTGGTTGTATAATAATAATACTGCTTAAAATTTTCAAATACCTCAGACTTATGACGTAATAGGTATACCATACAAAAATGTGTGTAATCATCTATAAATGTAAGAAAATATTTATAGCCATCTATCTCTACTAGTAGGAGTAATAAGACCACAAACATCAGTGTGTACTATTTCAAGGGGTTTCCTTGATCTATAACCCTTTTTATTAAATGGTTGTCTAGTTATTTTTCCTAACAAACATGGTTCACACAACATATGTTCTATTTTATGACCTTTTAAATTATTTAAACCATTTACCATATTATTTTGTAATAATAAATTAATATTGTTCATACCTAGATGTGCAAAGCGTCTATGCCACAACTCAGCTATCTCTCTATTTGACTCTGTATAGTTACAATTATTATAATCAATTTTCATTTCTATAGTGTACAATGAACCATCACAGTTACCAATCATTAATAAGTTATTATATTTATAAACTCTAACCTTTCCATTTTCTAAAGATACTTTTAAACCACTTATTTCCAATTTGTGCACTGATAATAATACACATTTATGACAGTACATTCTAAAGGTCTATTTCCAACATAAGCCGTAGCCTTAGGTTTATCTAATACTTTATAATCTGAAAATATATCCTTACTATTTACTAAATGATCAGAACAACCAGAATCTACATACCATACTAATTTATCATTAATGTTCATATTACACTTATTCACTTTACACTGGAAGGCTGCTCCATGCGCTGTTACATTCTCCGCTGCATATGACTGATGGCCTCTCCCTGAAGGTCTGGCTCCTTTGTTATATCTCCCTTCTTGATAGTTATTGTGACTCCGTCCCGGATAATAATTTTGTCTTCCTTGATAGTTACTATTTATGGATCCCTGGTTATCATTTTCTCTTCCTGTATAATTTCTATTACCATGTCCTTGGTTATAATTGTCACTTCTTGTATAATTACTATTACCGTGACCCTGGCTATAATTACCTCTTACTTGATTGTAATTGCTCTTTCTTTGATTATAATTTTCATTTCTTGTACACTGGTACTTCTTGTGTCCAGGTTTACCACATGTATAACAATTTAATGCACTTTTATGGATGTTCTGTTGCTCATTTGTATTATTATAAAATTTCTTTTTCTTCTCTTCTTCTCCCAACAATCTATTTTTAACAAAATCAAATTTCAAATTTTCTTGAGTCTCCAACGCTGTAATGATAGCTTTATAGGACCTTGGCATTGACAGCAACAAATAGTTAATCTTTTCTTCCTCACTTAATTCTGACTCAGCTTCTTTTAATTCAGTGAATATGCTATCTAATTCCGCTAAATGTTTCAATAATGACTCGCTTTCTCGGTACTGCATATCTGATAATTTTCTTCTTAAGAATAATTTTGACCTGACGCCTCTCTTTTTAAAGTTCTCTTCTAAATTTCTAAACATTTCATAAGCCGTATTTTTCTTCACATATTCTATGTGACTATCGGCCACGCCGGCAATAATGATGGATTGGGCCTTCGCCTCTGCCGCCGCGTTTTCTCCATTGCTGTGAAATTCGTCATCTTCAATTGCTTTCAATACAGTGTTTTCACGTAGGATGCTACGCATTCTGAATGCCCACGTAGGTTAGACCCTGCGAACGGGGTAATATAATATTTTTCTCGCATCATCATGATTCACTGTTTATTTCTACAAAATTCGCCGGCTATTACTTGCACATCAAAAAAGACCACGTGTCCCCGGTGCCGTCGTATGCCCATCGGAGAAAGGAACAACTTATAACCACGCTCTGTTACCACTGTTAGTATTTTGCTTGTCTACCGGGGTTCAATCTCAAAATTATATGCAGCGTTATAAACAAACACTTTTTATTAATTTTATAAGAAACATGTCGACTACATTTTTGGAAAACCACAATGACTTAAACCAAACTAGTGTTGCACCTCTACACCACAGACAATATATAAAAATCTTAATAGACTATAATAAATTTATGACATGGGCATTGCCTCTCTACAGATTAATAATACCTTCATTTTGGTTAAGAATTCCAAATTTAAATTTTTAAATGCATTTAACTGGTACATTTGAGTTTCGATATAGTCATCTATTTGTTTTTTTCTCATTCGTTTTTCTTCAGCGTCTTTCATATCGCACAATGGAAAACATAAAATATCGTAATATATTTACGAGTCTGAGTTTCACAGTGGAATCATTGCTGCAGAAACAGCTCGAAGGATCAAAGTTGTGTACGGAGCTGGTGTCGCAAAAGAAATCACGGTACATTTTTGGTTCCGATGCCTTCGTTCTCGAATTTTGACCTTCAGAACAAGCCTCGTGTACGGCCGGAGACCAGGTGGATTATGAGGAATTATAGGCTATTGTGTATGTGGATCCATTGCAAACCACTTCAGAGTAAGCTGCAAGCTTTGGTGTGAGTGATAAAACTGTTTTAATCCACTTGAAGCAAATCGGTAAAGTAAAAAAGCTTAAAAGGTGTGTACCTCATGAATTGAGTGAATCAACCAGCACACTCGCGTCGATTGCTGCGTTACATTGCTCAACCGACACAATAATTAAAGAATTTTAAACCTGTGATGAAAAATGGATCCTGTACAATAATCGGAAGTGCTCTTAGTAATGGCTAAATCCTGGAGTACCAGCCAAATCCTGCCTGCCCAAGCAAGAATTCACTCAAAACAGAATTACTTGTGAGTGTTTGATGGAGTAGTGTCGGTGTCGTTTACTACACCTTTCTAAAATCTCGCCAAACGATTACGGCAGATATCTATTGTCAGCAACTGCAAACCATTATGGAGAAACTAGCTGCTAAACAATCGAGGCTGGTCAATAGCTATAGGCCACTGGTGCCTCAAGACAACGCTAGACCAAACACTGCATAACATACGGCCGCTAAACAAGAGGAGCTGAAATTGGATTGTCCGCGACATACATCGTACTCTCCGAACCTTACTCCACCAGATTACCACTTTACCCGTAATTAGGATAACTTTTTACAAGGAAAAAAAACGAATTCGATGTGGACTGTCACACTGCTCTCTGAAGCCGGTTTAGACTGCTAAACCGGTTTCAGAGAGTTTATTGATTCTCGCCCCCATAGTTTATTAGTAAAGGGATCAATGAACTTCCTATGAGATGGCAAAAGTGCATAGATAACAATGGTATATACTTTGATTAATTAATTAAATTTAGCAAAAAAACGTCGACTTTGTCTTCGTCCTGGATTGCCGAGACGAATGTCCGCAGGTTCATACCCAAGGGCTATTATTAAATAACGTGTGTATTTTTCCGTGAATTATCGCTCGCTTGAACGGTAAAGGAAATAATCAAAAGGAAACCTGTATACCTGACAAATTGTGTATCGGAAGTTTGAGGGTGTGTAAAGCACAAATCCGTACTAGGACAGCGTAGTGAACTAAAGCCTAACCGCTCTCAGTAGTAGAAAAGGCCCGTGCCGAGCCGTGGGACAGTATATAATACAGGACTGATATATACAATCTACATTAGATGTACGATAACTGTTAAATAAAATTTGCTTGAAACTTATGAAACAGGCTCTTATGTGCTGCAAGCAGAAGCATTGATATTAATTCCGTGGTTTTGAACTTGCATTTAATATAGAAATACTCTCAACTCAAACACGCGAAATGTGGACTTAAACATTTGAGAGCAAAATTATTAATTTTTTTTGACTCATGTAGTCATAGCGACGATTTTTATTTGATTTTTAGAAGTTAACTTATCAATAAGTAATGTTAGATGAAAACAAATTTATATAATACTGTTTTTTGGTCTCATGGAACATTTTGTGGATACCTTTTTCGGTTTAATTTATTTATTTTTAATACCTGGGTAAAAGACGCCTCGGAAATAGTTTTCCTAATAATATTGTAAGTGCTATATTATGCGGTCCGTAAACAAGTACAATATCGACTTTGAACGTCGAATTGAAAAACACTGCATTCTACTGCACTGAGCTCGTCAACTTATACGCTGGACAGACAGGAAAGTCGTAAGACGCGGCCGTGGCGCGGACATATGTCTTTTCCGCGACCCTGTCACACAAAATGTATAGAAACGTCGTGATGCAAAACATACACAAGGCAGGGTGTAGGCATGGCACGCGCCCTGTTCTAAGACATACAGATAGGACGGGGCACCGTCGCGAGCGCCGATGGACGGGGGTGCGGGCGGGGTGGGGCGCGGGTGCCAGCACTCGCGCGTCTCTGTCACATAAAACTACCTGCGTCCTTATGTAGTTGCGAGGTGTAAGGCGGTTCAGATTCAAGCCTGAAACAACGGACTCCTGTTCTTTGTTCCTACATTTTATCACCACTTTTGCATTTTTTGATACATGAACAAGTCATATATTTTTCATTGTTTACGATTTTTTCATAAAATATCTTACTCATACTTAAGTCACAAAAACATACAATTCCCATCTTTCACGAATCCATTGTGAATAGCGCTGCCGCGCACTTACTCCCGGTCTGTATTTATCTGGCGTACTAGATAGTCTTCCACTTTTCTTGAATTAAGTCCCATTAGGCATTAATCTGGGATAAAAAATAGCCTATATTTATGGTTACTAAGGCCTTCATGTATCAGTGTCCTAAACTTTATCTATGTTCAGGAGTTTCCGAGTTGTAAGAAACATATTTACAAACGCTGTATTAGTAATTAAAGAGGTCTATGTATAATAAATAGTTCTTTCATATATTTTAAGGTACTATAAATCTACTAGATACTACATTACTAATTTTATCACTAAATGGCTGAGAATAGATTCTTAATGCACGTTTACTATCCTCTTTAATGCTTTAATTGGCCCTAAGCACTGTACTTTTATGATTACATTCTTAGACGAATTCAATGTCATTCTGGCTATTTTGTGTCCGAAGTGTACGCCAGTAAAATGTAAATTATTCGATTAAGCACATATTTTTTTGGTAACAAGTGTATCCGAGTACGAATAATAATAATAATATCAGCTCTGTATTATATACTGTGTCACTGCTGGACACGGCCCTGCTCTACTACTGAGAGAGATTAGTCCTGAGTCCACCACGCTGGTCCAGTGCATATTGGTAGACTTCATACTAGTGGCGAAGGGTCCATATAACCCGATTCCTGCCGGTTTCCCTTTAGTCTTCTTCTTGTAGTACCTCTCCAACTAGTGAAGATTGGCGGTCAGCTCAGCATACTTTCTCTTGTCCTTTGCAAGGCGAAATATTTCTTCAGCGCTTGCAATCCCCGTCCACTCGCGGGTGTTCCGTAACCACGATTTTTTCCTTCGGCGGATTTTTCTCTTACCTGCCACTTTTCCCATCATTATGAGCTGAAGGAACGCATATCTGTCATGTCTTAGTACGTGTCCCAGATATGCAATTTTCCTTTTTTTGATAGTATTCAAAAGTTTGCGGTTTTGACCAATCTACCGTAGGACTTCCTCATTGGTAACCTTCTGAGTCCAAGATATCGACATCAGACGTCTATAAATCCACATTTCGAATGCTTCCAAACGTTTCCTGAGATTTTCCTTGATGGTCCATGTCTCACATCCGTATATAAGCATTGGCCAGATGTAACACTGGAGCATGCGTATACATAGTGGAGTTTTTAGACTACGGTTGCAAAGGACCTTTCTCATCTTACCGAAGGTACTGCGAGCGACTTCAATGCGAGTTTTTATTTCCATATCGCTTTTCCATTCTTCAGTAAGCCAGGTACCAAGGTATTTGTATTTTTTAACTCGTTCTAGTCTTTTACCAGATATTGTTACATCTGGCTTTAGGTCACAATTACTCGAAACTATCATTATCTTAGTTTTGTGTATGTTCATCCTAAGGCCAGCCCTTTCACTACACTCACTTACTCGATCGACAATGTTCTAGAGCTCTTTTTCTGTGTTATTGAGACGACCGTTGATTTTAACACCGCAGTCTAGATCATTTAAAGCCTCTGTCATGATCGCCTCCGAATATATATTAAAAAGCGTCGGTGATAAGATACAACCCTGCCGCACTCCTGTTTTAATGTTCACTTCGTTGGATTCTTCGCCGTCAATCCTGACCGTAGCTCTTTGGTTCCAATACAGGTTTTGTATTATGCGGATGTCTCTTCCATCTAGTCCTATGTCTTTGAGCATTTCCAATAGGCGATCGTGCTGTACTCTATCATATGCCTTTTCATAATCTATAAAAGATAGGTAGACGTGTTGTTGCATATCTCTGCATTTTTGAATCAAAACCTGTATGTGAGAACAAGGCTTCTCGTGTGCCAACTCCAGCTCATGGTCATGTTTTGCATTTAGTTGTTCCAAATATTCACATCTTTGTTGGTGCCAGGAGTTTCGAGCGTATCGTACTTCTCTCCGTATCTCTCTGTCTAGAGTTTTATATTTTCCAGAGTCAGTGTGTTTGTAGGTTCTCCTCTTGTCCATGAGCTGGTAAATTTCATCCGTCATCCAAACTTGCTTACTCTTCCATTTTTTAGGCCGAAGCAATTCCTCATTGATTTTAGTAATTTTGCTCTTCAAGGTATCCCATCTTTTTTCTACATTGTCTGGCGATTCCTTTATACTATCTAGTGCCCATTGATTTTTCTCATTTGATACCTGAGGTCCAATATCTATATATATATATTCGTTTTTTCAATACTAAACAGTTTTTACTATTGAAAAGTTCACGATAGACTCGGTATCGTCATAGTCAATACATTGCAACCAACTAGTAAGTCTTTTAGAGCATGCATACATTGAGCAGTTCTTGATTGGGCATAATTTGGCAACCTTGTTGTATATAGAGCGGTGTGCATAGAATTGGAACTTTTTTGCAAAATTAGATCGAACCGTTGGTAGTGCTAGATTGAAAACCCTTTTACTTGACGAAACCCTGAGTTCGTCAGAAATCATTATGGATTTATGTGTTGAAACACAAGCTTTATAAATATATAATTGACGAACTCTTAGAACGCCTGCTTCGTGATATAATATATCGGTAGAAAACTTAAAATCTTTGCGCAGCATGACATTTAACACAGCACGCTGTGCTCTTTCAAGAGGTAGCATAACGGATTTCCCTGCCCCGCCCCAAACACCAATGCAATAAGAAAGAAGGGATTGACAGATTGAAATATATACTAATTTTAGAATGTGGACGCTAGCTGAGTTACGTAAAATTTTCATTATACCAATTACCTTACGTATCCTACAGGCAAGAGGTTGTATATGTGAATCAAAGTTCAACCGTTCATCTAGGATTAAACCCAAGTATTTAATTTCCTTGGTTCTACGAATCCGACCACATTGGCATGTAGAAAACAGTGCAGAGTTGCATTTATGAACCCTGAGATCAGGCAGAGGTGGAGGCTGGGATTTGGCTGTCCTATGGAAGCATACATACTTAGTTTTTTCTGTATTCATAGTTAAGAGGTTATTCTGAAGCCAATTATAGACTAATTGAAGTCCTCTTTCAGCAGCCTGTCTAGCATCTTCCCAGTTATGTCCATGAAAAACGATCGCAGTGTCATCCGCGTAACACAGTATTTCAGCTGACTCTAATTGAAGGTTATGTATATCATTTATATATATAATGAATAACAGTGGGCCCAGTATACTGCCTTGAGGGACTCCATATATCATAGGGGTTGCGGTACTCTTCCAACTGTCAATCTTCACAAGTTGTTCACTATTAGTGAGGTAACTTTGAAACCAGTTGAGGGCAGTGCCCCGGATACCCATCCCCTCCAATTTCCTAACTAGGATCGGAATTGACACCGTATCAAAGGCTTTCGCCAGGGCAAGAAAAACTCCGTATCATTTATTACCTTTGTCTAGCTGGAAAGCTACATTATTAATCAGATTGCAAACAGCATCTTCAGTTGACATGTTTCGACGAAAACCATACTGCCTTTCAGACAGTAGACAATTATGTTCTAAAAAAGTTATCAAGCGTTTGTTGGTTAATTTTTCCAGCAATTTAGAGAACACTTTAAGAAGAGAAATGGGTCTGTAATTACTTGGGATATTTCTCTGAACACCTTTATAGACAGGCGTTACTGAAGTGACCTTCCAGGCTTTAGGGAAAAGACCTACTCTAAAACTGAGGTTAAAAATATGAGTTAACGGAACAATTATACGTCGTTGTAGGTGGAGAACTAAATAACTCGGATTTTGGCCATTTTGGACTTTCATCACTTTTGTGTTGCGCAAAACATGGCGCATATTTTGGCCTAACAAGCATTTCATTATCTTATCCCGTTTCGAAATTATAGCTTTTTATGTTAAAAGTGGAGAAATAAATATATTCAAATAATATATATTTTGTTGTAGAAAAAGTAAATAATTAAATAATAAAATCAATAATCTGCGACTTATAATCTGTTCAATAGTAAAGAAATTAAATAAAATGAGTTGTTTAATTCTTCCTCGAGTCTATTGTTTAACAAAAATAATCAATTAGTGTGTAGAAGAACTAAACAACTTGATTTGTTTAATTTAGACATTGAAAATCCTAATGGTATTCACTTTAATAAACTCTATAATTGTAATTATTAAACCTTATAATTACTTTACCATATGGTTTCTAATGTGGCAAAACTAAATAACTATACGAGTTATTTAGTTTATTTCAGCAAACTTACAAAACATTGTCGTGGAAGAATTAAATAAGAAGTTTTTATTTTTTTATATTTTTTCTCTTAGGTCAGAGTTTTTTTTGTTAATGCATAATATAATAGATAATAAGATCGAAGATATATAAAAATATCGACATTAAAATTATTTATAGATTTTAGTAATGCTTAAAAATAACGAAAAAAAAACAGTTAATCGCGTTTATCTCGAAACTAGAAATTTTGAGTTATTTAGTTCTCCACCTACAACGACGATATATGATTTGGCAAGTTTTATAAAAGTATTAGTAAAACCGTCTAATTCCGGGGCACTATTATTCTTTAGCCCTGATATCAAGCTATCTACTTCAATTGGGTCAGTAGGAGAAAGAAAGAAGGAGTTTTTTGGACCATTACAAATGTTAACTTTGGATACTAGATAATCTTCCGTTACGTGTGATTCACTTAATATTTTGTCGGCCAGATTTATCCCTACAGAAGCAAAGAAATTATTACTAGTATGAAGAGCTTCAGAGGAGTTTTCAGAGATTGATAGCAATTCTGATGGTGGGTTATTTTTTTTTGCTTAAAATGACAAATCTTCTTTATTGTATTCCACAGATCTTTCGTATTTTTATGATGTTTTTCAAGTTCGTCGCTCTCGTGTTCAGATTTTAGTTTACGCAATAAATCGTTACAGAAATTTCTTTATCTAGAATAGGATGTAGCAATTATGTCGTTGTTTGGCTGTTTTCTGGCTAGTAAATGTAAATGATCTCGATGACGAATACATCTAAGCAAGCCAGGTGTGATCTAAGGCTCTATAACTGCTTTAGACCTGCTGATTTTTTCTGTCAGGGTATGTTTTTGGAATATAGAAGACAGCATAAAGTATTAAAGTTATATACCATTTATAAGCTATTTATTTAGATATCCTTATAATTTCATTGCAAATGATTTCAAATGATACCAATTATTCGCCGCATTTCTATGTAGTTTTACCTATATGACGAGTCAAGAGTATGCGTGTCTTTCGAAACACTTAAAAGTCTATACACCCAATAGTTTCATTTACCAGAAAAATGAAAATAAATGAGATATGTAGATGAGGTGAAATATTATAAATGAGCAGTCAACATTTTTGTTTATATTATGAAAAGGTGTGATGCTATATATATTTACGTATGTAAGAAGTAGACCCAACCAAAACCCAATGCCAAAACACAAATAATGTATTTTGCACGGAATACGACTATCGCGGCGAAAATTGGCACTACTGCCTACCCCTGACACGGGGAAAAGGGGTTATGCTAAATGTATAAGTATGAGAGAAGCACACTCAATTAAACCCAATGCAAAAACATAACTTAAAATGTCACAAGAAAGCAAAATTCGCGATTTCGTTCACCTGGACGACATAATTATTCTAGTTTTTTTAGTTTTAAAACCAAACTACTGAAGCGATTTTGAAAAAAAATCTATCCGACCAATCTGGCGGCATATTCTTTCGAATAAAAAAGAAATTTTCCAAATCGGTCCGGTTGAATCCGTTTATAATGACATCGAAAGGAATTCACAAACACGTCATAATAAGTGGACGTCATACAAAGCGTTTTGTGAAAAAAAATGATTTTTATGTAAATAGTATGCATGTATTTAAGTACTTTAATAGAGAAACATAGTAACTTATAAAATTAAAATTGCACGTAATAAGTACATACCTATGTATGTACATAAAAGTTGTATTTTTTTAATGTAAGTAATCTGTAATTTGTGTCTGCTTTTGTTTTTTTATTTTATTGTAAAAACAGTCTGTAATACTATTGTGTATAGAAGACATCGCTATGGTCAAATTATCGTTTTCAATATTGCTATGAACAAATCGGGATAATAATTCTGCAGCTTTTAATGCCTCTTCTGCGGTAGGTAATGGAGAACCATTACCTACCTGAGAAGTCGAGGTAGAAACCTCGACTTCTTCTTCCCCATCACTTTCGCGTTGTTCTTTAGCATTAATGTTCTGTACGATATTTTCATCGGTGGGTTCTTCGGATGTGAGGAGAGCTCTATCGACATCAACATAATCTTCCCACATTTCTGGTGCTGCTAAAGAATCTGAATTTAGGTTTCGTGCCCATAAAGATAAAGGGACGTCATCTTCTTCATCAAATTCATGTTCTATTTGAATAGGAAAACCGTCGGGACTTTCAATGAATCCTGCATGTTTGAAACAGTTGTGAACGGTACTTTGTGACATTTTATTCCAGGCATCATTAACCATCAGATTTGCATCTAGCACCGTTATTTTTGTAGCAGAGTTGTTTTCATTAGCATCAAGACAATTAATCATTTTAAGCACAAGGTTCTTTATAAAATTCGTTTTGAGTGATCGTATTATTCCCTGATCCATTGGCTGTAGTACTGATGAATAAGTTATTTTGTGCTGTCAATTGGATAAGGACAGGAAGGGTCAGAAAAATTAAACTATTGCTCATGCACATATGGAGAATGTCTCCGCTAGAGGAGATAGACCTATGAGTTAATTATTTTCGGCAATGTACTCAATTTTATAAGGGTATTGCAGTAAAGTCCGTCAGTTTAACTGTAGGCGTATAGCAAATATTTCTGAGGTATCAAATTCTATTTAGAAAATTGCAATTAATAATTAGTATTCTATGCTATGTACTGCTCTACAGTAAATATATTGTTGACAGGCTGACAAAATTTGAAAAAGGTTTTAGTAAAGTGCGGAAATCGTACGTATGACTTAGGGAAAAAATTTATAATGATATTTGATAAAAAAAATGAACGGCTATTGGACGACGCTGACGCTGTTAATGTGTTACTAAGAAAGACTTCACTAATATGAAACTGACAGTTACTGAAGTAGCTGAAGCAATTGTGTTGGTTATTCGACAAGTTGACAGCGTTTCGATTTATAGGAACAGTTTTTCGTGAAATTTATTTATGTCATTGGAAATATCGTAATACCTAACTTAAAATAAAACATTGTTTATTGTCTTTCTATAAATAATAGTCGATTAAATATGTATTCGAATGACGACAGCTTCTTAAGATTGACGTATCTGGGATTAAAGCCATTATCGAATTATTAATTGATGCAGACTATTTATATTCTAATGAAATGAAAATTTTGCTTCTGTTACCCTGAAATAACACGACAGCATATAATAATAAAAATGAGGTTTTGCTAAACGTGTTCTTAGAAACAGGACGTCGTAATACCAAATTAATTACCATTTGCTTACACATCGGAATTTTCCTGAAACTTAACAAACAGCGCTAAGGGTCTCTGAATTTGAATATTCCAAGTCACCGCGGCTTATTTGTTCCCCTTTGTAATAACTGTTCTGTTACCTTGTCAAATTGATTACGAAGTTATCCGCGTTGCAAAATGACTAATAAGGCATCTCTCAGTTTGGTTTAATTTGTTTTCACATGAATGTTTGTAATTTATTATAAGTTGAATATTTAGAAGCGTTAAAGTTTCTATGAGTGGTTAACACAGCAAAATTTGGTAACTTACTTTCGATTGCCTGACTGTTACACACTTCCGTTGATGTTCCTTGTAGGTATGTATTATATTTTTTCAAAATAGACTTTAGTACGGTTAAAACTATCGGAATTCTTAATCTTATCATAATTAGGGTTAACAGAGATGCTAACACTGATCTACGATGTTTGTTCTCAGCGTGATGAAAGCGACGCGGAACGCATAACAATAGAAGCTGCGACACAGACGGCGAACGGGCGGTACACGTGTGAAGTGTCCGCAGACGCGCCGTCGTTCCAGACGGCTCAAGTACACATGCATATGTATGTCGTTGGTGAGTCAATTGTACATTAACTAGCTACTTGTAAGCAGTGAAAAATGGCTTTTATAGCCGAGGTATGTGGTTTATATCTCACGCAATTTTATTTAGTTTGCAACGTAAAGAAATTATTAGTAACTAAGTTTAGTTCGCAGCTCCGCCCGCATGTTTGTTTTCCGGATTAAATATTTCCCCGGAATAAAAAGTAGCCTGGAGCACTCAAAGGTAATATAGCTTTCTATTACTGGCAGAATTTTAGCCCCTACAAACCTACAAACAAACGCACTAACTCTTCCTCTTTATAATATTAGTATAGATTACAGCTATCTTTTGTTACGTTAAAGGAGGAACACCACAATACGTAAGGGTTCGCAAACACCGGTTTATGTTTAAGTATCATCAACAATATTTTTTTTCCAAAGGTCTTAGTGTCAGCAAAATAATCACCAAGCCGATGGTAAGGCAAATACTGGCATATCAACATTGTAATGTTCATAATAAATTTAAACTGATTGATACATTTATGTTGCCTCTGGCCATGTGGGCGGCAGTCCCAGGGTTGCCTATGAATAAAAAAAATAAAAAAAACATGGTGGCGTGAAATAAATCATTTTAAAACATTTGAAGTTGTTAACAGAATACGGAATGGGGGTAAAAATATTCCACTCAGCAGCCATGAACAAAGGCTTTTAAAATTTATACATCCATAAAAGTGATTTCTAGGTTTGCCATTTTGCGTTTAAGGATTGAAATGGGTAGTAAGTTATGAGAAAAAAATCCATGTATTTCAACTAAGGCTTCCAAACTCGTTTACGCTAGTTAGTAAGGTGAATTTAATCTTATTTTACTTCTTAATAATGTTATAAAAGCGAAGGTTTGTTATAATGTTTGGATGATTGTATGTTTTGTTATTTATCCGTAAACGTAGAAAATGTAAAGGGATGCGGATGAACTTTGGCACACGGAATAATATAATATCTTGGATTAATACACAAGTATGATTTAACCCGATAATTTGCTCTCATGGAAAATAATGGATTGGTTTAAATAGATTGTGTCGTTTTGGTGGTTCTATGCATCGATGTAGTGTTTTAGGGAATTTCGTAGTGTGAAAGCCTTTTCATGCGGGTGAAGCCGCATCTATCTAATGTAAATCAAAAACGCCTTAGTTTTGTCACCGTAGCTCCAACTCTCAAAAAAATAAACTTTTTACTACATACTGTTAGGGAGCGAGCCTAACGCCATATCAGGCACCAATCCCAGACTTCGGCTTCATGGCCGATGATTATGAAATCATAATAACCCAATATCATTTTTTTTAACCCAGGATCGAACCCGAGACCTCAGAACTATAGGCGTACCGTAATTCAACTACGCCACTGATGCAGTCGCATCTAAATTATTAGTGAAATTAACATCACTTAAATGTTTTAACTCATATAATTGTTCCCAGTGCTACCTAAGGAAGGGCCATCGATGTTCGGTCTGAAACGGAGGTACCGTCCCGGGAACACGCTCAAAGTGGAATGCGCCAGTTACAACGCGCTGCCAGCTGCAAACTTATCATTCTTCATTAACAGCGAGCCGGTGAGTTGTCAGTAATTAAATACAGAGAATATTCCCAGGTTTAACATTCAAGACACACGTCCGACTTATCGAAGTTACCTGTATATGAAAAACACCTAGAGGAAACCTACATACCTGAGAATTGTCCATAAGAACTTCGAAGGTATGTGAAGTCTCTCAACCCGCACTAGGCGAACGTAGTGGACTGTCCTTAAGCCTCTCAGTAGAAGAGAAGGCCGTGTTCAGCAGTGATCAGTATTTTGTATATAACGAAACGCAGCAAACTGGTACTTTGAATCGGTTTTCTGTAAGACAGCGGTACTATTAGGGCTGTGTTAATGGATGCAACTCAGTTTCGCTCTGATGGGGGATGTCAGTTGAGACATTGTCATTAGAGTCAGCATCTTAAGATCGTCGCTATTTAATAAACAGATATCAATAACTGAAATAATATTTTAAGTCCTAGCATATGACGAATTTTGACAGCTCAGTTATGTTTATTAAACAACGCGGACTTAGCGTGAAAAAGCACTTATACAACTTAAGTTTTGTTAATTAAATAGTTAAATACATTTACGCCCGAATACTCAAACGCTACTCAACCAACCAAGTTGTCTGAGGCCTGGCATTCTCAAACGTACATTTAAAGATTTTACAGAAAAAGCAGTTGAGGAGCAGTTAATTTGCCTTAGATTATAAAAAGTTTGTTTTCGATTACATAATCTTAATAAAATGATATTTATGTGTCGTTTCATGCAGCATAATTTATGAAACATTAAAAAATCAAATAACATAATACGCAGCTTAATTAAAAATGATTTTTGTGGGGCGTAGGATCGGCACAGGACGCCTTTCCGTCCCCACAATGAGTGCTGGATTGCGTGAGGGGAAGTGGCAATGCCAATTAATAAGGCCCGGGAGGTTTTTATAACGTATATTCACTATTCACACACGTTAAATAATACAATGATCCGGCGGACACACAGTAGCGGCGTATGTTTCGCAGTGCGGCGTGAGCGGTGCAGCATGCACGTCGCTCTCTCCTTTTCTTGCACTGTTTTTCCTGGCTGGAACACTTCAGGGCTTCTTGTTTTCTTCCTTTTCTTAACTCGAACTGAACTTGCTGGAACTCGAACTCCCGAATGCCAAAATTGCATTCGCTTATATATAACCCGGCTATCCCGTAGGGAGAGCCGCCAAAAATAGAGCCTTTTTGCAGCCTCATTTTCACTTCCTAGCTATCACTATTTTATAAATAAAAGTTGGACCTCTGGAGTCCCCTATGTGAAATTTACACGGTTTTATAGATAAATCAATTACCTATAACTATACATAAAAATAATACGCCTATGTGCGATACGAAAAAGTTACAATAACAAAACACAAGAAATTTGTCTACAGACGACGCACAAAGGCCTTAAAAACGCTATTTACTTTGATATGAACTTATATACAATACCCATGTTTACGGCATGGGGTAGGCAAAAGCAAAAACTATATCTACGTAAAGTTTCTACACTGTCACTTCAATATCTCGGTCGTGAGATCGCTTTATAACGCACTACTAAAAAACAGTCACACACACGTGCGCGGGCGCATTGTCCGTCCCTCTCTGGGTGTGTCGTTTCGCTCGACACACCTACTGCGCATGCGTGAATGCGCTGTCTCGCTCTTTTTTCGTGTGTGCGTCCTGCACATTCTCCCGCCGTGTATCGCCCAGCGTCCAGGGGCGATACATTATGTAGACGTGCAGGACGTGCTCGCCGCCGATTGCGGCGCCGCCTCTTCGTTGCCGCTGCCTCGTCGCTCGGGTGCCGCAGGGTGCAGGAGGACGATTTTCTTCACGGGGCGTCGTAGCACGCCTCCCCGCGTGGCTACGTCCACTGTGCGCGTCACGCCGTCAGGTCCCGGATGCGTAGCACAGATGCGGCCACGCACCCAAGTGTTTCGTGGGAGCGTCCCGTCCACGATGCGCACGACGTCGCCGATGTGTAGCTCTGGTCCCTTGCTGCGGGGCTCCCGCCGGTTGCGGAGCTCGGGAAGGTACTCTCGTAACCAGCGGGTCCAGAAAGCGTCGGCCAGCTGCTGCGACGCTCGAAGGTCGGCATGTGTGCCGTAGCCGTGTTCGGCTGGAAAATTAGGTGCGGCGAGTGGGCCCTGACAGCCCAACAGAAAGTGGTTAGGCGTCAGGGCCTCCGGATCTTCGGGGTTCACCGACACATGAGTCAGTGGGCGGCTGTTGACTGTGAACTCCACCTCGGCGAGTAGCGTCGACAGCGTCTCTTCATGTGGCCTCTGCTCGTGAAGCACCGTCGTCAGCGCGGTCTTGACCGACCGCACGAGCCGTTCCCAGGCGCCACCCATGAATGGTGCGCCCGGAGGGATGAAACGCCATCTAATCGCCCTCCGCGACGCCTCTTGTTCGGCGCCAGCGAGGAGGGTGTTGCGCAGCTCCTTTCTGCGCCGTGGAAGTTTGTCCCGTTGTCGGACCAGATCTCGGCAGGGCTCCCCGCGGCGCGCTGTCATGCGCCGCAGAGCCATGATCGCTCCTTGTGTACTCAGGGAGTGCACCACTTCGAGATGCACCGCCCGCACTGTTAGGCATGTGAAGAGAGCGACATACCTTTTTTGACTACTCCGGCCCACGGTGACTGTGAGCGGGCCGAAATAGTCCAATCCGGTGTATGTAAACGGCCGGTGATGATGCGCCAGTCGGCAGGGAGGCAAGTCTCCCGTTATCGGTTGCGGTGGAGTGGCCGCCCTCTGGCGGCACTTGACGCAGCTCCTGACCACCGCCTTGACCGTCGGGCGCAGTCGAATGACCCATTTGTACTGCCGACAGTAATTGACGACGCTCTCCACGCCTGCATGGTGGAGTTGTGTGTGGACATGTTCCACCCACAGTTTCGTTGCCCGATGTTCGCCATCGACGATCGGAGGGTTCTTTGTTGCGGCGCTTACTCCCGCGGCGGCTGAAATTCTGCTGTCGAGGCAAATGAGTTCGTTAATAAATGTTATACTCAAAGCGTACAACCTGCTTTCTTTTGACACGGGTTTTCCTTTTCGAGTGAGCGTAGTTCTTCCTCGAAGGCGGCCTCCTGACTCGCCTTTATGATTATGCGCTCGGCCTCTTCTTGCAACTCGGCTGGGAGCGTCACGAATCGCTCCTCCGGTGCTTGTACGACTCGTTTCGCCGCATTTTTCGCGGCTTCGTTGCGCCTCCAATCCGGATTCTCGCTTGCGGCCGCCTTGGTCCTCTTGTAATGGACCGTGTTGACGCGTCGTTTGAAGTGTTGTACTGCTTGTAGTACGCGGGCGGCAGCTCTAACGTAGCGATTCCAATTTGAGAATCGATTCACGTCGGGCAGGACTTCCTTGTACTGTTTCTCCCGACGCTCTGTAATAGTGTTCACTCTTTCCTCACCCGTGTCGGTGCTCAGCTGTGTTTCCTCCGCAGGCCATAGTTCGGGCGGGTCGCGGAGGAACTCTGGTCCGTTGAACCACCTGTGTTCCCGCGTGAAGTTGTCGGGAACGTCGCGCGTAGCGTCGTCGGCAACGTTGTAGCGTGTAGGCACCCATCTCCATTGATTCGCCTGTGTGTGTTCTTCTATCGCGGCGATTCGATGCGCTACGTAGGGCTTGTATGACCTGGCTCCCGTTCTGATCCAGCACAGTGTTGTCTTGCTGTCGGTCCAGTAGGTCGTGGATTCTGGCTGCCTGGAGTGCTCCTGTGTCACACTCGCAGCCATCCGTGCGCCGAGTACAGCTGCCTGTAGTTCAAGCCGTGGTATGGAGGTTAATTTGAGTGGAGCTACCTTTGCCTTGGCCGCCAGTAACGTGACTGTGACTCGTCCGTCGTCGTCCTCGGCGCGCCAGTAGAGCGCGGTCGCGTAGGCTGACTCGCTGGCGTCGGTGAACACGTGGAGTTGGAGTTTTCTCGCTCGGGAGTAGCCGGGATAGCAGCGCGGCACTGTTACGCCGCTGAGTTGCTTCAAATGGGTGAGCCAGTTCACCCAGGCGGCGGACAGTTCGTCGTCGATCGGGTCGTCCCAATCGGTGCCGCGTCGCCACACCTCCTGTAATAGCTGTTTAGCCCGCACAGTTATCGGCGACACCAACCCTAGAGGATCAAACAACGACATTACTATTTTCAATGCTTCTCTCTTCGTGGGTGCTTCTCGCCTCAGTAGGTTCGACGGTATGCGGGCCAAGTCTAGGTTGAACGCCAACCTGTCTTCTTGTGGCCTCCAAATAAGGCCTAGGACTCGTTCAGTCCTTTCTATTTCCACCGCTTCGGTTGCATTGGGCGATTCGCCGAGCGCCTTCAACACCGCGGGCGAGTTACTCGTCCACTTCCTTAATTCAAAGTGAGCTTCTCTGTGTATGTTACGCACCTGAGTTGCGATTGTTATCGCCCTGTGTTCATCTTCATAGCTGTCGAGGTAGTCGTCCATGTAGTGTTTCTTCTTGATCGCCTCGACAGCCTCAGGATGCGTGTGTCGGTGTCTCTCCGCGTTGCGATTCATGACGTATATCGCCGTCGCAGGAGAGCACGATGCGCCAAAGATTAATACCTTCATTCGGTACACCTCTGGCGGCCGGCTATCTCGGCGGTTTCCCCGCCAGAGGTAGCGCAGTGCGTCGCGATCTTCCTCGCGTAGTCCCACCTGCATGAACATCTCCGTGATGTCCGCTGTCACAGCGACGGGATGTTCCCGGAATCTCAATAACACTGCGGGAAGAGGCTGTAACAAATCCGGCCCTGTTAATAAATTCTCATTCAAAGTCGTACCTTTTGTTTTGGCTGCTGCGTCGTGTACAACTCGCAATTTGTCGGGCTTTAGAGCGTTTACGACTGCTAAATGCGGCAAGTACCACGTCCTTGTAGTGTGGGACGCGCGTGGCGCTATTTCCGCGTAGCCCTTCTTGACTAGGGCCTCCATGTGCTCTTCATACCTTTCTTTAAGGTCGGGATTCTTGTCCAACTTGTTTTCTATGTTGTGCAGCCTTTTCAGCGTGTTTTCATAGTTGTTCGGCAATTCCACGCTGTCCGATTTCCACAACAGGGCCGTCTGATATCTTCCCTCCGGCGATCTCTCCGTATGTTCGTTCAGCATCTTGAGCGCCTTCTCGCCGGGGTCGTTCTTGGGCCTGCGGGGTTCTATAAACAGGTTGTCGGATGTTATAAAATCTCGCAAAAGTTCCTCTGTGCGTTCGTCGGTCGTGGTTTGACCGACGAAATTCACTCTGTGTCCCAGAGTCCGAGTCCGGCTTCCATGTATCACCCAACCGAGCGGCGTGAGTGATGCGACCGGTTGATGTCTCCTACCTGACCGTGTTTTCGTGGCGAGGAGGAGATGCCAGTTATCCTGGCCTATGAGGATTCGGGGTTTCGCCTCTTCCGCTCGTTTAGCGGACAGTAGGCCCTTCAGGTGTCCGCAATCCCGTATCGCCTCGTCCGGGATGCGCTGCGCCGCCAACTGGAGATTGTCGACGGTGCGTGCTTCGATGCGAAGTCGTCCCCGGCTTCCTTCAATGTTAAACTTGACGCGCCGAGAATTGTTGCGCGTCTTCCTCTCCCCGTCGTACGTTGCTATGTGGAGTGGTTCGTCCGGTCCTTCCGCGCCGATATCTCGAGCGAGTTCGTCGTCGATGAGGCTCACCGTCGATCCGTCGTCGAGTAAGGCGAAAGTGCGAGCCACTCCCGCCGGTCCTGAAATGCACACTGGGGCTATTTTTAAAAAGGACATCTGTGGAATCCATGTTGAGTTCACTGCCTCGTTCACTGCTTCGCCGGGTGCGTCGGTGATCTTATTTTTTCGTTCCGAGTGCAGCAAGCGGTGATGTAGATACTCGCACCCGTTGATGTCGCATTTCTTCGGCTTGCATGTGTGTTGTTTGTTCCTGAATTTCAAACATCTGAAACATAGTCTGTGCTTCTTTGCGACGTCCCACCGCGCGTCTATGGCGGCGTCGCGGAAGCGAACGCAGTCACTCATCGAGTGCGTTTCTTTGTTACACACACTGCATGTCGACCGTTTATCTGCCACAGTCGTGTGTACCCGCTGTCGGCGTGGCTGTTCGCCGCCGCCGAATCTTGCCGGCGAAGCCTTGTCCGAAATGACTTCAGGCGTGCGAACGGGCTGCAGAAATCGGCTTCTCTTCTTATGAAGCGACAAAACTTTAATAAATCGGGCTCACCTCTATGCTGTGCGGCGGCGAACTCGTACCACTGTCTTTTCAACGTCGGAGTTAGCTTCTCCATAACTGCCTTAGTTACCTCCGGGTTGTAGAGGTAGAAGGCACAGTCGAGCGCTTGTAGTGTGCCCACGATGTTTTCTATCTTCGTGGCGAATGTGCATATGTCTCTCGGCGTATCTGTAAGACGGGGTAGCGCGCGTAGGCGCTCTATTTCGGCTAAGGCGATTGAGTCCGGGCGCCCAAAGCGCGTTTCCAGACTCTTTAACACGGTGTTCGGGTCGGCGTTGGTTATAAGCAGTCCTTGTACTGCTTCCTTGGCGATGCCCCGGAGGCTACGGCGTAGCCGGGACATGTTTTCCAACGTCGTGAAGTGGCTCATGGACTCTATGTAGGCCGCTCTATATGTGAGCCAATCGTGATGATCACCGTTGAACGTAGGCAACTCTGTGTACCTTAAAGGTTGCCTATGCTGTGCGGCTTGCACAGCTTGTGTTATGGCGGACGCGAGTTCTTGATACTCCGTCCTCGGTCGCGATGCGACCAACGCGCCGTCTTGCACTTGTTGCGGGTTCGGCGTTGATTGCGGTTGCTGCGAAGCTGAGTTGTCTCGTAGCCAGGCTGCTACGACGGGCGGCGGTTGCTTCGTAGCGCGGTGTTCGTCGCTCCGTGCGGCGATTACAGGCGGCGGCTGCGTAGCTTGTTGAGTTCGTTGCCACGATGCGGCTTCAATCGTTGGCACTTCAGGCTGCGCAGTCGGGTTCACTGAAAATGGCATAAAACGGACGGATTATTTGTTTCGGGCGTTGTGACGGGATGCGTCGGCGGGTGCACGGCACTGGCTCCCGCCGGTACAGTCGCCGGGTTGTCCCATGATACGGCAGCGATCACTGGGTCCGATGACTGTATAGGGGCTTGCTTTCCCGTCGCAACATCGGTCGGTCGGCTCTCGATCGCGAGTAATTGGCTAGTTTGAACCCAGCTATGTACTCGGCAATCTTGTCCGGCCTCCGTTATGACGGATTCGAGGTCGTCCTCGCTATCCTCCGCCTCGATTTCAGCTAGCTTGGCGGCCGCTAGCTCTATTTTCAGTGCGGTGAGTTCAGCCCTGGCCTGTGCCAGGCGGCGTGCCCTTGAAGCGTGTTTAGTTGACGACGCTGCTTTGCTTCGGGCTCGCTCTTGCGTCGATTGTTCCGTTGCGGCGGCAGGTCGCTCCTCCGCAGCGGTGCAAGGCGCGGTTTCCCGAAGCGTAGCGGTGTGTGTCGCTGTGCTCTCGGCGATTGTTTCTTCGGTTGCTTCAGTTGTTCCGGTGACGGTCGCCGACGTCGCTGTAGCGGACGTCGCTGTCGCCGAAGTCGCTGTCGCCGAAGTCGCTGTCGCCGAGGTTGCTGTAACAGACGCTGATTCCGCCCGCCTCCCGGTGGACCTTGTAACCGGCATCCTTCCCGCTCACGTTAATCCGGCTCACGAAGGACCAAAATTTGGGGCGTAGGATCGGCACAGGACGCCTTTCCGTCCCCACAATGAGTGATGGATTGCGTGAGGGGAAGTGGCAATGCCAATTAATAAGGCCCGGGAGGTTTTTATAACGTATATTCACTATTCACACACGTTAAATAATACAATGATCCGGCGGACACACAGTAGCGGCGTATGTTTCGCAGTGCGGCGTGAGCGGTGCAGCATGCACGTCGCTCTCTCCTTTTCTTGCACTGTTTTTCCTGGCTGGAACACTTCAGGGCTTCTTGTTTTCTTCCTTTTCTTAACCTCGAACTGAACTTGCTGGAACTCGCACTCCCGAATGCCAACAGTGCATTCGCTTATATATAACCCGGCTATCCCGTAGGAGAGCCGCCAAAAATAGAGCCTTTTTGCAGCCTCATTTTCACTTCCTAGCTATCACTATTTTATAAATAAAAGTTGGACCTCTGGAGTCCCCTATGTGAAATTTACACGGTTTTATAGATAAATCAATTACCTATAACTATACATAAAAATAATACGCCTATGTGCGATACGAAAAAAGTTACAATAACAAAACACAAGAAATTTGTCTACAGACGACGCACAAAGGCCTTAAAACGCTATTTACTTTGATATGAACTTATATACAATACCCATGTTTACGGCATGGGGTAGGCAAAGGCAAAAAACTATATCTACGTAAAGTTTCTACACTGTCACTTCAATATCTCGGTCGTGAGATCGCTTTATAACGCACTACTAAAAAACAGTCACACACACGTGCGCGGGCGCATTGTCCGTCCCTCTCTGGGTGTGTCGTTTCGCTCGACACACCTACTGCGCATGCGTGAATGCGCTGTCTCGCTCTTTTCGTGTGTGCGTCCTGCACAATTTTTAATTATTAAATTCTCAACATTGATGTATATTCCCACAAACTTATCTGGCCCGGTGAGAAAGTCGCTGTTACCACATTTGGTGTTGCCAGTAAAAATAAATTATGCAATAAAGTGGGTAAACCAGTTGATGTAAAAAAATATTATGAAAACTACTAAACCGATTTTCGGCTGATGCTAATAGTTCGGAGAAATGCGTGGACAAAGATACATACATACAAATATATGTACTTACTTATAAAGACTTGTATATTTGTTTGGCAGCCTTTACAAACTATTATATGTAAGTATATTGCAGTTCTAATAATAATGAAATGCATAGGTAGTTGCCAAATCGATCTCCTTGTTTGAGATCAAAAATGTGGAATTATGCACACACTATCTGTATACCTGGACCTGACATTAAACACCTGGCGATTTGAAAGAACGTTGGTAAAATATTAATTAAATAAATATAAAACATATTCCTCGAAAATATTTATATTTTAACACAATAATTATGATCATCTACATAGAATGTACGGCGAGTGTTCTCTAACTGGAATACTCCAGCTATTCCAAAGCCACCGGAATTATTTGAACTGTCACTGGCTAAATTAATAATGAAAGGCATCGTCTAAATATGCATCCTTGCTTCTATACTCGTTCTCAATTTTTTTTACGTTATTGCTGTGTTTTTGCGATTCATTTACAGTTATCTTATTGAAGGCTTCTGCAATCAAAGAAGGCATTTCAGAATTTGATTTATCCATACTTTCATCTATTTATTCTATTAGCATGTGCGAAATAGTGTTTACGTGGAATTTATTTTCAAAAGTCTGCAATACTAATCCGTGGCGGCAGCTACGCGTTCATACTATTTTTCGAATGGTATTATAGGTGTATGAAGACGCTTTTCTTCCTTCTTAAAATGTAAAATTCTTCGCATAATTTTCTAAAGCTTTCAGCATTTTTCGTTAGCTATAACCACTAAACGGAAAATAAACACATAAAGCAAACAACCAATGGCAGTTATGTCAACGAATGGCAGGCATATTGACTTTTCAAAATGACGTCATTAGTTCCTCTTTCGGCCACCGGGCCAAATAAGTTTGTGGCACTATAGTAAATACATTCCAACTTATTCATACTTGCCATTTGGCAGCATGGTCAGCGTTGACATTAGTCACTTTAGAAAAAAAAACTTCTGTCAAATTGGCGTTAACAATTAAATCGTAGTGTATAGTGTTTTACGATTATTTTGTAATGCCATTGCTTTATTTACCGCTTAACAGTCATAGATAATATTAGACCCATAAAAATTTACCGTAACTTTTCCTACTTTCAACATTGATATTGGCATAATAATCATCTTCCAACGATGGAGCCATAATCTAAAAATTGAATTGAATTGATTGTATTCTCTTTGTTAACAATATTCATAATTCTTATTTCGTGTCTTATTACAGAAGTTTCTGTTTTGTAATTACGTATATTAATTATCAATTATCAATGGAGTCTTCAAATAACAAAACCCAAAAAATGGGTTGACATTATACCTAAATAGAAAAACAAGAACTGCCGGATATAGTGAAAAAGTAAGTATTGAATTTATTTGGAGGCCCATCGATTTAATTAAGAAAAAAGGCATCGCTCGATGCGGGCTGCTTCCGACATTCGATCTGGAAAATTTTGCGGGAGGCCTTTGTTCAGCAATGGATATCATGTGGCTGATAATATTTTATTTGTTAAATAATTTTTAAAAATATACTTGTTTTATTGGCAGCTCTCGTGAGGAAAGCAGGCAGTGAGCTATGGGCGAGTAGCCGGCTATGAAGTGAGAGGCCGTGGGATCTCTTGTGTGATATATACAGGATGTTTTTTCAGAGTATCCATATTTTATTATTACATTCAAATATATATAATGACTAATATAAAATGAAAAATATTTAAAATTAAGTATAATTAACAAGTTATTTACATTTCACAATATCTCAAATAGTGTTCGATTAATGGTTAATGTTTATACGTTTGTACGCGCGATCATTGATAACAATCATACAACGATACACATAAGCCAATGTGAACATGTGTTAATTTGCCGACGAAACGTAAACCGATCCTTGCCTACTTAGCGAAGCGACGCGGGCACACAGTCCGATAATGATTATTACCTACACATAGCAGATAGTTCTGTATTTTTACGGGTTTTAGAACCATCATAATAAATAAATAATTAAAATACTATTTGAATATTTCAAAATCGCAAACCACTGTTAGTCTTTATTATGGCGTATTTAAAAATTGGAATCAACTATTAACCTTCAACAATACGGGTGGTACCCTGAAGAATTCAGTAACTTCCACACGTAATACTCGCTAACACCGCATTGTTTAGCTGCCTCATTGGTACCAGCACGAGGGTCCCGCTCGAAAAACTCGATAACCGCGTTTTCGATGACCGGGCGTATCACGGCATGTCCTCCTTGATCAGCTGCATAAGAGGGTGTACTGAACTGCCCAAACTCCAATAACCTTTGGTTGGCTTCCAAATTCGTTCTTCGATTGGGTGCGCGGGAGTTAGGTACTCACTCCATTGTCTTTGAAGACGCGGTAATGTTTTATGTTCATAACTTTCCCAACTTAAAATGTAGCACTGTATCATCTCATAATATTCACGGATTGAGTAACTGACTTTAGTTTGTTGAGCCATTAATAACAATTATGACAAATTTGGCAAAATGCAAATCTAAAAAACACGGGCATACGTAATTAGGTCACGGTCAACACTGGCGAGCGGGAGAGCAGAGGGGTGGCGGCGGCGGGCCGCGCGGGTTGCGGAGGGGCAGGAGGCCTCACGGTTTTTGTAGGTAGATAGGGAAGATCGCGATCGGCGCGGGCGCCTGCACCCGCCGAAGTGCCTGGGCGTCGGGCGGTGTGGCGGGGCGGCGGTACGGTGCGGCCCAAGCGTTTGTTTTCGAGCCTTTCTTATCGTATGTTTTGAATGTGTGTGTGGGGCGTAGGATCGGCACGGAACGCCTTTCCGTCCCCACAATGAGTGCTGGATTGCGTGAAGGGAGGTGGCAATGCCAATTAATAAGGCCCGGGAGGTTTTTATAGCGTATATTCACTATTCACACACGTTAAATAATACAATGATCCGGCGGACACACAATAGCGGCGTATGTTTCGCAGTGCGGCGTGAGCGGTGCAGCATGCACGTCGCTCTCTCCTTTTCTTGCACTGTTTTTCCTGGCTGGAACACTTCAGGGCTTCTTGTTTTCTTCCTTTTCTTGACTCGAACTGAACTTGCTGGAACTCGAACTGCCGAATGCCAAAATTGCATTCGCTTATATATAACCCGGCTATCCCGTAGGAGAGCCGCCAAAAATAGAGCCTTTTTGCAGCCTCATTTTCACTTCCTAGCTATCACTATTTTACAAATAAAAGTTGGACCTCTGGAGTCCCCTATGTGAAATTTACACGGTTTTATAGATAAATCAATTACCTATAACTATACATAAAAATAATACGCCTATGTGCGATACGAAAAAGTTACAATAACAAAACACAAGAAATTTGTCTACAGACGACGCACAAAGGCCTTAAAAACGCTATTTACTTTGATATGAACTTATATACAATACCCATGTTTACGGCATGGGGTAGGCAAAAGCAAAAACTATATCTACGTAAAGTTTCTACACTGTCACTTCAATATCTCGGTCGTGAGATCGCTTTATAACGTACCACTAAAAAACAGTCACACACACGTGCGCGGGCGCATTGTCCGTCCCTTTCTGGGTGTGTCGTTTCGCTCGACACACCTACTGCGCATGCGTGAATGCGCTGTCTCGCTCTTTTCGTGTGTGCGTCCTGCACAGTGTGCGTGTGTTAGATTTTTAAGTAGAGACATTTTAAAATAATTGTATTTTTATACACAGATCACTTATATAAGCAAACGAACATATGTATCAATCATTTTATACCATCAGGACATCAGTGATAAATACGTTACGTCAGTAATCAAGTAGGGAAGGGCGGATGCGTTTTCAAGGAAACAAGGCCCACTATATTTGTTATACAATATATTTATTACATATATTATATTGATATATATATTGATATAAATCAATAAACATAGCCACTGATATAATGTTTCATTAACATTAGGTATTAGACATTACTATAGCACCAGTTATACATTTATTATATCTTTTATATATTTTTATATATTATACAATATGTACCTATGTTAGGGTATATACCCTAACATAGGTACGACTCCCAAATTATTAAATGTTTAATCATATCATCATATCATATTAATAAATAATGTTTAATTGTGAAAGAAACTAAAAGGAAATAAAGTGTATTTACTTAACTTGTCAGTCTCTTAGTATTGCTCTGCTCGACGGCTCACGATGAAATGCCCCGTATCAACCAAGTGGCCAGTATTTATATCACTTCGAACGTCAAAACATTTAAGCACTACCGCCATTTCAGACAAATGTTTACAATTTCTAGTTTAGTTACCTTAATGCATTTGTTTACAATAACTTACACAAATAATCACATTATAAACAGTAATATAGCTTTTTTATAAATAATCTATGCTAATACGTGCGTAGGTCAAAATTAGGTATTACTATGAATGTTTATGAATGGCTTGTAGAACTATTAATAAACACCTTTCGTATTGTCTGTGTGTTCTGTTTTTTAGGGACAATAAGTCGGAATTTTATGAAAAAAAAAATGTTTTTTATTTCATGAATCGTCTATACTACCGATTCTGAACCACCCGTAAAAATTTGGCTACACTTTGAAAAAACACCCTGTATAATCAATCAATTAATCAATAATTTATTCAATAAATAGACTTCTGCAGGCATCTATATATGTACTACATGTAGCAAAATGTCTGTAATGTAATTTTAACCGACTTCAAAAAAAAGGTGGAGGTTATCAATTCGACGTGAATTTTTTTTTTTTTTTTGTATATTTGTTACCTCAGAACTTGCTCATTTATGAACCGATTTGGAAAATTCTTTTTTTATTCGAAAGAATTTCTTTCCAGATTGGTCTCATAAATTTTTTCAAGATCGCTTCTGTAGTTTGGTTTTATAATTAAAAAATATAGAATAATTATGTCGTCCAAGAAAACGAAATCGCGAATTTAGCTTTCCTGTGACGTATTTAGTTATGTTTTTGCATTGAGTTTGGTTGACTGTACTTCTCACATACTTATATATATAGCATAACATCTTTTCCCCGTGTCAGGGGTAGGCAGAGGCGTAACATTTCATCGCGATAGTCGTACTGTGTGTGAAACATATCAGTTGTGTTTTTGGGTTGGGTTTGCTTGAATCTACTTACATACATATATATAGCATCACACCTTTTCCCCTTTTCAAGGGTAGGCAGAGGTGTAACATTTCAGCGCGATAGTCGTACTGCAAGCGAAACACATTAGTTGTGTTTTTGCGTTGGGTTTAGTTGACGCTACTTCTTACATACATAGGTACATATGTCATGATTGCCGGATTTTGATAGCTTGCATATTCATAAAATAACAATATTATCGAATATAGTAGGTCGTTTAGCCTGCTTTAACACAAATTATAAAGGAGGGTAGTTATATTTATTGATTAAGAACAAAAGGAATAAAAGGCGATGCAAGCTGTCAAAGCGGCAGTGTACTTCATGCCGTTGAGCTGTCAACATCAATATGATGAACTGTATACTGGAAGTGTTATAGAGTGTACAATATTAAATTAAAGAGGTGATTTAGAGCAAAGATATATTAATTACTGTATGTTGAAAGCGGTGGAAGTGTTTTATTGAAGTGGTGATCTCGAATGTTCTTCCCAGGGTCTCAAACTGTCTCCATACCAAATTTCATCTTAATATGTTGAGTAGTTTTTGAGTTTAACACGTTCAGGCAGACAGATGCAGCGGGGGACTTTGTTTTATAATATATTTTTTAGAACCTTTTAAGAAGAAAAATCCCGTCATACATCATTGTTGCATAACTTTAACCGTTTACGCAGCGCACGAAACGGAAGCAAATATCAGATAAGGTAAATCAATTATATTAATTACCAGCTTCACGATGATCCCGCGATGGGATGGGCTATGTATGCATAACTCGTTTGGCATGTCATGTATCTTCGTAAGTTAAATTCTCTATTATGATGGTATTTAGACAGTTTATATGATCTAATGTAATGGTGTTAAGGAAGGTTTTACGGTGTCTATGCGACTTAATAAATAGTTTTGGAAAATTCATTTCGTACTAAATGGAAAATGGAACATTATTATATTGTGAGAAATTTTGAAATAAATGCTAAAAGTTCTAATATTCATGACTCATGGTTGAATTTAGTGACACGTACCGCTTAGCTACGGAGTGTAAAAAAAATATTAAACTTGGAAAAAGTGCATCAGTAGTGGTGTAAATTACACAATCCTAAAAAATAATTGAATTTTTACCTTCTGGTTTATGATTTAGCAGTTATTCATTGCCATCAGTGTGTTAAAACCTACTAAACTTATCTCGAATCATAACAAATATACCCTCGAATGTTTTAAAACTAAAACACTGTGTGACACAAGTTTTTGCTGGAAATAGTCGGGTTCTGTGTCGATGCGTATGCAGCCCGCGCCTAGCAATCCTCATTGGCGTCCATATTCCATATCGACGTTCTCCGTGGCCCTATTCTGTACGGAGTTCATATTACCAATATGGAAAGCAATAATACTTCTACTTCAAATAATGCGAACAATAGGCGGCTTGTGAAAGATACTCGGCAGGAGAAAGAAACACAAATTTCCAGTGAACAAATGAGGGAGATGGCTCAGGAAATTATTTCATTGGCGTTACGAGAATTTATTAAACATGAAATGTCTGAACTTAAGCCTTGAATGTAGCCTAAATTCTCTAATACAAACAGAGATTAATCTAATCAAAGAAGAGGTAATCAATATTAAGAAGTTAGTTGAATATATTAATAAACAATACGATGATATTAAACAACAGTTGGATGTTCATGCCCAGTCAATTAAATCTTTGGAAGTGGAATCTACAGATACTGCAGACTTGAAATCATCTATTGCTAAATTAGAGACGGAGCATAACTCAAGACCAGTGGGCCAGACGTTCTAAAATCGAGATATGTGGTATCCCTAATATAAAAAACGAAAACCTATTTCAAGTAATAGAAAATATTGCAAAGCACGCAAACATTAAGCTAAATGTTAATTCTGATATAGACTTTATTACTCGCGTCGCTTCACGAAATAAAAATGATAAAAAAAAGAATATAATAGTCCGGTTCATGTCTAGATACCGTAAGAATGATTTTTTGTCTAAAATAAGGCAATTAAAGGATCTTTGAGCCGCTAGTATTGGATATCCCAGTAACCAATCACCGATTTTCTTTAATGAACTTTTAACGAGTGCAAATAAACTGTTACTTCAACAAGCAAAAATGAAAGCGAAAACATGTGGTTGTAAGTTTGTTTGGGTAAGAAATTGTAGTATAATGGTACGTCGCAATGAAACTAGCCCGGTGCTTCATATTAATTCCATGAAGGATTTATCCAAGATGAAATAAGAATTATATTATTGTTTTTAAAATATTTTGTAAAGTGCCACTTAAGGTTAATAATTTTTTTAGTTGGTAACTTGAGATTAACCTCGATTGTTGTTGTTCTATTGGAGGTCCTCTTACCATTATGTAATTGTCATCCCAATATGAGTTGTCTATCCATGACAAGATACTATTTTTCTGACATTTGTTTTTGTGCACTGTGTCTTGCTTTTTGTGTCTTTTATGGATGTAAGTCATCTGATTTGATTTAGTTTGAAGTTATGAATTTTGTGAATTTATACTTTTATTTTGTTATATTCAAAATGCTTATAGTTAACATTAAAATTCCAACGTAACTTAACCGTATACTATCAAAACGTAAGAGGTTTGAGAACAAAAACCATTACATTTTATAATAGTATTTTACGTAATAATTATGATATCGTATGTATCACCGAGACATGGCTGCTTCCGAAAATTTTAGACTCTGAAATATTTGATTCTCGTTACGTAGTATACAGATGTCATAGAGATTATATCACAAGAGGAGATAATATAGGTGAAGGTGCTCTGATTGCTATACATAAGGAATTGACTATTTGGAATTTCATGATCATTCCGACGTTAAATACGGCTGCTGATATAGTATCCATCACTTTTTCCTACGTAAGTACTTCTAAAATTATAAATTATTGTCACTTATATTGTGGTTATTTTCCCCAATGTAATGTACACAAAGATGTATTATTGGAATTTTACGAACATGTGTCTGACAAATTAATCAAATGTCCCAGTGATTATTTCATAGTGTTAGGTGATTTTAATATCCCCGGTGCGGTTTGGACCCGTTCAACCACCAGTCAACATTTTACTCTCAGTGGGGATTTTAGTTCTAATATTGTATTTGAGTTGTCTAATTTTATTTCTTTTAATGGTTTGCATCAATAAAACTCATGTTCTGACGTAACTGTTCGTAAATTGGATTTACTATTAACTAACATTGATTGTCAAGTTACTCCATCCCTAGAACCTCTTGTTGCGGAGGATAAATATCATCCAACATTTATTTGTGAGTTCTCAATAGTTACTTGTAAAACACTCAAACCCCCTGAAATTTGTTTTAAACTTTTCAAAAGTGCCGATTATGATAAAATAAATAATGCTTTATCTCTTATCGATTGGAATAAGTGCCTACCTACTAACAATGTCTACTTGCATGGATGAATTTTATAGAGTCATCAATAATATTATCGATATTTTCGTTTCGACGAAAACTGTTCACAAACGCTCTATCCTTTGTAGTTCAACAAATCACTAGTAAAAATAATTAAGGAGAAGCTAAAATATCATCGAAAATGGAAGATTTATGACCGTAACAATGATTATAATACATTCAAACTGTTGCGTGAAAGATAAAAACTAGTACAGGAAAAATGGTATGAGTTCATAGTCAAGCAGAGGATAGTATTGCCGTAAATAGTAAGTTCTCCTGGTCCTACGTTAAATCTAAAAGGCAATGTAGTAACGAGCTTCCAATGACTATGTTCCTTGGATAGACTATCTCTTCCGATGGGCGAGTTATTTGTGACTTGTTTAATCATTATTTTAACTCAGTATTTGAAGGACATCAAATTGATACTCAATACTCAACTCCCCCTGATCATCAATCTAATTGTTTGCATTCTGTTGACCTTTCCGTAGACAAAGTTAAAACACTTCTTAATAAAATTGATATTAATAAAGGCTTTGGACCCGACGGTATTCCACCACTTTTTTTGTATAATTGTCGTCAAAACCTAGCCGAGCTTTTGTTTATAATGTTCTCCCTCTCCCTCAATGAAGGTGTTATGCCGACATTTTGGAAACAATCTTATGTTATGCCAATCTTTAAGTCTGGGAATAAACTTGATATCAGCAATTATCGACCTATATCCAAGTTAAGTATAATTCCAAAATTGCTAGAAAAAATTGTGTACGACTCCCTTATCCCCAGTTTCAGATCCATTTTAATATCTCAGCAACATGGGTTTGTCACCAAGAGATCGACGGAAAGTAACCTTTGCGAATATCTGGACTTTGTCTACCGCGGTCTTGATGCCGGGCAGCAGGTGGATGCCGTGTATACAGACTATTCCAATGCTTTTGACAAAATTTCGCATTCTATTCTTATAAAAAAACTTAAAGGAAACGGTGTGCACGGCGATCTCCATCGCTGGCTAATTTCTTACATACGAGATCGTAGCCAAGCTGTGGCAGTAAAAGGTTACTGTTCGTCCTTCCTTCCTGTCACCTCTGGTGTGCCCCAGGGCTCTCACCACGGTCCACTCTTATTCAAAATTTACATCAATGACATTAAATTTGAATTCCTTCACCCTGATTTTCTATTATTCGCAGATGACACAAAGATTTTCAAAATTATATATATACATATGTACTATATGTTCGATGGTGTTCCAATCCGTAGAGTGCACTTAGACCATAAACTTATTTTTAGGAAGCACATAGAAAATATTACTGATAAAGCTTATAAAATGCTAGGTTTCTTAATAAGAATCTCCAAAGACTTCAAAAAACCCTCGACAATGATATTATTGTATTGGTCATTAGTTATTTTAAAAATAAAAAAATTAAAACTACTTTAAAATGTATATCTTGTATGTACCTTTATCATTTTAATTAAAATTTAGCGATACTATTTGAATGATGTGCGCGGGTTTTATCGGTGTACAAATTTTAAAATGTTATTATGTATACCTACTGTATATTAGATAATTAAGTATCTTTGTACATTGTTTCTGTGCCTAATAAATAAATAAAAAAATAATTTTAACAAAAAATTAAACCGCCTTCAAAAACCACTCAAAACCAAAAAATATTTTCATATAACACATATATATTGGACACCAATTTTGGAGTCGGTGCTTAATTAAAATTGCTAGTTAGCTATATTTGTTGCATAGTCCATCTATAAGCTAAATTTCTTTCAAACAATTAAAAGGAGTAGGTTTGCGTGTACTACTAACAAACATACAGAGTGAAAGGTGTAATACCAAGCACATGTATGGTGTTTCATCTTTTTATTTCCTCTATTTTCGAGGCAGGGAGTGTAATACACCCACATTTGACCAGCTATATGCAACAGGGGAAGAATTTGGGTAGTGTACAGTTCACAAATTTAAATATATCCTTAATAGCTTCCATTTGCTGTGCTGCGGTGGTGTGTTTATTTCCGGTGACGATCTGACTTGCAGAGTTTTTACGCTGGCAGCACATTGTTTTCGTATATTCGTAAATGTATTTATCTAGCTTAACTAGCAATTTTAATTAGGCACCGACTCCAAAATTGGTATCCAATATATAACTGTTATGTGAATTTATTTTTTGGTTTTGAGTGGTTTTTGATGGCGGTTTAATTTTTTGTTAAAAATATTGTTATTTTTGTGCTTTTTTGTGTTAGTAAAAAATAGACCGTCTCAATGGCATAGTTGTGTTTCGCTCACGATACTACTATCGCGCTGAAATGTTATAACCTCTGCCTACCCCTGAAAAGGGGAAAAGGTGTGATGCTATATATATGTATGTAAGAAGTATATTCAAGCAAACCTAAAACAAAAACACAACTGATATATTTCGATCATAGTACAACTATTGCGCTTTGGTGTTACATCTTTGCCTACCCCTAAAAAGGGGAAAAGGTGTGATGCTATATACATATATGTATGCATGTAAGAAGTAGAATCAACTAAACCCAACCCAAAAACACAACTGAAACGTTTCACACACAGTATGACTATCGCGGTAAAATGTTACGCCTCTGCCTACCCCTGACACTCGGAAAAGATGTTATGCTATATGTATAAGTATATGAGAAGTACACTAAACCAAACTCAATGCAAAAACATAACTAAAAACGTCATAGGAAAGCTAAATTCGCGATTTCGTTTTCTTGGATGACATAATTATTCTAGTTTTTTTAGTTTTAAAACCAAACTACTGAAGCGATGTTAAAAAAAAATTAATGGGACCAATCTGGAGAGATATTCTTTCGAATAAAAAAAGAATTTTCCAAATCGGTTCATAAATGAGCGAGTTCTGAGGTAACAAACATACAAAAAAAATTCACGTCGAATTGATAACGTCCTCCTTTTTTTGAAGTCGGTTAAAAAATAAAAAATCTCGATTCTAGAGTATTGCTCAGCGGTCTGGAATCCGGTTTATAAAGTTTTTATAGACTTAATTGAACGAATTTATAATAATTTTTTAAAGCATATGAGAAATAGATTTAATGTTGATAATTATGTAATATCAAAATTGAACTTCAAACTTCATAATCGGCGTGTCGTGAGAGATCAGATGTTCTTATATAAAATAATTAATAATTTAACAGATTCAATACCTTTATTAAATAAAATTAATTTTAAGTGCCCGAGACTTGGAGCAAGAAATAAACGTCTTTTCTACAATCCCCTTACGAGGACTAAGTACTGCAACAACAATTTTATTTCCCGTGCTTGCAAGTCTTATAATGATACATTTTCCCATCTGGATATATTTAATTTAACCTTCAATCAGTTTAGAAAACGAGTAACAGAAACAGCTTGGAATCAATGAGATTATTGAAAACATAATGTGATAGCATTGTGTCTGTTATTTTGTTGTCTCTTATTTTATATTTGTACGCATTACTGGGTTGTTACTGCTCTTGGTGGCGGGTTATTTCCTATATCTTAATTATATTAAATTCTCAGTTTTATGTTAAAGAGCTAATTAATTGTGGAAACTTAATTGAGCCATGTATTACTTAATTTGCTTCATTTTAATTTTATTCATTATTGCTTGTATGTTTCCCTTAAAAATCCAATAAATAAATAAATAAATAAATATTGTTTAGGTGTATACCTCACATATACACAACGAAATAGTTTTTACGATATATTGTTACGAAATTTTCTTTCACATCTGCAGCTAAGTAGGGAACATATACTCATGGCCATTAGCTTGGGGAAGCGCTTTAAGCTAAATTTAATAGCGAACTGAATAGACTCCGTTTGGGCTACCCGTATGCAGCGCATACGCCTTGCTAATTGTCTTCAAGTAAAGATGTGCACGAACTGTTGCAGTAACTGCATTAACTGGTGGTAGGATATATTTTATATGCGCCCGATAGCCGACCATCGTACACAAGGTGTTACCCACCATAATGGCCCATATAAGTGTGTCGCGTTCTGGGATTAGCCTGTCTATATCCGGTTCCAACAGGCCGGCATAATTGTCTCGACTGCCGTGGGTTCTCTCGTCAGTCAACATTCTATTGGTGTCCACTCCACTTACCATCAGGTGCAGTGGCGTCAATTTAATGTGCATGTATAAAAATACATTGCCTGTGTGTAGCCGTGCTATGTATTCGCCATATTTAGATGCACCGCTTTGACAAAATTCCACTGTATCGATCCGCTTAAAAGCCGGCTGATGTAAACTTTAGTTCGAACTATAATAGAAACTTAGACATTGTAAACCACTCGTATTTCGTTACCTTTTAATGTAACCTATAATATTTTATAAATATATCTTTGTGCATAATATATTGATCGAGGATAAATTACCTGCTCAACGGTACACCGAATTTTACATTTGTAGATATCGTCGTCTAACAAGGTCAAAATTATTTGTCGTTTTCAATAGTAGCTAGAAACCCTCATCCAATGCCGGTTTAATTTACTAATGGTCTCAATACAATTTTTTTTCGTTGCTCCATAAACTTCCTAATTTATTTTCATAAATACTGATCCCACATAATTTTGTGGTTAATTGATAAACAGAACAAAATGTATTAAAACATATTTCGATTTGTGTAATAGTTTTAGGTGTCGCGCTGATTACAACGTTACGCTAAACACTACACAATACTACTATGAAGCAGAATTGATTATATCTAAGTTGGCCTCGTCATATAACTTACAACGCCATGTTACACACCTGTTATCTGCAGCATAAAAGCATAAACAGCTCCACTAATGAAATACCACTGTCCAGAAGCCGATTTAAAATTACAATTTGCTCGTTACATTTTGTGAGATAGATTTAGGAAGCCCCAAACTTCCTCATTCCTTTCTGATCTTTATTCTTTTAAAGGCTTTTAAAACTCGAACGATTGGAATATTTTTTTATCGGATTCCTCAGTAATCAATGAATATAATATATAGGTTTTGCGTGCGGCATCGCCCGCGTCATAGACTTTTCTAGGATAAAAGTCCCCCTATATATTTTCCGGATAGAAAATACCCTATGTCCTTTCCAGAGTCTCAAAATCTTCATACTAAATTTCATCGGTATCCGCTTGGTAGTGTTTGGGTTTATCGCGTTCGGACATGTAGACAGATGTGGCGAGAACTTTTTTGTATAATATATAAATTTTTCAATTAGAACTAATAGTTCCTGAGATCAGCGCGGAAAAACAAACAAACAAAATCTTCAGCTTACATAATATAGATAATCATACCAAAGTCATCATCAGTCACATTTATACATTCAACGCTATCCATTAGCAAAAAGTGTCTACGAAATTATTTTAATGAAGCAAAAACGAGGCGAGAAAAGTGTTAACGCTTTTAAAATAACTACATGCTATTTTACTATGCACTTTACCGTAATTCCGGTAAGCGTTCGCTACAATGTCTCATGAATAAATAAAAAAGATAGATATTGTCGTTTAGGCGATTGTGCTGTTTGGTTATGTTTGGTTATATTTACTACACATTTCTTTTTTTAAATATCAGTATATTATCGAGCTATTGCGAGACATTTACTTCGTCTTACATTATGAATTTTAGAAAATAGTTACTAATAATAATTAATTATACTAGCCCTGTAGCATACTACTCATACTCAGCAGTGCGCGGTATCATAATACCGCGCACTGCTGAGTATGAGTAGCTTACAGCTTACTCAAATAAAGTTGTATCTCAGTATTAGCCAATCGTAGCGCCTCTTTGGATACGCACTGCGTGGAAAGTCATGCTGAAAGCACGCAGACACTAACTTATTATCCATTGCGCCGTACTCAGCTAAGTAACGTTTGTGAATACGGACCAAAGTATCTATATTTGCGGAACTGACAAGCGACCAAAATGAAAAAGAAATTGTTTCGTAGCGTTGGACCTAATAGCCGATACAATGGTAAAAGTAAAACAGGTTACAAAAACATATAACATGAAAGCATATTGTGCTAACACATTGTTTTATGAAATTATAAAGAAGTAGAATTATTCTTTGTATTGATTATTAGTAGCGGATATAATAGGTACGAGGATTTGTGTTGCATATTATAAGTATGACTGTTTGTTTTATTTTTGTGAGCGAATAATCATATCATATTGTTGCTGCCAAGCGTCATTGTGTGAGCACTATTATTTTCTAGTTTTAAGGAACCTGTCAATAACTACTGGCTGTTATATAAGTCATTCGATCTCATGTCTTAGAGTGATGAGCGCAGTGAAGTGCCACGTAAAGCCTTGTTGGTTTATAACTCCGAGTATTACTACTATTAATAAATGTTCGTCAAAGTTACCTTCAGGCGAATGGCTTGCCTGTCGAGACAAGTAAACAATTTTTTTACCATTGTAATTGACAATAACTATTATCCGACTGTAGTCTTACGTAACTTAAACTTACGCAACTGTTTTTTTTACTATGGATATTATAAATATTTTGTTTGAACACTTAAATTACAATTTTATTAAAATTCCGTTTTCATTGCTTGTTTAAACAACATCTTTTGTCAACAGGCATTAAGTCAACACGTTATGCATCGAGTAGACGGCGAGAAGCTTGGCGGTCCGATGTCAGCATACAGCACAATTCAATTTACAGTCCAAAAACATCATTTTATTCGGGGAAAAATAAAGGTAAGGTGACCATGAATTTTGGATTATTTATTCTACAGCCAAGCGGCCATAGACTAGTTGGGAGTGTAACGGACTGATGAGACGATGGTCCCCTGGTTCAAATTCTGATTTTCAGGTGGTTTCTAAAACGTTATGTGTATTCTTTGTAAATTATCGCTTGTTGTAACAGTAAAGGAAAACATTGTAAGGAAACATGCATGTCTGCCAACTCACACTATCTAACTAATCGGACTAAACCAGTACAGCCTAACATGCTTGGGATGCACTTCTTTGGCCTAACAAGCTATTTTGGCCTGAAATCGGGTTTGGTCAATAACATATCTACAAACGTCGTAATTTAAGCAAAAGTACTATTACTTTTGAGTGTTGCTGCCAAGAGACTGATCATCAATACATAAAATGTATATGCCTATTTCCGCAATCTAAAATTATCTGAATATTGAATAGGTATAGACTTATGTTTTTTGATACTTGTTTCATCGGGATACAAGAATTATTGATACTTTTTGGGTTTTTAATTTTTTTAATGATCTTATGAACAAGTTTTTTGCGATACTTGCAAATCAAGAACGCGCGCACAACCACGTCTTAATCCACGAAAGCGTAGGCAGAGGCCCTATTGGTACACCTACTTTTCACCGTGTGGATTTCGTCTCAATATGTGATAGAGGGCGAGCCTATCGCCATATCTTGTACAAATTCCAAGCTCCGAGATGATTCTGGGAGAAAATTCCAATATAAATTTCCTTATATGGGATAATAATTTACTTATATGGAAAAGATAATTTGCTTATATGGGACCCTTCGCCACTGCTAATTACGCCTTTGAAATTTGAACACACCTTATAGGGAAAATAAAACGTAAGTGCAAGAGAGCATAGAACTTATTCTTAATTAGCAGTTTTCTGTTCTTTTGTATTTTTTTATTGTATACAGGCATAACTCTTACAATGTTAAAAAAAAGTTGGTATCGTTTAGTTAATTACAAACAATAATTATTTAACTCATATGCGTAATTTCTGATCAAGGATTTAATAGAAAACGTAAGTTTTTCACTTTACACAAACATTATTTTCATAATTTTCATTAAAGTTACGAAGCTGATTGTTTTTAGCAAACAAGTACACCTCATCAAAAAATAGTAGTAACAAAAAAATCTCAAAGAAGTCTTCTCCTTTTTTAAAAATAGAACATTTAAGGTTAAAGCTTAAGGTCCATTTTTCATATATTTTGTTTCATCTTTAATCTGGGTAACTAAACAAGTATTGTCAAGTAAAGAATTTAAATTCACGTCTAGTTAGTGATTAGTTCTCGCAGTTGAAAGAAAAACGTAAAAATAATTAATATGCATGGATATTTCGGCCTTTAAAATTTCGTCGTATTAAATTTTAAAGGCCGAAATATCCATGCATATTAATTATTTTTACGTTTTTCTTTCAACTGCGAGAACTAATCACTAACTAGACGTGAATTTAAATTCTTTACTTGTCAATACTTGTTTAGTTACCCAGATTAAAGGTGAAACAAAATGTATGAAAAATGGACCTTAAGCTATAACCTTAATATTTTAAATCGAAAATTCTCAAAAATTCTGAAAAATATACATAACTCGAAAACTTGCTTAACACTATTTTTGGGTCACCTGTATAAAATGTAATTAGATGTCCGCATATACAAATAGTATTGTAGATAATGAAGATAGATCTTCTATAATACTGCTCTAAAAAGTAACAGTTTTATAAAACGTAAACTGTTTTATATAAAATGTGAATTCATTGCATCTTTGGTCTTTGTGTATTAAAAACCCTTTTTTAACCGACTTAAAAAAAAGGAGGAGGTTATCAATTCGACGTGATTTTTTTTTTTGTATGTTTTTTACCTCAGAACTCGCTCATTTATGAACCGATTTGGAAAATTCTTTTTTTATTCGAAAGAATTTCTCTCCAGATTGGTCCCATAATTTTTTTTTCAAGATCGCTTTGGTAGTTTGGTTTTAAAATTAAAAAAACTAGAATAATTATGTCGTCCAAGAAAACGAAATCGCGAATTTAGCTTTCCTGTGACGTATTTAGTTATGTTTTTGCATTGAGTTTGGTTGACTGTACTTCTCACATACTTATACATATAGCATAACATCTTTTCCCCGTGTCAGGGGTAGGCAGAGGCGTAACATTTCATCGCGATGGTCGTACTGTGTGTGAAACATATCAGTTGTGTTTTTGGGTTGGGTTTAATTGACTCTACTTCTTACATACATACATATATGTATATAGCATCACACCTTTTCCCCTTTTCAGGGGTAGGCAGAGGTGTTACACCACAGCGCGGTAGTTGTACTGTGAGCCAAATATATCAGTTGTGTTTTTGCGTTAGGTTCCCTCGAATCTACATCTTACATAAATATATATAGCATCACACCTTTTCCCCGTGTCAGAGGTAGGCAGAGGCGTATAATTTCATCGCGATAGTCGTACTGCGTGCGAAACACATTAGTTGTGTTTTTGCGTTGGGTTTAGTTGACTCCACTTTTTACATACATACATATATGTAGCATCACACCTTTTACCCTTTTCAGGGGTAGGCAGAGATGTAACACCACAGCCCGATAGTTGTACTGTGAGCCAAATAATATCAGTTGTATTTTTGCGTTAGGTTTGCTTGAATCTACTTCTTACATACATATATATAGCATCACACCTTTTCCCCTTTTTCAGTGGTACTCAGAGGTGTAACTCCTCAGCGCGATAGTCGTATCGTGAGCGAAACACAACTATGCCATTGAGACAGTTTATTTTTTACTAACACAAAAAACAAAAAATAAAAATAATTTTAACAAAAAATTAAACCGCCTTCAAAAACCACTTAAAACCAATAAATAATTTCACATAACAAGTATACATTGGATACCAATTTTGGAGTCGGTGCCTAATTAAAATTGTTAGTTATATATATATATATATATATATATATATATATATATATATATATGAAATGGTGACTGTTTGTCCAGCTTTCATATAAAGAAAGACGAATATTTCGTGAAACAGTTCTAGCGAGTCCTGCATTGTAACGATTTATAAAGGCTTTATTCAAGTATATGCGAAATATTTTATATCAAGTATGAACGTAAAAATTTACTGCGATTGTAAACTTAGGCGTGAGCGTCAAACCCTTAACTGGCATTTTCTTAACATAAAATCTATGCATAGTATTATAAATCCAATTTATTTTATGCTTGGTCACCACTTTCGTTCCACGGGATATTATAGGTCGTGGAGGGATGGTATAGCCTATTTCGTTGGACGATGCTATAGCATCTCTATATCCTACTTCGCTTACAAGAAAGATACTTGTATGTATGTATGTCTTTTTTAGTCATAAAATTGTAACTATTATTAAAAACTAGTAATATCTGTATCTTAAGTCGCGCGTTTATGGTACACGCGTTCTCTACGAGTCCTGATCGCGTACAGAAACCGATCACATCGGGTTCGTTGCAAGTCTTAGCGTATCTACAGTTCATTTTAAATAATTTTTTCGTGCAGTTACCCTTAAAAACTTATTGCTTGTTGCAGATTCGTTGCTCAGCAAATATGTACTCAATATATTTCAAGAGTACAGAGAAAACTGCAGAAGAAGAGAGAATAAGAACCACTCCCGCCACCTTACCAGAGGTGAATAACGCAGTTGTGTATTCTATACATCGAACGCCACCGACACGTAAGTAGACCCACCATAATATAATTATTCTTAAGGAAAAAAGCTTAGCGAGAGATGTTATTGTTATTTGGAAAGTTGAAGGCGTTTGCCTTATTTTCTATGCTACTGGTTATTTTTATAGTGCACAACAAATACGTTGCGTACAGCATCGAGTTAAACAATAGAAATTAGCATACAGAACATCATTCCACGCTAATTTCACGCAGATAACGTAACGCGTCGGTGTTTCGGGTTAACACTGTCATAGAGAATATGGCCCCAGAATTTGAAACCTATAGTAGAAAAATCAATACAATGGCAGGATTCTATGTCAGTAACAACATACCTTCATTGCGACAGTCTATCGTCGCTTTGTCCTGCTGATTAAATTTGAGCAGTATTGTTAATAATCTTTCATTTTGAATAGGGTATTTGCCATAGTAAAGAAATAAATAAATTTGGTATTGAAAATTATATAATTTAAGGTGTTAATTAAGAATATTTGACTTAAATTACAAATAAAAATTATTAAATATTTTATTTTCCTAAATAAAAATAAGAGTTTTTGAATCTGTGCATCATTTGCAAGAAACGTGTCAAGCAACCAAGACTAGAGAACGTGACGTCACGATGTATTATATGTAATGTCTTGTCTTTTGGTCTTGTCATTCCGAAAAAGATTTTGGCGCGTTTCATTCGTAGGTTTCATTAATATTTATATGATTAATTCGTGTCCAAGGTGCACTTTACTGAAAAAAAACATGGAAATTGGTTTTATTAAAGCTGACAGTGCAAATTTGCCAAAAATTTAGTCTTTTATGATCGCAAATTTCTTTGCCTCAAACCCGGACTTTTGTTCTGCAGAATTTAGGAACGTGGAAACTTCATTGTAAGTACAAAACTATCCTTTTCTGATATTTTGTTCAATTCACAATAGATTACAGTTTGATTTATGTACTTAGCCTATTTTTTTTGCTATAAAATAACCTTTGTGTCATGCATGTGATAGGTACATGTTTACTTTATAGACTATAAATACAAATTATAATATATTATTACGTTACCAATAAAATCATAACTTATGAGGAATCTTACTCTGATTAGGTACCTGTTATTTGTGTAAAATCTTTTCAACGAAAAGTTTCTCGTATTGTGGCTATCTGTGATGCTTTATTTCTATTTTTACAGATCATCACGACAGTTGGATGATGATGCTATTTCATATGCTAACTCAAATCCTAAAACATCAAGCTGATTACAAAGTGCCCGATATTTTTCAGTTCTCGATGCATTATTAGAGCATCAAGCATAAGAAAGGAAGTGACTGTGAAACGTTTTTAGCCAAAATTAATGGGGTTTTTACACAAGAAAATATAAATTTTGTGGAAAGTCTGACTCGAGCACAACACAAAATTCAAGAATGGCATGAGTTAAGGTATTATTTATTTATAGGTATTTGATTGTATTTTAAATGTGATGTTGCCCTTTTAAATGTGATTTATTACTGTAAGAATTGAACTAGTAAGATATTTAAAATCAATGTTCTAGAGCAAAATTCCCAACTTGGGGTCTGGACATATCTAGAGTCGGCTGATTTCAATGTTAAAGCTATGAAGTTTCAGGTTGTGCTTAAGAGAAGCATTTTATTGTGATTTAAGGAGGTCTGTGGTGATCATCTTTGCTCATTTAGTGGTCCACAGCTAAGAAAGGTTGGAAAATGCTGTCTTAGAGTAATATATATTGGAATTATATGTTTCCATGTGAGATGCAATCTCAAAATGTAAATTAGTCTTGTAGCTTTACTAGTCTTTGATGTTTGTGTTCACATTCATATGTGTTGGGTACCCATTCACAGGGCATCCTAGTGGTGATATAAATGTATATGTGGCCACCAGGCAGTCACTAGGTTAACATTTAAAAAAAAATGAATTTTCTTTTCAGGAATAAAAGCATCAAAAGTATTTGATGTTTCACGATGCAAAACAACTGTTGGATCCTTGGTTGCCTTAATAATGGGAGCTAAAGTACCAGATACTCCAGCCATGAAAAGAGGAAAATCATTGGAAGAAGTAGTAAGAAAGGAGTTGGAAAAAAAATATCGCAAGATTGCAGAATGTGGTTTTATTATCAGCCAAAAATTCCCAATAGTAGTTGCATCGCCAGATGGTATTTTAAAGGGTGACACAGTTATTGAAATTAAATGTCCAACAAGCCAAAAAAGTTTTATATATTATATATGTAACAACACAATCACAGAAAAGTTTACAGTCTAAGTTCTTTTGCAAATGTATGTGAGTAATTTAACAAAAGGTTTATTTTGTGTGGCAGATTGGGAATTTGAAAAAAATAATAAAGTCCATGTAATACCAATAGAGTATGATGAGATCAAAGTAAATGATATTTTATCTAAAGTTGTAAACTTTTAGAAGAATAATGTTTACAATCTATTGTAAAAACTTATTTTTATAACTTAATATAGGAAAATAAAACATTTAATTCTAAATTTTGTTTTTATTCGTCAAATGTTTTAAATTAAGGAGCCTTGTAAATTAATTAAGGCACATGCAATAACAATGCAATCGTCCAAAAACTTAATTAAATTTGTATTGACAACTGAATGCGGTTCTAACATTGAGAACTTCCTTAGACGTCGGGTGACTCTTTCAATGTGTATCAGTAAACTTGCATTCTCCTTAGTTTTTCGAGCTTTAACTTTGATTTAATTGGACTTAACTGATACACTTGGCGGTCTCACTAAACTACATCCCTGTTGCTCAATATGCACAGTTGCTCAATATGCTTGAATCCTCTATCAGCTAGTATAATCGCACCAGGTTCCCAATGATCTAAAAAGTTGCAATTTTCAACCAAACATACATCGCTAATCCATCCACCATAACCAGGAGAAATGTAGTTAATAATACCATCAGGTGTGCTACTTATAAGGTATTTTATTGTATTGGCCTTTTTATAATCTTGAATAATAAACGAATCTCACGTATTGTTTACATTAAGACTATTACATCATGACGTCACGCCCTTTATTTGTCACGTGACTTAGCGTTTCAGCGGGAAACACAAAATGTATTTATTAAAACTGTCTTTTTGCTATTAAAATGGCTCTAAATATAAAAAATCAATTGATAAGCGTATCTTTAGAGACTCTAGAACATTTTAAAGTACTTTACGAAAATTTGTCAAATACCCAATTCAATTGGTCTATTACATTAGGTATATGTCTATAGAGATTTGGTAAGTTGACTAAATAAGTATTCAGATGACGGGAAATTTCATACGGTGGAAATTTTAAGCGCTCTATACAATTATACCGTTCTAATTGACTTGCCTGGTGAATGCATAACCACTATTTAGCTTTAATGTTGAAGTTAGGTCGCATAGATTTAAGCCGTTTTACAAAATTTACATCTTTTTATGGATATAATATGCATTTTAAAATAAAAAGACAAAGTCAATGCGGTAGTAGTTTAATACTTTCTTGGCTCAGCAGAGTGACTACACTGCTCTGATGCCTTTAAATCAACCTCACTATCCTGAGTGATGAGATGTGAAATCTGTTTTGTCCAATAATTATACTGACTACGGTTTCTTTGAAACAAGGAAACTGTGGCGTTTGCAAACTGATGCTTGTTGACGGAAATGGACCGTGTTGTATGTACCCATAAAAACTATCATATGAGCCACCTACTAAATATCCATTTATAAATAAGCCCAACTTCAATCTAACAGAGCCTAGCTAAAGACGTCTAAGTTACACATTACCGTCTCTAAATTCTACTCCAGTTTCGTTCGTTGTTGGTGCTGGTGCATAACGAAATTCAAATAGTTGTATTAGCATCAAACATTTTGTTTAATTCAGCTTCCTTTGCCTCGAGCCGGCGAAATACGTTGAAATTAAACTAATTTTCGGATTCTATCGCGGTGCTGGTATTTTATTTTCTCCCGACGTTTCGAAGACTTTGCAGCCTTCATGGTCACGGGGGGGACTGAGGTGTTGTTCATCCGTAAAGTCAAAGTTACAATATCTACCTACATTTTACAATTATACAACTTTTTTTAAATTTTTTAAAATTTTAGCTGTTGGTGGTCCGATCTACGCAGAATGAGCTCACAGTGTCTTGAAGTCTGGCAGCCGGTCTTTTGGGTTCCGATTTAATTAAATGTAGAACTGGATCCCAGGCTTGTGCAAGCTTCCAACCATCTTCCCTATTGAAATTAGGATGTTTTTTAATTTCAATAGCCTCGCGAATCATCCTAGGCAGGAATCGGTGTTCTTTGGCGAGGATTTGTGGCTTGTCTAGTCGCAGATAATGATTGGCGCCTCCCTCAGAGTGTTCAGCGACTGCAGACTTCGTCGAGCGTCGGTGTTTCACGTCAGCTATATGTTCTTTTACGCGGGTCCCTATATTTCTTTTTGTTTGCCCGATATAAGACAGGCCACAGTTGCAATCTATTTTGTATACTCCCGGTTCTTGTAGAGGTATGTGACACTTGACAGGTGGTAAAAATTGACTAATCTTCTTAGACGGCTTAAAATAAGTTTTTATGGAAGCACGCTTCAGGATGTAGCCAATCTTGTCGGTGACTCCTCTTACATATGGTAATAAAACCGGAACACGTTCAACTGTGGCTGGTTTCACTCGGTTTCTGTGACGGCGGCGTGGAATTTGGAGCTTGTTGTCTCGCAGTACTTGCTTGACATGTTGCTGCTCAGCGGCCAGGTGTTTCTCGTCACAGATTCCTTGTGCTCTCTGAAACAAAGATTTGCCCACGGTAGCTAACTGTTTTGGGTGGTGATGAGATTCACCGTTCAGATATTTATCAGTATGGGTCTGTTTCCGATATACAGTATGACTTAAGGTCTGATTAGGATTACGGATGATTAAAACATCTAAGAAAGCAAGAGATTTATTGTATTCTAACTCCATAGTAAATTGGATTTTATTGTTGATGGAGTTAAGGTGATTTAAAAATGCAGTTACTTTATCAGATGGTAAAATTGTGAAAGTATCGTCTACGTACCGTTTATAAAACCTTGGAGTGACCGGGGCTGTACTCAGGGCTGTCTCCTCGAAGTCCTCCATAAATATATCGGCGACTACCGGAGATACAGGGAGCCCATCGCTACCCCCTCAACTTGTACATAGAACTGATTATTCCACAACATATAGCCAGATGTAAGGCAATGTTGGAGTAGTTCTGCATATTCCACAGGAATGTTATTCTCTGCTAACTTCTTAGATACAATTCTGATGCAATCTTGTACTGGTAAGCTCGTAAAGAGAGACTGGACATCAAAACTGACCATAGTTTCATTGTCAGCTAATTTTAGGTCTTTAATATCGCTGACAAATTGGTATGAATCCTTCACAGACGCTCTAGTGTTTCCTCTAAGTGGTGAAAGCACTTTTGCTACGTGCTGAGCCAATCTGTAGGTTGGTGTGTCGATTTGACTCACTATGGGACGTAGCGGAGCATTTAATTTGTGTATTTTCGGCAACCCATACAGTTTAGGCGGTTTTGCACACGAAGGAACGAGCAAGTTTACGTCAAGATTTAACTTATCGGAGTAATCTTTTATTAAAGAGCTAGTAGCCTTTAATACTTTAGTAGTCGGGTCTGATTTGACTATTTTATACGTACTTACATCCGATAAAAGTTGTTCCATTTTATTATTGTAGTCTGACGTATCCATTACTACTGTCGCATTTCCTTTATCTGCACGGAGAATGGTAAGGTCCTTCATCGATCGCAAGTTCTTTAAAGCGATATATTCGTGTTTTGGAAGATTTGGTTTCGGCACTTTCTTTTGACGCAAAATTGACGAAATGTCTTGGCGTATCGCCTCCGAATCTTCCTGTTTCAAGTTATTTTTGAAGAGACTATTCTCAACATTGCAAATAATGTCTTCATACGGTATCCTTCGTGGAGTAACAGCAAAATTTAAGCCTTTCGATAAAACCTGAATTGTGTTTTCGTCCAATGTTTGTTTTGACAGATTTATTACTGCGCGTTGTCCATGGTTTGCGCGGGAGTGTATCTTATCTATGGTCGCGCACGTTCCATTCCTACACTCGGTGTTTTTAAGATTATCGACATTTAATTTTGATAGTAATTTGTTGTATTTTATTATATGTTTATTTTTGCATTCATTATATTTTGAGGTTTCGCGCTTATTTAAGGTCTCGATGCAATTTTTAAAATCAAATGCTGATATCTTGACGTAAACTTGCTCGTTCCTTCGTGTGCAAAACCGCCTAAACTGTATGGGTTGCCGAAAATACACAAATTAAATGCTCCGTTACGTCCCATAGTGAGTCAAATCGACACACCAACCTACAGATTGGCTCAGCACGTAGCAAAAGTGCTTTCACCACTTAGAGGAAATACTAGAGCGTCTGTGAAGGATTCATACCAATTTGTCAGCGATATTAAAGACCTAAAATTAGCTGACAATGAAACTATGGTCAGTTTTGATGTCCAGTCTCTCTTTACGAGCTTACCAGTACAAGATTGCATCAGAATTGTATCTAAGAAGTTAGCAGAGAATAACATTCCTGTGGAATATGCAGAACTACTCCAACATTGCCTTACATCTGGCTATATGTTGTGGAATAATCAGTTCTATGTACAAGTTGAGGGGGTAGCGATGGGCTCCCCTGTATCTCCGGTAGTCGCCGATATATTTATGGAGGACTTCGAGGAGACAGCCCTGAGTACAGCCCCGGTCACTCCAAGGTTTTATAAACGGTACGTAGACGATACTTTCACAATTTTACCATCTGATAAAGTAACTGCATTTTTAAATCACCTTAACTCCATCAACAATAAAAATCCAATTTACTATGGAGTTAGAATACAATAAATCTCTTGCTTTCTTAGATGTTTTAATCATCCGTAATCCTAATCAGACCTTAAGTCATACTGTATATCGGAAACAGACCCATACTGATAAATATCTGAACGGTGAATCTCATCACCACCCAAAACAGTTAGCTACCGTGGGCAAATCTTTGTTTCAGAGAGCACAAGGAATCTGTGACGAGAAACACCTGGCCGCTGAGCAGCAACATGTCAAGCAAGTACTGCGAGACAACAAGCTCCAAATTCCACGCCGCCGTCACAGAAACCGAGTGAAACCAGCCACAGTTGAACGTGTTCCGGTTTTATTACCATATGTAAGAGGAGTCACCGACAAGATTGGCTACATCCTGAAGCGTGCTTCCATAAAAACTTATTTTAAGCCGTCTAAGAAGATTAGTCAATTTTTACCACCTGTCAAGTGTCACATACCTCTACAAGAACCGGGAGTATACAAAATAGATTGCAACTGTGGCCTGTCTTATATCGGGCAAACAAAAAGAAATATAGGGACCCGCGTAAAAGAACATATAGCTGACGTGAAACACCGACGCTCGACGAAGTCTGCAGTCGCTGAACACTCTGAGGGAGGCGCCAATCATTATCTGCGACTAGACAAGCCACAAATCCTCGCCAAAGAACACCGATTCCTGCCTAGGATGATTCGCGAGGCTATTGAAATTAAAAACATCCTAATTTCAATAGGGAAGATGGTTGGAAGCTTGCACAAGCCTGGGATCCAGTTCTACATTTAATTAAATCGGAACCCAAAAGACCGGCTGCCAGACTTCAAGACACTGTGAGCTCATTCTGCGTAGATCGGACCACCAACAGCTAAAATTTTAAAAAATTTAAAAAAGTTGTATAATTGTAAAATGTAGGTAGATATTGTAACTTTGACTTTACGGATGAACAACACCTCAGTCCCCCCCGTGACCATGAAGGCTGCAAAGTCTTCGAAACGTCGGGAGAAAATAAAATACCAGCACCGCGATAGAATCCGAAAATTAGTTTAATTTCAATGTCTAACATTCGCGTAAACATAAGAAATCATTACGGCGAAATACGGCTGTAAAATTGCTATTCTTTATGACAAATGCAAATAGCGTCTTATAGTTGCCGCTTTCGAAGCATGCAGACACATCTTCGTTACAAGTCAACAAGTTCATTTCCTTTACTAAGACTACAAGTTTTATTTGAGTCGCAGTTTGTTCGTTCTAGTATTATTCCACTAGATATTTATTGTTCCGAACACTGTTGAATACCTTTTTGAAGTGCCGAAACGTTTTTGATAAAGTGTGGTTTTAGTAAAAGGAAATGTTCGGAATAACAAAGTTATAGTTCGGGGATTAAAAATATGATAATATCTGTGTACTATGTATTATTTAATGGATGTTTACTATCACAATAAGGTATAATATAATTGATAGCTTGTCGGGTTTATAACTAATTAAATAATGTGATTATTTTCATAATAGAAATATAAATAAAAAAAAAAAATATAAAAAAATATAAATATACATTGGAAGAAATATAGGGACCCGCGCAATAGAACATATAGCGGACGAGAAACACCGACGCTCTACGAAGTCTGCAGTCGCTGAACACTCTGATGGAGGCTATAATCATTATCTGCGACTAGACTAGCCACAAATTATTGCCAAAGAACACCGATTCCTGCCTAACATGATTCACGAGTCTATTGAATTAAAAAAAAAACATCTGAATTTTATTAGAGAAGATGGTTGGAAGCTTGCACAAGCCAGGAATCCAGTTCTATATTTAATTAAATCGGAAGCCACAAGACCGGCTGCCAGACTTCAAGACACTGTGAACTCATTCTGCGCAGATTGGACCACCAACAGTTAAAATGTAAAAAGTTGTATAATTGTAAAATGTAGGTAGATATTGTTATTATGATTTTGCGGATGATCAACACCTCACTCCCCCCTTGGGAGAAAATTAAAATATAAAAACCGCGATAAAATCCGAAAAATAGTTTAATTTTAATGTCAAACATTCGCGTTAATATAAGAAAACGTAATAAGATTATATCCAATCATGAGGCTGTTATTTGTTACTTAGACACACACACACGCACAGACAAACACACACACACGTACATATTTTGTTTGTTTTGATTTAAGTACCTATAGAAAGTTTTCTTTACATTGTGGAATACAACTGTCGACTTTACGGAGGTGGGCGTTAATATCTGCGACACAGTTACCCTACTAATGCAGATATTTTCGAACATTGTATTTAAAAAAAAAAAAACTATACTATTTATTCCAAATAAAGATTTATTATCATTTTATTGTCATGGACACTTATCTCAGCTCAAGGTTGGTTAACACCACATTACGGGCCTAAATCAAGTAAATGTGGCGTAGGTAATAGATGAATTAGTGGGATTTATGTTTAGTCACTGACTTCTGTCATGAATTTTCTTACTATACGGCAGGTATTTAAGATAGCAGCTTTTTGTAACGTAATGTAAATTGTTTTTTTGAGATCTAATAGTTTTAGGCTATTATGGAGATTGTTTGGAATGACACCAGTCGTGGATAAAACAATGAGTACAACATATCCTTTTTCTTGCTTCCAAATTCTTGTTACTTCGTCTTTGAGTTCTGTGTATTTAGCTATTTTTTCTGTTACGGTCTTTTGTATATTATGTGTATTTGGTATTGCAATGTCGATTAAGTAGGTAGTTTTACTGTGTTTATCTTGAAGGGTGATATCAGGTCTATTGTAATGAATTGTTTTATCAGTAAGGATGGCACGGTCGTAATATAGTTTATGGGTAGCGTTTTCTAAGATCGTTTGCGGAGAATATTTGTAATAGGGAATAGCGTTAGGCTCTTTTAAAAGGTTATGTTTACGTGCTAAGTGTTGGTGGATAATGCTAGCTACTTGATTATGTCTATGGGTGTAATCTGTTTGGGTTAGGGTTATGCATGCTCCGGTGATATGTTGGATTGTTTCGGGCTGGGACTGATATCTACGACATTTGTCATTCAATGCGGTGGGGTCTTTAATTATGTGCTTTCTGTAATTTTTAGTATTGATAATTTGGTCTTGAATTGCTAACATAAATCCTTCTGTTTCCGGGAATAAGTTTCCTACTCTAAGCCATTGATTTGATGCTATTGAATCTGTGTGTGCTTGTTCAAGATCGTGAAGGTGTCTTCCGTGCAATACTTTCATTTTCCATTGTTCTATCTTGTGTTTTAAAGGATCTGTATTATTAGTTTGGGTTGTGTTCAAAGGTTGTTCCAAGTTAAGCGATGTGTAATTATGATCATTCAATGTTACTTGTTTATGGATGTCGCTTACCAAAGATTTAGAGTGGAAGATTTTATTAAGATTATAGATTTGTTTTTGCCACAGGTGTTGGATATCTATCAAGCCCCTACCCCCGTGTTGTCGTTTTATAGTTAATCTTTCTATTGCAGATTTACGCCCGAAATTAATAATGTATCTGCTATCCAAGACTGAAACCTATTTTAGATTGCCGACTATCTTTCGATTGCTCTCCTATCGGCATGCCAATATTTTAACTCGACTATCCTTGCTTGCCTTCAACGATAGATCGCTGGCAATCCTTTCCAGATGCGTTCCCTCCTGACCATTCCATTTTATGCAGAATATTCCATTCGTAAAAAAAAATACTTTTTGTATTTTCAATACAAACTATTCGTTTAAATATTTACCCAATTGCTAAAAATAACACTTGGAGTAATAAAAAAATATTTTATGCATTTTTAGCCTTCAAAAGAAATAATTAATAATTAGTACATGTCATATTTAAAGTACAAACTATTTAATTAGTTGAAATGGAACGTGAGTAATGTGGTTGCTAACATATTTTGACACCGAAGTTTAATAATATTATTGATAATATATTAATAAATCTTTAAAGGATTTAGTTTTTAGTATGAAGTACGCAGTAAACTCGGTGCCATATAATAATAATTGGACTCTGTACACATTATCCAGTGTTATGGAACAAATTACAATTCCGTTATACATAATTGTTGCATAACTTTAACCGTTTACGCAGCGCACGCAACGGAAGCTCTCAAAAGTAATCAATGTTACCCGTTTTTGGTACCATTGATCATGGTATGATGATATATATACCCTATAATCTTCAATAAATGGGCTATCTAACACTAAAAGAATTTTTCAATTCGAACTGGAAGTTCCTGAGATCAGCGCGTTCAAACAAACATACTCTTCAGATTTATATAATTATATTATAGATAATGTATGGAAATTTTGCCTGTTTCTATGATTTTAACTTTTAACTAATAAAACTATGTTAATTTGTAATAATTGTTACTTTGAATTACAAATGTAGATAATCAATAAAACTAAATAGCAGTGATTGTAAAGGTATTTTATTTTACTAAGTAAAGAAGTTATTTGTTAATGCTGTTCTTTCTCCAACATCTTGATTCTCTATTTTGTTCTCATAATAATATCAGCAGTTGATAACTCCACTTCGGTTGGAATTTCCTCTAACCTGTGATTCCGACAAATATTGTGCAAAACTGCAGTTGCAATTATTATTGCTTGAACATTAGGTAAAGATAAACGCAATATCAATTTAATCACAGGGAAGCGACGCTTCCATGTATTAAATGTCCTGAAAAAGATAATATAAATATTTCCTATTGCTCAGCAAAAGTTGATGGAATGGAGAAACACCATAGTTCCTGTAAAAACGATGCAATTGCCCCTTGTTAGTACCTATCTAATAGTTCGGTAGGTACGGTATTTTTTGTAAATAATGTCAAAAATTATTTACCTATAGAAGTAACACGGATATACGGCATCAGTTTAACTAACAATGATTGGCAAGCAGATTTCGAAAGCCTAATCTAAACATGAAATCAATCTCATCCAGGGTCTGCATGTAGTTCACTATTTTCATTACCCGTGATGAAGCGCGACTTTCAGTTTCTCTATCAGTATCGCTAGTCCCTCCAAATCACTGTCGTCACTGTCACTAGAGAATATGGATATTTCCATTGCCTTTTCGTTTCCCTTAAAATCAGTGTAAGCGATATTCAAAACATATGGAGTAAACTGAGCAATTGGTCCGATTGGAAAATGCGATTGTTTACAACAATCAAATCAAATGTCAAAACGGGTAGATAGAGTATTGGCAAGCGTAAACTGTCATTTTCAAACAGAGGGTAATGTATGATCTGTAATCCGTCCTCTCAAAGATCGATTATTGTTAGAGATAGCTTACTCAATCTATGGATAGGTTATTGGCATGCTTTATCCATAAAAACGATTGAATTATCAGTCTTAGATAGCAGGCATTGGATTAGGATTGGTTATTAATTTCGGGCGTTAGGATGATGATGATTATGTTTTGTAAGAGTGGTGCGAGTTGTTCTTTCTATTTGTTCTACATCGGATTTAGACCATTTAATGATTCCAAATGAGTATGTTAAGATTGGGATAGCATACGTATTTATAGCTTTAATCAAATGTTTTCCTGAGAGTTGTGTTTTACAGATGGAATTTACCCTAAATTTATATTCATTAGTTAGTGCGTGTTTAACGGATGTGTGGTCTAAACCTTTAAGCTGATTATAACCTAAATACTTATATACATCAGAAGGTTCTAATGCCTCTATTATATCCTTGTTATTAATTAAATAGTCGCCAGGTTGAACTTTACCTCTTATTATATGTACGGCTTCACATTTATCTAGTCCAAACTTCATTTTAATATCTGTGCTAAAACCTGTTGTAATATCAAGTAGTTTTTGCATGTCCTTCTGTGTCCTGGCGTAAAGCTTTATGTCATCCATATAGATTAGATGGGATATCATGGTATGGTCGGTAGTGGTATTAAAATTATATCCGGTCTGACAACTATGCAATTGGTGTGAAAGGATTAAGAGCAAGACAAAACCACAAGGGACTTAATGAGTCATCTTGATATATGCCTCTCTTAATTTGTATGTATCGCGTTGTAATTTTATGCTGGCGGTAATTTATTTGTAAAGATGTTTTCCAAAATGTCATTACTGTTTGTAAGAATTCTATAATTGATGGATTTATTTTATATATATCTAGAATTTTAAGTAGCCAGGAATGTGGTATACTATCGTAAGCCTTTTTATAATCTATAAAGGTACAGTGTAGGTTTCGATTTTTTGCAGTAGCATGCTTATGAATTGTCGAATCTATGATTAACTGCTCCTTGCATCCCATGCGACCTCGCCTACATCCTTTCTGTTCTTCTGCAATTATATAATAGTGTTCTACGTGTGAGTTAATACGCTTTGTTATAACAGAGGAGACGATTTTGTGTGGGTAGGCAAGTAATTGATCTGTATTGTGATGGGTGTGGTGAGTATTTGTTTTTGGGAAAAATATAAGTAATTCCTGTAGCTATAAATGCGGGTATATTCTGTCTACCATGTATTATGTCTGTTATGTTTTTAGCAAGAGGTTTATGTAAAGATGTCAGCATTTTGTACCAATAATTATAAATTTTATCAATTCCCGGACTTTTCCAGTTGTGTAAATTTTTTGTGATAATAGTTATTTCATCTGCTGTTACTTCGCTGAAACTCATTTTTTCTATATCTTTAAATCTTTATTTTTCCTGTGTTATCCAACATGCCTCTCCATTATGATTTTCTTTTTTCTCCCAAATCCCTGCCCAAAATTCTTCTAATTGTTTCTCTGCTGGTAACTCTATTGTATCTATGTCTGAGGTGTGTTCATTAGTGTTTGGTGTTTGTTTTTTTAGTTATTGTCTGTAAAATATCTTTTCGTTGGTGGAGAACAGCTTATTATCTATTAACCGTTGTTGTGCTTTTTATATCGTGTCTATGAACTTTGAGTGCTAATTTTTGTTTTAGTGTATCCAGATACTCTTCAGGCCTTTTGTTGTCATTTTTATGTCTAGTGTGGGTGGTAGTATTTTTAAATATTGCTTCTACTCGTTTGTTACTTTTCTGGACCTGTTACCTTTTACGTACTGTGTGAGTCTACCTATATCTACCCTAAGTTTTTCTATGCCTCTCTCACGCGTAATTTGCCATGCTGCTTTACTTTTTTCTTTATGTCCTACAGTTGTGTTGTCATAAAATTGTTAAGTATAATGTTATTAAATATAGTTGAATAAGTTTAATAAATTTTGTGTTGTATTTAAGTTTGGGCAATCTAGGTCGCGAAGCCAGATCCATACCAGAATATAACATTAGAGTCGTTCAGAATTTGTTGCATAGTTGTTGAGTGCTTTCAGTAATTTCAGATCACGTACCTACTAATATTTCAACATCGTTTTCTTAAAGTAAATTAATGAATTCTGTTTGTGTGGATGTATTTGTGGTTTGTGAATGCAAGGTGGATGTTTGTGATTGTGTGACTGGATGTTCTATGTGAGTTTGATATTGAGTATTTGATTGCATTTGAGAATTTACTTGATCCTCCTGAATTACCATAGTATTGTTATGAATGGTTTGCTGTTCCTCATCTAATAGTTTAATTCTTATATCTTCTTTTAATTTATTTAGTACTTTTTGTGGTAATAGTTTGTTCCGTATTATTGTTCTCCGTTGGTCAGATAATCTTTGTTCGTTAACATTAACTTCTGGATAGCTACGTGCAAAATATTCATGAAGATGTTTTCTATACGTTGTGAAATCTGTTTCAAGTTTAGTGATATAGTAATAGGTGCGCATAATAATAATGTTTACATCATTACTCCATTTCATGCGCATCCTAAGTTTCCCAGCCTTGGTGGACGCGGGTAAAAAGGAATTCACCTCACGCGCAACATCCGAGGTTGGGATGGGATCATCAATACTTGTCGTTGGTGATGATCGGACTGATGGTGTATATGATACTGTACTGGGGCTATAAGGTTCAACTGGGCTATTGATTGTGCTGTCAGTCGATCTGTCTTTGTCGTCGACTGTAATATCTAATCCACTAACGGACCTTGTGGGAGCCCGCCTGCTCAACTCCACACCGCTGACGAATCGCATGCTGAGACACCCAGCGTCAGCTCCAGGTGTGCCCTGGCGATCGCCCCCGGGAAGCGGCCCTCTCAATTTTCTTTTTAAAGGAGTTTCCATATTTAATGGGTTTCCAGAGCCATGTTAGCCGGTGCCAGTAATTGCATTCCACCGTGTCCGCCCCCCACGTGGATCAGGTGTTCGATCCGGACGTATGGTTGGGATTTTAGGGGGCTTATTATTATTATTGTTATTATTATGTTGTAGCTTTCTTGCGGGAAATCACGGCATAAAGGCCGGTCCTTTTGGAAGACTTGCGTGGGGAAATGGATCCAACACGCAGAGGCCCCTTTAAGATACATTACTCTAGTTGGGGTTTATACACCTTGCGAGTACTCTCTCTGTCTGTACTTATGGAGGAAATACAGCCAAAGACAGCCCTTGTAAGGTGCAGGGACTATTGCAGAAAAGATAGGAATTATGGATGGGATCTAGCTGGACTGGTTGCTGGGCTATTGATTGAGACAACGGGACGCCTGCCAAGTAAAATGTCTCAATCTTATGTATTCAAGGCAGACGGTGACTTGCCCCCCACTAGATGGGCATCCCATAAGTGGCGTAAGCCAAGGACGCAACACCGGTGTGGGTGGCTTATGGGTGTCGAGAGGTGTGCACCGATTTCACCATCGCGGGTCGCTGTCGCGTCTCGGAGCGGGTTTCCTCGCTATTACGCAGATTGAGCACTTCCACCCTGGAGCTGGGGTTCTTAGCTCTTGCGACTTCCACCCCTAGCCGGCCAGTTAAGGCAAGCCAAGGGTCAGGGGGTCTCATTTAGCCCCCACGGAATCAGGAAACGCGGTGTCGCCACTCACCGTCGGCTCGCCACAAAGCCGCCCCTAAGGGCTTATTATTATTATTATTATTTTGTACCATTACTGAATCTCGGCTCTTAGGCCGGGTTGCAGGATGCGGACGGGCCAAAGCCAAGTCTGCAGCAACATAAAGTGAAATATTGTTTGTAACGTGAAAGATAAAAGAAACTTAATCGTGGTCTAGCTGCAGGAATTTTCTCACAATGCGACAAGTGTTGAGGATGACTGCTTTTTGAAGATTGATGTATAGGAATTTTGGTAGATGAAGTGTCTGTAGGGAGTTGTGGAGCTGTGTAGGAATCACGCCCGTGGTTGACAAAACTATTGGGACTATTACTGCCTTTTGAAGACGCCACATTCGAGTAACTTCGTCTTTAAGTTCAATGTATTTTGAAAGTTCCTCAGCTATTGTAGATTGAATGTTGTGAGTGTTAGGTATTGCTATATCTATGATGTAAGCCTAGATTGGGTGGGTGGGATTTAGTAATCTTTCATTGTGAATAAAAATCTTGGAAATAGGTATTATTTTTAAATCCTCCCATGAAGAAATTTAATGAAACACTTTTGAATCAATTGCAAAATATAATTGTATACTATAATAATGAATAATAAAATAACTCAAATATAAAAAAAAAAACTAAGTTAGTTTTTGCATCAAAACGCGTAAAATAAAATGATAAAATGGATGGTGGGCCATGACATTCGTAACATGTTAGGAGCCGGCCTATCTTCGTTTACACTACCCTACTATTATTTTGCAACTTTGTCACGCTTACAGAGGCAGCACAATACATCAAACCTTACATATTTTTACCAGGAATTCTAAGCTACTTCGCAATATGACAGCTCGAATACTTCATTTCCTTACTTACTAATTCAAAGTACTTACACGATTACGCGGCGGGTAGATTACTCAAAAAAGGTCTCTTGGAATAAGAATTTTTTTCCGACGTCCAGATTGTAAAAAAAAAGTGAAATTGCCGACCAATCTTACAAAGTACCGCAACCTGCCTCTAAATTATACGTGACTTACTGTTATCTTAGTTATTGCTGCTCTTTTGCGGATCTCTACAAACTTTATGTTAAAAAAGTTCTTATGTTTTTAGTAGTGATCATTTATCTATGTTCTTAATATCTAACCTAAGTTTTATCCGTTTGTTAGGGACTAAGAACTTTTTTTTGTGTGTTTAACTTAGGGATCTAGAATTTGGTGAATATATATACGTAAAGTTGATGAAGTTTGAGATTTAATTCTTAGGACGCGTGCTAAAAAAATATGCGTGTAATTCCATAATTACTTACTAAGACTATTTTCGAACAGAAATAACTGAATTTAAACCGAGTGCTTTAGGTGAAATTCTTCTTATCCCTTCTGAGATCAATGAAATGCTTCTCTAAATAATTATCATGTTTTAAAAACATCCAATTTGTAATTTCATCGTTGGAATTACAACATGCAAAATTGTAGTAATTTAAACAGTAGCTACATTTTTTTATGTCGTAAAACAAGCACTTTCATCGCTTCGGATGCAAGTAGAGAGAAATAAAGGAGAATTTTAGCGCGACAAACGAAACGCTAGAAATAGCAATTCTGTTAATTTATTACTTTTGTTTGAGTACTTTATTTTTAGCTCTCGAGTATCTATGGCGTCCTTGTTAGCTGGATAGTTAATACATGTTTTGCATTATTTTTAAACTATGTAATACAGTATTGTTAAAATGAAATTAGACTATTGTGTAAAGATTGAAAGTTTTCGTATTCAGTTAGTTTGCATCTATCATTTAAACAACCAATGTCATCGAAGTCTTTATTTTATTGATTTTTAAGACAGATTAGATTAAACCCAATATAATAAGAATGACATTTCCTTTTGAGGAGTTCTTTGTTACATCTTCGAACTTCAAGGTCAAACAATACTATTCTTAACACGGTAGCATGTTGAAGCTATACTGAACCCAACACAAAAAGAATAATCAAAATCTTATTTGATTTAACGAAATTTCCCGCTATATCTTCGAATTTCAAGGTCTAATCGTCATCAAACTTCACAGTATCACCCGCTAGGCTAACCTGAAGATTGCAGAGGAGAAGTTAGAATACGCGCGACATATGTGACCCGTTTCTCTCGTGTTTACGTCTGGTCCCGACCTACCCTATATGTTATTCAAAATAAAGTTTAATATTTTTCAGTTATTAGCTTTTGAATCCAATTATTGGTTTTGGCGTTAACAAACAGACGAAAATTTCAACAATTGTTTTACGTTCTGTTAACCCATTTATACAAGTACTATTACGCAGTCTTCTAGGTATTTTTAAAACATTTAATTTTTAGCGTCGTTTAATTAACAAATATATTATATGTAGGTACATATAAAAATAAAAATATATTTACCATAAAAATAAATGCTTAATGTAAATAAAATAAAACTTTTTAGTTTGATCGTTATTAAGTAACCCGATTTGGTCTTCACTATTCATGAGTTTTCACAAATTACTTATTTACCTAAGCCCAGACTTGATGTTACAATGTTACAGACTGTTGAGAATACAAGCTTCTGAAAAACAAACAAAATAACCCCTTTTATTAATTATTCCTTCCCCTTTCATTAATTTTATATGCGCGAGCGCTTTGAGCTTCAAACTAGAAATGTTATCGCTTTATTTGGTGTGACAACAAATGTTTTTAGAGCTTGCTTCGAGATAAAACCTCTAGCAGTTGTTTGTTAATGTATGTCACGTACGCAAAGCGCTACGATGGTAGTGTCTCTATCTGGTCGAGCAGTATCAATTGTTGAAACAGACAAAAATTACTGTAATGGGTCATATTTTACATTTTTGAAACTTTAAAGAAGAGTCCCTAAAATGTTTCAAATACAATTTTATTTTATAGTATTGGAGGTTATACTTTTACAACAATTTTTTCCCAACTGACTGTTCGTCGACTAACGCTCGTAACATCGACTACCCTCGTTGCTAGTTGTTTTACTGTTTATAAAAATATTATCGAGTGTCATCGGTGATACGAGCACAAATAATTGTTATAAAAATTATTATTTGTACAAATAACATCAATTATATAAATTTAAAGTAGGTAAATAAGTATAATTATAAATTCGGTATTTTTAACAATTAGATATTTTTAACAACATACATCTTTATATTTTTATTATTTTACTGATGGTAGGATATAATTTAGTATCGACTCTGATAACGACCGCTTACCCAAGGTGTTTAATCCGTCGTCGTGACCCATGTAAGTGAGTCGCGTTCGAGGATTAGCTGTGTATCCGGTTTAAACATCATAATTGTGTCGATTGGTGAGGGGTTATCATCACTCGTCTGTCAACTTTCTATCTGGACCCTACAACGCTCTTTATCAATAACAATAAAAAAAAGTCTATAAGCACTATGAAACTCACAGTGTGCTACAACCGCACCACGCAGACGTGTCAACTTGTTTACTGAAGCTGCTGAGGCAATTGCTAGTTTCATTATGTATCGTGTTTCTCGATAACAAGTAGATAGTATAGGTAGTAAACATTTCCGCAACACCTAAATTAAATAATAATTATGTTTGCAAATGAAAATCGAAATAATAACATAACTTCTAAATCAATCTCTGCACTTTTTAAATCACAATTAATCATAATAATACAATATCAGCCTTGTATTATATACTGGTCCCACTGCTGGGCATGGGCTTCCTCTACTACTGAGATGGATAAGGCCTTAGTCCATCACGCTGGCCGTGTGCGGATTGGTAGACAACTTCTCAGGCATGCAGTTTACCTCGCGATGTTTTCTTTCACCGTTAAAGCAAGCGATAATTCATAAAGAATACACACATCATTTTAGAAAATTCAGCAGTGTGTATCCTTGGGATTTAAACCTGCATACATTAGTCTCCACAGTCCGTTCCACACCCAACTAGGTTATCGCCGTGTGCAATTGATTAAAATATATATTAATTCAATAATATAATATTATTATAAACTGATTGCCCACACATTTTTAAATACAGTGCAACATTGATGTAACGGAACTTAAGGAACATTAGAAAATAAATCCTTATATTAAATAATTTGTTACAACGTGGTTCGTTATACAGAGGTTAGGTTGGTCTACGATTCGTTATAAAAAGATAAAGAAATGATTATTAATCTCAAATTAACGTAAGTACTAATCTGCTTTCCCTATTACAGCGAAGATTTTCTCTAATAAATGAAAATACATTTTAATGAAAATATTGCATTTTTTCTTCTACGGTATCCTTCTGAAAATTTATCTTCAAATTTTAAAATTGTGGGAATTTTAGCAATGTCTATTTTTTTCATTATAGGATTCTCGTTTACATTAAGATTTTTCGTTTTCTGCGACCGCTAATGAACATCTTTTTCGTTTATCAACTATTGCAAACTTTACAAATAATAACAGTGTCAAACTGCAGTGTTTAAATTACTGAACGTCAAACAATAATGATTGTCGCATGAAAAATTGAACAAGATGGAACCCTCAGAACAATGACAAGCATAGAAGTAGCACTATGACATTTGTGTGTACTCTGTCTTAGACAGCAAGAAATTTAATTGTGTTGCGATCCCTTCTGACATCTTATCGATATCGATAGATGCTTTGTCTATCGGCTATGGTAAATTCACAGACCTGCTAAAATAAACACTTTTCGGTCAGTCAACTACAAACCGTTGCAAATTTCTATTTTAGATAAAGGCTAAAAAAAAGATATCAAAACCCTGATTTGGTATTCAAGTACCAAATGAAGTCTGGGTATATAAAAGCACTCGTTAAGAAGCTGTTAAATTACAATAACCTATAGAACTAGCGGCTTTCTTCAAACTAAATTTTGTCCAATTTTCATTTGCTATTTACAGTAGTTTCCAAGCCTTCCGAAATGTCATTCACACAAAAATGGTTTAGCATTTAGATTATTATATTAAGAAAATGTTAGAAATTTCGGAAGGAATGGAAACCGCTGTAAGTAACAAACAAGAAATCGGCCGGAATTTCGTCTAGGAGAAAGCCAGTACGCCTTCTGTTCTTTTCTGACTTTCTTAGGGATTAAAAGTTACCCAAGAGGTGTGATTTGACAGAAGCTACTTAAATGGGACAGTAAAATTAAAACACAGCGGTATCATTCATGTCACATATGTTTGATAACTTATTTCAATGTTAATAAAACTTTGTCGAAATGCTTAGAGCAAACACGGTGCTGTTTTTTCCAATGCCAATTGGGACGAGCTATGGCAACGATCCATTTTTGCCTCATAGCTTCATCTGTGGGGAATCTGCAATGAAACACATTGTATGAAAAACACTATGAAAATCAGATAGTTTCCTCGACCCCAGCCTTCGCGCACGGTTTCCAAGCGGCTTTTATCACTACACCACTGTACATTGAAAGTAAAAGGCAATTTATGCAAAATAGTAAACTACAATAAACTAACATCTATGTTATCGACAGAATATGCAGCACAACACTATTGAACACGACTACGTGAATTGGTAAAAATGAAAAATACTTAATAATTACTGTATCTAATGGCCAACAGCAGATTATAATATGACTACAGCATAATAAAGTATAATTAATAACACTTTTTGCACTTATGTACAGGGTTTAAGCAACTATATTAGGTTTTTTGTTTACTCACCGATGGAAGCTGATGATTTCAGTTTCATTTTCTTTACGAGAAGAATGAGATTTACACCCCACATTAACGCAGGCCATTGCTTGTTCGTATGGCTATATTTTACTTAAACAGCACTGTGTATTTATTAAAATTAACAACAAAAATATTACACAACATGTAGCCACTTTTGAAAAGCACGCGCTGAAGTATAACGTAACTAAATTGTGTGGGCGCGTTTGTGACATTGTTTTGAGGTTGGCAAGTTGGAAGATTTGAAATTTTATTTGCTTTTCAATTCGGCATCATAAAGCGGACCAAAGGTAACCATTTGATTATTATAAAGTGTACGCAACACGACCTTAGCAACATAATATTCGTCTCGTTCTTTTCAACGGTTTTGGCCTATTTGAAAAAATAGGATAAGTATATGAGGGTAATTTAGATTCCTTCTATGCTTGTTCTGGTTCTGAGATGGAACCTGTCGAGACATGAATTTTTGTCAAATTGAATGTAGATGACTGATAGAATTCGTCATGTTGGGGTTATAAGTTGTTGAAATTCGTTAAATAATATTTTCTGTTTACATTTTGCAATTTTATAAATTTACTGTAATTACTGTATTTACTGTATAATTTAATGTTTGCTTTTGGATCCTCACTGCAAAATTACACAAAACCACAATATGATTTTGAATTGAGTTAATAATTTTCTGTTATATTATGCAAATAATTAGTTATTAATTAACTGTGTAAATATAAACAAAACAAACAAAAATACATCGCGGTTTTATCTAAGGAGTAGGCAGTGGTGTAACCAGAGCACCTAGTTGATGCCATGTGCGTTCCGTCCTATGATGTGATTGGGGGCGAGCCTATAGGAGGAACTGGACACAAATTCCAGACTCAGGGCTGATATTACCTAAAGAAAAAAACCCAAGTACCACTACGCCCGACCTGGCATTTGAATCCGGGACCTGAGAGCAGTGGTCGTCCCACATGTAAATGGGGTCGTAAATCGGGTATGTAAAACAGGTGAGACATTACAAAGGTACACTCAGATATTTTTTTTATATGTAAGTGGAAAAGCTATAACTAGTTAAAATTTTCATAGTCCGGCATAAAATAATGGACTCAACACGCAATAAGCAACAAATACTATTTAGATCACATCTTAGATTGACGTTCATAAATGAATACTAGATGTGCGTAAGAAACTTCTCTATAATAAATGACAATATGACATAGTAAAAAAATTCAAGCAAGCAAGTATAAATTGACTAATGGATGCAAATCCAAAATTATTAATCAATGTAATATTTAACCAAGAATTGCCTTTTTTAGCTATAATTTTATGACATCGTTTTTTTATTTTAATAAATTATTTATTTTAAGTACTTAACACAAGCAAATAGTGTTTATTTTAGTTTTGAAATTTAATATAAACGGTGTATAATATGGTCTATAAGCAAAAATTCTTAAATAGGCAAGGAGAAGAAATGGATGTGAAAAATAAATGGATGTGAAAAATTTAAATATATTATTTATTTATTATTAACGGACTGTTAACAGAGTATCTAATTACAATAACTCTTGTTACAAGCAGTCACGGCATTTTTAAGTAAAAATATTATATATATTTCTTTACTTCAAACAACAGATACTCTAATTATGTTTAGTACAACAGCAGCCAAAATATCTTAAACCTTTTATACTATACTAATAAAAGAGAAATAAATAAAACGAAAGGCTACGCTTTGCTTGCATATCGGCCGGCTTCAAACGCCGTTCCCGGCATTCAAATATCACTGGCTACTTTCCGGGATAAAAAAAGCTTATAATGTTAATCCGACCTGTATGCAAGTCCATCCAAATGCATTCAATGGTATAGTGAGGTAACCTAGGGCCAAGGTGTAAACAAAATGGGGCCCCTAAGCTCAGTGTGTGTAATATCACCAGTGACGTCTTCACCCAATCGAGGCCTCGAGGCCCTGGTGCACTCCACCTCCTGGCATTACTTGAGTGGTCTCTACGTTTACATCTCATAATTATCTAAATAAAATCATAAATTTTCACATTTATAATATTAGTAACAATTAAGATAATATATTTCCTAAAGTACGTCTACACTTACCTCTGCGAGGCTTGGTCTTGATCTAAATTCAAATTTAATTCCTTTGTCTCATAACATTCCTTTGTCTCATAAAATTTCGTAAATAATTTAAAACTTCCTTATTTCGCCGTCACGCTGCAAACCGTATTACTTTAGTCTGTTCTCAGCGTGTTAGATTCGGGGATGTCTTATTTACATATGTAAGGTCGCATTATGTTCTAATATTATTCGATAACACGTAAATAGCTCAATGGGGGGCTTTTTTACTTAATTTTTAGTAGTATTATGGTTTATAGTCGGCTGGATAGTGTTCATTGTACATAATATTATGGCTGAAATCCCACCATACTGACCTGTTTCGGTGAGCCGCGTGTGGGGTCAGTAGTTGTGGGCAGTGTTAATAGGTACCGGCAGGAGGTCTTCGCGAGTTATGACCTCCTTTAGCAAGTGCGTCATCTCGCAAAAGGAGAGTGCCGAGCGGGATCGTTCTGCTCACGATCCCGCCCGCAGCCAGAGGAGACAAAGGAGGCGCCGGGTAGACTGACCAGCGCCTCGTGCCCAGTGGCCCGGGGGCATCTAAAGAATTCCGCCACAGCATCCCCTACCCGTCGTAAGAGGCAACTAATGGGGGCCTATACACTGAGAGCCGCGGGGCGAGTAGTGGGGGGCTGTTCGCTCGAATAGAGGGACTCCGAGGTGGACGACAACGTCGGTCTCCCGATGTTGCAGACGCCAAAGGCGTCTTTCAGCGTCCGGGAGCATCTTAGCCCCCACAATTACAGAGGTGCCGTAATGTGGTATTGCGCAGGAATGGTTCCGCGCAACTATCTTAGTGGAACAAGATACCCCGGGGCCGTCCCGTATGCACCAATGAAATCCGGTGTAGTGCATATAAAGGGGTAGGGACTCGGTCCCATGCCTGCTCGGATGATCCTATACTCCTGAATGTCGACACTGAGCAGTGAGATCGGTGAAACCAACATAACCGTTCCACTCATCCCCCCTGTGGTGGTAGCGATAACGTGTTTTTACCCCGCGGGAAAAAAAAGTGTTAATAAGTGCAACTAATTTTCGCTATGAAGTGCCGATACGTGCTGAGACGCGTAGAGACGCGTCTCAAGTTAAAGTCACCATCTTGTGATTGTTTTTGATTAAATAACCTGTATGAACAACAGCGCAAATAGTATTTTATGTTAAAGCATAAGACGGATTTTGATAGCTGAATTTCTTTAAATAAACAATGGCTAATGAAGGACAATGAGCGCTAAAAACAGCTCAAGATTTGTTTATTAAATACTCGTAGTTCCATTTCCTGAATGTTAACTTACGATCTTATTCAAAGGTGAGATTGGTTTACCAATAAACTCTGACTAAAATATGAATAGGTTTTGAAATTTTTTGGAATATACCAATTGATATCTTCAAATTAAATCTGCATCCTTTCTCTTAAGAAACAGGTTTTAATTCTACGTAACTTGAATGGTGGGCGGGCTTTGCCCTCTGAGACTATGTCAACCATATCAGTCGACTCTAATAAATAAAAGCAGACAGTAAAATTTCAAAAGCTTTACAAGCGAATATCTATTATTTAAGATGATGTTTCTATAACCTATTTCTGTAGTCAGTCTAATGGCTATTGTGAGAATAATTAAGTTATAAATTGATATCTCAAGGTATTAGGTCCTTACATATGACATGAGCATTTTGTATGGGAGGAATACAGTCGATTTTTTTTTGGAAATATAATTAATTATTCAAAGTATGAACCATTGTTGTTTATGCACTTTTGCTATCTCATATGGAGTTCATTGATCCCCTTGCAGAAAAAAACATGGGAGCTAGAATCAATAAACCGTCTGAAGGCGTTTTGGACAGCCACATCAGAGCCGAATTTTTTTCTTTAAAAAAATGTTATCCAAATTACGTAAAAAGTGATAATCTGTTGGGGCAAGGCCGGGGAGTACCGTGTATGTCACAGACATTCCAATTGCAGCTCCTCTGGTTTAGCGGCCGTCTGTTGTCTGTCTGTGCAGTGTGTGGTCTAGCGTTGTCCTGAAGCAGCAGTGGCCTAGAGTGATAGACCAGCTTCGGTTGTTTAGCAACTAGTTCCTCCATCATGGTTTTCAGTTGCTGACAATAGATATATACCGTAATAGTTTGCCCAGATTTTAATACTGTAGTGAATGACACCAGCACTACTTCACCAAACACTCACAATTAATAAACAATTTCTTTTTTTTGAGTCAAATTTAACTTGATTTTTCTAAAATTATTTGTGTATTCTTGTGTGTTATCGTTTGCTTTAATGATGAAGGAAAATATCGTGAGGAATCTTGCATACCTCTATAATAATTTTGAGGCTGTATGAAGTCTACCAATCCGCACTAGGCCAGCGTATTGGACTAAGGCTTAATTAATCCCTCTCAGTAGTAGAGGAGGCCCATTTACATCGGTAGGAAAGTATATAATACTACATTGCTAATATTAGGTATATATTATTGCGTAAAGTCGTAAGTAAGTCGTAAGGCTGCGTTTGGAATGGAAATGAAACATAGATAGTGCTTAAGTTTAATTAACTTTAATACTATGCTGTTATAACTTACACGAAAGTTACGAGAAAACTGAGGTTTTACTAGGCCTCAGGCTTTCTTAGTAGGTAGTTTGATAGTATTTATTTAGTAAAAATATTCGCGTTAATAGCTGTTAGATTTAACTCTATCGATAACCTTTGCCAGATGTTTCAATTACCTTAACAAATATTTGGTAGTCATTTAAATTAAACTATTTTACGAATTTTATCGCGGTTTTAATATTTTACTTTTCTCCCGACGTTTCGAAGACTTTGCAGCCTTCATGGTCACGGGGGGACTGAGGTGTTGTTCATCCGCAAAGTCAGAGTTACAATATCTACCTACATTTACTAAATATACAATTTTTTAAAATTTTTTAGCTTATGGTGGTCCGATCTACACAGAATGAGCTCACAGTGTCTTGAAGTCTGGCAGCCGGTCTTTTGGGTTCCGATTTAATTAAATGTAGAACTGGATCCCAGGCTTGTGCAAGCTTCCAACCATCTACCCTATTGAAATTAATTTTTTAGCTTATGGTGGTCCGATCTACGCAGAATGAGCTCACAGTGTCTTGAAGTCTGGCAGCCGGTCTTTTGGGTTCCGATTTAATTAAATGTAGAACTGGATCCCAGGCTTTTGCAAGCTTCCAACCATCTTCCCTATTGAAATTAGGACGTAGAGCGTCTACGAAGTCTGCAGTCGCTGAACACTCTGAAGGAGGCTCCAACCATTATCTGCGACTAGACAAGCCACAAATCCTTGCCAAAGAACACCGATTCCTCCCTAGAATGATCTGCGAGGCTATTGAAATTAAAAAACATCCTAATCGTATTTGGAACTGAAATACTGCAGCGTGAAGATTGCGCACGTGTCGAATAGTAAATCGTGGAACCATAGACTAACCTGTCAAAATGTCTGAAAAATAGCACCACGTCGTCAAGTTTGACTTATGGTATCGTCTCGTCGTTTGACTGCCTGGGTGGCGGAGACAGTAAGTTGGCGGTGTTACACGGATAGCACGTAAAGCCGTTGGTCGTACGCCTGATCTCTTTCCGATCATGTCAGATTGCCGATTCACCGGACTATGGGAGTAAAGAAACAGAAAGTGCACCTGTGTATTGCGCATACACGTGTGCACTATAATATTTCCTGCGTACCTGGTTGATCTCCGTTGAGATTGGCCGCCGTGACGGAAATTCGGCTAGGAGGGATTCATTCATATCGTCTAACGAATACTAAATACGTAAACTTACAAGACACAAATTCTACATTATAAAGCGTTAATTACTAGTACTGTAGTGGCTTTGAGTCGGTAACATTTGCGTCATTTACAAAGCGAACAGCCCTCCGATGCTAACTTCCTAAGGCATGGAGTAGAATTTGACTGCGCATATCAAAGATGTGAATAGTAATTTCGTTGGTGGGATGATATAATATTTTGTACCAAAACTGGTTACCCCGAAGCCAAATTAAATCCGTGATCATATTTAGTTTTTTTAAAAGATCCTGAGGGTAGATAGTCTCATACCATTTTAGAATTGAGTTCCTATGTGATAAATAAACCTTAAAAGCATTAAAAGTACTCATATACGGACCGTTTTATAAGCGTGTACATTATTTATTTCCTCAAAAAGTTATTTACTTGTTTACAATGATTACCACACGCGATCTTGTCTATTGAAAAATTTGAGAAAATCAATCTGATGGATCAGAGCGTGAGAAAGAGGGTCAATGTATTATCGTGAACAAAATTTATATTTTTAGTTCAAAATTCAGTCACGTCCAGGATTCGCGAATTAGAACTTTATTATATAACTAGCTTCCGCTCGCAGCTTCGCCCGCGTGGATTTCGGATTTCAAAAATGGAGCCGGTCGCGAACGTTCGAGAATGTTCGTTTTACGAAGCTACTCGCTAGGTGATTCGCTAGCCTCTAGGTGCCAAGCAAGCCGCCTGCCTGTGCGTTCGCGACCTTATATATATTATACAAAAATAATCCTTATAGCATGATGCAGTATTCACGCGTGATGGCTTATTATTAGCGTATTTCATGTATAACTTTGGTGTTTCTATACCGATTTCTATGATTCTTTTTTATGGAATATTTAATAATGTTAACTTTTTTAGTAGACAAATATAATGAGAAAGCTTCGAACTGCTAAGCTATCGGGAGTTACACGTGTTATTGTGAGTCAACCATAAAAGATAGACATATGCTGTCGTGGGATATTTTTACATAATTTTAAGGAGAACATTTCCGTCATACATGATTTCTGTGTAGCTTTAACCATTAAGGTTGCACACGCGACGGTAGCTTAAAAAATGGAGTAACTTCTCCCGTTTTCCCAACATTTTCATTCACTGCTCCGCTCCTATTAATTGTAGCGTGATGAAAAGTATAATATAACTAGCACAGGAGTATGACAAATAATTGTACCAAGTTTCGTTAAAATCCGTCGAGTAGTTTTTGTTTCTATAACGGTTATACAGACAGACAGACAGACAGACAGACAAAAATTTTACTAATTGCATTTTTGGCATCAGTATCGATCCCTAATCACCCCCCCATAGTTATTTTTGAAATATATTTCATGTACAGAATTGACCTCTCTACAGATTTATTATAAGTATAGAAGATGATATAGAGTAGGAGATTGGTCTGAGAAAATGCGAGAGCGTTTGAATAATAATTTATTAATATTTTCTTATTTATTATATTATACTCGTAGGTTACTCGTATAAGAAGGGCACTCTAGAAGGCAGTACCATTCCTTCTTCTATTTCCGCCTCAATTAATCTAAGCGAAAGCATGTATTTTGGTTTAAAAGAAGTTTGATTGTAAATGATGATTTAATATCTACGAAGAGTGAAGTATTATAAAACAGTATTTTGTGATTTAAAGTTTTAGGAGATGAGGCTACTACTGATAGCAAATTGTGGCGCTTACAGCGAGTACCACTTACTCTTTTAATTATATAATGACCGCAGAAGTTGTAATAGCTTTTAAATAAATATCAATATTTTGATCCAAAACTTATATATCCATAGATAGTTTCCTATAGACGCGTGATTCTTACAGTGTCCAGTAGCTAACCCGTGGAAAGCCCGGGGTTAGAATATGCTAGTTTGACTATCTGAGCGCTCATCCACTTAATGGATTTAGACGATAATTTGGTTGGGCAACGTAATTAAGATCTAACGTCAGCTAGCCGTCTAGGATGAGATCAGCTACTAATGTGCTGCGAGCACGAGGTTGCTCTGGAATAATGTAAATGGAATTACTATAAAATCAACAAGAAATTTTGGACGGTGTGTGGAATATTATACGCTTATGAAGACTGTATTATTATTTTGCTAAGAGCGTGGATTATGGCATATAAAAACTGTTCCATATTTATTCCGTTTCTGACATTACGATCTCTCTGGCGACAATATTAAGCATAAGTCTGCGTGTAATTGTCCAATAACTCAGAATGTTTTTGTTACAGATGCGAGTGCCGCGGACAAGGTCGTCTCAGCAAAATTATACACGATTATAATGTTCACACTTTTCTTACCGACAGTATTGAGATAAATTTATCAGAATCTCCTAGGTAGTCACAAAATTAAATTATAATCGCTGTGTTCTGAAGAACTCGCAGAACCAATGGCCCTGTTTCTACGACTGAAAAAAATATCTTCTCTATATTTACACTGTTAATACTTTGTAGTTGTGCCAACCCGAATTTATGTGTTTCATTAAATGAAACACAATTATATACGAGTCTAATTCGGTTTCATGGTAGAAACAATTGCAGTGAATCATTTTTGCGCGGACAGTTTGTCGGTTTGTAATTATTTAAGTTAGTCACTAAATACAATATTATTCTAAAAGACTCATCGGCCGGGGAGGGATTCCTGGCCCAATCTATATTCAAAACCATGTATCCAATTACTTAGTGTGTCCGATTACTAGACATTTTAAAACTCAACATTCGTCTCAGGATCAGCGCAGTGCGAACACAGACAGTAATTAGCAATTTAATCTTCTGGATGGTAGTCCTACTGTTCATGGAGAGTTGCGCTTACCTCCAAGCGAGACTCTTGCTCGTCATCCAGTAATATAAAAACAAATCTTTACGTGGATATCCATGTTCTATTCCATGATGTCATGTCATGGAAACAGTTCGCGTCATGAGAGTCCACTCATTACATTTCTATGTACCAATTCGGAAATAAAGGCATAATAGGACATACGTTTTTTATAAAATTTTGTCAACAATGTATTTATGAAATACATTTTATATTGAGATATCAAATTTGTTATAATATATGAAACATAACAGTAGTTTATTCTCTTGAACAACACGTTTTGAAAGCCGCTTTGCCAAAGATTTCATAATGACTTTACATATTTATTAATTTGACTCGTGTCAGTTTTACAACATGTAAGTAAAAGTTCGTGGAATTTAAATAAAAAAGTTACATCACTACTTAACTCCGATTCGCCGTGTTGCTCTATGCTACTTAAAGAAAAATTAATGAAATGAACTGGAAGATTGAATTTACTTATACATTGTTAAATGGGCTCAATCTCGCTAATAACCTACACCTCATTATTATCTTTAAATCTGTTAAAGTAAATATTGTTTTGAATAAGTTGTATTTTCACGTACGTGTAAATGTTAGCCAATAAATAATAATTTTAGGAAATTGTTTCGACAATTAGGTATAATCAATGGATTTTAATACAATAAGTATTGTTTGTTAATGTAGTGTCCGATATATTATATCCCGAGGAATTCTATGACATAGCATTTCATGACACATCTAAACAATAACTGGAATGCTTAAGTATTTCGCAATTCGTAGAATTAGGCGTCCCGCAGATGGTGTGGAGAAACACTACTATTAAACTGCTGGGTCTGTAAGTTTCATAGTAGTGTACTTTCAGCATCTGATTTGTCAATCGATCAAAATGTCGGCTAATTGAAATTTGGTTGGATTGATAAATACTGAGCCGGCGATTTATTTATAGTGATTCGTGCTGGTAACAGCTCATTAACTGCTGTATGCACTGATTCCCGTTTATTTTGGGACCAGGAACTAGTTAAGACGCTGCGTAGATGCTGTCAATTTGCTGCACAGGATCACTAACAAGTGATTCCTAAGAACTGTTGATTTTGACAATTAGTTGAGCAAATTTTCATTATTATAACAATCGTATCAAATAAAACGGCTTGTTGCCACCGCCTGCGATTTTGGTGCTACAAATTGAAAGCGCGTGCGCGGAGCCTAATCGTTACTATTTTATGGCCAGTTCAGAATTGCTTAGGCATTAACGCGTAATGATCACCCGTCTGGTGGTGATATGGAAATACATTCTTTACTTGTCGGTATTTGACTTTAACGAACAATCGTGACATGACAATAAGATCGCTATTTCATAGAATGCCTATCGATTTCGTCATGCGGATGAAATCGGTATAGCCTATACGTAAAAGGCATGGCAACGAGATGATTTACTGTACCATTTATTATCTGTGACTGCTTTCTTGTAAAGTTTTAAAATAAAATGTATAATCTTAAGGGGTTAGCTATTCATTGTTATTGTAAATAACTACAGCTTCAATAAAACGGAACAGTCGATTTTTAGAAATCAATGAAACACATTGGATGAAATTAATAAAATTGTAATAAAATCCCTGATGATAAATAAATTAAATGTGGAATGCAAACGTTTTTTTTATTTCTAACTATCTTTTACTTGCTTGCTTGAAGGAATTTTCTCGAATAGTATTAACCGAATTCAAAAAAGGACAAGGTTCACAATTCGACTGTATTTTTTAATGTTTGTTACCTCAGAACTAAAAATATATTTTTTGCTTTTTGTGTTATTAAAAATCAGTATATGTTAAGGACATTGTAGTGGATGACATCATTTTAAAAGTTTTCTAACATGTCTTTTAAATCGAGGATTCAACAATAATGAAATTTATATGGGACCACCCGGGACTACCAGCTTTCAAATAAAAAAAGAATCATCAAAACCAGTTCACGTAGTCAAAAGTTCTGAGGTATAATATCAGCCCTGTGTAATAATTACTGTCCCACTGCTGGGCACTAGCCTTCTCTATTACTGAGAGGGATTAGGATTAGGGATTAGAATTTCTCAGCTAAGCAGGTTTCCTCACGATGTTTCCCTTCACCGTTAAAGCGAGCGATAATTCACAAAGAATACACACAATTTTTTTAGAAAAGTCAAAGATGTGTGCCCTTAGGTTTTGAACCTGCGGACATTCGTCTCGACAGTCCGTTCCACACCCAACTAGGCTATCGTCGCTTTTCTGTCTTACTGTTTGTTTACCGGCTGCCCTAAACGCCATTACTGGGGGCTAGCAGCTTTGGCGGTTTGACCATGGACAGTCAGCTGCAAAATGCATTAGGCACGCTATCATCATCAAGGTTGTGGAGAAGACTTAGACTAGTGGGCTTGAAGAAATTATGTGAAAATCGTATCGAGAAGAAATGGAAGTAAGGTACGTAGATAAACGTAAGCTATTGCAAGCTTTTATGTACCAGATAAGCCCTAAGGTAGGTATTTAAGTGAATGGATGTCGGTCACAGCCTTAAAGTCTTTCTCCAAAAACGGTTTGAAAAATCTGTGCCACATAAATCTTTACGAATGAAAAGTGAAAAAAAAATCACAAATATCTATTTTTGATTATTTATTTGACTGTGGTGCGAAGACATGAGTACTAATAGAAATATATAAAGAGTACAATCAACATTACTAATTGTCATGATTATATGTAGTATAAATATTAATACTTAAAGCAAAAATTCTGTACTTACCCCATTTATGAAGGCGAGGGCGAGGGCGAGAACTATAAAATTTGACAGTAGAGATTGCATGTTAAAGAGGTAGAGAAAGGTAATATTTTTATCAATAGACAAACTAAAAAATATGCCGAACCTATGGATAAACTGTGGGAAAAGGAAAAATTAAAATATTAAAATAAAAAAAAAACTCAGGTTAAATCAATTATTCATACGAATGCTAGAGAACTTAGACAAAAGCTGAAACAAAAGATGAACAATTATATCGCTGGGAAGATGTAATATAGAAAATAAAATTAGTTAAGCGGGGGAATTATATTATTACAGACAGACATGACTCTATAAGTGATGTTAAAATTAAGACTGAATAATTTGATTTCTGATACAAAAAAACTACATTCAGAAAGACTAATAGAGATTAATAATCCTTCTCCATACATGGATTCCCCAATGCTGGGGGTCGTGAGTCATCAGGGAAACAGTCTTTGGCGATGTTTGGCCATCTGGTTGGGTTTTCGGGCCACATTAATGTTGAGTGGGTTGCGGACCTGATCGGTCCAACTCTAGCGCATTGAATACTCAATTTCAGCAATCATTTCAGTGATTCATTTTTATTTATATAGATAAGTACAAAGTTTTGAGTTGATTGTTATTATATTAAACAATGTGGTATCATATTTCAAAGAATATAAAATTACTTATTTTACTTTAATAGTATTTGTTTTTATTATACTATATAAAACATCATTCTCTTTTTTTTACCATGCGTTTCACACACGGATACTCTTTTGTTTATGGCTAGTCTTAGTGAATGTCAAACATTGTCGTAATATCAAACATCTACACATCGGCATAGAACAGAAACACAGCGCTTGTAGCCTTAAAAAATAAAAATAAGGTTGTATCAATTTTTAAGTTCATTGCGCGCACGGAGGAGTATCAGATTTATCAATATTTAAGTTCATATCGTGGTGTATAAAAAAAAAATATCTATTTGTCACAATTATAATTAAATTCGCGGCTGTTTTTTTAGCCACTGCACGACCACTAGTACCGAAAAATATTTAACATTTGTATTGCAAAGCCTCATGTTTACATGAATGCTGCGAAGTTGACCGAGCTTTGCTATCGCGATATGATCGCAATAGCAAAGCGATACTGCATCGATGAGTTGAAAATAGTGGTAACGGCGAGGGTAATTGGGTAAACTGCCGAATATACTTCACACGAACTATATGAATGCGAAAGATTATGGAAATGTTTCGATGTTAATAAGAAGTTAATATAGAAATGGCTATATACGTGATAAATTATCGTATATAATCTGAGTTAGTTTTTATTTGGAATAACACAAGTTGAAGCATGGAAGCCATGCAGTTTTTGTTTTTAGAAGAAAAACTATGCAGATACGATAAATTACAAGGTTGCATTCATATTTCTTCAATAGCTTTGGGTAAATTTTGTCACAGACAGGTCAAAAGTGGTAATAAGATATAGTTTTCGTTTTTCAAAGTGTAAGGGGACATAAATGACTCCTTATAAAATTGGTTTAATTTTCAGTATCAAAAATAGTCCAGTCGTTTCGTATGTCAACCGTGGCAAAATAATAATAATAATATCAGCCCTGTATTATATACTTTAGACTTCACACACCTTCAAAATTCCTATAGAGAACTTCTTAGATGTGCAGGTTTCCTCACGATGTTTTCCTTCACCGTTAAAGCGAACGATAAATTCACAAAGAATACACACATGATTTTAGAAAAGTCAGAGGTGTGTGCCCTTGGGATTTGAACCTGCGGACATTCGTCTTGGCAGTCCGTTCCACACCCAACTAGGCTATCGCCGCTTAAAAAGACAAAGTAAAATAATTAGCTTAGGAAATCCGATAATCTTACAACACCTTCAATTTTATTTGTGTATACGGAAGTACATAGATTTATTTAGAGTAAAATAAAAATATTATTTACTATCTTACATTGTGTATATTAACGTCATGATAAAAATAAATTTGAATAATTAAGTATAAAACACTTTTATAATATTTGAAAATCTTAAATATTTTATTTGGTTTTAACGACAACGAAAATATCGTCTGCTTGAATTATAATGGCGGTATTGTGATAATACCAAAGGAAGTGCAAACTTCAACTCTTTCAGGATATGCTTACTGGTAATTTATTATAAAAGCTATTTTGCTCGAAGGCTACCTTTTGAAGTTGAAGCATTTGCGTATGAATCTCTTTGTATAATAATTTAATTGAATTAATGAAATTTGTCTTAAGGTTAGCGGGGTAGCAGAGAATCCACTGACTAAAAATATCCTGTTGAAAATCGGGTAGATACATAATGATTTTAGAACGCAACACATGTGGGTTATTATACTTTATGTACAAACAAACTTTTGATCGCGGTTTCGCACGCTTGGAAGAGTTTTCTGGGATAAAAGTCCGTTGTATGACGAAAGTCCTGCTCCATATTTCCCCGGGATAGAAAATTGCCTATAACCTTCCCAGGGTCAACTATTTTCATACGAAACTTCATAAAAACTCGTTCAGTAGATTTTGAGAAAATCGATAATCCTTGGATTATATGACTTGTATGGCTGTCCATACAAGTCAATCATATCGTGATAAATATTAAACTATTCGGCCAAATTACTTAGTGCAAAAGACAAAGTTTGTCTATATTAAATACTTCAAGCGATAAATGTATTTATTTTATAAGAGTTTGATAAATATTAAAAAATGTATGTTGTAAAAAAATATCCGTTTTAAGCATATTTATGGCTCACTGTCTTTGTCCTAGTGGCGTTCACATAAAAGATTTATAAAGAACTATTTAAGACAAATAATACTACATCATTTTTGTCTAACTCCAACGGTTTAGGCAGCGTACGCCAACGTAGCATTTTTTTCCGAGTTATTTTGATTTGTATTTTTATATTACGACAAATTACACAAACTCATTATAAATTGTAGTCTATGTGTTATTCTAATGAATGTCACTTATATTACTGTAAAGTTTCATCCAAATCCGTTCACTTTTTTTTTGTGAAAGAGGAACAAATATACATACATAAGACATTCATTTTTACAAGCTTTTGCATTTATAATATAAGTAGGATGACCTCTAAATGACTGCCTCGCTTGCTTAGTTATATTTCGTGCGCGGTAGATGGCTCTAAGGCCCGGGTTTGTATCTCGGGTCGGATAAACCCAACATCAACCCGAAGTCAAGAATTTGTGTCTGAATTTGTGAAATAGATTCACCCCCTATTATATGGAACGAGACATACAGGTTAATACCGGATGCCTTGGTCGCACCTCTAATAAATCCTTCGGGGAAAAAGGCGTGATGTGTGTGTAGAAATCTAGTACCAGGTAAGTATACTTAGTGAAATAGTAAAAGCATCAGGGTTATTTATCGACAGTACGACTCTGTCGACAGTACTAAAATTAGGGCAGCGGAGCTCAACAATTTTGCAAGACTGCAATTATGTTTAACAACGTCGTCTTAAGTTTTTAGAGGCGATCTCTCTAATAACCGACCTCATAGTCTCATTCTCGCACTTGACCTACTAACTTTACTAAGAATTTAAAAGTCACGTTGTCGTTTTTAAACGGTTTCATGACGTCATAATTCTGGAATACCTTAGTATTTTAAAAACCAGTCTTGTGATCTATATACATTGTAAAGTATTTTTTTCTAAATCTTTAATATTAATATACGAAGAAATATCGAAGCTCTTTTTTAAAAATATTGCTTGCACGGATGGCTGTGAAATTTGGAATAAAAAAGTTCATCTATAATAAAAAAAAAGATCAGCCGCATGATATATTATAATGCACAAGTGTGTGCGCAATACACAGGTGTACTCTCAGTTCCTTCACTCTCATAGTCCGGTGAGACGGCAATCCGACATGACCGGAGAGAAATCAAGCACAGGACCAACAGCTTTACGTGCTTTCCGAGGCACGGAAGTATACCGCCAACTTCGTGACTCCGAGCTACGGCAGAATAATTTTTAAGATGGAAAATCCCAGGCCCAATATTTTGGCCCGACCCAGGATTCGAATCTCGGACCTCAGCGCGGTAGTCGTACTTGTACCGTGTACTGAGTGTGGCAATGTCTCGTCTGAACTGCAGTGACCCTACATTTTTCGTGACGTCTACATCATTTACACTACGTATAGCTCGTTCCTGTAGTCTGTCCTAGGCATTGATCAAGTATTTTGCGGAACCATCCCAAAGGTATGAGCTGTATTCCATAACCGGCCGCACTTGTGCATTATATACGTGTCAAAGCTAACCGAGCGTGAAATACCACTGCACCCTGTTCAGAGTTCCGATTCTTCTGGCTGTGGCAAATACTACGCCTTCGATCGATTCAGATTGCAGTTAACATCCATGCCCAAGATATTGAGGTAGTTCCGAACTGCAAGTGGAGTGCCCTGAAGATTGGGGTGAAGCGAAAACGGGGATTTTTCACTGCATTCCATCTATATCCATCTCTATAGATGAAGTGAAGAAAAATAAAATGTATCTATAATATGGGTTACAAATATATGATATTCTTTGGTAGAATTTCGACACCAGATAACCACTGTATAGATTTTTGTTAATATTTGTATCTATTGCAGTTCGGGATGTAATCATAAAAATATAATTTTAATTCTTAGTAACATTATGTTTTTTTACATAATAATATATTATGTAAAAAAACATAATGTTAATAATATTTCAGCCAACTGAAGTAATGATGCCTCGGTGGCGTAGTTGTATTGCATGACCGGTACAATAGCGCTCTGAGGTCCTGGGTTCGAATCCCGGGTCGGGCAAAGTGATATTTGGGTTTTTTCTGCTCAATATCAGCCCGGAGTCTGGAATTTGTGCCCGATATGGCGATAGGCTCGCCCGCTATCACATCATGGGACGGAACATACTTACTTGGCGAAAAGTGGGTGCCCTAGTTGCGCCTCTGCATTCCCCTTCGGGGATAAATGCGTGATGTTATGTATGAAGTAATGATAAATTAGCTTCAATTACTTAATTCTTATATTATTCTCACGCATGCCTTTATAGTTAATGTTCGATGTGAATTGCCTCAGCTAATCAATACATCTATTAACTTAGATAATTATTGCGAGAAGCCATCAAACAATACTATTTTATAAAGCAAAAAATTCAGAATAGCATTAAATCTGATATTTCTGAACAATAAATCAAAAGATTAAAACAGATACTAAATAATGCACTGTTGGTTCAAGCCTAAGCCGCAACGTATGCCGCCATTATACATTTTGTATTTGCTTTTGTTTCGATACCATGAAGGCATTCCAGTGGTACTTTGATATTAAATGTCGGAACTCGGAACCTATTCATATTTCCATGTATATCTGACAATATTATAAACTAGCCTTTGCTGCCGGTTCCACCCGCTTGTAGAAATATTTCCGGTATAAAAGCACCGCTTTATATTTTCCCAATGGTGCCTATTGAATCTGCATTCAGTTTCATGCAGTAGTTTTTGTGTGTTGTATGAAAATACTGACAGAAAGATAGATAAAACTTGTAAAAAATGGTTGTTTTGACATCGATTGCATTCATAAAGACAGCCATATATATTTTTTTCTTCAATATCTATAATTGTCAACATTTCAAAATGTAAACGTGTCTGAAACAAAAATACCGTTTCTTAAAGGAGAATGCCCATTTTTGTATAAGAGTTGGGCTACGCTTGCGTCTGTACAAAACCTTGACAAAACTATAGAGAATATATCGTAATTTTTAAACAAATTGAAAACAATTGGATATTCGATGGGAGTTCGGAGTAATCAGAATTTTTATAGCGCGGTTATTTTGAGGTTAAGTATGGACTGCAATAATGTAAGGTAGAAAGTACCTACGTGCCTGATTAAGTTCAACATTGCAGTACCTACTTGTTATTGCTATAAGCGATTAGTGGATGGTCTTTTCACCTAGCTTCAATTGCCCTCATAAGAAACTGATAGGTACTAACAAATCTGATAAGACGAAACTCCAATAAAACTTCTAACATAGTATGGCGGAATATTAGCTTTTCACGGAGCATACATATTTTACCTGACCTTTTGTGTATATGTTTATCTGACTTACGACTTATTCTATTACATGGATTACCTAATCGTTATTTCTACCTACAATTATCTCACTCCAATATGGCGTCAACACATATTGTAGAATAGATTCAGCTTAGTTTTTATGACCGGCCTTATGCCTGACGCGAACCCTATTTGGAGGATTCCGATCCCAGGCAACTCATGTTAAAAATACCGAGATAAAATGTTGCTTGGCCTGGAAATCGAACCCAGGAACTCACTTCACATCTTTATTAGGCTAATAGTTAATTATCACAGGAAAGAAAAATAAAACCAGAAATACGAAATCCGATGCATATTTTTATATAGATGTATACTTTTAATAGAGGTATATATTCTTGGCATCCCAAAATAGAAACAAGAATTTGATAAAGCTGCAGCACGTTTATATATACTCCTGAAGTGAGTGAATGACTTCTTGCAGCGTTGGTCGGGTCATGTCATGTTGTTATCTGTGAACCTCTCTATTAGCTGATCTCCAGCAGGCAGCATAAACTCATTCCAGCCTTGAAACCTAAAATATAATTTAGAAGTTGAGTAAACATGTTCAGATTATTATTATTGTTAAACTGTTTTCTTTAACTTTGGCAAAATATTTCCCACAATGTTGGTATGTTAATAATAATCTTCATAACTTACAAACTGGACAGCTCGTCCAAGGAATATACTTGTCGTTGCTGTGGCGCCGCAAAGGTGCAGTCAATACACCGCCGGGATATGCCGTCTCGATTAACTGTCCTGGGTCTAGGCTCTAGACGACATTGTGTTGCTTAATAAAAGCCTTCCGTCTCAAAGTTCGAAACGCACACTATACACGTTGTTTTTTAAAGGAGGATTTTTCGACTCAACATTAAAATACATAAGAAAAACACTCCGATCTTGAGTAAGATAAAATATATCAAAATATTTTATTGATTTAACATTCAAAAAATCTGAAGTGTCAAAATGTCATTAATTTCAGTTGCCAGTGTAATAAAAACCTGTACTCATATATTCATTAATTAAAAATAAAGTCCAGACATGTTTTAGCTGACTATTGTATTTCTGTCAATGCAAGTACAAGTGGCTATCTGTTTGGTTTGGGAACAATTAATATTTTCTCTTTTTTTACCAGTTATTTGGAGTTTGGTCATAATTATTAAGTAAAATATATTATTTTATAACAATACATTTGAGATGAATAATATATTTAATAAATATATTATAAATTCAAGTACGGGCACATTTAGTGTACATAATATTTACTTTTTTATTCCATTTAAAAAGGGAATTTGTTATGAATTGGTATCGATTCGCCATATTGGCAATACATTATCCGGTGTTTCATTTGCAACAATTAAACAACTTTTTTTTTCATATTTTTTAAACCCCCATTCGCTTATGACTGAAATAAATACAATTGAAGTAATAATTAAAATGATGATTTTTCGTGGATATTTGGTTAAGACGCATGACTGACGCAAAGATAGCCTGGTTTTGGGCATTGTCCTTTTTACACTGAGTTCGATTATGTATTTTTTTTTATATTTTTTTAATAATTAATTACGAAGAAAAAATTTCAAAACCGAACAATGCCTGATACCGTCGCACATACGGTTTTAAGATGGAGTTCCTTGGTCCACCTTACTATTTATTTAAAAACTAAGACACCGTCATTTGTCAGTGTCAAATGTCAGTATTACGTTACAACTGTTACTTTCAGAGAGAGAGAGAGAGAGAGAGAGAGAAACAAAAAATAAATAAAATTCACTTATTTTTTACTGCAAGGCAAAGATCATTACGTATTGAGCCGTATATACAGTACAAACAAATTCGCCGAAATAAATGGTTTTGAACCTAATAGCGTTGGAAATACCAAGTTTTCCTCTTACTAACTCGTGGAGTGAAGTGCGCGCCGGTATCATCCTCGTCGGTAATTGCGAGTGGTGCGAAGAGTTTGAGGTTAATTTGTTTAACAGCAGTTAAAAAATAAAAATAAAAAAATAAAAATGCTTTATTCATCACGTAGGCGAACATGGTTGCACTTATGATAAGTCAAGGTACATGAGAACATTTAATTATTACTTAATTAGATTAGCTTATATAAATAAAGACAATTTATATTGAAAATAAAATAAATGAAAAATATACCTAGTAAACAAAGAAGCCAGCTCGGGCTGGCAGGGAAGAAGAAATAAAATGATGTATATATGTATTTTTGAATAAGCAATAAGGGAGAAACGCGTCGCGATCCTCACCGGTGAGGACAATAAAATCCCTAACCTAGCTAACCTACCAGCCTTTCACTAACTACCTAAGCGATGACTACCCGAAGAAGAAAGGCAGAAAGAAACTCCGGGCTTTATTTTTTGTCATCAATTGTCCATTCTTTTATAATATTGTTATTAAATATATTTTTTTTAATTAGTCTTTTCTATACAAAGTCTGATTAATTATATAAGCTAATACACGCACATCACCGTAAAAGTGCGGAGAAAATCCACATAAAAGTATTTAGCAATAACTAAAAATTAACGAAAAAAAACAATAATACTAAAAAATTTATAAAAACTATGAAACGGTGTACAGCGTGCATACGCCTACATTTACAAACATAATATGTTCATTTCATATTAATTTACTTTTAATTTAACTTGTGTAATTAACATTTGTCACCTGGCATTCATTTTATATGCGGTGAAGAGAGTACTTAAAACTTACACGGATTGTGGAACAAATTAATGATGCTTTAAATTATGAGATTACTTTGTAACACGTGATTTGAAAGATACCTTTAAATAATAGAACTATGCAACTGCCTATTTTGTTAGAAACTTTAAACTGTTTTGCAAGGAGAAGATTTGATAAACATCAAATACTCACTGGATACAAGGTTTTTGATAAGTCTTTCTGTAAGTTGGAAGGTCTATGTTCAGTAGTGGAATTCATGTGTCTCAACTGGACTGCCTCCGACGACAAAATGCAGAGGTATAGTGATAGCCAATTATTTACTTTATTTTTCTTTAGCAGGAACGAATCTATTCCTACAGATCTACTGCAAACGCCCACATTTTCTATAATAATGTAATAGAGACGAGATTTTTTTTTTTAATAATATAATTATAAATTTTTGTCCACATTTTCGTTATAGAACTGGAATTTAATACTAGCACCCGTATTCTATAAACAAGTTTCGGCAAACGAATATGTTTAATGCTATTTAGGTTGGACGCAACTTTTCAACCATTCGATATAATATGGACTTGAATACAGAAGTGGGGCGATCTAACAATTTTATATTATATTTGTTTTTACCAAAAATGTTACGAGTTTTCGTATTTGTTATTCGGCTGTTAGGTCTGTCCTAAGTCAGCACGGGCGTATTTTTCTGCTTTCTTGGTGACTTTTAGTAGTTTCAATATTATCATTTAAATACTTTCGTTGGTTTAATATATTTTGGAAGAGCACTACAATTTTCTTTGGTAATTAATGTCATTTTATATCACTTTTTTTTTATTTCTTTGAATGATGAGACGATCTTGTCGTTCGCCTGATGGTAAGCGATACGACCGCCCATAAACAGCAGAAACATCTTTCAGCACCTAGAATTACAAAGTATTGTTTGGTATTCCAGTGCGTTCGCCATTTTGAGACATGAGATGTTAAGCCTTATTACATAATATGTCCAGTACTTACACTGGCTACAATGTTCTTCTAGCTGGAACTTCGAACACAACAGTGACTGCACACTGCTGCTTGGCAGCAGAAATAGACAATGTAGTGGTAACTACCTAGGCGAACTCTCACATGTGAGAGACCTACCACCAGTAGTGTGAGGCCTGCCACCATTAAAGTTTTAACAAATGCTTGGTTATTTTTTTTTTTAGCCCCATTAATTGATACACACATATTATATAGAATTATTTTTACATTGCGTTACAAAATGTAACCACATTCGTCTATACCTCAGCTAACATGGTGCAAAAACATTCATAAATACTTACCCCTTATTCATATACGTTTTTTATCTAAGGACGGAGTAAAGCTGTGATAACAAGCCTGTTTCTCAGTGCGCAACGGCACTGTGAAACAGGCATAGAGCCGTTGTGATTGGCTAATATTGTGTTCAGTGCTGACGGCATGGCAGCCTTCTCAGTGCGGAGACATAGGGCCGTTGTGATTGGCTAATATTGAGATACAACAATATTAGCACAATCACAACGGCTCTATGCCTGTTTCACAGTGCCGTTGCGCACTGAGAAACAGGCTTGTTATTACAGCTTTACTCCGTCCTTAGATAAAAAAACGTCTATGAATAAGGGGGTAAATAAATATTTGAGCTATAAATTGCGGTTTTAGTTTTCAGATTTTTTATTATTTTATAGTTTACTGTGAATATTGGTTGCTTGTGTAATACCAGCGCTACGTACAGACAAATATTTGAACAGTTTGAAAGACTGCCACAAATTTTAAACACAGTTTTTCCAGGATCTGCCACATATACTTTGTAAGTAACTTCGCTCAAAGTATTCAAAGATACAACAAACACGATGAAACGCGACTTAGTGTACTTTGTATACTTGTACTATTTAAGTGTATATAATTATTTATTACATGACGTGTACGAAAATAAACTAAAACGTATCAATGTACTTGTTATCTAATCCAGACGTCATTGACCAATTTCGTATTTTTATGGGTTTTAGTTTTAAGTTTCCATATAATCGGTATTCCGTCAAGTTACTCCATAAAACTGAACTTTGCGCAAGTGTGGCATGATACGCACACTTTTTAACTATGAATGCTTTAATCTGTAGTCGAAAAACCGATATCGAATGGCAAATACGCAAAAATTTAGACAAACTTTGCATAAATACGCAAAAACACCTGTGCCGCACTTGGGTTGAAAGAAGTGTACAAATATTGTTGCTATGTGTGGCGCCGGCATAAGTGATTTTGTGACTAGTTGATATTGCCATTCCGACAAATTCTCTTCTAGTATTAGTGGCCTCAGAGCATATAAAATGAAAATTACTTTTTATTAATATTTATTGGTTCCAAACTAAGGTACATTTTTTTATTTTACATCTATGGTTACAATATGTATGTATATTCTGGTTGCATTTATTGACGTTATATCAAAATGACCGTGAATAATTTTATACTAGAAGTAAGAAGTGTATGAACTATTGAGAACCTTACTAAAGTAAACGATAATAAATAAATACATAATATTGCTGCGTTTACTTGGAATGACTACACGTTGGGTAAGTTTTTTACTTGAGACGTTAAATCGAGTTATTTTAGTCCTCGGAGTAAGCATATAGGGTTTATTTTCAGATTCAAATAAAATCCGAAATCTGGATGACTCGAAGTAAAGAAGTTAAATTTAAAGGGAAATGAGGAGGTATTATACGATGTCTGTGCGCAAACAGCATCATTTTGATGATAACTTCACGCTTCCAGAGAAGTCTGTCATTTTGGTTCATGCATCATGTTTTTGAGTATTGTTAAGTAGGTCCTCTTGCGAAATCCCACATGATAGATATCCTCACGTTGTGTTCTATTGTAGTTAGTGTTATCGCATTTTAATATAGCATATTATGCAGTTCAGACTTCTATAAAACTTCTAAATTTAAATTTCTACGTGTCAAGATTGTTCCAAAAAACCACCTGGTGTTCAATAGGCAATAAAATATTGTGTTTGTGGTATATTACCTACTCAATAGTTTCAGTAAAAGTGTACACGGATCAGTTTGAGTAGAGCAGTTCAGAAGTAGGATTTTTGACTGTGTTAGTAAAGCGGAATATTTTCAACACGCAGTTAGCTGAAAGCTTACAAAGCTAAATCTGAAAAGTAATTTATTTATTGCCTCTAATTCTCTATGATTTATGAACGATAGGAGTTTTGCTAAAAGCCTCACCGCATGACAGACTACTTTTAAATAAAATCGATTAACATAATTCAGTTATCAATAGACCACATACTGTATTTGACCGGTCACTACGCATGGCAAAGACAGGCCTTTAAAGGGTTATAAGAATTACTTAATCCCAATTTGTTATTTTATAATTGATAACTTCTGACAATAATCGAGTTTTTCAATATTTAAGTAGCTTGCATAGATAGTTGAATCCAGAAAAAATTACCCAAAAACGAAGAGCTGCTTTTATCGATTTCACCTAAATTAGTCACGTTAGTTTTTGTCGCTACAAAAAACCTATCGATTTACTTGAATAGGCCGAACGTTTTATATCTCTCAGCTGTTAAAAGCAAATCTGTGGTATCGAACGCGAATTGATTCACTCGGCGCGTGCAGTAAAATTGAATTACAGCGTGACACAGACGAGAGAAAATAGAGATAATAGAGACTAAATGGTTGCTCTTTACACAATGACAGGTCTCGTTCCACAAATTACATAATCAAGGCTCGCGCTTCACGATCTACGGGTTAGTGCGGTACTAATAGTTAGGCCCTATGGAGTTTAACATAATTATATGTCGTTTAAGTTCATCCATCATCTTTAGAAGTAATGGCTTCAAGATTTCCGATTGCAGATATTTACTCTGATGAGACATTATGAATATTAGCTTCGCATGATTTTATTTTAGTTGTTACTTTTAATTCCATTATCCTTTGTACAGTCTGTAGTGTAGTCTCAGATTTATATTATATCACGAGGGTATTTTAATGCAATGATATGAGAACTGATATCGTTATATTTACATGTACGTAGTGATATTTTCTATCTAAGGATTATGTTTGTCGCTGGTATGTAGAATTAAATTTTAAATGAGGTACGTTAAATATTACTACTAATACATATATTAAGCTCTCATATAATATACTACTATAAGTGTATTTGTTATACCAACCAGTTAGGATTCTGGACAAAATTTTGTTATATTTGTAGAATTCCAGAAAACATGGAAATAATATTCTGAGTTTGTACTTCGGAATCCATTTATTTACAAACTGACATTTCTTTGAAACAAAACATTATATTAACAAAAACGTACCAGCCAGTACACTACACTCCTCCATACTAAATTAACAAAACACTCAACTCTACAACTTAAAATGATAATACCTCACATTCTATAATCAGGAACGTTTGTTAATCTACACTGCCTAATAGGGCGTTGCCTGGGACGTGGAGTCGTTGGCTCATACGGTAAGGCGTCCTGAAATTCAGGTGATACCGGGGTGGCACTACCCTGAAGTTCCACTAACGGAGACCGCGTCGCGATCGGTCTACTGACCGGAGTATGAACTGCGGAATCGCACACTCTCTGCCCCTGCACCGATGATAAAGTGGCTGGCTCTGAACCTAGTGCTGACCTTAATCCTGCATTAGGAAGTTGAGACACCCTTTTCATTGGAATCGCTAGGGATAAACTAGCGTTCTCCTTCCTAATTTGGTATTCATTTTTATGAAACTTCCTTTTAATTTGGTCTATATGCCTGTGAACTAACTCTCCCCGGCTGCCTACAATCTCGTAATCAGTATTCCATAAACATCTCTGAATTTTGCCTGAGACCCATTTGTCTCCACTCAAATACTGACGGTACCATACCTCTTCACCCTGATCGAAAGATCTGTGTACCCCTTTTCTAGCTCCACTTTGCCGTTGCTGAGCTTTCCTTACAAAAATTCTCCCTGTCTGGCCTTAAAACGTCTAACTTCGTCCGTAACCGTCTACCTAACATTAACATTGCAGGGCTTTCTCCCGTAGTCGAATGCGCAGTATTTCTATAGTGTAAAAGATAAGTATAAAGTGCTTTATCAACTTCTTCCTTAGCCTGCACTGCTTTCTTAATAACCCTCTTTAAGGATCGCACTGCATTTTCCGCGAGACCGTTTGAGGAAGGATGATATAGCGCCGAAAAACGTGATCTATACCATTAGATTTAAGGAAACTACCAAACTCATTGCACGTAAACTGGGGCCCATTATCCGTAACGATCTGCTTGGGTAGGCCCCATCTGCTAAAAGTTCACATAACTTATCTATGACCTTCGGTCCTGTTGTATTACTCATATGGAAAAGTTCCGTCCATTTAGATGTAGCGTCCACTACGATCAAGTATGTTTTCCCAAATACGGGCCCCATGAAATCTAAATGCAGCCTGGTCCATGGATGATTCGGCCACGGCCACATACTCGGAGTTTGCCGCGGCGGAGCATCCGCCTGAGCAGCACATATCTCACAACTACGACACATGCGCTCTATTTCTTCATCAAATCCGGGCCACCATACGTAACTACGAGCCATAGCCTTGGATTTAACTATACCCATATGGGGCTCATGGAGCATCCTCAAAACTTTTTCCCTACACTTCACCGGAATCAATAATCTATGCCCCCACAACACGCAACTCAATTCTTCATAGAGTTCATCTTTCCGATTAAAATAAGGTCTAAACTCTTCGATATCACAGTCTCTTGGCCAACCATCGCGCAAAAAACTCAATATCCTCGATAAAACCGGATCCTTACTAGTCTGTAGTTTTAACTCTTTATAATCTAACAATAAAGCCTGTTGAACAAAATGCAAATAAGTTTGTTCCGGCACAGTGACATCTTGCTTACTATTTATCGGTAAACGCGACAACCCGTCGGCACCATTTCTCTCCGACCTAACATACTCTATTTCAAAATCATAAGCAGATAAAATGATAGCCCACCTTTGCATACGACTAGCTACCATCGTTGGAATTCCTTTATGAGGGCCGAAGATCGATACCAACGGCTCATGGTCCGTTCTCAAGAGAAAATGACGCCTATACAAATACTGGTGAAACTTTTTGACCCCGAATATTATTGCCAACGCTTCACGATGTATTTGAGAGTAATTCTTTTCCGCGTCGGTAAGAGTGCGCGATACATAAGCTATCGGGCGCTCTCCCGTTCCGCTTGCCGCCGGTTGCGATAGCACCGCTCCAACTCCACGCGCACTCGCATCACAAGTCAGAATAAGAGGCTTATTTGGGTCGTAATGCGCTAAAACCTCTGTACTCATCATTAACTGCTTAATTTTACTAAAAGAACGTTCACATTCGGCCGACCAAACCCAAACCTTGCCCTTTTGAATAATTCGTAGAGCGGTACTAATATAGTGCTCATATTCTTTACGAATCTCGCGTAAAAGTTAATTAGTCCTATAAAAGATCGCAACTCCGTAACATTACTCGGTCTAGGTATTTTATCAATCGCCTCCAATTTCGCTGGGTCGGTTTTAATGCCGTCCTTATGTAAAACGTATCCTAAATACTTTACTTCATCAACTAAGAAAACACATTTTTCGGTTTTCAATTTCATTCCTTTAATATAAAGTCTCTCAAGCACTGCTTCTAAAGCGGCCAAATGCTCCTCCTTATTGCTACCTCCTATTATCACATCGTCTAAAAATACCTCTACATTAGGAATTCCCTTTACTAATTCACACATTATGCGCTGAAAAATGCCCGCACTAGACGCTAGACCATAAACTAATCTATTATACTGAAATAAGCCGCGATGAGTATTTATCACAGTATATTTTTTGTTTCATCTAACTCTATCTGGTTATAGGCCTGGGATAAATCTATCTTAGAAAAATATTTAGCCCCGCCTAGGCGCACCAATAAGTCATCAATTCTCGGTAACGGAAACCTATCTACATATAGCATAGGATTAACAGTAGCCTTATAATCCGCACAGATTCTCAGAGAGCCATCCGCTTTATTTACCGGTACCAGAGGAGACGCCCAGTCGGAACAATCGACTGGCTCGATTATTCCATCGCGCAGCATTCTGTCTAACTCTGCGTCAACACGGTCGCGCAGTGCGTAAGGCAGTGGCCGCGCACGATGGAACACCGGTACCGCCGATTCCCGTAATTTCAACGTCGCCTTACAGCCAGTGAATCGGCCCAAACGTCCATCAAACAGCTTGTTATATCTGTCAAATAATAAGTTTATTTCTTTATTAAAATGAGTCCGATCAACATTACAATGGTTTACATTCATATTGGTAAATAGTGGTATTTTGATATGTAGTTCAGTTAACCACTGCCTTCCTAAGAGTGAGGTAGTACCTCCTTTTACCACAAAACAACTCTAATCGTTTAGTTTGTTCCTGTAACGTACTAGCGGATTAATAACCCCTATGGGTTTTATACTTACACCATTATAAAAATTAAAAACTATCTTGTGCGGCTTCAGTTTTAGATGATTAAAATACGCATCATATGTGCTCTTACTAATGCATGACACAGCTGAACCCGTGTCTACTTCCATTTGTATAGTACAACCATCAATGGATATGGGCAAACTCACCGCCTTATAATTATTTAAACATAACTGGTGAAGGTTCTCTTCTACATCCGACTGCTCTTCGGCATTTTCCCGTTGATTGGCTTGGCCGTGGTGTATTCCTGTGCGACCCTGAGATCTTGCCACCGCTGGTATTACACTTGCTCGAGTCTTCGATGCCGCGACAAATCGGCACATTCGCCGTAAGTGACCAACAATTCCGCATCTTCCGCATACGAAGTCGCGGTACCTACAGTCTACATTACCATGATCTATAGAACCGCATCGGCCACAACCTGTGCTGCGGACTCTGTGCCCTGTCCGCGATCCGCTATTTCCGTGAACAAACAGACCGCCAGCTTTTGCACGCTCATGCGACGCGAGTAAGTGCACTTTTCCCTCTGCAGTCGTCGGTGATTCCGTCACTTCCGCACTCAGAACCATCACAGCTGCCGCATCTCTCTCCGCCGCTTCTAATGAGCTCGCCAACATCACAGCTTCCGGAAAAGACAGAATACCGTTTTCGGCAAATAGACGCTGCCGAATCACCTCGCTTTTAATCCCACAGACAAATTGATCTCTTAAATTTTCGTTCAAATTTGCTCGAAATTCACAATAACGTGACATTTTTTAATTCCGCCACGTAAACGGCAACAGTTTCTTGGCTTTCTTGTCTCCTCTGCCTAAATTTATAGCGCTTCGCTAGAGGCGATGGTGTGGGTTGCAGATGATTCCGCATCTGCTCCACCACTTTTCGTACTCGGATTCTGAGGGTTTTTTCGGACTGGATAAATTGACTAATAGTTCATAGGCCTCTTCGCCCATTACAGCAATTAAAGTTGGTAACCTCATGTCTTCTTTCACATTATTTACTTTGAAATACATTTCCAGTCGGTCTATATATGTTGACCACGTACCATTTTGTACGTCGAATTTTGATACCTTTCCAATCGACATTTTAACACGCTATACCCTTCCTCCGAGATAACTTACATACAATATGTTCTCAATTTTCCTCGTCGCCACTGTAGAATTCCAGAAAACATGGAAATAATATTCTGAGTTTGTACTTCGGAATCCATTTATTTACAAACTGACATTTCTTTGAAACAAAACATTATATTAAGAAAAACGTATCAGCCAGTACACTACAATATTTATGTCATATAAATTCAAAATTCTATAAAACACATAAAGAATAATTACAATCCAGTAAAAAATAAACAACGTACACGCTTTTGAATTTCGGTGTTAGAGGTAATTGTCAAAAAAATATAAATAAAGCGCAATCAATACTCACAAGTGACGTCATTGGGTATTATGATGCATTCGAAAGAAAGAGATAAAGTGCGTCCACCTTTCATATCTTAATTGCAGCATTTAAAATATGCAATAACTATTGCGTCATTTCTTAACGAATTTGGATGCAGTTTACGCAGAATACTTTGAATACTATTAACCGTTTCATATGCAATAATGTACAGACTCCAAAATAGGATGTGTAACACGGTGTCTTAATATAAATACAAATAGGTGGCACAACCCTTGTCGATATCCGTCGTTCGACCCTATCGATCGGCGATATCGACAATAGCAGTGACACCACTAGTTATTATGCGTGGTCCGCTCACTTTCCGATCATCCTTCGTTGGGCGCCTACCTGTGTAAGTATGAAGTGACAAACTGTTGTTAATAATTGTGAGCTATGATTTTAAGTGTAATATATTAATTATGAGGATATAATGTTTGATTTTACTGCATTCCTTTCTGAGTCGTTACAACTCAGAAGTGGGATAATTGCGAAAACAAATAGTTTTTGCATTATGACCCACACGCCAAAGAAAAAATATAATAATATTAATTTACTGGCTTTTTCTTCTTCAATAAGTGAGTATACATAAAACAATGATAAGTGGTTTACATAATATTTGTAAGCAATTTAATGCAGCTTAGATGATAATTAATGAAATGAAAATAAGAATTGGTTACTAATAATCCTAATCAGATTACTTTTGTTATTTTTTTTTACCTTCCGTTATGTTCGAATACCCACATATATTCTTACAGTGAATGCTTTGTTGCTAAAATATGTTATAAATGACTGAACAAAATACTAATGGATACAATGGAATGCTACGCATATAATATAACATTATGACATTGCTTATTATAATGTCAGTGGATTCATTTATGTTCTTTTTACCTTCTACCTATCGTGATAACTTGTTTATTTTAGATTTTTGTTATCGTTTACCCAATACAATTGTAATTCGCTTTAAATAATTGAATGTGTGAGTTTCAGGCAATGAGCGATCAAAACAGACTGAGAACACCTAGATCGAGGCAATTGACTACGCCGCCTCGTGACTTCGATCGACAGCGGCGAGGGGAGCAAGCATCTCGCAGTCGTACGCGCTGCAGTCGTAGCCGCTACCGATCAAGAGGAAAGAAGACACGGAGCCGCAGCCATAGCCGCAACCGCAGCCGTAGCACTCCACGTGATCGTCGCCTCCATGAACATCGTGTCCGCCCGTGTAGCAGGCTACATGATCAGAACGAGAATTATCGGAAAAAAAAAAAACGTCTCGACATTGAAGAGATTCGTCACCGACGTACTCACACGGCTACACCCAAGCCATCGGGCTCAGGTTTGAACCAGCGAGGTATGTCTAAGGTTAATTCTAATCAAATTGATACGAGTGCGGTCAATGAGTCAAATAATTGTAAGAAACGAAAAGTCGAGCCTTCTGAATTATTTGAGGAGTTTTTTGAACATTTTAAAGGAGCGGCCAAGGAGTCGTGAAACATTTCCTATTCTTAATAACGTAATACCAGAATAATCCGTTATCTAAAGAACAAACTATTAATATATGGCTTGACAAGGTAGATGAATGTGCCGAAATATATAGTTGGAACACCGACACCACTATGCCCTGCCTAAACTTTCTGGACATGCTAAGACTTGGTACCAGGGATTGCCTTCGATTAAGCACTCATGGAGCGAATGGAAAACGATGCTGAAGGAATCTTTCCCAGCAACAGAAAATTACGCCGAGCTTTTGACAGAAATGCTTAATCGAAGGGCACGCCCTGGAGAGTCTTTAGAGTTATACTATTTTGCCAAGATAAATCTCTTAAACCGCTGTAAAATATTCGGAAAGCAAAGCTGTAGATTGCTTAACATATGGGATAGACGATAGGGGTGTTCGGAGTAGGTGCTCAAGCGGCCAAGTTCGAAAAACCGGAGGATGTTCACGAATTCTTTAAAACTATTAAAAGTAATGCTAAGGAACAGTTCGATGATAAAAGATATAATAGCCGAGATTCACGCTTATCAAACAAAACTTTAACAACTAGCGTTTCAGGCAAAACTTATAACAAACCAAAGCCAATCACATGTTTTAATTGTCAGAAACAGGACACCCAAGCTTTAGGTGTCCGAAACCTTTAGTCAAGTGCACGAAATGCAATCTTATGGGCCACGTGTCTACTAATTGCATTGAAAATGGGAATCTAACATTCCTACAAAGGATAAAAATGTTTTTAAGGTTTCATTTCACGACGACCCTAATGACAAGTATAAGATGGTAATAAATATTAACGGCAATCCGATTTCCTGTTTAGTAGATTTAGGTAGTGAGGCGACCTTGATACGCGAAAGCGTTGCAAGGAACTTAGGTTTAAAATGGAATACTGTCAGTGGACCGTTTCGGGGACTAGGCAATGTGCCCTATTTGCCTGTGGGTAGTACCAGAGTTGATATAGAGGTTCAAAGAATTCTGGAGAAGGATGTAGAAGTATTTATAGTTGACGACCCATTAATTAGTTATGACTTATTACTTGGGCACAGCTTTACTGAACGACCTGATTTGCTGATTATTAAAACAACAACTGATTTGAAGTTTGAACGGGCTAACATTGCCGACCAGCTTAGGGTACCACTTTTATCATTAAATGAGACGACCATTAATATAGGCAGCATTGAATGTGTCCCAGTTAAATCTGTGAGCGACTTGAGTGAAATATTTATGTAAACGGATCAGTTAGGAGGCAATCTAAACAATGAATACTATCTATTGCCTGGGGAATACAATATTATGAATGGTTCATGTTCTCTACTAATTTATAATATTGGTCCTAAATCTGTAAGGTTCGAGAAGGATACTTTTAATTACTCGGGCACGTTTTTTAGATCTACCAAATATGTCTTTTAGAGTATCAAATCATGTAGATACTTCGGAGAGCTTTAATAATAATATAATTTTGGTATACAATTAACGGAATCTCAAAGGGAACAATGTAGGGCTTTGCTCACTGATTTATAAGTGCTGTTTTTCTAGTGGTATGCATGATTTAGGCTTCACAAACGCAACAGAAATGGAAATTTGTCTTAAAGATAATACCCCAGTCGTATATAGGCCTTACCGTCTCCCTTACTCTGACCGAAAATTAGTCAAGAATATGATAGACGAAATGTTGGCGTTTGGAATTATACGGGAGTCGAATTCCCCATAAGTCCAATTGTACTAGTACAAAAGAAGTCTGGGGAAAACGACTTTGCGTTGACTACCGCACCCTTAATAATCGCACAAAAAGAGATCATTATCCCCGCCTCGAATAGAGGATCTACTAGATCAATTATCAGGGCACTCCTTATTTACATCATTAGACTTAGCTTCCGGATATCACCAATATCCATAGCGGAGGAGTCTCGTGAAATGACTGCATTCGTGACGCCCGATGGCAGTAATGAATATAATCGGCCTTTCGGGTTGGCAAATGCTCCAGCGACAGGACAATGCACAAAATTTTAACAAGTCCAAAGCCGGGTATGTCATCATATATATGGACGATATTTGATATCATAAAAACATTTGACGAGGGCTTAGACCGGTTGAGAGAAGTGCTAAAAATTTTAAAGGAAGCGGGCTCACCTTAAAGATGGCTAAATGTAAGTTCTTTCAAGAAAAATAGATTTCCTAGGCTTTGAAATCGATAGTGATGGCATAAGACCAGGGCCCTAGATTAAAGCAGTTTCAGGGTTCCCTACGCAAGAATCAACATGAAGTTAGAAGGTTCATCGACTAGCCAGCTTCTTTAGGTTGAATCCATTTTCGACGACAAATCTTCTGAAGAAAGATGTGCCCTGGAAATGGGAACCAGATGAAGCCAATGCCTTTGAAATTATTAAAAGCTCTTAATTAGTAGACCTATTTTAGCACTTTACGACCATAGTGCACACACACAGGTGCATACAGATGCAAGCAAATTTAGTAGAATACTTAATGCAACGAAAATATGACAACCCTTGGCGCCCTGTGGCATACTTTAGTCGTCAAACTACCATTGACGAGATGAAGTTACATTCATTCGAACTGGAAACATTGGCAGTTGTCAGTACATTAAATAAATTCCGTGTTTACTTATTTGGAATTAAATTTACAATTGTCACCGACTGTAATGCATTTTGCCTCCACGTTCACAAAAGGGACTTAGTGCCAAGAATATCACGATGGTGGATTCAATTCCTAGAGTTCGACTGCGATATGAGTATCGTCCTGGTGAGAAGATGGCTCACGTGACGCCCTCAGTAGAGGTCCACTGAGGACGCATCTCCAGAACCGATACGTATACTGATATCTTGACGGTGAACCTCAAGATTTGGATCGCTACCGTACAGTCCTCTGACGATGAGGTGAGGCGCATTAAAGAAATTCTAGAGGATCCTGAAACTCCAAAAATAGCGGCAGTCAACAGGGAATATAAGATTAAGAATGGACGAGTTTTCGCATTCTCGGATGATTCGCTAAGATGGTTGGTACCACGGGGAGTTCGTTGGCAGGTACTTAAATCAAACCATGATGACGTTGGCCATTTGGTTTTGAGAAGACCCTGCAACGAGTACAATCATTATTTTGTTCGCAAA